>NC_058369.1:26980000-28180000 GCF_018350175.1 Felis catus | reverse complement strand
GATGTGTAATTTTGTTTTAGATTGTCCTAAAGGAAGCATTCAGTTTGTACTTTGAACCTATAAACTTTTGACACATCTTTACATTCTTTATTATTGTGAATCGTTCATGAAAGCTGTAGGTAACTCACTGTCCCTTTTTCATAATTTGGAGTCAGATCTTTTTATGAAATTTAGGTAAATCTTTCACTGTTCAAGGGGCCTATATTTGCATACTTATAATGTACCTTGTTTTTTTAACATTCTGTCTTATTCAGAGTTAATACTGTTAATAATATAGCCTGTAAGAATAACAGCTCAATTTATTCAAGACCATTTTAATTAAAAATATGTGCTAACTCTTCAGGGACCAGGTAGAAATTTACACTGTTCTGAAGACAGGGGTTGCTGAGCAAATTAATAATGTAAACAAGATTTTAGAGAGAATATTTAATCAACTCAAGAGAAGAAACTTTACAAGCAAGCTCCAGCACTATTTAAAAAAGAAAAAAAAAAATTTTCCCCCAGCAGTTTAGATCTATTGACATCCAGAAGATTGATGTGTTAATTACTAATCATTGTTTTGAATTCATTAAATACTTTTAAATACTTTTATTTGGCCACATTCTATTGGTCTCCTATAAATTTGAATGTCCTTGACTCTCACAATGCTGCATGTTGAGTCCTTGCTGAGTAATCACTATTTACCACTTTCCACCAACTTTGTTATCCTAGGCACACAATAAAGCCTCACCATGTCTCACCTTTGCATCTGCCAAATGGAAACTTGGAGAGTTTCCCGAGACTTAAATGGGGTAGCCTACAGGCATCCTTTGTTGCGGCCTCAGGAAATAGGTTGCTGATTCTTCGTCCAAATTAAGGCAGCTTTGGTACCAACTGGAGCTGCTTCTGCTGCATACGTCCTGCCTTAGAGTTCAGCATCATTTCACTTCTGCAGAACCCAAAACTACTTGTGGTTAGAATATTCCACACCCCCTTCCTCCATTTGGGGCTTTTATTTACACGAGGAGTCTCACAGAAGGATAGAAATTAAATGTGATATATTTAATGATTTTCTTCCAAGCAAAATAAACTCTAGGAAATCACATGTTTTGAAACATTAATTGGAATCGCTGCCCCGAATTGTGCCTGGGATTTGTGATTCAACAACCTGCTGAAATTTGGAACTAGGTGCTTCCTGAATCCCACATGGGCCTGAAGTCTGTGTCTTCATTTATTTATTTTTAAATTAAAAAAAAATGTTTGTGCTTTTGAGAGAGAGAGACAGACAGAGATGGGGTGGAGGGGTGTGGTTGGAGGGACAGAGGGAGAGGGAGACACAGAATCCGAAGCAGCTCCGGGTTCTGAGCTGTCAGCACAGAGCCCAGAGCCTTAGGCAGGGTTCGGACTCCTGACTGAGCCACCCAGGCACCCCTGAAATCTGTGTTTTTAAGTCATTGTCATGATTAGGACCTTGTTCCTTTGCCAAAGTTGCAATTTCCGTGCTAGAATTGGTCAAACATTTTGGCCTTTGTGAAATTCTGTGTGCTACCTATGTGGTTTGCTAAGTTGAGAGTCTTTTCCAATTATAGCAAGTCAGGCTTCCTTGCTTAATATTATTTTCTTTGCCATTCAAATAAAACATTTGAAATATTTTTCAGTTGTACTAATTTATCTACAGGCACAGTGAGATTTTTCATTGAATCTCTTACACTTTCTTGGAATCCTTGTACCAGCATTATCAATTGCTATTAAATATCCTTTGTGAAATTGTTTTGCATTTGTATGTTTTCTGAATAACAGCTGGAGAAAGTATGTGTGATATGGTCTGATTTATTTTCTGCTATATTTTTCTGGAAAACTCTTAATAGTGGAGTATGTCAAAGACCAGATGTACCAGACAATTAAGCAGATGATTTTATCCAGGCTGTTACAACAGGGGGAACGTTTATTAATGAGGAAAGTCTCAAGGAAGGATGAGAAAAGTTGGAGTTGTTTGTACAAAGATATCTAATGTAGCTTTGTAGTTTTGAAAAATTGGAGACATGCTGTATGTCCAACAATAGAGGTCAGTTTGTATCATTTATGACACTTAAAATGTTTCATTTCCTATGTAAGTGTTGTCAAAGATGAGGTAAAAATTTGACATTTTATGTAATGAGAGGAGGAAGGGTGGATGTGGATTTCATAATATCCGAGGACAGATCTGTCGTTGTTGTTTTGGGTGTTTCCCCAAACACAAAGAATAAGAATTCCTTGACTTTGGCTGTTTTCTGGGAGTACAGGGCTCAGATTAAGTTCAACATTGCCAGATAGATAAAACTGTGAAAATGATTTTTTGAACAGTATAAAAGGTTATTGGGTTTCTCATTAATTGTTCTTTTGCTCGTGTTTAATTCAAAATATTTCAATGTTGTGATTGCTTTTTTAGTTGGCTTAAAAACTCCTAGAAATAAATTTTTGTTTTATAAGTCACAAATATCCACTTTAACTCTATTGGAAACAGTTAATTTGAAAGAAGTTTTATCTGCTTATAAATCTCATTGCAATAGCCTATGTGGTCTCATCCCAATAATATAAAAGATTACAATGTTCCACACATTAAGTACTAAATGGAAACCAGCGTCTTCATTTTCTGTGTTAATCTAGGTAAAGATTTACATATCGTATGAAAATTTTCTTTGAAGCAAACAGTTTTACATTTTAAAGCTTTCTTCGGTTATGAGAAATAAACATTTATTTTAGAATATTCTTTTTTTTTTTTTTTTTTAATTTTTTTTTTCAACATTTATTTATTTTTGGGACAGAGAGAGACAGAGCATGAACAGGGAAGGGGCAGAGAGAGAGGGAGACACAGAATCGGAAACAGGCTCCAGGCTCTGAGCCATCAGCCCAGAGCCCGACGCGGGGCTCGAACTCACGGACCGCGAGATCGTGACCTGGCTGAAGTCGGCCGCTTAACCGACTGCGCCACCCAGGCGCCCCTATTTTAGAATATTCTTAATTACAACCTCCAACCCACACCTCTGCTTACTCCTCCCCCTCCCACCCTTCATTTCCCTTTATCTTATCTCTAGGCTCCAACTATAGAACTTACCTGTGTCTTTCCTTTCTGCTTTTCTTTGATCTTCTACCTATACTGTCTTAATTAATTGCATAGCTCTCCACTCATGATCTCTTGGTGGATCAGTGATTCTTATTTCTCCCAGCCAACGTATTAGAAGTGCAATTGCTGATTCCCACCAGCACAGAGCATCCTATACTGGTGATTCTTTCCAGACTTCTCTCTGAAAGTCTTGGGAGTGGGGACTAACCAGTGTGTAGAGCCCTCTACACTGACCCCCATCATTGTAAGGGTGCCCCACCCCTGCCATTAGGAACCTCAAGCACAAATTCTCTCACTAAATTAGGATCACCCCAATGTTTTCAGTGGCTTCCCGCTATCCCACAGATACTTAAACTATTGAAAATCAAATTTGTAATATTTAAGCCTTAACAAGCTGTCCTTTTGGCCTCCTTCTTTCTTTTTTTTCCCCCCCCACACAGGTGGTGTGAAGCATTTAGAAATAAGTTGCCTTAAGGAAAAATAAAGATGCATCTTAATTCCTTAATTGCTTTCTCTTTTTGATTACAAAAGTCAGATAATGTTTAAGGATATTGAGACAATCACCTGTAATCCCACTGGTCAGCGTGCGGTGAACATTTGGGTGTATACCATACCTGACTTTTTTCCTTTGTATGCATTTATTTTTTATTTTTTTTAAAGTTTGTTTATTTTTCGAGAGAGAGAAAGCATGGGTGGGGGGGGGGGTGGGCAGAAAGAGAGGGAGAGAGACAGAATCCCAAGCAGACTCCATGCTGTCAGTGTAGAGCCCAACACAGGGCCCAAACCCATGAACGAGGGAAAGTCAGATGCTTAACCAACTGAACCACCGAGGCACCACCCCCCCCCCCACCCCATGTATTTAAACACAAAGTTCTTTTACAGGAATGTAGCTTGATAGATGTGCGGGTTTGTATCCTGACAATGGTTTTAGAGAGACAGTATAGCAAGGTGGTCAAGGAACGTAGCTCCTGTCAAACAGACCCCTATTTGAACCTGGCCTCTAGCACTTATTCTCTATATGGACCTGACAATTAATAAATTGCTCAAAGCCTCTGATACCTAGTCAGTAAATAAGAGCATACGTTCACAGGCTTGTTGTTAGGATCAAGCAGGATCCTGCATGTTGGTATTTTTAGTTTATGGTGCCTGGCATACAGCCTTTCTATATAAGGTTATTTTCTATTGATGAGTGAGTCTTTGCCTGCTTCTATTTCTTTCCAGAATTCCATACTTACCCAGTGCTCATTAGGGGAGCTCTATAGTATGTATTTTTATAGCCAGAATGTGCCCTCCTCTCCCTCCCTATACCTTTGCCTGGACTGCTCTGTCCCATCACTGTGGAAACCGGGCATTTCCTTACAGGCTCACTTCCTCTGGAGGATAGATGAGTGGACTTCTGTCTTCTACCTTGTTGACTATCTAGCCATTGGCATCTGGATAATGTGTGTACCTTAGCCCTTGGTGCCATGTGTATGTATTTATGTGTATATATGTTGCATATATGATCTTACGTGTGAATGCTTTTTTGAAGTGCTTTCACAGGTAACCACCATTACAAGAACATTGTGAGACGGGTTGGCATCTTTTGTTGAGGAGGAAACTAAAGCTCATAGTGTGACTTAATGGCGGTTGCACGGCTATGAGGCAGAAAAGCCAGGAACAGGATATTGGCTGCAGATTGGGGCGCCAGCTCTCCTTCCTCCAGTGCTAGAAACTGCTCATTGAAATGCAGACGTGCAGTGTGGAGTTTCTAGGCCCTCAGAACAGGTTTGTGCCTCCTCAGAGATACTTGGTCTAAACACTAATGTGTTGCTTGGAACAGCATCCAGGGAGGCAAACCCCACAGATCAGATAGGGAATTTTCCAACTCTGTCTGTATAAAGTAACTGATCTTTATGCAGGCCTAGTCACTTGTGAAGGGGGATAGACCAGGTGCTTATTTTCCAAATCTACTAAATTACTTATTACTTGGCGGCAAAAAGCTAGTTGGAATGAAGGCTTCTTAGCCCTTACAGCAATTTACATTACCCATGTGTAATATCTCCCTAGAATGAACTTCCTGGCAAGACTTAGTAAACACATTTCAACTAGATATAAAGATTTCATAAGCCATGTTCTTAGCAAAATGTGTTAGGGAAGAATCACAGTTCCCAAGATGTCATTAATTTTATATTTAGCTCCGAATTTAAGGACAGCTAGGAAAAGCACATGTCCGTAATCCATAGTCCCATTATTAAAGTATAGGGAATATGCAAGTAGACATTACGATGATCAATGCAGTCCAGGAGACCTGTAAAACGCTGTGGTTAAGGGCTTATGATATGGCATCCTGAGACCTGGCTTCAGGTTGACTCTCTACCTACCACTTACCAGCTTGAGTAAATTCCTAAACTGCTCTGTGCTTCATTTTTCTCATCTATCAAGAGGAGGATTAGGACAGTATTTAGCTTGAAGAGTGGTCATGAAGATGAACAGATTTCATGTAATATCCTTGGCACATTGCCTGCCATATACAGATCCTAGTTTTTTGTTGTTGTTGTTTTTTGCCAGTAGTTGATAGCTTCTGATACTGTGCACCATGTTAGTCATTTTTATTTAGTTTTTATTTGTTTATAGGCCTAAGGTGTTTATGCATGTATGTACGTATTTAACACTCGGTCTTAAAAACTAGGTAATTGTGAAAATCAAGCAGTTGGTTTAGGGTATGTGGCATGTCCTGATGCCTTTCCACATCCCCATCAACTGGATGCCAGGGTATTTGCTCTTAGTATATAGGCATGTTACAGAAGAGACTAGAACTCTCTCAGCAGGGACCTGCCTTGGGTCGGTTCAGTCCTAGAAGAACTGAAGTCAGCATTCACTGTGGACAATCCTGTACCGAGGCCACTGCCACATTCTCAAGCTACCTACATGGTGGAGAGCTTCTTATCCATTAGGCTAGATGTGCTCATAGGGCAGGGATCTCAAAGAACCTTCAACATTTTTGATAAAGAGAATTTGTTGTTGCAGTTCTGTGGATGAATTCCCAGGAATTCCCACAGTTGGAGATGTGGCATATGGGAATGGGAAAAATTTGGCTATTTTACCACGCACCCTATGTCCATTTCCACCCAGCCCACTGCATTATACAGAAAGGCTTCAGTCAGGTGGTAGCCCCATTTAAATTCCTCTTTGATTCAAGTAGGGCCAATTACTGGCGACTAAGAGAGTGACATTCCGCCGGAGCCTTCCCGTCTTGTTCCCTGATAAGCATAAGGGTGTCTTCTCACTCTCTTATGTATGAGATGAATCCATTCCTCTACCTACTGTCCATCTATCATCAAATATTTATCTGGAGTGTCTCAAGTACTCTAAACTGTAACAATGATTTGTGGTTATTTGAAATTTCTTTTAAGGCTGCCGACAAAATACAAAAATTGCTTGACATATCTGTCTTAAAAGAGATCACAGAACCAAATGTATTAGTTTGATGCCTTGTTTGAAATGGAGTGTGTGTGTGTGTGTGTGTGTGTGTGTGTATAACTGCATTTATAGTCTATTTTTACCAAAATAATTCCTGCATAGCTCTTGTGGATTAATGTTTAAATTTGAAATTAACCTCCAGTTTTCAAGATAAATACATTATTTCCTGGTGAAGTAGTTGTATTACTATGTTAAGTTAACCTGGGAGTAGAGCCCATGGCTGCTGCCCCAGAGCCCACTGAGCCTGCCAAGGGGAAGCTCTTTAAACTCCTAGGAATAAAAACAAAATTTTTTTAACGTTTATTTATTTATTTATTTATTTTTTGAGACAGGGAGAGATAGTATGAACGGGGAGGGTCAGAGGGAGAGGGAGACACAGAATCTGAAACAGGCTCCAGGCTCCGAGCCATCAGCCATCAGCCCAGAGCCCGACGCAGGGCTCGAACTCACGGACCGCGAGATCATGACCTGGCTGAAGTCGGACGCCCAACCGACTGCGCCACCCAGGCGCCCCACCCCTATATTTCTAAAAACTAAGCCTAACCTATTTTTTTTCTCAAAATCTCCAATGTAGACACTGTCCACTCACTTCCTCTTTTTTTTTTTTTTTTTAACGTTTTATTTATTTTTGAGACAGGGAGAGACAGAGCCTGAACAGGGGAGGGTCAGAGAGAGGGAGACACAGAATCTGAAACAGGCTCCAGGCTCTGAGCTGTCAGCACAGAGCCCGATGCGGGGCTGGAACTCACAGACCGTGAGATCATGACCTGAGCTGAAGTCGGATGCTTCACCGACTGAGCCACCCAGGCGCCCTTAAACTCCTAGCAATTTTAGAGGTCAAAAATGTTGCCTGTGTATGGGATTCAGTGGCCTATGGCTCATTGGGATCTGTTGTGGCTGGCCTTGAACGTTTTTTGTTAAATTGTAGAATAAGAAGATCATGTGATGTTGGAGTAGGAGGATTTATCTTGGTGCCTTGAGGATCCAGGTTCCATTGTAGGTGTAATTATGCAAAGCTAAGAATCTGGAGAAGAATTGCCAGAGAAGAAATTAAAAATCAGATTTCATATGAAAGCACACACCGTGATTCTGGAAGAAAACAAGCCAGTGGCAGCAGAAGCTGTTGAGCAGTCTCAAGCCTACAAAACCCAAACACAACTCACTGGAGTCAGCGTGAACAAAACCAAGGTCTACTCGTCTAACCCTTATATGTACCATAAGGCTTTCAATCAAGTGAATAAAGTATGTGTTGGTTGTCATCTCCAAAGAATCAATCAACCAACCTGGGGACTTTGGCCTCTGGCTAAATTAGGGTGGCCTATGGAAAACCAGCACGACTCCAGAAACAAGAGTAAAGGCAAATTAAACAAAATTTGAAATGTGCCTAGTCTGAAGACATTAAAAGAGCTGCCAAGAAAACCAAGATTCCTAGAGCATAGGAAACTATCAAGTGGTGAGCCAGAATTCCTTCCACAAGCTGGTTTTCACTTAAGGGGTCCCTCTAATTTCTGTGTTGGGATGAAAGCTGAGAAACCAGGCAAAAGATGATGGCTGGGAGCAGAGAAGGCAGACAATTTTCTTGGCAGTCTCGCAAGGCAGAAGAGACAAACGCTCAGCTAAAGCAGCTGGGACTTGAGGGGATGAGACCTCAGGAAGAAGACAGATACTAGATAATAGCCTGGAGACATTTGCCTAATTTTTGTTCCTTGTAGAGTGTGAAGCTAGAAAACTAAGAAGCAAATCACTGAAAAGGCAAAGCACTCATTGTGACACTCTCTCAGTGCTAAGAGTACAACAGCTGGGAGTTTGACGCCCATGAAGGACGAGGGAGACTGATAAACACCATAGACTTTCAAACTACATCCAACAATGTGAGCAAAAGAGGCAGACTGAATATTTCAAAATGTCAGCCCACTTTGAGTAAACTCAATCTCCAGTGGGATAAAGGCGACCTGTCCCATCCCAGGATGCTTTACCACAGCCTCAGATGAACCTTTTTTGGAGGAAGTTAGGTTCATCCAGTTTTCCTGTGGTTTTTCATACACTGAATTTATAATTCAACCCGAAATCCTTGGGCACACCAAGAAGTAGGACTGGAAGGAAAAGCAGGACATGTATTTCTGATATTATCAGAATTGGACTTCAGCTGATTGGGAGCAGCTGATAAGGGCAGGACTCTCAGGTTCTCCTTCATCCCTCCTCCTCTCTTCCCTTACTCCTGGCTTCAAACATTAAATTACATTACTTATGCGGTAGGCATTTGGATTTGCAACTTGGCTTTATAGTAGAGAGTGTGTCTGTTTTTTCCTTAGATGTTCGGTGTTTCACCCACCACCATATGGATTTGCACACAAAAGACTTCGTCATGTTCTCAGTAATCTGACTTTTGGATGATTTTTATTTAATCATTTTTGAAGAATGGCTATTATGGTCTTAAGTTTTCTCTTTGTATAGGAGGATGAGTAGAGGGGTTGTGGGGTGAATCTTGTTATAAACAGAAATGCTTGATTCTTATTTATTTATTTTTTTGCTTTAAAGTTTGCTAGTTTTTGGTAAAGTCATATCTGTGTCTTTGTCTTTGAATTCTTTCTTGCAAAGGAAAAAAAATGCTCATGAGTGCCTATAGGGCAAAAATGAGAAAAGCAAGTTTAGACAGGCTTAAATAAAATTACAGTTGGCCATGTGAGTGGCTTCCTGGGAATGCGCAGTGTGCATTTTTTGACATAGACTACTCACATCTCTCAAATGACAAAGGATCAGGAATGAGATAGGACTTTGTAAACCAGAGTCAGCTTGCTCTTTGTCCCAAGTGAAGAGCCATTACTTTAACTTTCTTTCTTCCTTCCTTTTTTTTTCTTTTTTTTTAAACAAAAGAGGACAGCCTCCCATTATAGTGGTTTGGTTTCTTTGAAGACCAAATGCTTAAGGCTGCAAACTAAGATAATCCAAGAACAGAATTTTAGATGCAGAGAGAGTGATACAATACCCTGAGTGATTTGGAATCACAGTGCTCTGGAGTGATATTCAGAGTGTTGTTCTCAGACCAGCATTTGGCATCACCTGTGAGCTTGTTAGGACTGCAAATACATGGGCCCCCACCTGGACCCAGTGAATCAGAATCTCTGGAGGTGGGACCCAGGAAACCACATTTTAACAAGCTAAGTGATACCTAAGTACATTAGTATTTGTGAACCACTGCTCTAGTTTACTGATGGTAATTCATATAAAGCCACCAGGCAGGGCAAGCTATGTAAGCCATGCCTGTGGTGAGGCTCTTGGGACCCTATCAAGAAAACATTGCACTGTTCATTTATCCGTCTTTGAATCTAATGTGGTTAGGATCTTTGGGCAGTCTTTCCTTGGCCAGAAAATCATCATCTACCTTGTCTGTTACAGGGATTTTTTTCTTAAGACAGTTGGTAAGATCTTGCCTTTTCTATAGACCTTTCCTCCATCTATCACCAGAAGTTCTTTTGATCCTGTGTAAAAGGTCTTTTTTAATTAGAAGATGAATCAGGAGCCTCAGCTAGATGATAAAGCAATCAGGCATTGAGAAGAAATCCCTTCTCCTTGAACAAAGAGCAAATACTATCCCTGTAAGAGTGACTGGAAGGAAAAATGACCTAAAATGACAGACAAGAATAATAGTACCTGGAGAAAAGAATCAACTTTCAGAAGGACAATGGATAGATACATGAAATAGAAAGTTGAACTTTTAAAGGCATCTCTGTGTGCATCCTAAAATTATTATTTCTTTAAATTTAGTACAATCATATATATATATATATATATATATATATATATATATGATTGAGCATATGTATAAATATATAAATATATATATGAATATATATATATTTTTCAAATATAAACTTTTTAAAAAGTTTTTAAAGTTATTTTGTGAGAGAGTGCATGCCTGTGCATGCATATGCAGGGGAGAGTCAGAGGGAGAGGGAGAGACAAAAACCAAGTAGTCTCCATACTCTCAGCACACAGCCCAACATCTCACAAACCATGAGATCATGACCTGAGACAAAATCAAGAGCCAGACGCTTAATCGACTGAGCCACCGAGGCATCCCTCAAATATTAACTTTTACAGAAATTCTTGGTCTAAGACTTCCAGCAAGCATTTAACAATGATTTGATTACATCAACCAGTTTGTATGTGGCTATATTAAAAAATGCATTCTGTGTTGTGATCTCCATGGGCTAAAAGGTTTTTCCCCATGTCTATTTTGTAAAGTTAAAAACCATGAAACAGTTGTTCAAGAAGTCTGAGATGATAAATGGTTTTAAAGATCTTGTTTTCTTCAGCTCATTCTTAAATGATTTGTTGAAGTGAGTAGAGACTCCTCTTGCTCCCAAGAAAATACATTTAAGAAGAGTATCTGCGTTTACTATTCTATGAATGCTAGTCATTTTTGGTAACTTTGGTACAGTTTTGTAAATACATACCCTCTATTGACATTTTATTAGCAGGCAAGTGACTTGGTCAAACTTACTGATAGCACAATCAAGAAGGAATCCAAGGAGAGAAAAGCTAGGGCTCATACATCATACATTAGTGAAACATCCAGTTAGGTTCTTTGTGGGTAAAATCACCTCCTCCCCCACAGCCCCCCCCCCTTCTACCTGCTCCATCAGGTAAAGACAGCAGCGATTCCCTATGGTTCTACCTTATTGGATTTTGAGGCAATTCTGAGAAGAAAACAACAGAAACAGAGGAAATGAATTTGCACATTTTCAAGAAAGGATGACTTTCTAAGAGGCTCACAAAATGTTGCTCTGTCTAGTTTGCAATTTATTAAAGTAACTGAATAGTATCCCAGTGAAAACACCAAAGCACTTTAAATGCTAAATATAACATACAGTATTGTCCTACGTTATTTGTACTTAAAGCTCGGTTCCAAGTTGAGCAACTGGAGAGCAATGCCAGACAGTGTTCGCATGAGAGAGCCAGCTTTAGTGAAGATATCCTGAAGTGAGAAATCCTAGAGATTTGTTGCTTCATTGAATATTGTTAAAAAGAAAAGTAAGAACATCCAGAGAAGAACTAAAGACGTGTATACATTTTATTTGTTCAGTTGTATTTGGAGATCCTTTGAGCTGTAAAGTTTGAACTAGGAATTTGACAAAAACGAATTTATGTTCCCCTTGCCTATGGGCAAGTTTTTTCTGCTTAGCTTTCTGGTGATGGGATAGCAATAGTACATTTGTCATAGGATTGCTGAGAGACTCAAATGATACTGCAGGTAAAGTTCTGGGTACAGGACTTGGTACATAGTAAATGCACAATATTTCTCTATTATTATTTATGATATTCTGTTATTTGGTATATGCTGAATTAGATAGGTCTAAAATTTCTGATAAAAATTAGAATGGCCGTTGTATCAATGATTACACTTATATGTCACCTTCCAAGTAGAGACAGGCAGCAAGACATTTGGAATGAAATGACTTAGAAATGAAGCAAGCCCAATTTCCCCCTGATTGGTAGAATATCTAGTCTTGGAAGCCGATGACTGGGTATTTGGAAATTCCTAGCCTGGAATTTGAAAGGGGAGGAGAAATTGACCCAGGGCAGTGAGTTGTTCCTGGACCACTCAGAGAAGCTTAGGAACCATTTGGTCATTTAAGAAATTTTTGACTTGTTAATGGATAATGCTCTTAACTCTGTTGCTTCTATAAAATGAGACTCAAGGGTCAGGGTCAAGTTGGAACGTTTGGAACTGTGACTGAGTATGAACGGTGAAGAGGCTGCAAGTGTAAGGCACGGGTGTGAGTAAGTTAGTGAGTGATGGGGAAGAATAAAGGATCTAAAATGTGATGGCCGGCAGTGTGAATATGAAAATGGCTTTGGTGCTTTAGGACCAGCATGTGAATCTCTTGCTCACAAAGCAATGGGAGAAGGGGAGTATTTGTGAATAAACCTGTTGTCTCAGGAACAGCCAGTTTTTTTCAGAGATATTCTCTCTGTAACACTCTTTCCATTCTAAAAGACAATATATGCCCTTCAACCCTTCCAGGAGTCTAAGAATTTTAAAGAAGGGATTTTTTGACATACATGGGTCAGGAGCCACATGATGCCTTGAGAAAAGAGAATGTCATTTGGCATCTTACCAAGATTCTTGTTGTGGTTCTGGTGGTTAGGAATAACATAAGGTGCTCCCAGGGACATCATTCAGGCTGTGTGATTCAAGGCGGTACCCCTCTGGACACCTGTCACCTGACATTGGTCCTTATAGGCTCATATCCAAAACATAAAGAACAGAGTTCAGAAGTATATAAAGGTCCCACTTCAGCACAGGGAAATATCCCTACGTGGCTTTATGCAGGGTGCCATACAGAAAATACAAGTGAAGAATTTCTGTCTTTGGAAATCTTGGAGAAACGATCTAAATTAGTTCATTAATTAGTGTATCCATACATTAAGTATTTGAGCGCTTATTTTCTGCCAGGCAAAGTGCTGGGTGCTAGGGATCCTACAGTTAATGAAGCAATATACATGGATCTTGCTCTTCATGCGTCTTACAAGCAAGGATGAACACAGCCAGGTAAAACATAAAATGGGGCCAGCACATATCAGGTGTTAAGAGGGAACAGAGGTGGTGATGTGAATAAAAATAAAGGAGCAGGGAAAGGGGAGGAGTTGATGCCTGTAACCAAGTGGAGAAGAGATGTAGTGAAGCATGGGAGGAAGAGCAGGTGCACAGGCAGGAAGGAATGGCCATTCACGGTGCTGGGGGCCTCACAAGAAGAACTTGAGGGAGAAGGAACTTAGGCATAAGAGGCTATAACAGAGGACATGAGGATGTGCTGTGAGGCTCTCAGAGCTAACACACGTGAAAATAGGCTAAGAATATACAGAATGAGGATGATTCTGGAAGCCAAGCCCAGGACCAGAGCCCATCTTCCCTCTAGCCACCCATGGCTTGCATGTAGTACAATAGAATCCCTTTTTCTTGGATCAGTTATGACTTCTACTTGGTCAACTGATTGAAACATTTGGTTAAAGCAACAAAGTTACTTTAAAAATAAAAAAAAATTAAAATGCTACATATAGATTTTATTTTAATTTAGGACACTGAAATGTGCATCTCTTTTCCAAATCTTTGTTGAATCCAGACGCTATTTAAATATGAATTTGCTATCTGGAGTCTGACCTCTACCTTTTTATGTAAATGATAGTCATAATGCAATGCTACAGTTTCTTCAAAGTGGAATAAAAACATGGACACTTGCAAAGCAATCTAAAGTACAGTTCTTTTGGAATTTTACCATGTTTTTTCCCACATAAAGTTGTCTATATATAATATAAAGCCAATTATTCTCATGGGTTGGACTTATCTTCCCAAGGAAGCAATGAAAGCAACCTATCTCTTTTCTGCACTCATATTTCATCAGTTTATGCTATGCTTATAATCATGTAAACACAATCCCAGGTATTATAGGCTTGAGAATGAGTATAGAGATTCCTGGTTAAACATACAACTGAGGTGATAGAGATAGATTGTATAGTGTGCTAGGAAGTAGCTTAGGCGACTTCAATATTCTGGGCACAAGGACATCACTCATTACAGTTGAAAAGGAGATGGAGAACTTGGGTTAATCCAGCAAAATGTGATTAGTTGATTATCAGCAAGAACGTCTCTATTGTCCTACTGTCTTATTAAAAGGGAATTGATGAATAAACAAGAATAATTTCTTTTATATTTGAATCACAGGTTTCCTTAGATTAATATATAGTCGGCCTATATAATTATGTTGGATCTTTCTTCATTTTTTCTAATTTCTAAAATACCACAATATACTTCTTCGAGGCAGCTATTGTTGAACTTGAAGTATGTGGATATTTACCCATTCAAGTGACTAGTCATGATGGTGGTGCACAGGGTAGGAAGGAAATGGCTTAAATTAAATAGTTAAATACTTGTTTGTAAACTATATTTAGATATTGATTTTCCCTGAATTTAGACATGAATTGTTTTGCATGAGTGACCCTGGGCCAAATTTAGTAACATGGATTTAAACTCTCTTTGTCACCTACTTGCCACATTTTTTATGTCCAGTTCTGGAAGATTTTTATGACTGCCTACTACTGTCAGTGAACTGTGAGTCTTAGGTACTGGGGGAACGACAGAATTAAAGACACTATCCTTGATCTCAGAAGCAATGATCTGCTGGCAGGAGGTATATGTGTTCACAGAATCAGGCTGATACGAGTCAGAATTTCAAAGCATGGGATATAAATTTGGACTGGGGCGGCCAAAGAAGTGTCGTAGAGGAACTGAGGGTTTTTCTTTTTAAAGTTTGATACATGGAAATTTTGTTTTTTGTTTTTCATTTTGTTTTGTTTTTTTGTTTTTGGGTCTTTTTTTTTTCTCTCTCAAGATGCAGAAGAGTATAGTAGTTAAAAGCTTGCCTTGAGCACTGTATGAATCTGGATTTAGATCTTGGCTCCACTACCTAGTAGGTATGTGCCCTTGGGAAAGATACTTTTCCATGTCGCAGTTATTCACCTGTTATATGGGGGTGGTGGGATCCATTTTAAAAGTGAAGAGTAAATGAGTTTTTATATTTATAGTGTCTAAAGTTTTGAAATCTACTAGATTCCACAAATGTTAGCTGCTATTATCATTATTATGGTTTAGTCACAATTATATATGGAATAATAGAATCAAGCTTGTATTAGAACTTCTAGTTTCATCTCTGCCTTGAACAAGTTACCTGATCATGGGAAATGGACTATCTTCTGAGGTTTATCATTTGTTGGTTAATGTCTAACGTCCTTTTCTACCCAGATACTAGGCCGATGATACAAATGAATCCAAATAGGGCAACTGATTTGGGAACAATAAAATGGAGTACTTAAGACCATGGGCTTACCCCCATCTTTTATACACAAATACCATCTCAAATGGATCAAAGACTTGAACATCAGACCTGAAACCATAATACTCTTAGAATAAAACATAGGGGTTAAGCCCCTTGATCAGTTTTGGCAATATTTTTCTGGATTTGACACCAAAAGTACAAACAAAAGAAAAAAATCAAGAAGAGGGACTATGTCAGACTAAAATGCTTCTGTACAACAAAGGAAATCATCAACAAAATGAAAAGGCAACCTACTAAATGAGAGAAAATATTTGTAATTATATATCTGAAAAGAAATTAATATTGAAAATATATAAAGAATTCCTATAACTCAATAGGAAAAAAATCCAATTAAAAAAGAGCAAATGAACTGAATAGACATTTTTCCAAAGAAGACATACACATGGCCAATAATGAAAATGTACTTGACATCACTGATCATCAGGGAATGCAAATCAAAACTGCAATGAGATATTACTTCATACCTGTCAGAATGGCTAAAAAAAGAAAAAAAGACAAGCGAGGATATGGAATAAAGGGAAACCATGTACACCTGTTAATGGGAATGTAAATTGGTGCAGCTACTGTGGAAAAGACTATGCAAATTCCTCAAATTTTTTTAGAAAAGAGGTATAGAATTCAGCAGTCTCACTTTTGGAAATATACCAAAGGAAATTAAAACAGAATCTCAAAGAATATCTACATGCCTATGTTCACTGCCACAATATTCACAGTACCCAATTTATGGAACCAAGTTAATTATTACTCAATAGATGAAAGAATAAAGATGTGGTGTGTGTGTGTGTGTGTGTGTGTGTGTGTGTGTGTGTATGTGTGTGTGTGTGTATTCATACACAATGAAATCTTATTCAGCGATGAGAGAGAAGGAAATCTTTTAATTTTTTTTTTCCAACGTTTACTTATTTTTGGGACAGAGAGAGACAGAGCACGAACGGGGGAGGGGCAGAGAGAGAGGGAGACACAGAATCGGAAACAGGCTCCAGGCTCTGAGCCATCAGCCCAGAGCCTGACGCGGGGCTCGAACTCCCGGACCACAAGATCGTGACCTGGCTGAAGTCGGACGCTTAACCGACTGCACCACCCAGGCGCCCCGAGAGAGAAGGAAATCTTATCCGAGACATCGATGGACATTGAGGGCATTATTCATTAAGTGAAATAACTCAGAGAAAAACAAATTCTGTGTATTAATCATATTTGGAATCTAACAAAGTTAGACTCATAGAAACTGAGATGAGAATGGTGATTGCCAGGGGCTCGGGTGGGGGAAATGGGAGATGTTGTTCCAAAAGTACACACTTCACACACTTCCAGTAATAAGATGAGTATGTTGGCATCTGATGCACGGTGTGGTGCTTGAGAACCACAAGTGTGGATAATACTTCATTATATATTTGAAAGTTGCTAAGGGTAGATTCTAAATGTTCTCATCACAAAAAAGAAATGGTTTTTATGTGAAGTGGTAACTATGTTAAAGCTATTGTGATAATAGTTTTGCAATATGCCAGTGTATCAAATCAACACATTTTATTATACCTTACATTTACCCATTGTTATATGTCAACTATATCTCAAAGCTGGCAGGAGGCAGTGAAAGACCACAGTCCCAGGACATTGACAGACCCGCAGTTGGCACCTGATTAGTTTGCTGTGTGACCACAAGCAGATAACATAACATCTTTGGTATCATTTACTTCATCTGTTCACCTAAAATGAGGATAAAAATTACACCCAACTTACAGGGTTGCTTACTCATTTGATGAGATGAGGCATATGTAATCAACCAGCTCAGTATCTGGTCCACAATAAACTCAACATGGTGGTGGTGGTGGTGCTGGTGATGATGATGATGATGATGAGGCTGTGCTGTGCTGGCTATAGAGCAAGGATTCAGTAGGTTTTGGCCAAATGAATGATTCATAGAGCTTTCCTTTTTATTTTTAAGTTAAGTGGCTCACAGGAAGCCCTCCTAAGGACATATAGAATTTTATAACTTAATGGAGTGTTTATTTATGGTTTGGATGTATTATATAATCACTTCCCTTTTATCGCAAACCTGCCCAGCTTCTCTCTGCCTAAATGACATCAGTATCCATATTAAGAAAAATCCTTGCCTGGCTCCAACAGTCTTGCCCACATGTCTATCTAAGATTTATTGATGCCACCTATTGATCAAGAGCATCAGCGATGGGGTTTTAAGGTAGATGTTCTCCTCAATTTGTTTGCCACTTTGAAAATTTTCGAGAAAGCTGTACTGAACTGAAGGTTTTAATAGATCTCATCTGTGAACCTGAGCCAGAGATGTATATCATAAAATATATACATATATTTAAAATCAAGTAGAAAAGTACAAAATAGGAGGTACACTTTAGATGTTCTTCATTTGTACTCAGAAAACAATTTTTACTTTTCCTATAGTCCATGAAGTTTCGTTCACAGCATCGCATTCTGGGAAATAGATGAGTGGTTAAAAGAATCTCAGATTAAAAATCCTTTTCCTAGGTATCAGGGCAATATCCTCTACAGATGATTGGCTTTTTAAAATCCATACCCTCTAGGGAAATGAGTAAAATTCCAACGGGGTTAATTTCAACATAAAATACTTCAGAAATGAAAATACACATCTTTTGGCTCAGGTCTATGAAGATAAGCAGAAATGCATGGATTAGAATGAACTCCATGAGGGTAGAGTTATTTGGTCTTTTCTATTCACTTCTGGGTTCTCTGGACATAGGACAGTGCCTTGCACTACAACATAGACTTGTTAATTAGATTTTTGAATACAAGTGACCAGCCTGGCATTTTACTCTGTAAAGGAACCAAAAGAAGGCCTAGGTTTTTATGAATCTGCTCGCAAGGCATTAGCCTTGCTACCTCACCTGTGCAAATGAGATGTTTACTTGATATTTCAGCAGGCATGCCCACCATTCTTCATAAACCTAGTTGGTGGTAAAAAAAAAATCATGTTTTTTTTATTTTTTATTTTTTATTACATCATGAAGTATATAATTCCTCAATACGACATCAACTCCCAGATCACATGGGCGGGGGGTGGGGGGGAACTGTGAAAAACTGCCTTGCCATCACATCTGAATTTTTCATTTAAAAATCAACTCCAATAACACTCAGTCATTTATCAGTTAGAGTCTCTGGAAGTGTTGGTGGTTGTATTTGCATAGTTTATGCATTAAGAATGTTGTTAAAAGACTGCAAGTTTATGGTTTGTAGTGACTTCCCACAGGCTTTAGCCAGAGACTGGTATGCAGTGGACAGCCTATGCTTCAGCACAAATCACAGAGGAAAACATGTGCATGCTGATGGTTTGCCGCTGGCATGCACAGTCAGCCTTGCTGCAGACTGATGGATAAGGGGTGGTCCTGTGATGTATCACTGCTCTCCTTCTGTGCCATTGATTCTGTCCAGTCAGTACAGTTTAGTCATGCACTGTGTATATTACGTTTTACATGGCATAGTCTAGAAAACAAGGGATACTATTTTTACCCCAGATTTATTTGTTTGGAGGCAATAGAAAATAAATGGAAAAACAAAGAAACTCTGATCTACGTTACAGATGAGAAAAACATTGTAACAAATGATACCTCTTTGCTCTGGTTTAACTATGGATGTTGTAGTTAGTAAAACGTTAAAAACTGTGATTGGGGGGTGGGTGGGAGTGGTTAAGAAAATTTAAGAGAGATTTTTTATTTAATGGGACTGAGCAGTCTCCTGCAAAAAAAAATGTTTCAAAATAATTAACAGGCAAATTGCAGGAGTAAATTGAAGAGAATTTATTCTTTCTGATATCTCTTCAGGATGAAGCAAGCATTTATCTAGAGTAGTGCTAGTATAAGTCTGTCAAGGCATTAAAGAAAATGGTTTGAAAAGACAGTTTGAATTTAGTATTAAAACCTGAAATGGAGACAAGGTAATGTACACCAGGCAGCATTTTCAGTGGCAGAGAAATGTGGCAGTATTACTCCAAAATCCTTGTGGAGGAAGGAGTAGGATGGCATGATTATTCTGCCCCTGGTGGGTCAGACTGATGCACCTTGAAGTATCCCATGTGCACCACCACCAGCCCTCACCCCACAGGATGGAGGAGGAGGAAGGGAAGAAAATAGGCCTGAGAGACAAAGACTTAATCATGGGACCTTTGATTCCTGCTGAGTATTTAATTTGCCCCTTCTTCCAAAGTGACTATAGCATAGAGATTTTCTTTGAGATGTTGCTGTCACTAGAGATTTGGAAGAATAAATGTCCACATGCTGAGAGTTAGTGGGATACAACTTTGAAAGATTCTCAAAGAGAAGAGCAAACGTTGAGAGAAATCGTGGGTGCAGATGAGGTGGACGGTAACCACCAGCCATCATGGTTGACAGTTCTTCCAGCGAGTGTTTGGATCGCTCGTGACCTTATCGTATAAGTAAAAAACAAATGTGAAACATGTTTTTTTAATCCTTGAATATGAACGGTTTTATGTAAGGTGATGGTAGTGGGTGGCGAAATCCAAGAAGGCACGTTACATTAACCTTATTGTTGGTACAAGGTCCACTGCTAGTAGAATTATGTGAGTTTTATGTATTAAGAACTTTTGTTCTTCAAAAGACTTTTCTTAAGGCTCCCACGACCCTTCTCGGTTGTTTTGCTGTGAAAATTAGAAGTTATCGTTATTTAAAAAGTGACCTGTACTCTGGTTGTCTCCTGATTATGAAGTATTGATAAGACATCCTCAGATGCTTTTAAAAGCATCTCTGTGTAGATAAAAATTCTAGGGGCGCCTGGGTGGCTCCGTCGGTTAAGCGTCTGACTTCAGCTCAGGTCATGATCTTGTGGTTGGTGAGTTCAAGTCCCACGTCGGGCTCTGTGCTGACAGCTCAGAGCCTGGAGCCTGTTTCAGATTCTGTGTCTCCCTCTCTCTCTCTGACCCTTTCCCATTCATGCTCTGTCTCTCTCTGTCTCAAAAATAAATAAACGTTAAAAAAAAAAATTTCCAGAGAGATGTCTAGCCGCTACCTTGCACTTTGTTTTTATCATTATTCCATCAGCATAGTGTAGATAATCCTTATAGGTTATCTGTAGTACCCTATTAACCTGAATTATTACAGATAGCCCATCTATATTACATGCCAGGATGGATACGTAACGTTTCCACCCACTCTTTCCTTTTCTCAGGTAATTAAAATAGCTATCTTGATTTTCCTCTGTTATCTAGATTGCGTTCAACACTCATTTTTTGGGTACCTGCAATATGCTGGAGCTCAGCTCAGCTCTGAGAATTAAAAATGAGGCCTTGACTTCAAGGATCTAGATGGCAATGGAGTAAACAGCCGTACAAATATAATGTTTCATTTCTTCCCTAATAAAGTTAGGCAAGGGGCCAGAGATACACAAACAGCAACAGTTGTTGTTAATAGTTAACAACTATTATTATTGTTAACTGGAGCAACGGTTAATTTTATCTCAGGTCACTTATGAAAAGGTAGCAAGAGAAAACTGAGTTGGTATTAGAGAGTAAGTGCTCATGCCAAGAGTGAGTTTGCACAGTGTTTTGGGCAGAGGGAAGGATGTCAGCAAAGGCACCAGGTGGGAGTAGAGTGCTTAGGAGACAGGGACCAGGGACTTCATCTGACAGCTCTGCCCCTGGTTAGGTGTGTCGCCTTAGGAAATTTTACTTTGCTGAGGGTTCTTCTTTCACTGGCAAAATAATAAATAGTTTGAGATAATTAAAATGTATGCTGAAAGAGTTAGGTGTTCATTTTTAAGGAGGTGTGTGTGGAGGGGCGCCTGGGTGGCTCAGTCGGCTGAGCGTCTGACTCTTGATTTTGGCTCAGGTCATGATCTCCTGGTTCATGAGTTCCAGCCTTACGTGGGGCTCTGTGTTGATGGTGCGGAGCCTGTGTGGGATTCTCTGCCTCTGTCTCTCTCACTGCCCCTCCTCTGCTCACACTCTCTCTCAAGGTAAATAAATAAATTAAAAAAAAAAAAAACTTCTTTAAAGAAAAAAGTGTGTGTGGACATTGAGGGAGTGAATCAGAAAGAGCCGGTGACAAAAGACGGGCCCAGTCCCCCAGCAGTGGGTACTAGTGTGCCCTGCTAGGGCCTTCCCGACCCACTCACCAGTTAAGGTGAGTCTCCATGTTGAGGAAGCTGCCGCCCTTTTACCATGTGTTAATTGTTAATAACTTGTTAATTATTAAAACTTAAAATACTAAAATTTCAGGCCCATATCATAAAAGGAAATCATGAAGCAAGAATTGGATGCAGGGGCAGAATAAAGTGAATGATAATTTTTTTTTTTTTTTGGTAAATATATCCAGGAAAACTGAGACAAAGGAGCAGTCTTACTTTAGTCAAGGATTATCGCTGCCCTGAAACTCACTGCCCTTGAAACTGCTGGCTTAATCCCAAAGGATGAAAACTTCTGGAAGTGGTAGAAAGAGGTCTTTGATTAGCAGAGCACAGCAAACCTTTTATGGATGTAATCCCACAATGTTCAGTAAAAGCTTCACTGAAGAGCCCGTGACTATTATCTAAACTTGATGGAGATAAGTGCAGGAGGCAGAAACATAAAAAATACCAGATGAGATTTACAAAAATAGAGGGACGAGTAAAGTACTCTGTTTGGGGAGATAATGATGTAAAAGAATAAAATGCAATTTTTTAAGTTAATGTGGTTTGTAAAAATAACATGCAAGAAGGCAGCCTAGGGTTGGGGGGAGGTTGAGGACCAAAACTCAGCCTGTCATAGAGGCACAAGAAAACAGAGCAAAAGCATGTACACTTCTGTAAGAATCAAGTGTGCTCAGAAGTAAGACATACCCAGTAAGAAATGTGCTATATTTAGACTTTGTGAAGTGGAAATCAGAAAATACATTTCTATATTAAACTACACCCACTCTTCCTTTCTGAGCAAGAAAACTAACATTTGTTTAGAAAATGGCTTCTGTGTTTCAGCCATGGGGCCTAGTGCTAATAAGCAGCAATTATTAAAAGAAAATAGTGTTTAAACACCTCAGTAAACTGGTTATGTACTGTATTAGTGGGATGCAACACTATCATTCTATTCACACAGCTCTGCTTCTTTATCCTGCAGCCTGCAGGTGGGGGGGTGGGAGGGGGTTGAGGCTCCAACCTGCAGGTGGAGGGGAGGTCTGGGGAGGGGCAGTAGCTCCAGCCTGCAGGTGGGGGGGAGGGGCAGTGGTTCCCTCCTGCAGGTTGGGGGAGTGGGCAGTGGCTCTAGCCTGCAGGTGGCAGTCAGGGGGGTGTTGACGCTTCAGCCTGCAGGGGGGGAGGGGAGAGGCAGTGGCTCCAGCCTGCAGGTTGGGGTGGGGGAACAGGTGGATCCCCTCTACTTACATTGGTGCCCAGCATGGAGGCTTTGTGGTTACCAGGAGCATGTTCTTCTCAGGGTAGTCAGAAGCTGCTAGAAGGACAAAGCTGACACTTGTTAAGGCAAGGCGTAGGTTTAGACAGGACACTATCTTCCATTCATGCCATGTAAGTCACATGGCCAAGGCTAACCTCAAAGGGGAAGGCAGGGATTGGTTGATTGTTCTCTGATGAATGTTGGATAAAGGAAGGGAATGTTTGCTCCAAGGTAACCTACTTTCTCACTTAGCCTCTTGGTGCCTGTAGATAGTTCCATACCTGTACAATGGGTATAATGATGGTTACCTTAGTTGTGGCGATCCTGTGTATAAAATCACACGTAAGTGTTCTCAATAAATAGCAACGCTTTTATCCTCTTCTTGACCATCTTGTGTTCATACCCGGCACATCTGTCTGTGGGTTCTCTCCTGCCCTCCCCGCCACCCTTGCCAGACTTTCCGCAGCATTATCCATCATATCAACAGCACTGCTGAATGGAGATGCTCTGGTCTGGCCTCGCTTGTTCTTCTCTCTGCTTGGTGTATTTGGCAGAGCCCCCCTAGAACCTTCACTTCTCTTATTTCTGCATGCCCTGTAGGTCCTGAGGTTGTTACACCTGTTTGTCAAAGTTCTGACTCCCTACCTCATTCCTGCTTGGTGTTTCTTTGAACTCTATCCTCATATTCAGTTCCCGAGACTCCCCTCCTGCACAATTTTGTAAGTTCTTACCTCTTCAAATGTTGACTACAACGTATCTACTTTTAAAGCTTTTTTTTTTTTCTTTTTCTGATTCTCTGAAAATGATGGTTGGAAGAATTCAGTGAAAGCTTTCTAACCTTCTTAAAAGAAGGTGTTTATAAAATTTTAAACTGATGCCTCCTGGTTTATTTGTCATAAATTAGAACCAGAATATTTATGAATGTTGTGTCCCCTGTGTTTGACAGAAAATAAAGTTGTGTCACTGTTACATACTCAGAGTAATTGCTGTCCTCTCTTTGGCAACATGGTTTGAAGTTTCCCCATTATATATAGAGAGTTGAGCTGCAGAAGGAAAAAGGTTTTCAACTCTTTATACCTTTGGGGCAAATGAGCTAACCGAATTTTGTCAAGCATATCCAATTACTTAATTGTTTCCTTTCATTACAAAAAAAAAGTTCTGTTGATACTGGATGTTGTCTCTGGGTTGCATGGGATGAGTTGAGTCTGTCTCCCTCCTCCCCTGGGGAACATGTGTCCCAAGAGGGACTGCTCATTAAGGGTAACCTCAACATGCAGGGGCAACCTTGTTTCATTTGAATTTAGGTGAGATGAAGCTTGCCTGTCACATTTACCACATTCACCGTCTTTCCTGCCTTTTCTCCTTCTACCAAGTTTCCATTGAGCCACTTGTCAATTTCTTCTTCATTGTGTATCACAGATTTGGTAGTCAGTGTTCAGGCCAGCAAAGACAAGCAATGTTGTTAATGTTCTCCAAGAAGTGTACCTGCTGAACGGAGTCTCAGAACATGCTCTGACCATCTTACCACGCAAGACATAGGTCACCGTCACCCTGGTGGCTCAGTAATTGGATAGAGAAAGAAGAATAGGAGACCTTGGTAAGCTTTCCAGCTGGTTAGCAAGGAAACTGGTTCTGTTGCCAGTATCCCAGGGAGGGATGAGGGCAGCAACTGTGTTGGGTTCTTTTTCAGGTAATCCTCATGTTAACTCTGTGAGGTGAAAGTCACCTTCCCCAATAATCATATAGGAAACAGAGGCCCAGAGATGTTAAAAGTACATAGTACGAGGCCATTGCAATTAAGTGACACAGCTAAGATTTGAAATTACATGCGTTAGACTTTGGGGACCTATTTGAAGTGATGTTAGTTTTACTGCCTCTTGTAGGACCTACTTGTAAATACAAAGATTTTGAAATAGCATTTTTTAAAAATGTTTTATTTATTTTTGAGAGAGCTCACATGGGGAAGGAGCAGAGAGAGAGGGACAGAAGATCTGAAGTGGGCTCTGCACTGACAGCGGCAAGCCCGATGTGGGGCTTGAACTCATGAACCATGAGATCATGACCTGAGCTGAAGTTGGATGCTCAACCGACTAAGCCATCCAGGTACCCTGTGAAATAGGTTTTTGATAAATTAAGGAAAAGCCCAGAGCAGTGGTAATAAGGATCTCAATTCCATTGGCAATAGAAAAGAGGGTTGAATGTGAATTGTATTGCTAAAAGCCAGCAGGATTTGGCCAGTTGTTGGTTGTAATCACAGAAACGGAAGGCATCCTAGCGATGCCTGCAGATTAAATGCTGGGAAAATGGAGATGCCATGAATAGGACTGGCCCAATTAGAATGAGCAGCTACTTAGAGCACAAGGTAAAGGGGGCAAAGACAAGGATATATTTTGGACCCATCAAATGAGGAGTTTGGTACTCAGATGAAGTGTACCATTAAGCAATAGGAAAACTAAGACATGGATTTAAGTGGGAAGAAGAGTTCAGAGGTCTAGAGAAAGCCACATGCAGATGTTTCTTAAAGCGACTCAAATAGACTTAATCGGTTTGGGGTAGACTGACACGAAGGGAAAACAGCACACATCGAAGTGTAAGGTGAGGACAACAGAGCCAGAGAAGGCTACAGAAGGCATTGGGGAAGAGGAAAGTGGTATCTTACATTTCTATTGCTGTGTAACAAATCACCATCCACTTAGCAAGGTAGTGCCCTTACCCGCAGCTTTCCTTTCCATGATGTTAGTTCTCACGGTCCACCCTGGTCTGGAAGCAAGTTATGCCCCTTCTTCTGTATCATCTGAAGGTTGCTAATAGCCTAACACTGTCACAGTGCCTGTGATGGTCACCTCGCTTCATTTCATCACAGAGGCATTTTGCCACCTCACATTATCACAGGAAGAAGGGTGGGTATATTACAGTGCAATTAGAGAGAAAGAGTGCACGTTCACATGACCTTTATTACATATTATTATAACATATGTATGATATAATATAAGCATAATAATATATAATAAAGCATAATGATATGATTATTCTATTTTCTTTCTTACTGTGCTTAATTTATACATTAAAGTTTATTATAGGTATATAGAGGAAAATAGCATACCTAGGGTACGATACTCTGTACAGCTTCAGGTGTCCACTGGGGGTCTTGGAACATATCACCTTGGATGAGGGGAGACTATTGTAACTTAAAAAAAAAAAAAACCATAACAGGGATGCCTGGGTGGCTCAGTTGGTTGAGTGTCCAACTTCGGCTCAGGTCATGATCTCACAGTTTGTGAATTTGAGCCCCGCATCAAGCTTTGTGCTGACAGCTCAGAGCCTGGAGCCTGCTTCGGATTCTGTGTGTGTGTGTGTCTGTCTCTGCCCCTCCCTCACTCATGCTCTGTCTCTTTCTATCTCAAACATAAATAAAACATTAAAAAATTTAAAAAAAAAACCCAGATTTATTACCTCCATTTCCTTTGGCTGGAATCTGGCATATATTACCTGTGTTCTCTGCTAAGTATTGCTCAAGGTTGAAATCAAAATGTCAGCTGTCTGTGTTCTTATCTGGAGGCATGACAAGGGAAAGATCAGCTTCCAAACTTCCTCCTGTTGGCATAATTTCTTTCCTTGTGGTTGTAAGATTGACTTCCCCATTACCTTGTTAGCCACTGGACAGTGACCACTTTTAGTTCCTAGAAGATGTGCTCGGGTCCTTGCTACATGGCCTCTCCTGGCAACTTACTTTTTCTTGGGCTCTGGCAGAGTTTCTTTTGGATTTTGAGTTGCTTCTCTCTGGAAAGGCCAAGTTTCTTTTAAGAGCTCACCTGATGAGGTGAGGCCCACTGAGAATAACCTCCCCTTTGATTAATGCAAAGTCACCTGATTTGGGGGTGTGGCTCTCATATCAAAGTCCTGTCCAGCAATAAGAGGAAGGAATTAGATAACTATCTACACAAGATGCAGAAATTTGGGGGGCCATCTCAGAAGTCTCTATCACACTGGTGGAGAGGAGTCTAGCAGAACAATTTAGGTTTTGATATACTACTGGGTACCAGGAGATGTGGACGTGAGGAAGAAAGTGCCTTGTTTCTGGAACTCAACATTGTAATGCTGGTGACAGAGCCTACAAAGGAAAAAATTGAACTAAGGGAATGGTGAATAATTTTTAATGTTCTGGATAGATGGGAGGGTGGTGACTGATCAAAAGGAATGTTGGGTTTAGGCATTAGGCTATTTATCATCCTCTGGGGGGAATAGCAAGGGCTAGAACCTGGTTTTGAGTGGCAGAGGAATGAATGATCATGAACAAGTAATAGGTGCATGTGTAGCCACATCTTAAAATGTTTATCAGTGAGGGGAATGAGAGAGGAGATTTTGACAGGGGGCTAACGAAGTAGAGGACCAGTCATCAGTTTTAGGTTTTGGAATGGTTGAAACTTTAGGATGTTTGAAGCAGTAGGGAGAGAATCAGTGGGAAGGAGAAAATTACAATGATATGCTTCCTCCCCGAACAGAACTCCCTCTCTAAAGTTTAGGAAACTTTAGAACAACATACCTTTTAGGGGCGCCTGGGTGGCTCAGTCGGCTGAGTGTCTAACTTTGGCTCAGGTCATGATATCCCGGTTTGAGTTTGAGCCCCGCGTCGGGCTCTGTGCTGACAGCTCGGAGCCTGGAGCCTGCCTCCGATTCTGTCTCCCTCTCTCTCTGGCCCTCTCCCATTCATGCTCTGTCTCTCTCTGTCGCAAAAATAAATAAACAGTAAAAGATATTTTTCAAACAACAGATCTTTTGCTTCTCCCAGTAGTATTTCACTTACTTAACCATTACGTAGCACTTACTCTATACAAGGCCTTATTTTGTGAGCACTTGGCACATATGGCTCAATTTTTACCAGCAACGTGGGTGGTAGGTACTATCTCCCCTTCATTTCAGGAAACAGAGGCACTGAAAGACTAATTACTTGTTCAAGGTCAGTGAGCTTGACAAACCCAGGATGTCTGGCTCTGGAGACCGCGCTCTTAACCACTGTACCATTGCAAGCACTTTCTGCATGAGTCTGTTGGTCATTACTTGTATGGAGTCTAGTGAGATCCTTGCATTGTTATTGCTGTCCAGGGAAACTTTCTGCATGTTGTGTATGGATTCCTCAGCCAGACAGTAAGCTCCTTGAAGGCACAGAACATGACTCTACACTCCCTCGCCTTCTTCATGGCATGCTGAACGTAATAGATACGAATTAGTATGTATTGATTTGATTTAAGCTCAGATCCTATCATTTACTTCCTCATTTCCTTTAATCTCTATTGATTATAAAATTAATGGGGTGGTGTGTAATTTGGATTTAACTACTTAGCCTAAAACTATAATTTTATGACTTTTAACATCATGATAAATCTGTGACCTCTTTGAGGACTTTCTTGCTTTATTAAATAGATTTCACCTAATTAAAAAAAAGAGAATGAATATATTAAAATTCTGAGAACTACTTTCAGTAACAGAAAAAATGATTGCCTGTTGGCTTCTTGGGTTTTGTTTTAATCTCTAAGTGATGGAGGCACAGAGTGGGCGAGCACCATAGGGTTGAGTTGATGTGACTAAACCCTGGAGAGGAAGATCATTTATCTTTGGCAGAGGTCTTGATGTTATTTTATCCCCTTTCTAGTATTTTCTGCTGGTAAGGAATTAAAAAGTTGCTTTTCTATCAGTGCCAGTCACTGTTCATAATTGAGCTTAATGTCCACATTCACCTCCATGCTCAGCCCTGCATTCACCTCTCCTGAAGGATAATATTTTCCATCCCCTGGTGTATGTGGGTGCTTCACATAGCTGCCATTGGCCCTGATAGAGATGTGCAATTGTCATTCTGACTATAGCCATGTGCCTCTGCCACAGAGGCGGGTAAATTCAGAGAGGTGGCTCCGTCCTTGCTTCTCAGCTGAGAAGGTCCCCTAGCTTGCCTGTTGTCTATTACAGAAAATATTTGCTATGATGTTGGGAGTTAGAGGGAAGATAGGATTCAAATTGCATTTTGATTTATTTATGAATGCAAAAGGTGATTACTAATGAAAACTTCAGAACCTGTGGATCAGTTATTTTTGGTTTGCTGAGCTAGATGCACTACCAAAAAAAAAAAAAACAAAAAAACCCAAAAACAAAACTCACCGCTAGAAATGACATTCACCAGGGGGTTGGATTTTACAGCACTCACCCCAACCCCCTCAGAATGGTTACTTCTCTGTGGTGCTCGTCAAAGCACTTGTACATGAAGTAAGCATCAAGATATTTATCCCCTGCTGACTCTGTAGCTACATTTGATCAACAAAGAGAAGTGGCTGGCTTCACTGGTTTTATTTCATTTCCCTCTCATGTATTTGGTCTTGTTTGTGCCTGAGTGTTATGTATATGCACATGCACATATGTGCATGTGTAAGCGTGAGTGCATCCGAGAGCAAGAGATTGTGACTGATTTGAAAGCAAGAGCTTCAGGATGTGGAAGCTTAAGGTGGCCAGGTAGAACAGTAGAGTGATGAGTTTCTAACTTGAGCTTTGCCAATCTTCAGGAAATACTCTTTCTTTACCTTTGTTCTCTTTGTAAAATAGTGTGTATCTCCCTGCATCTGAAAGCTTTGAGATGCCTGCAGATTCATTGTCTAAAATTGCCAACACCTGTTTTCCAGTTTCAGCCAGTCTGTTTCCTGGCGTGTCCTGTATTGAAACACTAATGATGAAGAGCACTGACCTGCTATTCAAATCTTGGCTTATAGCTGTGTGAGTTTGGCCAAGTGACTTAACCTCTTTGTGCTTCAATGTTGTCATTGGTAAAATAGTAAGATAAAATAGTAATTAAGCTGCTAGGGTTATTATAGGATTAAAGGAGTTAGTGTTTTCAAAGTGTTTTAGAAGAGAAGGCAGATATACAGATGGTTCCATACAAGTGTTGGCTTTTATTGCTATAGTTAATGGAATATAATTCTAATCTAGAGGAAAAGCAGGGAGGAGTATGACATAAATGGTAACATTGTCAGTTTACTTTAGTAGTTATTTCCCCTTTTGGAAAGAATGAGGAGAAAAGGATGGGGGAAATTATTTTGTTATGATATTAAGGAAATTACACTTAAAAAGGGATAAAGGTATTCACTTATAAGAAGTTAATTAAGGGCTTTTAGTATTCTCACCTTGACCATGAAAATCCACGTTGGTTTGAGACTTCAGATAGGCTGATGGTCAGCTGCATTAGCTGCACTAGCACTGGCAGGAGGAGGTAGAGGTTTTGAGGTCTCATAACTTTTTTTAAAGTTTTTTCTTAATGTTTATTTATTTTTTGAGAGAAAGTGAGTGAGCAGAGGAAGGGCACAGAGAGAGAGAGAGAGAGAGAGAGAGAGAGAGAGAGAGAGAATCTCAAGCAGGCTCCTTGCTCTCAGTGTGTTGCCTGATGTGGGGCTTGATGTCATGAACTGTGAGATCATGACCTGAGCCAAAATCAAGAGTTGGACTCTTAACTGATGGAGCCACCCAGGCTCCCCCTAATAATTTTTGATTAATATTGATAGCATTGCCTTAAAGACCTGAGGCTTATGTTATATATCAAGTTAAAGCACTTAAGAAATCAGGAAAGTTGGGGGCGCCTAGGTGGCTCAGTCAGTTTAGCATCTGACTTTGGCTCAGGTCATGATCTCACAGTTTGTGAGTTCGGGCTCCACATTGGGCTCTGTGCTGACAGCTTGGAGCCTGAAACCTGCTTTGGATTCTGTGTCTCCCTCTCTCTCTCTCTGTCCCTCCCCCGCTCACACTCTGTCTCTCTCAAAAAATAAACATTAAAAAAATGTTTTTAATAAAAAAAAGACATCAGGAAAGTTGGATCTTAAACTTTAGGGATAATCAGGTGAATATGTGTTCCAAAACACCTAGATTAGGTTTTGCCACTGACACATCATTTCTATGAAGTCCATAAATCAGAGGAAAACACTAATTTTCATATTTTCTTGGGGTGATCATATAAACGCTCTTTAGACCATCTGACGAGAGAGGGTTGGCGCTGTTCCTCATGCTCTGTGGTTGGCTGGATGTATTGGTGATGATGTTTTATATCATAGGCAGAAAACCCAATGCAGAAAGTTTAACTGTGAAGCAATGTATTGGTTTTGATCTGAAGAGTACGGGCTTCAGGATAGGTTGATTTGGTGGCTCTGTGAAGTCACCATGAACCTGGGTTCTCTGTGTCTCTGCTGTGCCACCTTCGGGGTTTGCCTCCTTTCATGCTGGCTTGTCTCCTAGGTGTGGGATGCCTGCTAGGGCCCGTTGTGGCTGCATGTTTTCTTATGTATGTTCAGGGAAATGGGAGCTGTGAACACACTTTATTCCATTCTAAGATTTCTCCTTTATATTAATGTTGAGGCATTACAATGACTGTAAAGTTATGATACTACCTGAGGAGCATAGGTAAATCATTTTACTGGTAGATCTTATTCCAGGGAATTAGAAAGGGCATCACACAATATTTGTATTAAAAATCGGGGGGTGCCTGGGTGGCTCAGTCAGGTAAGCCTCCTACTCTTGATTTTGGCTCAGGTTATGATCTCACCATTTGTGGGATTGAGCCCCATGTGGGGCTCTGTGCTGACAGGGTGAAGCCTGCTTGGGATCTGTCTCCCTCTTGTTCTGCCCCTCCTCCTCTCACATTCTTTCTCTCTCTCACTCTCTCTCTTGCTCTCTGTCTTGCTCTCTCACTCTCTTTCTCTCTCTCTCTCTCTCAGTATAAAAAAAAATGGGCTGGATCTGCTGTCTCTGGGAGAGCCCTGACATAGATTCTTATAAGTGATGTTGAACAATTTGGATTGCATCCTTAGCATGATGGAAAACCATGGATAAGGTTCAATATGTTGAATCACATGATGGGATTGGATTTTCATTATATAAATGTAAATATATATATATACATATATATATATATATATATACACACACACACACACATGTATATATTTACATATACACACATATATACATGTATACATGTATACATTGCCATTTGGGGAAAAAATAAGAGAAGACTACCGTGTTCTGGAGACGTGAGTCTTCTCTCTGTTAGGAGATGAAAGGCCATTTCTATGTCTAACACCTCACCAGGGAAAGACATGCCAGTTTCAATCTTAGTTATTGTGATTGCCTTTTAAATCGCCCTTGAGTTTATGCAAATCACAATTGATTGTCCTTCAACAATAGCAACAACAAAAAATTAGAATGTTGTAAAGGACAAATATTGATTCTCTTAGATATTTAAAATGTGATAAGATATGAGAAGAGCTTCAAAAACCTTAGAACAGTTATGAAAGGGAACAGCTCTACAGGAGGTGTTCTGTAGGGGGACACGCAGACATCTTATCCGAAAACTGCTTGATCCCAAGCATTGCAGTGCTGGCTTACAAAACTGATTCCTTTGGAAAACACTCAGGGTTAACAAATCTATTGACTGTCCTCTCCTCATGTGTCAGGCTTCCGCACTTATATCTTTGGGATATTCTCACACTACCAGTGTTTAGACTTTGGGACATATGGTAAACAATGAGAAGAACTTGAACGTAGAAAATTGGAGTTGTATTTGGGCACTGCAGTCAAAAGAAATATGACATACCACATATTAGCAGGGATAAAGAGGTTGAGATTTCAATGTGCAAAACTGATAATTGATCAGAAATGTTAAAACACAGAAGCTTTTAAGATGTCAAAATATGCCTTTGTTCTGCCTAAAAACTCTCCAGCAAAGCCTGTAAGTGCACCCTTTAAAATGGATCTCTGACCTCTTCTTTTATGTTTCCCAGCTGAATGCACCTTACCAATGAAGTTTTGCCACAGCTTCTGAACTTGTTTCTCTGCTTCCCCTCGGATTTCTCCCATAGTGAACAAAAGTGGTGCTTCCCCAGATCTTGGGCGGGGGGGTGTGATTTAACAGAATGTCCTCCAATTCTAGTTATTCAACCTTACTATTAAAAAAAACAAAACTATTTTGTCCTATCTCCCAAGTAAGCAAAATGTAGGGAGTTGATACTAATGGGAAAAAATTGGAGAAAGTTAAATTCAAAAACTTGATTTTCTGGACTGTGTGGTATTTTATTTTAATAATGATTCAAAATAGATGGGCGCCTGGGTCACTTGGTTAGGCCCCTTACTTCGGCTCAGGTCATGATCTCATGGCTTGTGGGTTCGAGCCCCACGTCTGGAGCCTGCTTTGGATTCTGTGTCTCCCTTTCTCTCTGTCCTTCCCCCACTTGCACTCTGTCTCTCTTGGTCTCTCTCTCTCTCAAATAAGCATTAAAAAATTTTAAAAAATAGTGCTTAATAGTAATAACACTGTACATTAATTATGCTGGAAAAGAAAGTCATAAGTAGTACAAGTTCTCTATAGTAATAAATAGAATATCTAATATAAAAATAAATAATGCTTTATTACATAATTATATATATTTTGTGTCATGATTTTTCTCCTAAGTTGAAATGTTTCTAGTTCACAGGATGAAATTGACTATGTCACTATTTAATAGTGTTTTGCAAAAATAATTAAAATTTCTGGGTTTCACCTTCTGAAGCTATCAGAAAACATCTGTGCTACTGGAATTGAACCCACTTAGGATAAAATGTTCACTGATTGAACTAAACTTCAGTCAATAAGTGAGTGAATCCAGGAGCAGGAAGCAGCCTTTTCTAGGACGGGATTCAGAATTCAGAGCAAGAATGAGGCTAGATACAGTAAATCAGTGAAACCAGACTAAACCTGGCAGCTAAACAGTGGAAGTAGAACAAAACAGAATGTGGAGTTAAAGCAGCAAAAGTCAAAAGCCATAAAGCAAAGATGGATGGAGGTGGTAGAAACAAATGGGTCCCAAACCACTGAGCAGTATTTTGTAAATGCCAATGAAGGAAAGCAGTTTTTCTAGTCTCTCATCAAAACTGTCATTGGTCAAAACTTTATTCTCCCTTTGGAAAAAAAAAAAAAGAGGGGAGCTGTGGTGGGGGGGGGGTGGGAAAGCTTAGTTCTTTATGGAGGTAATGGTGATATCAGGAGAGCAGAAAATAGGAAAAAGAAAGAACTTTCAGAACAGGAGGGACCAGGAAGAAAGATAATTGTAATAAAATGTGGGGTAGAGGGATTAACCCTGATGTGCAAAGCAGGGCAGTGTAAGGCAAGTTGGAAACAGAGATGTATCAAAGCACACGTTCCCCTCAATAGCCTTCCAATGTGTGTGGTTGACCATATGCAAATGCAACCAGTAACCCAGGTTAAAAAAAAAAAAAAAAGAATGCTACAGACCAATAGTTAAGCCACTTAAATGTCAAGATCTTCCATAAGAAATGATTTTTAACAAGTCACTCAAATGAAATGGGCAATGAATATGGATGGGCAATTACAGAAGAGAAAAATTGAGATGACCAGTAAAAATGGGAGGAATTAATCTTAGAATTGCTAAGTAAAAGAACAAGATATTTACCCACCATTTGGGCAAAACTGAAAAATATATAACATCCCATGTTAGTTAGAATGCAGAGAAATGTTGGGGGCAGTATGTATTGTGGCCATTTTATTTTATTTTTATTTTTTAAGTTTATTTTGAGGAAGAGACCGAGCACATGAGTGGGGGAGGGGCAAAGAAAGATTCCCAAGCAGGCTCCATGCTGTCAGCTTAGACCCTGATGTGGTGCTCGAACCCATGAAACGTGTGATCGTGACCTGACCTGAAGTCAAGAGATGCTTAACTGAGCCACCCAGGTGCCCCAGCCATGTCATTTTAAGTTAAATATATACTTTGCCTTTGACACAACAGTCTCATCTTTTAAAATTTATTCTATACAAACAAAATCACAAGATTATTCCCTGCAACATTGTCCATAGTGGCAAAAATTTGAAGCAAAATAAATTTTGATCAGTAAGAGATGAGTTGAATTGACTTTGGTATGTCTGTAACATGGATTATGAGATTACAAATGAGAATATATATTTGATGTGGAGGATTGCACATGATATATTATAAAATGAGCAAATCAAGTTATAGGTAATGTGTAAAGCATGATACCTTTTTTCGGTTAAAAACAAAATAAAGCCTTTATATTTGTAATCATGGGTATATAGTTAGGCACAATGAAAGGTCTTCAATTAAACATATCAGACTGAAAGTTCACATTGAAAGTGGCCTGAGAAGAGAGGATAAAAAATTAAAAAAAAATTAAGATTCAGGGTTCTCTAAACTACTTGATCCCAAACCTTCATATATATACATTTCCAAGGATTCAAAGGAAATATAACAGACTTTTAAGACTGATAGTGGGATTATGGGTAGTTTTAATTATCCTCTGTTACTTATTTTTTTGTTTAATAAAATGGCCTGAATTATATAACTGGAAAAAATCAAATTTATTTCAAAACTAAGGGAAAAATAAATGTCAGTGCTGTTATTTCTGTCTTATCCTTAAGAAAGCTAACCCTCCCTGATAACTGTACCTCTCTTGAGATCCAGTTAGTACACAGTGGAGATGTGGTTAGGTTTCACGAAAATGACAGAAATTTATAGACAATATGGAAATTTATAGACAACCAAAACATTAGAGAAGGAAGAATTTCAACATTAAGAATATTGAAGGGAGGGGCACCTGGGTAGCTCAGTCAGTTGAGTGTCTGACTTCAGCTCAGGTCACGATGTCACAGTTGGTGAGTCTGAGCCCAGCATCAGGCTTTGTGCTGACAGCTCGGAGGCTGGAGCCTGTTTCTGATTCTGTGTCTCTCTCTGTCTCTGCCCCTACCCCACTCGCACTCAGTCTCTCTCTCTCTCTCTCTCTCTCTCTCTCTCTCTCTCTCTCTCTCTCTCTCTCTCAAAAATAAAGGTTAAAAAATATTTTTAAAGAATATTGAAGGGAAAAATACAAACCGCAAATGTGCTAATGGAACTGTCAGCCACCAGGAAAAAACCCACCTCACCACTGTCACCTTGAGGCCACAGCTGAGAATTAACTCAAGTTAGAGAGAAGGTGGTGTTGGATGACCTTGATCTTGATTTATAACAGGGTGAAAAGGTTTCAGGAATGTAAAAACCAAAGATTTTATTTGGGGCTCCCAGGGGTGGAGGAGGGGGAGGGGGCAGGGCTGTGCTGGTTCTTGCCCCTGTTTCATGTTTGGCAAATTAGAAAAGGCCGTGAATGAGGGAAGTTCACATTATGGCTGAGACAAGATGAGGATTTGAGCTAATGATGATGGAGAGGGGACTTTTCAAGGCACTTGCTACACCAAGTGCTGCTCTACAGTTATTAAATCATTTACCCTCAACAAATTGATGAGGGAGGCACCATTTGCTCCACTGTGCACATGAGGAAATGGCACAGAGGAAAATGTACTTACTTGTCCAAGATGGCCTGGCTAGCGAGTGGTAGATGTGAGATTAGCGCTTTGGCTGCCTGACTCTGGGGCACATGACCTAAAGGGCTGTGCTGTGCGGTTGCTGAAAGACAAACAAGCAAACAAACCCTTTCCGGTAGTGAAAACCATGCAGGCCATTTGAGACTCCTACTTTCCGTTGGGACTAAGGGAGACAGAATTAGTTTGTTTATAAGACCTTGTGTTTGTGGATGTTTTCAGACCCTTTCTTGTGTGCGTACAAATCTAACTTCGGCTGTTTTACAAAATTGAGATGGCCGTATGCTGTTTGTTCAGCAGCTTACTCTTTTGAACTTGGTGTATCACAGCCCACCTTCTCTGCCAGTAGCTCTAGATCTTCTCCAGTGTTTTTAACTGCGATGTAGTATTCCATCATGCTCGATTGTTGATGGAATTACTTTTTGTTTATTATTTTGCTGGACTAAGCAAATAGAAATGAAGAAGGAATTAACTTCTGCTTCCACCTCTACCCCCTGCCAGAAAAGGAGAAGGGTTAATTAGCTGACTTTTGCTGAACCCTAGGAAGGGTTCAAAATTATTAAGGTTCAATACTATTTAAGAGAAGTAAGAAATATACCACGGTGACTGGGCTAATGTCTGTGAGATATGTGTATGTGTGTATTTAATACTGAATATATATTAATCTAATATTACATAATGTATTACATATAGTATCTTTCATATAATTTTATAACCTAATATAGTAATAGCTTCATACATATTAAAACAAATAAAAGATCTTCTCTTGAAACCTCCTTGGTTTCTGATTTTTGCAGTTTTGCCTTATTTAAGGTGAGATAGAGGAGGGTTTGGGTGCTTTCTGCCACCTAAATGCAGTTTCGTCTTTCAGCTAAGATCACAAAATGCAGTGATTAATTTAATGCGCACAGGTTAGCAGACTTACACTATTAATTGCAACAAGAGGCCCATTTGTGCCCCATAAAATACAAACCTTGCCTGCTTTATTTATTGAACAAATGTACATCTTAGGCATTCACTATTCCTTGTTGGAAGGTGCTGGTGTATTTGAAGCTCTGAGTGACTCACGTGGGAGTTCATAAAATACTCCATAGATTTTGGTGATGTTTGAGACCTTGTGGAAGGAGACTAACATGACAATGAAGTCAACTTCACAGACCTCTGGGATCCATTACAGCCTGAGATGCTCTTAACACATAATTAGCCAGGGCTGTTAATCATGTTTAACAGGTGTTGAGAAATGAACTGAGACAAGGTATCTGCTGTGACCATTTTCTTCTCTGCTTTGGTTAGGTGAGCTAATGCCATTGGAGCCCACGCACACACTCTGAAATGTGACTTGGCATCGTATTTTCTCAGTGCTGTCATCAGTCTCTTGATCATTGAGAATGGTGACATTCACAATAAAAAATGCACAAGGAATCTGTCTAGAAGTCCCCAGGAGTGCTGTTAATGAATGCATGTTCCTTGGCTTTATTCTGTTTTCTTTGCCTCTTTTTTTTTTTCATTCAAGCCTGTATCTGATTGGTCTGTCGGTTATTGAGAGACAAATCTAAACTTTTGTGAATGGCAAGGAAACTCCATCTCAGCAAATAGGCTACTTCTATCTCTGGGGTCAGAAAGTGTCAGACCAAAAGCAAACCACCTTCTGCTTTTACACATGTCCTCAGGGCTGCAATAGTGTAAGATCGAAAACCTTTGAGCTGAATCTCCTTTCAGCTCTTTTCACTGTTGTCCCATGAGTCCAGTCTCCTGGAACAAAATGGAAATAATACAGATTAAAACATATCCTTTTATACCCCTCCCCCCCATCCTGGTCCCTCTTCCCTTCCCCTCCCCCTCCCCTTGCAAATAGTTTGTGCTAATTCTTCCCTACTTTTGAAAGAAATGGACAGTAAAGACTTGGACTTTGACTAACTTGTTCTGCAAGTATTCCACAGATGAGCAAACATTTCTAATAAATTATAACTTGATAAAATTGATAAGCTAGTGATGTCTTGCAATACAAGTAGTATGTGACCCTGAATGTCATGTGATCTCAACTGAGCCAATGGTGGATTTCTCTCTCTTTCTCTCTCTCTCTCTCTCTCTCTCTCTCTCTCTCTCTCTCTCACTGTGGGATTGCGGATGATCATGTCTCATGCTTGGATGCTAGTTCTCAGGCCATGGTGTTTCGCAGAAATCATTGATTTTTCAGAATGTTGGAAGGTGCCCACAACTGGCACTAGTCTATTTTTTTTTGTCACTTCAAAGCACCTATGGACAGTCCTTTGCTTTTCCATACAAGAGGAAGCTTAGGAATACTTTGCTTCATTCTAAGTCATTGGATAGGTTACTTGTTAAAGTTGCATGGAAAGAAAAAGATTGCATTGGGCCAATAGACAGCAGTGATTTCCTTAGTGATAGTTTAAGTCGTTTTACACAATAACCTTCCTCTCTCATTTCCCTCACACCAGCCACGAAAGTTTTCAAAGGTAAGTGCGGGTTAATTTGTTTATTTTTCTTTATATTTTGTATTTTCTTTATTTTGTATTCTATTACAGTCCTGTAATCATTCCTATATGAATATTTTTGGGTTGTGGGATGAGTCATCTGAGTTTCCATTATTTTTATGGGGACATTCACTTTGATATACGAGTGCTTTGGATTGCGAGCATGTTTCCAGCGCAAATTAGGCTCGCAAACCAAGGATTTACTGTATTTGCATGCCAGGAGAATTTTCAGTGGAAGACATAGAACATTGCTAAATTGGATTGTTTTTGCCTTTGTTTTTAGCTAATAGAATCCTACTTTGGAACTGCAACTTTTTCCGTGAATAGTTGGTCTTTTACATTAGTATCTTTACAGTTATTTTATTCTTTTTTACTAGCATTGCATTTCAGACTACTGGTATACTCTAGTTTGGACAATTCCCTCTTCATGAAATGATGGCTGTTTCTAGGTTTCCACAGCTACACCAGCCACTCAGCCAAAGCCAGCCCACTGCTGTTTTAATGCGGCCCACAAGCTAACAATTGTTTTCACATTTTTAAAATGGTTGAAAAAAATAAAAAGATGAATATTATTTCTTGATATGAGAAAATTATATGAAATTCAAATATCAGTGTTTTTAGATAAAATTTTATTGGGACACAGCCATGACCATTCATTTACGTATCATTGGTGGCTTCTTTTCTACCTATAAGGACTCATTTGAGTTGTTTCCACAGAGACTGGTAGGCTTGCAAAGCCTAACATATTTATTATTTGTCCCTTTTCAGAAAATGTTTACTGACTTCTGTTGTAAGGTCAGTAAGAAGAAAGAGAATTTCTATATCATAGCATTAAAAATTTAATAAACTGCCAAATGCTTCTTTAAGTGGTTGTATAAATTTGCAGTGTGTAGGAGACAATACTTATTTCTCTATCTCGTTACCATTATATATATATATATATATATACATACACACACACGTATATATGTTTATAATATATAATATATATATACACATATATATAAAATCAAAGTTGCCTCTTATATGCTCTTATGAGGGAAGATGGCATTTTGCTGCTCTAGTTAATTTTTACCTTTTCCTACTTCTAATATAGTGGGTCTCATCTTTTCATGTTTCTTGGTCTTTTGTGGGTCTTCTCTATTTTTTTTTTAACCTCATCACATGCCTCTTTGAAGTCCTAACTTAATAAATAAGAAGTAAGAGTACCATTTACAGAACATCTCTGTGCTAGGTACTATGCTGAGTCTTTCATACATGCTATTTGATAAGAGCACTGCAGCAACCCCTGAGGTAAGTATTAATATTGTCTTTATAGATGAGAAAAATGAGGCTCAGAGAGGTTAATCACTTACGCACTTTCACACAGCTCCTCTATGATAGGCACAGATTTTTTTTTTTTTTAATGCAGGTGTTTAGTCTCTGTTTCTTTGAACAGTGTAGGATAATAGTGTCAAGCATACTATTAGTGGAAAAAAACATTAAGCTAGGATTTTTGTTTTTGATCCATGTCCTTGCTTGTCCAGCACCTGTGAAAATTTTCAGTTAGCCAAAGGGCCTTTAAAGTCTCAGGGCATAGTTAAATCTTGCTTCTCTTTGATTTAGAAGTCTGTATCACCTAATACTTTAGGAGAACCTGTGAGTGCCAGAAATCACTTAATGATTGTTGTGGTATCGCAGAGGCTGGCAATCATGAGCTCAGTGTAGTCAAAGCAGGTCTATTATTGGAGGCAAAGCCTTCAGTCCACATTCTGGCTCTTGAACTTATTTGCTACATGACTTTGGCCAAATTTTTTTGCCTTGCTAGGTCCCACTTTTTTCATTGCTTGCTTAAATATGAATGACAATACTGTTCAACGTTAAAGGAGGTGCTTTTAAAAAAAATTAGTGTTTATTTATTTTTGAGAGAGAGAGAGAGAGAGACATAGAGAGTGAGTTGGGGAGAGGCGGAGAGAGAGGGAGACACAGAATCTGAAGCGGGCTCCAGGCTCTGAGCGGTCAGCACAGAGCCCGATGCGGGGCTCGAACTCACAGACTGCGATATCATGACTTGAGCTGAAGTCGGACACTTTACTGACTGAGCCACCCAGGTGCCCCAGAGGAGGTGCTTTTAAGATATGCCCAGAACAGTCCCTGGAGTATAATAGTCCTTCCATAACAGTTGCACCTCTGTCAAATGCAAATTTTGAGATAATTTTTCCCTTTATAGGGAACCAGCCCTTACCTACACTTTTCTCAAACTGTGATCCTTACTCTACCAGCAGCAGAATGTCTGGGGATGTCTACCAAAATGCAAATTCTTGAGCTTCATATCCTATGAATCATTCAGAAGTTCTGAGGGTTGTTCTGGAAATCTCCCCGTTAGCAAATTCCCAGATGATTTGGGGGCAAAATCTGAGAACCAACCACCAAACCCTCAAAATTCTGATGGCTTTCTATTCTTAAAAATACTAGCGAAGAATGTCTTTTTTTTTTTTTTTTTTTTGGAAGTCAGTAAAATATTTCAAACCATGTAAGGTCAAGGATATTTTCTTTACATATAATTTAAGTTCCTTTTATGGTTAATTATAAGCTCATATCCTCTCTGTTAACAGGAATACCTTCTTTGCCATAATTGTTACAATGTCACATATTTAAAGGTAGCTGTCACCCTTTGGGCTCTTTTATCTTCTCTGTTAAATATTCTGTGATAACATCAAGTTCTTTGGATGATGGATGTTGTGTTAATTTAGGAATGCCTTGTAAAATACATTGTTTGATTTTGAAGTAGGTTCTTTTTATTCCTTGATGGAATTTCTTACAAGTTCTTAGCTTAGAGGAGGATAGTAGAGGTTCTTCCCTTAGCAAGAAAAACAGTCCTAAGTAGACTGACTCTAAGTCCTAGACAGATTTTGATTTGGGCCCTGGTACTATCACTAATCATTTGTGAGGACACCCATAGCTTCCTTGCCTCACCTTCTAACCTAGCTCTGGATGAGTTTTCAAAGTATGTTTCCCAGTATAGTGGCATCTGAATCAGCAACATCTGGGAATTCATTAGAAATGCACAAATTCTTTGCATCACTTGAGAGCTATTGAATCAGAAATGTTGGGGTGAGGCTCAGCAATCTGTTTAACAAGCCTTCCATGTGATTCTGATGCATGCTTATTTGAGAACCAGCTGGATTATGGAGTTCTAACTCCTAGGTCTTTTCTGACCACCTTATCTAAGTATCTCCCTCCCTGGTCCCCTCACCTGTCTTTCTAGTGTTTATCACAGCACCCAGTTTGTTCCCTTCATACTCTACTACCATTTGTAGTTATATATTTATTTCTGTTTTCTTAAGTAGATCATAAACTTTGTAATGCTAAAGCCATATCTATTTTATTCACCAATATATCCCCTAGCATGTCACATAGTGCCTGGCATGTGGTAGATGTTAAATAAATATTTAAGCAAATGGATGAGTGAATGATCAGTTAATAGAAAGTGACTGAGGTTATATTTCTTCTGATCTGCTTTATGTTTCTGCTTGTTTGCTTTTTTATTATTGATGTAGACAACCACACACTATCAGTTTTGTAACTAATTTGTAAACAGTTTATAAGAATAAAACACACACACACACACACACACACACACACACACACACACACACACGTGGTCAACTTACTCAGCAAGCTTTCAAATCCAGTGGCATTGTCTTTACCATTATAGATATTTCAATTTCGAGACAGAGACAGTGTTCATTTCACTTAACATGTGCCCAGGAAGGAATTGACATGTATCACATTAGGTTCTGGCAGCTAGGCATGGAGTTGGCATGGTACTTCTTGATCAAGATCTTTAGCTCTATTGTCCTACTAACTCCAGTATTCTTAGCTATGCTCTTTCCTGTAGTTAAACTCAGAGCTGTTCCATTAGGTCTGCCTTTGTTTTCCTTGGTGTTTCTCCCCCAACTCCCCTACCTCCCAGCCCTATGTCTTTCCCTCCCATGCTTCCTTCACTTGAATTGTTTCTGAATTTATCAACTCTTTGATGGCAGTCCCTTCTGTTCAGTAGGCATTTCCCCTCTGATTTGTGCTTCATATATTCCTTTAAGAGGTGGTGAAATTTATTTGCTGCCTGTAGGTAAAAGAGCTTCCTGTCTCCTAAAAATCTACTTGTTTTCCTCTCATCATTAGCAGCAACAACATGGGTTTGAGAGGTTAGATAGGGATTTGAATCTCTGAGCAACCCCTTCTAAGGTGAGAGAACTTGACCTGGGTTCTTCACTTCCTGGGCCAGAGTTTGCCCATCTGTCAAGTGGAGATAACAGCTACCTTCTGGCATGTCCGTGAGGATGGAATGAGATTTGCAGAGGACCTTGTTCCTCTCTGGTGCTCAGTGTATGGCACTTACAGGTGACAAATATCGGGTACAGTTCCCATGATCTCGGGAGAGACTAGGAGCACGGCAGAGAGAGATTTGTACCAGAGGCCACGTTAAAAATCAAATTTAAATCTTGGCAGAAAGAAGGGTGTTGGAGACTGGATCTTTTAGGGGACTAAATGTGAAACTGGTCTTTCTTTTTTGGTCCTTGTTCAGTGTTGAGAAAAGAACCTGCTAATGGAGTAGGAGGAGTGCAAGCTAAAACATACCCTTTCCCCACTCTACGGATTCTTCTTAAATGATAAGAAACTTTGCTCATTTTATTTTGATAATCATTCCAGGCTAAAATCATGTAATTGGACATAATTCAGATGAAAAAGTCCCCACCCCCCAATAATAAATATAAGATGCTTTTGTGAAATGTTTAGAACATGTTCCAATGTGACTCTCCTATGGAGTCATCCTGCAGTTTTCCAGAGGGAAAAGTCAGATTCACACCTCCTTGGAAACTACTTCCACTAGAGATTTTAGCATCGTTGGGTGAATCCAACTCAAATATATTAATGGTGGGACGTTTAGGTCTTTTGTGTTTTATCCTAAATTATACAACATGTGAAGTTTGTTGAAAGCATTTTTTTTTCCGTAACCACTATCTGACACATTTTTCCTGACCTGCTCTAAAACATACCTTTAAATTCTTCCCTTAACAATCACAAAATAGAGCAGCCTCCTCCCTGTCATTTGCATTATGTGGCAAGTAAACAACATTCAGCTGGAAGGACATAATGCACAAAGTTCAGCCAATGGGTCTCCATTAGGTCCAGGAATACAATATACCTTGTAATTAGTAGTGGCTGTATGAACCCTACAGTATTTGGCACTTGTTCAGAGTTTTTGTGAATGGCTCTGTTCCTGGGAGTCTCTACTCCCCAACTATTGTAGTAGGATTATTGTCCTTCTGGACACAGTGGGCAGATTATTTTGTTAGAGAAGGGGAAGTCATCAAAAATAATGTGCCATTTCCCACCCACCTCCCCCACCCCCCGTAGCAGATGCTGGTTTCTTTGATAATTTCCAAGTTGAAATAAGAAATAAGAATAGCTTTCCTTCTTAGTAGGAGGCAAAATGTCTCATTGAAGAGATCAGGGAAAACCAATTAATCAGATATAAGAACTAGTTTCAGACTTTTCTGATTTGTAAAGAATATTGGCATTGGTGTCTTGTAATTCAGAGGACTCTGGAACTTAGGTCCTTATAGAAATTCCATTACATGTACATAAGTAGCAGAACATCTTAGGTTTACGTATGAGCAGTGAATGCTTCCCCAGCTCCTGTCAGGGACCTTTGGCACACTGCCTAAGTTTTCCTGCCTGCCTCAGGATCCTACAGTCAGCAGTTGACAGGAACATAACTGTATTTTACTAAAACTAAATTTTCTTTTTGCTCCACAAAGGAAAAAAGAAACATCTTGAACCACAGTGTGTGTATTTAGACAGAGTCACTAAACAAGCAGAATGCGTATGAGAAGAGAAGCCCACCTGTATATATGAACCTCTTTCTTATTTCTTGGTGTTTTAATTTTTTTTAATTTTTATGTTTTTACTTTTTGAGCTCTTTACCAATACCCTACCCTTGCCAGCCACTGGCAGCCACCAGTCTGTCCTCTATATCTGTGAGCTTGTTTTTGTTTCTAGATGCCATATATAAGAGAGATCATGGAGTATTAGTCTTTATTTGTCTGACTTACTTAGCACAATGCCCTTAAGGTTCATTTATGTCACAAATGGTAGGATTCCCTCATTTTTTATAGCTGAATAATATTCCGCGTGCGTGCGTGTGTGTGTGTGTGTGTGTGTGTGTGTGTGTGTATGAATATATGTATGTATACCACATCTTCTTTATCCATTCATCCACCAAGGGACACATAAATGGTTTCTATATCCTGGCTACAGTAAATTATGCTACAGTAAACATGGAGGTGCATATATCATTTCAAGTAAGTGGTTTTGTTTTCTTTGGGTAAATACATAGAAGTGGAATAGCTGGGTCATATGGTAGTTGTAGTTTAATTTTTTGAGGAATCCCCATATGTTTTCCAAAGTGGCTGCACCACCTAACATTCTCATTCGCGGTGCCTGAGGGTTCCCTTTCTCCACATTCTTGCAAATACTTCTTTTTTATTTTTGATAACAGCTGTTCTAACAAGTGTGAAGTGCTATGTCCTTGTGTTTTGACTTAGATTTCTCTGATGATTAATGATGTTAAGCATATTTTCATGTACCTGTGAGCCATCTGTATATCTTCTTTGGAAAAATGTCTATTCAGATATTCTGCCCATTTTTTAACTGGAGTATTTGCTTTTGGAGTTGTAGGAATTCTTTATATATTTTAAATATTAGCCCCTTATCAGACATAGGATTTGTAAATATTGTCTCCCATTCACTAGGTTACATTTTCATTTTGATGATGGTTTTTATTTCTTTTTTCTTTTTTTTTTAAGCCCAATGTTGAGCTCAAACTCTCGAACTCAAGATGCCAGGATCGAGAGTCTTGTGCTCTACTGATTGAGTCAGCCAGGTACCTCTTGATGATGGTTTTCTTTGCTGTGCAGAAGCTTTTTACTTTGATATAATCCCACTTGTTTATTTTTGCTTTTGGTGTCAGATTCAAAAAATCATCACCAAGATCTAATTCAAGTAGCTTATAGCCTATATTTTCTTCTTAGAGTTTTATGGTTTCAGGTCTTATGTTTAAGTTTTTTTATCTTGATTTACAGTTAATTTTTGTGTATGGCGTAAGATAGTGGTCCAGTTTCATTCTTTTGTATGTGGCTGCCAAATTCTCCCAACACCATTTACTGAAGAGACTGTCCTTTCCCCCATTGTATATTCTATGCTTCATTGCCATAACTTAATTGACCATGTATGTGTGGGTTTATTTCTAGATTCTCTGTTCAATACCATTCATCTCTGTGTCTGTCTTTTATACCAGTACCAGCCTGTTTTAATTACTATAGCTTTGTAATATAGTTTAAAATCAAGGAGTGTGATGTCTCCAGCTTGGTTCTTCTCTCTCAAGATTGCTTTGCTATTTTAAGGTCTTTTGTGGTCATATAAATTTTAGGATTCTTTGCTCTGGTTCTGTGAAAATGCCATTGGAAAATTTGAAAGGAATTGCATTGAATCTGTAAATTTTGGGGGGCTAATATGGGCATTTTAACAGTATTCATTCTTCTAGTCCATGAGCATGGAATATCTTTCCATTTATTTATGTCTTCTTCAGTTTCCTTCATTAATGCCTTATAGTTTTCAATATACAATTCTTTCGCCTAGTTGGTTATATATATATTTCTAGGTATTTTATTCTTTTTGATGTAATTGTAAATGGGACTGTTTTCTTAATTTCTCTTTCTGGTATTTTGTTACTAGTGTATAGAGATGCAACATAGTTTTGTGTATAGTTTTTTATCCTGCATAAAACTTTACGGAATTTATTTTAACATTTTTTTTTGATGGCGCCTTTAGGGTATTCTTTATTTAATGTCATCTGCAAAGAATGACAGTTTAATTTTTTTCCTTTCCAATTTGGATGTCTTTGATTTCTTCTTGCCTAATTGCTCTGGCTAGGACTTCTAGTACTATGCTGAATGAAAGTGGCAAGAATTGGCATCCTTATCTTGTTCCTGATCTTAGAGGAAAATCTTCCAGCTTTTCATTGTGAAGTATGATGTTACCTGTGGGCTTATTGTCCATGGCCTTTATTATGTTAGGCTTGTTTCATCTATACATGCTTGGTTGTGAGTTGTTTTTTTTTTTTAATCATATATGGATGTTAAATTTTGTCAAATGCTTTCTCTACATCTATTGATCATTTGATTTTTATTCTTAATTTTGTTAATGTGAGGTATCATGTAATGGATTTGTGGATACTGAATCATTCTTGCATCCATAGAATAAATCATACTTGATCATAGTGTATAATGCTTTCAATGTATTGTTGACTTCAGTTTTATAAACCTCGTAAGTAATGTTTAAGAAATTAATCTTAAAATCTTGAATCTTCTGTCCTATTCAATAGTTTTCCAGGAAAATTACTTATTAACTTGCTTGAGTTTATAAAATGACATGAAGGATATACTATTTATCCTACATAAGGAATTCAACTCTGCCTTTTAACAGTTTTGTGTAAAGTAACTTGTATGCATTTTAAATAGTCATCCATAAGGTATTGTCTGCTTATGTCAATTATTTTTAAAGTAAGAAAAATGATTTGAACTCTTTATGAATTTATCTTTTGTCAGTTAATGTATTTTAAAGAATTTCTTTCAGTACTTTTGTCCACACTAAGACCTTGTGAGAATACATGGATAATTGCTTGGTGAGAATGAAATCAGCCTATGTCAGAGTAGTAACTAAAAGTGCCCAGTGTGATCAGTTGTTTTGTCTCCTTTTTGTCTCCTTTTGATGTAGACTTTCTCTTCTTCAGTATTTAATTGAACTCCAGAGAGGCTTACAAATTATCCAAAGTTATCTGCCATTTTGTACTCTCTGGTTAACCATGGATTCCTGTTTCCTTACCAGTGGTGAATAACCTCACCTAAATTGGGCAGAAATGCCCAGGATCTACTTGCCTTTCTCTCTACATGCAGCTGGTGAGCAGCTGTATCGAAACTTCACATCCCTGATCATTTTTAATTGTACCTTATCAATGAGCTAAATAGTAATGGATTCTTAGTATTCTGGATTATCCTATGTTTGCTTCTGTTTCCTTAAATTGACATTTATTGTCAGAATTTAAAAAAAAATTAACGTTTTTTATTTATTTTTGAGACAGAGAGACAGAGCATGAACGGGGGAGGGGTAGAGAGAGAGAGGGAGACACAGAATCTGAAACAGGCTCCAGGCTCTGAGCTGTCAGCACAGAGCCCGACGCGGGGCTCGAACCCACGGACCGTGAGATCGTGACCTGAGCCAAAGTCGGACGCTTAACTGACTGAGCCACCCAGGCGCCCCTATTGTCAGAATTTTTAAACATTAAAATGGCATTTTTTTTCTTAAGGTGTTGTTTTTCCTCAATTTTCCCATTGTTTAAAATTGAATGTTTTTATTATTAAAATTGAAAGCTTTTTAAACTTTATTTATAGTGTCCATCTCCATATGGGTTGTATATGCATTTGTTTTTTCAAACCTGGCGCATGTTTCTTATACTTCTTCAAAGATACATTCAACCGAAAACCTAAAATAGTTTAGTGTTCCATAGGAGTATTTAGGATTGTTAAATAAATTGTATTATTGTGAAAGGGGGGGGGGTTGCATTGGTTTGATAATAATCTGTTCATTTCTTACTTATTTTAACTGCAAAATAACTCATTATTCCAAGGAAGGATGACTTTAGATGTTTTACTAACAGCAAGAAAATGTTCTGATCGTTATGCAGCTTGAGTAAATTACAACTAGACCATTGAGATTTTAGTGGTTATTACAGATTAAATAACAAAACTCTGTGACAAAAAAGAAAGAAAACAAACATTCCAATAAATGTGGTTTCTCATAAATATCCACCATCCAAGGTTACAGACTGACTGCTGTTGTTTATTAAAGCAAGTGTTTCAATTTGTACATAGGTCATTGCCATCTTTGGTTAACTGAATTAAGCAAATATTCAACTTTATAAGAACTTGAAAATTATAAATTTGTCTTAAATTTGACTTGTCTTTAGACTTCTTTCTCTCTAAACACAGGGTTATGATTAGTCTAGGACTTAAATTTACGATAGCCTTTGGGTCAACAATTTTTTTTACTAGAAGTTTTTCACTAACGGCTCTGAAATTAATGGCCAGTGGTTTTAATTATAATTTTAGTCAAGGCAAACAAAAAAACTTAGGGCTCATGATTTAATTTTACAATATACACTATCATATTTAATCTTAATAAGAATCCAGTGAAGTAGGTATTACCCTGTTTTGCAAAGAAGGAAACTGAAGCTCAGGGACCTACTAGGGACTTGGCAGAAGCCACCTAATTGTGAAATAAGTTGCAGTGCTGACTTTTGAGCCCCGAGAATCTGACATCAGACTTGGAGATCCATGGCCTTCACCTTGTGCTAGGAAACTCCTTGTTATCATCAGCTAACGGATGTGCACTCTTAAATCTATGGAAAGTAACTCTTCTAAATACTCTCAGGAAAGTCATTTGGGATCATAAAAAAAAAAAGCCCATCTTCAATAATAGGAATTGATCTTTCCTTTGAAGTCAGGTGCCGGGATAGGACTGAATCAATATTGAAGTCCTATTTTTCCAATTTCCAGTAGATACTAGGAAGTACCAAACTAATAAATAAATGATACACTGGTACAAATTAGTGACCTTCATTTTCAATCAGTTATTCCTAGTCTCAACTCTTGCCATCCTTCTTTCTCCCTAACTTTTCTTTCTTCATCTCCCTCGTTTCAGTCTTCCCATGACTTTTCCATGCTTTTCTTGCTTTCGCCTTTTTCTGTTATGTGTCTGTGAAGTTCTGCAAATCTCATTCTTTTTGTTCACTTCTTTTGACTGGAATTTCTTGCCACATTGTAAACCGGGAGAGCTATATTCTTTTCAGTGTTACAGATGTAGGTAGTTGTTCTAGAAGATGCCCAGTAGGCAAATGTGGGCTGAGAGTTATGGGAAGGAACCCAGGATGAGCTTTATTTAGAACAAAATGTAGGCTAGATTGTTGCATAATAAATATGCCTGTGTATATCCATACGTGTGCACGTATAAACTTGCCTGTATTTTCAAAAAGTTACCTAATAGGTGCTGATGCAAGAAACTTGAAGAAAGTTCTCTTAGATACCTTAAAATGAGGCATCTGCTGTCATCAGTAGCACCTTTATTTAGCGTGTCACTGATACGTGAAAATTGAGCTATGACCTTTGCTGTTAGTGACTTCTACAGGTCCTGGTAATAGTTCTATGAAACTCTTCTCATTATGGATCAATTAATTCATCAAAGGGAAAAGAAATGTAATGGTATTATTAAGATAAATATATGGGTATGTATTTATTTATACATATAGACAAATATTTAAATATGTATGTTACCCTTGAATATTGTGTAATCTTGGATAATTTTCTTAACTCACGTTTCCCTGAATTGTCTTTAATAAGTGTGTGATCTAGGTAAATTTCAAGAGATGAAAAAAGATAGAATCACTTGCTTATGTTTTCAGGTAACCTGATATATAGGAAACTTCGTAGTAACAACTCTTGTGGCTTCCTAAGCGTCCCTGATTGTAAGGCTTCCTCAACATTTTTTTCCCATACACTTATGAACTGAGGCACAAGGTGTGTAAGAGATTAAGTAGAGGAAGAACAGAAATATCATTTCCTTACTGAAGGTTCATATTAATAGTTTTGTAGTATCCTCAGTAGTCCAGTATCTTTACCAGTAACGATTAGTGTTGTCTTAGTTATAAGCAAAGAGAAGTAGAGTCTAGTTAGTTCAAGCAAAAAAAGGAATTTATTGTCAGTCTCTTGAGTTTACTGTACAGATTATAGGAGATGGGAGAATGACACCTGGGAATAAACAGGATGTAGCCTAGATTTGGAGTTAGAAACAGCAAGTGCTACTCAGCAGTCTTCTGAGGACTCCAGAAACATTGCAAGAAACAATTTCTATATATTTTTTTTGAGTCTTTTGGTTACCATAATCAAGGTTCAGATTTCAAAGAAAGAGTATCCAGTTTGGCCTGAATTGGGAAATGTGATAATCTTGGGAGGGGCACATCTTTAGCAGCAGTTGCTAACAGTGGATAAGATGATTTTTTGGGCGCTTTTATAAAAAACCCATGGAAGGGTTGGGCCACAGGAAACAAGTCTAGTGTATAAGTTCCCATTTTTCTCTAGAATTTGGCTTCACCACAAAATCTGATAATAACTTTCAAGTGAAAGCACATATTGAGATTGATCTTTACATGAAAATGATTAACTTGATCCACAAAACATACAGTAAAAGCAAGCGATAAAGAAAGGAAGCTAATAAAGGAAATTGATTTATTTGAAGTGCCGTGTGTCTCTTTCACTTTCCTGCCTATAGCAGGACACAATTAGTGGCAGTCTTGGCTCCAGTGGTCTGCCTGGCCAGCAGTAATCGGTTTTAGCCACGCCTCCTTTGAGTGTGTTTTGTCTGAAGGCAAGGATAAAACAGCTTTGTCTTTACGTATGAGATTGCCTGGTTCTTAAGATCAGGAACTTTTTAGAGGAAAGCATTCTTAATGGAGTAAGAGGAATTTAATTTACTGTTTTCAGCATTGTGTCCTGATAAACATTTTATGTCTTGTATATGTGCCTTATATATGTGACCATTTAATAAACACTCCTACATCAACATTTATTATTTTACCAAGTGTGTTTTCAGGATTGGAGGGTATGACATTATAATACCAATTTTTCAGATATTTAGCACAGTACCTGGCACAGTCACAATAAATGCAGAATTAAAGTTGACTTTTGTGGGGCGCCTGGGTGGCGCAGTCGGTTAAGCGTCCGACTTCAGCCAGGTCACGATCTCGCAGTCCGTGAGTTCGAGCCCCGCGTCAGGCTCTGGGCTGATGGCTCAGAGCCTGGAGCCTGTTTCTGATTCTGTGTCTCCCTCTCTCTCTGCCCCTCCCCCGTTCATGCTCTGTCTCTCTCTGTCCTAAAAATAAATAAACGTTGAAAAAAAATTTTTTTTAAGTTGACTTTTGTTAGGATAACAATTACTACAAATACCTCATGATAATTAAACACTTGTCACGTGCCAGGTCCCACTACGTAACACTTACGCAGTTGATTATTTAAAAAAAAATTTTTTTTAAACGTTTATTTTCAAAGAGAGAGAGAGAGAGAGAGAGCAAGAAGGGGAGGAGCAGAGAGAGAGGGAGACACAGAATCAGAAGCAGGCTCCAGGCTCTGAGCTTGTCAGCACAGGACCCGATGTGGGGCTTGAAGTCAGTAACGGCAAGATCATGACCTGAGCCGAAGTTGGACGCTTAACCAACTGAGCCCACAAAGCCCCCCATGAAGTTGATTTTTATTGCCTTGATACTGATAAGAAAATTGAGGCTTAGAGAGGCAAAGATAGTCCTTTAGTGACAGACAACAAAAATCATTCTCACTCCATTTTTGAACCTTTGTTCTATAGGCATTTTTGAGGGGGTGTGTTCAGTGCCCTGCGTAATGTTTAGCACCATCCCTGGCCTTATCTTACAAAATGACGGTAGCACCCTTCTAGTTGTAATGGCCTAAAGTGTCCCCCCAAATTGCTCAAAGCCCTAGGGTGGGAGAGGGGAAATGGGAGCAAAATCCTAAAATCGCACCCACTTGAGAACTACTGATGTAGCTAGTTTGAGGGGAGAACTACACTACAGGCTCTCTGCTAATGCTATACTGAAGCCTGGGTAGCCTTGTCATGCCCCTTCAGGAATCGGGTTTCTGTGGTGGCTCCTTCTGCTTCCTGTTGTTTGCTTGCTTGCTTCCTTCCTTCCTTCTTTCCTTTCTTTCTTTGTGAAAGGGAGATGGGGAGAGAGAGAGAGAGAGGCAGGCAGGCAGGCAGGCAGGGGGAGGGAGACAGAACAGGCCAGAGAGAGTAGAAGACAGAAAATATCTTAAGCTGATGGCACAGAGCCTGATGTGGGGCTCGAACCCAGAAACTGTAAGATCATGACCTGAGCTGAAATCAAGAGTCAGGTGTTTAACCGACTGAGCCTCCCAGGCTCCCCGTGCTTCCTGTTGCTTTATAAGTCTTTCACAGTGTAGCCTGAGTCATAGGACTGTGCCTTCACTGAATAGGAGTCTGAGAAAGTGGGTTCTTTCTTCTGAAGCTCTGCAAATGTTTAGGCTTTGGTGATGGGGTTTGTAAAGCATGGTCCTGGAACTTTAAAAACAAACAAACAAAAACAAAACATATTACGTTCAACAGACGGAAGGGCTGTCATGCTTAGTTACAGGTCCTGGGAACTCAGAAGACAGACATGGTACCAACTCTTGTAGAGGCTAAAGTCTCATTAAGGAGAAACAGAATGGTGATGGGATACTAGTGCTGTGATGGAGAGAGGGATCAAGAGCTACCTGTAAATCCGGTGAAAGGAGTGTCTGCCCGAGCTCAGGGAATATGTCCAGAGAAGGTGACTTTCAGCGTTGTCCTGAAGAATGAATGGTTTTCCTCCAAGTCAGGAAGAGGGTCTTGGTTACTGCCATATCCAGATATAACCACTAGCATAGACTCTGTGGCCTGCAATGATAGATTCTCATTTTGTGGGCTTCTATTTATAATGCACTTTCTTGTTTTGTTAGGTGATGAATAGCCTCTAAAGTGTTAGGTTGAAGAGGGGAGATTTTGTATTCTTTTCGTAGTCATAATGGTTTACCATGTGCAAAGAGGTGTTTGGTCCTGGGGCTGTCTTAGCTTTCCTGCCATTGGGTTTCTTGATGCTGTTGAGGGAGCTCTGAGTAATGCTTCCTTTTCCAAAGGGAGGCTAACAACTTAGAGACATGTAGGTGTTGAAGAAAACTCAGTCCCTAAATGAGCCTCTCCCTCTCTGATATAATTAGAAGACATCTTTACTGAAGGGCACATTATTTCTTAATTGGCGTATTAGGCTATTGGAAGATCATTTTAATTCACTATGATTGATGGTAGATAGATGTTCTTCTCTCATGGGGTAGATATTCCATACAAATTTTCAAGTATAACTTTCTCTTAAAGTATTCAATATGACCAAACACATCTATCAACACCGTTTTGTCCTCACTATCGGAGAGAGGGTGTGCTGCGAATACCTCCTTTGCTCCCCCTTTTCAGCACTGCATTTGTTGTGCTAGTAAAGACAGCTTGGGAATGAACAAACAGTTGATTACAGTGATCTAGGCAAAGATGGACGCCTATACTCCTATGGCGTGTTCCTGGCTAGTCAGTTCTCCAGAGAGATGGTTAAACACTGTTAGGTCAAAGCCCATGGAAAGGAAATCCAAGCACCACCAGCTCCTGAGATAATTTTACCAACCAGCACTTTTTAAAAACTAAACTCTATGCCCAGTGTGGGGCTTAAACTCATGACCCTCAGATCAAGAGTCTCCAGCTCTACCAACTGAGCCAGCCAGGCGCCCCCAACCAGCGCTCTTGAAGCTGCATGAAGACAAACCTACTGATTGCTTCTTTCTTTGCCTGACTCCGTCATTGCAATTCTGCTTGCTTACACTGGTGGTTTCAGTGCTGCTTTTTCTTTGTGTTCCTGGGCATTTATTTTCAGACGTAGTAAGTGCCACTTGAGGAAGACTAGGACTGTTGACTCTCATTATCCTCTCTGCAGGGTACAGTGTAGGCTTTGTATGCTAATGCAGAGAACCTGTCAAAACCTTTCTAAGGTACTGAAGATCTCTCTGCCGAATCAGAATTGTGTCCTGGGCATGAGCACTGCTGCAAAAAGGTGGTCCTTGAGAGTAGATACTTCTGGATTGTTGGATTAAGAGTGGGTGAAGTCCGCCAAGATGGTTGGCCACAAAGACATTCTTTTCATTCAGTAAAAATTAATTGAGCATTTACCATGTGCCAGGTACTGTGTTCATCAATAAAGACACAGTGGCTGATACTCTCTACCCTCCAGGAGCTACAAATCTGATCTGTTCCATTTTTGGACTATTTCTGGCCCTCGGTGCCAATACTACTTTATTATGAGTAAAAATTATTATGGGTAAAATACTGTATTTTATAAACCCCGACAAGGCTTCTCTGAAATTTAGATAATATGAAAACAGGTGTCTCTGAGAAATCGGGTGCATAATGTTGCAGTAATAGGTTTTTAAAAAATGAATAGAATTAATCACTTGTAAAAATAAAGGTTATTTTTCTTTATCTCAGCCAACAGAGAAATTAAGCAGTTTTTAGAATTGGTGTCCTCTTTAAAGGATATTTTCTGCCAGATCTGATTAGTTTTACAAAAGATAATAGCTATACCTCAAATTAATAGCACTAAATATCATGACCAAAAAAGTTAGTACAGTTAAGTGGCAGCCACAGTGAAATCCAACCAGAACTCTCTACATTGGTATTTCCATCACGGTTAACTTCTGCCACCCTCATGCTCCTTGGAAAAACTTCCTCTCTGTTTTGCAACTGACTGCAGGTTATTCTTAGATTTAGACAGGAAAACAAAAACTGAGTGACAAGACCAGATGCACTTTACCTCGGTTATGAATACAGTCTGATGTGGATGTCTATGGGATTATCTTTTTTCTTTTTGACCCTTCTTTAAGTAGAATGGAAGATGATAAAGATCAGGAGATGGGAGGAGTTGGCAGAAAGGCGAAAACAATGGCCCCTTAATAAGACTCTTAGTAATCAGGCAGGCATTTGTGTTTTGAGTTAGAGATGTGAAAGTGACAGACTGACCATTTTGAAGGCTGCCATCATTACAGACTGGCGTGTTTCTAATTACACATGAAATGAAAGGCTTCAGAGACGAAATGACCCAGAACACTCAACCATTTAAGTATCTGATTAAGGCAAGTAAGCCTTGTAAAGACCAAAGTGCAAGACTGCACTGGTCCATTTTTTTCAGACTCATTTGAAATCTACTCTTTTTTCTCTACCTCCTTTTGTTTTTTTCTGTCCAACTACTTTTGTACCCGAATTTGGAATGTTCACATCTGATCTATCAAGTGCCAGCAGGAAACAGATGGCCCGATCAGAACATTGAATGGGAGGGGGTTTTAGTAAAGGGACTATTTTTAAGGTATAAGCAGACTGGGGGGAAAGTAAAAGTAGTTGAAGAAGCACCAGGGAGTGGCACCGGAGGAAAGTCGGTGTTGCCTCTATGCCTGAATGGGCAAACAGGTAGGAGAGCCACACAAGAGCCAGTCCTATCCAAGGGGGCTCGATGGAGATTAGAGAAGCATGAGAAGAATTAGAGGGAGTAAATACCCCATCTCTCTCCCTTCATACTACTGCTCTTTTGCTCATGATTCTCATTGGCCAAACCTACCAGAAGTCAGAGGAGAAGTGAGTCTGACAGATACATAGAAAATAACTTGCTAGCACATGGCACAGTTAAGGGCAGAGCATAGATCTGGGGAGCAGATGGAGAATAACCAGCACATATGCCTTTCATTATCATAAACCAATAGGAAGATCCCATGTATATAGGCAGATTAACTTGCCTTCACCTTCTAGTATAGAACCAAAGAATTCACCACAATTATATTGAGCCACTACTATGGGCAAGGCAAAAATAACCACTACAAATGCATAGGATATGTTATTTGTCATGAGTAGACCCCTTGGATCCTGTACTATCAGGGTGTGCAGAATTGCCACTTCCATACGCAGAGAATATAAATGGAGTGAACTGGTCTGGGCCGTAGGGATTTGGATTTGGGTCTGTTAAGAGCTCTGTAGCCCTTGCTCTCTCTGAAGACATCAGTTGCTGTGAAGTGCCTGGGAATTCAAGCCTGACATTTTCAGGCTGTCTCATCTTTTTATCTTTTTTTTTTTTTTTTTTAAACCAAAGAAGTCTTATAGCTAGGGGGGAAAAAAAAGTATTTTTAAATGTTCATGACTAATTCATTTTCCTTTTTAGAGACCTGTAGGTTAAACTAACAAATTCCTCTCATTAAGAGCTGATGGCCCTTAAGTTCTTTGGCCTTTTGACATCCTTTCTGTACTGTTCCAAAATAAATGGTATAATCCTACATACTATGGGAGGCCCACCTCCCCATCCCCAGCCCTTCCAAACATTTGAGAGATTCTATGATGTTCTCCCACCTCTTGACCTGGGTTCCTGCTTGTGTGTGCATGCTGGTGTCCCCACTCAGCCTCTTGCTTTTGGTGACCAGCAGACCTCTGTTGCCTCCTCCTCCAGTCCCCAGAGCACCACCAAACCCAAGGTGATTGTTCAGAACAGCTTTTATCTGGAGGTGTACTCATAATAGAAGGTGATTCTATGACCAAGCAGGCATCCCTTCCCGTACGAAGTCTCCTGCCACCATCTTGGCCACCCTCCAAGGTGGAGCTTCTCCTCAAGCTCTTTGCTTCTAAGCCCCAGACTGCCATCAGGGTCCTTCATTCCTCTCTTCCTACTCCCATGCATGTTCCAACTCCTGTCTTCTCCAGGTCCTCAAGTTGGGCTGTCCTCTCCCGTCCCCTGCCTTATATAGCACCTAGACTCACAAATCCCAATTGCTGTTGTGTGGTTTGTTGCAACTTCTGTGTCAGATTAGGCCCCTAGATTATCAAAAGACCCACTGAAAGAAGCAGTCTTAACTAAAGAGCGTTTGTTACTCTCCCCTAGATGCTGCTGTCCAGGCAAAGCAATCTGCTCAGTATTACTGACTTCCATAACCCACCTCTTCTGTCCTATTTCCATGATAGAACTGCCCGTCTCAGACCCCCTCCTGAAGGTGGGAAGCAAGAAGGTACTCTGAGTTAAGAAACAGGATTTACCTCAAAAGAAATCTCCAACTCTGTCAAGTTTGGAAGTAGGGGGCATTGGGGACAACTTGCCAAGCTGAGACACACAAAATCTTTTCTTTTAGGAGGCATGGCAATCTAAAAATATATATATATGTGTGTGTGTCATAACTGATGAGATTGGAGCACACAAAAGCTTTTCTTTTAGAAGGCATGAAAATCTAAAACAATATTTATGTATCATAGCTGATGAGATAGGGACTGGTTTCAAGGCTAAAAGGTGATTATAATCACCCACATAGCTATTGGAAATGGTGTCCTACTTTGTATTTTTGTTTATTATAGGCTGCAGGGAAGTAAATTACCACCTTGTTGTCAGCCAATAATCGTTTTCTGGGAAAAGGTAATTTATCCTCTGAAAGAGAATATTCACCTGCTCACCTTTTTGATTGCTCCATTGTGTGTGTGACTGCTACACTGCCTACTGATCAGGAAATCCATGTTTCTGTCCCCACATCCCACGTGAAACCAGACCAAAGTGGGGTGTGTGGCAGAGATTGCAGTTCGCAGCCTGGCCCGCCCCTGGCGGTCATCGTGGCATCGTGAAGGCCATAGGCGGCCGATGTTCTCAGCATCTATCTCATGGAGTTTTACTTGTGTGGAAATTAGTCTGTGTTCACAAAATGTTGGAGGATACCACTTCCTCCATCTTGAGGGTTAAGTATGGGAGGAAATGGTATATTCAGTTTAGAACGAGAGGGGAAAAGATGCCATTGTAAAAAAAAAAAAATAAAGAAATTTTACTCGAAATCTCTTCAATAACCCAGATACTACAATGAGAGGAAACATTTCTGGGATTTGAATTAAATACCTTAAGATGTACTTTAACTTTTAGGTGATTTATGTGGTTCCTAGTTAGCAGATTGTTGCTTCAAGGACCGAAAAGCTGACAGGAAGTCCATTGTAGTCTAAAAGGGGCTGATTATGTAGCACAAAACAGATAACGTTAGCATCAGCTTTCAAAACTTCTCCGCTAAGCATGGTATTTACTTCTCAGAATTTGATACAGTTTCATTCTTACCCATGGAATTTCCCTCTTCAATTCTTATTTTAAAGTTATATGTATATATTTTGCAGAAGTGCACAAATTTAATAACCGTAGATTAATGGACATGACAACAGAACACAGATGTACATACAAGTGTTTTTATTATTTATACTATTATTTTATTTTTAAAGCCTTTTCTTGTAACACAGCTGGACTTTATTGCTCTTCCTAAAAACATGGATTTTGTTTCTACCTCTGTGGTATATAAATAATGTTTTTACTTGGTTCCAATGAAATCACAAAGATTGATTCCATGTACCTTACTCCTTCTATGTAATTTGACTTATTGGGCCCTACACTAGCTTTCATATTTAAAAAAAATTTTTTTTAATATTATTTTATTTTTGAGAGAGAGAAACAGACAGAGCATGAGCAGGGAAGGGGCAGAGAGAGAGGTAGACACAGGATCTGAAACAAGCTCCTGGCTCTGAGTTGTTAGCAAAGAGCCTGATGTGAGACTTGAACCCACGAACTGGGTGATCATGACCTGAGCCGAAGTTGGCATTTAACCGACTGAGCCACCCAGGCACCCCTCTCCTTCATATTTTTAATGAATAAAGTACATAGCTTACAAAGTATCTCTCTAGATTTCAGACAAATGTAATACATATAAAACTTACGGGATATGTGTTATAAAATGCCCATATTACTCTAAAAGAACATGTTTATGACTCGTAGGGGGAAGTGCTAACACTTATGTGAATCCTTCAGTGAGTGACCCTGTTCCCCATATGGTTAAACAGACAAAAATCTGTATTTCTTGCTAACATTTCCAATTAACGTTAATTAACTGTCACACTTGATGTGCGGGATCTGACTTGCCATTTGTAGATTACAGCCTTGGTGTTGACTTGCTCCTTTAGTTAGATTCTTTGCTGGCTGGACTTTTGCTTGGGGGGTGGACTCTTGGAATGTCATTGCTATGAGTTTGCTTTCTCCTCTCTCCCTAGCAATAGACCTCCTAGGTTTAGTAGGGGGAGAGGTTACAAAAACATGGACTTAAAATAAAATTGGATATCGTTTGCAGATTTCAATTACCTGTCCCTCACTATTAGGGGAGGTAGAGTGCCAACTCCCTACATAGTGTGAGGACTTTGAAAATATGTCCAGGTGGTTCTACAAAAATGTGCCTCTCAGATTTTTTGTCACCGTAGCATAATTGAAGAACGTAGTCGCTGCTATTTTGGACCTGCGACTGTGTCCTGCTAGGGGCACACTTCCTGTAGCAAATGAATGAAGGCAAGTGGGCTAATAGTACACACCCATACCTGTGATATGTGTGGTTCTTTCTTTGGAAGACTGGCTCTGGGGCTCCTTATGGGTCTGGCCAAAGGACAGTAAGTCTTTCATGGACTTACTCTGGAGCCCAAGATGGCTCCTACCCAAAACTACCTTCCACCATCTCCTCTAGAGGAATCAGACTCACATGATGGTATGGCAGCTAGCTCTTTCTGTCTGTTGTTCTTCCTTCCCTCTGCCCACTGCCCCCTGTGATAAATCTCTTACGTGTCTAATCCTGACTCTGCTGATGAGAGAAACAGCATCGACACAAAGAGCATTAAGTTCTGTGTCTAAATTAATTTAAAGGTTACTCTTCTTTCCCTTAACTGAAGTTCATCTTTGAATACTTTGAGTGGGGAGAGAACTATCTTCATAGTGAAGAAATTTGTTCATTTGTTCGTTTTCCATGTCTTATACCATAATGACTGTAGCCTGTAGAGTAGAAGTTTCCCTGTTGCTGTGATAGATTTTCATATGTGATTTTTGTGGGGTAATTAAGAGAAAAAAAGGAAAAGAAAAACAAAGCCTCCCCCTTCCCAAATTAAACCCAAACATCGGAATGATAATGTTTTCATCGTTCATAGTGATTTTTTTTGTTAATATTCTGGGGGAAAAAGAGAAAGATCCATTTGTTAGTCTACATCCTAAGATTTAATTTTGTTTTCATTTTAAAAATAATTTGTTTTGAGGTGCAATTCACAATAAAGTAACCATGTTGAAGTGAACAGTATTGTGGCTTGTCTGCCTCCACCTGGTTTCAAGACATTTCCGTCATCCCAAGGTAAACCCCTTACCCATTAAGCAGTTTCTCCCCATTCTCCCCACTGCCCCAGCCCTTCATAAACTTTAATCTATGTTCCACATCCATGAATTCTCTTCTGGTTATTTCATACAAATGGACTACATATTGTATGAGTAGACCAAACCTTAGGTCACCACCTGTGAATGTGGCTGATGTTGGGACCAATGACATGGGGGAGTAGCTCTGAATATTAAATGAAATAGGATGTTGGCCCCAGTTAGTGTGGTGCCAGGTGGGTAGTAAGTTCTTTGTGTTAGCTGCTCTGTATGTTAGCTGTTGTTGTGGTCTGTGGTGCAGTGTGGTGGGGGGTGGGAGGGTAGTGAGGTGAGGTTGGGGTATTGTGTGGTTGCAACAGTTGTGGAGTTGATGTTATTTCCTACCAGAGGACATGTGTCTCTGAAGTCACTGTCTCTCTAAGGATGAAATCAAAGTCCTGGCAACCTCTCAAGTAAAATATAACTGCCCCAGCTGGACAAAAAGTAAAATAGATAATTCAAAAATTCTATTGTAAATGAATTTGAAATCAAAATTCTGGTGCTCATTTCTTTGTTGAAACTAAGCAATGAAATCCTACCTCCTGTCCTACGTTCTAACTGAGATGGGCACTTGATCTTGGGATGATTTGGCTTCTTACCAGGTATTCAACTTATCAAGTGTATCTATTCTAGCCTTTATCCCCCTCTTTAATCCCTCGTATTTTTTAAATGCTTTTCTCTGTGTTCAGAGCCCAATTTAGCCTTGTGATCGCTCTCGGCCTAAATCCATCACCTTTCTCTTCTTTAAAGGCATGACTCATTGACTTCTACCTCTTGGTATCTTTTATTTTCCTCTTTCTCCTTGCTTATAAAAACACATAGACTTCTTGTTTTCCTTTTATCAGAAAGAATACAGCAAATGACGAAGAGTGTGGACTTTGGATTCTACCCTTAATCCATACTGAGAGCTCAGTGACTTTAAGCAAGGATTTTAACCTCTCTAAGCCTCATTGCCTTCATCTATTAAATGGGGAGGTTGTTATGCTGAGGACTTAAGGAGATAGACCATGTAAATAAAATGCTTAGGAAAGTTTCTGCCATGAACTAAGTGTTACCTAATGATGATGACCGTGATGATATAGCTTATCTGTGCTCCTCAATCCTTTACCATGTAGAACTCAATCTCACAAAATACTACTGCTTTCAAATGTGCATCTTGGCTCAGATCTTTCTTTTGAATTCTATTTCTGTCTTTTCTGAATAGTTGCACTCCTCTGTTCTGCTGTCATCTTAAATGTGACTTCTGGGAAGCCAGGATTCTGTTTTTGACCTTCTCCATCTCTATTGTCTTAAAGTATCACCCACCTTCGGGTTCATGTGATGATCTTTGAGTACTTGTGAATAGGTTATGTTCTCACATTTCTAAAATAACCAAGTCCTATGTGTTCTCATGACCTCTTTGTCATCTGTTTACTTTCATTTCTACACCCAGGGCTACAGATCTAATCTGAGACACCCCTTTCAGGACTCAGTGCAGTTTCAGTGGTCGTGGTGGTGGTGATAGCAGCATAGCTAATGTTTATTGAGCTCTTACTTTCTGCCAGAAACTCTTCTGAGCATATATCACATGGATCACTTTACTAAATCCTCACAATAGCTTTCTGACATTCTGACAAACAGAATCAAACAGAATTCTGATTTACTGTTTCCTCCCTCAGAGCTGAAAAAACTCAGGTTCAAAGACATTAAACAACTTGCATAAGGCCCTGGTACTTAGACTTGGAACCTAGCCAGGGTGACTCAGGTGCTTATGTACTTAATGACCCTCCACTGCTTCCTTAGCCTTCCCCCTTCCTTGCCAATTTCTCTCCCTGCTTCCAGTACCAGTTCTCTTGAGGTTGGGCACCATTGCTGCCAGATTACAATAGTAATATTAAGTGCAGTTCCTTGACTGTAAGGATTGGGGGTTGGGAGGTAGGGAAGGTTACCCACACTTAAGTGGGCATGTAAATACCCTGAAATTGCATGTGAAGTGGGTTGATTGGTTTCTCAAAAGGAAGCTAAAATCTGCGTCTTGCATAATGTCCCAGAAGGCTCCTTGAATTGGCATTCTGTGCTCTCTTCAATTACTCTGCAGTCAATTTTCTCTAGACTTTCTCGCATTATCTCCATTCCTACACCTATGTCCCCTCACACTGGTCCATTTACTGTTTCCCCTCACATCCCTCTCCCACCTTCAGTCCTGAAGCTTTGCTTACACCGTTACTATACCCTAATAGACCCCTACTTTCCCTTCCCTATTTTCTTTCCTGTCCATTCTCCATAGTTGGTCCTCTGCCTTACCTCCTTTTGATATCTTCATAGATGACTCCAGGCTGGTAATGAGAGGACTTTCCTCTGAGTATCACAGCACACAAAACAGAGGTGCCACTCAGAGGCCCACAGCAGCCCCTCAGGAAACTTAGAGTGAAGCTAGCTCATCATTGCCATATGGGATAGAGAGCCCACTGTTGCCAGGTGGCCCAGTCTTTTTGAAAGGTAATGTAAATCTGAATAAATTAAGTACAATCTCATGCATTTGTAAAGCTGACAATTAAATGGAAAAAAAATTACCAGGAGACAAACAAAATTTGGGGGCTGCCACCAGATTTTGACTTCTGCTCAGGAGTATTTTATCCACATTTATCAACTCAAAGCCTTTCTATTTGTTCAAGTTTCCAAAATTGCTTGGAAGAAATTCTCAGTTGTCCCTTTTGTAAAGTCATCTTTTTTTCTCCCTAATAATTAGTACAGAAAATGTGAGGATAGGAGCGTAATAATAAATATCATGTAATCGAAGTATTCATTGTACTGCACACATCATATATGATACCTTGTGTGGGTGCCACCTTCTGTCACAAACAGTGATTTGAATTAAAAAAATGTATTCAGATAAGACAAAAAAAGTTTAAAACGCATTTGGCTTAAAACACACACTTCAACACTTATTGTAGTAAATTATCAGGCAACCACTCAATTGCAAGTGTTTTGTGAAGAGTTCAACTTCTCTGACTAGAGAAAATTGGACTGAGTGCTTTTCCTCTTTTTTAATATTAGAAATGCAGATTGAAAATAAGCTTTTCAAAAAAATTGAATATCCATATATTGTTATTAAGGTAAACTGAAATTATTTTCATTTGGCAGTTTTGAAGCAAGTAAGTGAATGAAATTTGAGGTTGATGACTTTTAATTACATCTCTTTTCATTTTCCTTTCTGCGTGTTCTTAAAAGTGACAATGCTTAGAGCAAATGTCACTTCATCATCAACAGCTTTGCAACTCCTTAATTGCTGCAGACACATATACTGTAAGAACCTGTGAACAGTGATCTCAGAGGAGCATATGAATGGCTCAGCCAATCACTTGGGCTGGTCAACTGTCCCACTTGCCTCCAAGTCCCCAAGAATTTGTGTAGTGCTTGACTTTAGTTAAGGGAAAAATAGATGTTGATGGGGGTGGGGGTGGTGTATGCAGGACCAAGGGAAAAATAGAAGGAGATGACAGTCTGTCAAACAAGAAATGTTCTTTTGACAGGTGCATTGTATGTAGAGAATACATAATGAAAGAAATGACAGTAATTAAAATACGGTTACTTAAGCGAATCATTGCCTGAAACATGGTTGCATGGGAAGGACCTCATTATAGACCCTACTGGGCATGTAAATATATTTCTGTCAAGGGGTAATTAACTTGCTCTCAGGTGGAGTGATTTGGTCCCCTGCACTGGACAAGCACAATCCAGAAACAAAGATACTTTCCTAGCATTTTAAAATCTGCCAGGCCAGACACTCATTTTAGAAGCTGTTAGGTGGTTATAATTTGGAAATTATGAACAGAAAGCCTTTGTGTGAGGACAGATGACAGTGTGAGGTATTATAGACAGAATGTGCCCCTGGGTGTTACTGAAACAAGATGTCTCACGATACAGTTTCTATCTTCATTCTAACAGTGAATCTTCAATGGGACCATTACCTACAACTTGAAATAAATATCAGAGTGGTAATTCTCAAACTTTAACATAGATCAGAGTTACATGCAAAGCTTATAAGATCCCAGGCAGTTGGGGCCCCAGCCCCAGAGTTTGTGATGCAGTAGGTCTGGGATAGGGCCTGAGGGTGAGCATTTCTAACATGGGACCACACTTTGCTAACCATTTATGTAGCACACCAATTAGGGAATGCAAATGAATTACTAAATTGAGTGCCTTCATGAGGAAGATACCATTCTGGTGCAAGAGAAATTAGGGTGATGCTCAGGAAGTTCCTGCCACACAGAAAACACCAAGCTCACTGAAAGCGGCCAGAGTGATGTTGCAGGGAAAGTAGGCTTTCTGTTCAGAGAATGTGGGTTCTAGGAATGAATATTTTCCATTTGGTAACTTTGTAACTTTATTTTTGTTTTAAGTTTATTTATTTTTGAGAGAGAGAGAGAGAGAGAGAGAGAGAGCGAGCAGGGGAGGAGCAGAGAGAGAGGGAGAGAGAGAGAGAATCCCAAGCAGGCTGTGCCCTGTCAGCTCAGAGCCTTATGGTGGGGCTTGAACTCATAAACCATGAGATCATGACCTGAGCCAAATTCAACAGCCAGACAGTTAACCAACTGAACCATCCAGGAGGCCCCCGACTTTGTGACTTGAAGCCTCATGAGCCCCTCTCTACCTTGGCCTCTTCATCTGTCAAATGCAGATGACACGGAATTGCTTGGGGACTTCCAGGAAAGGGTGCATGAAGAACTTTGAGCTCAAGAGTTGGCATGTAGGGAGGGCTGTCTTGTCACATGACGATGTCAGTAATATGCCAAAAGAAAGTGATGATATGTGAGTGCCTGTATGTCTTAGTCTATCTGGGCTGCTATAACCACATATTATGGACAAGGTAGCTTATAAACAACAGTAATTTATTTCTCACAGTTTCCAGAGACTTGCAGTCTGAGATCAAGATGACAGCATGGTTGGGTGAGGGCCCTCTTCTGGGTTTCAAGGTTCTCATGGTCTCCTCACATGGTGGATGGGGCCAGGGAGCTCTGTGGGATCTCTTTTATAAGAACATTAATCCCTTTTATGAGGGCGCCACCTTTGCGACCTAATCACCTGTCAAGGGCTTCACTTTCTAACACCACCAAAATCTGGGTGTACAGATTCCAGCATGGGAATTTTGTGGGGAATCCTTCAGACCACAGCAGTACATGTGGGGGAGAGATTGAGAGTTACTGCTTGTTATCTGAGATCTAGATGTCAAGTTTGGGGCTCTTTAGCCTAGGAGGCTTACCTTGTGCAGAAAGCTACCTGAGGTAGAGTTGAGGTGAATTCTTTGTCATGTCAGTACCATTAGTGTACTTATTCAGTGTTTCATCTCAGATGTGGTTAGGAATGTTTCACATGAGATTGTTGACCGTGTGTATGGCGTGTTGATGAGGTAGCTACAGTGGCTGGTGGTGACAGTGGTGGCGTGTGAGAGAGACGGACAGAGACATAAATGGAGAGAGGGGAGAAACAGAAAGATAGAGAAGTTGAACAAAGGGGAGGAAGGTGAGAGAGAACTAAGAATTCGAGGCTACTGTCATATCAGAATGCATTTGACTTAAGTTAAATTGAGTCTTTAAAACTTCTAATCCTAATCTGTATGCATCTGTTTAATACCATAAGCACTAAGGTGCCTCCTTGGTGAGTGTTAGGTGCTGTTCTCTCATTTTTGATTACTCAGGAAATTCTGAGTGCCCCTTTCATAGCAGTATGATGGGAATGGGAGTGAACAACATATAGTCCTTTCTCCCAGGGAGAGTGAAGACTAGTGAAAGAGATAATGAAAAATAAGAGATCCTTATGCAAACATGGGGAAAAATAATATTACCAAGTATGGACTTTCTAGAACAGACCTGCTTAAAATCTTGCCTTCACCTCTAACCATGAGATAATTGGACACATTGCTTGTTTGACATGAATCCTCAGTGTTGTTACGCATAGGGAGGTGGTTCTGCTTTAAAAAGCTGTTGGTGCGTGTAAAGAACTCAGCATGTGCCATTTATTGTGTGGCTCACATAGTAGGCCCTCTATTAATGAAGGTGTGGGCTGCTTGGTCTGTTGGGTGCTATTCTTTTGCAGGTAGGGTATGATTACACAGGAACAGAAGAAACTATGTAGAGAAGAATCCAGAAGTAGAGTGTGTGATCATGCCAGCTTGGAGAAAGATTGCTCTTTACCAAAACATGTGCAAACTTGGTTCTCTGGGTATGTGAGACAGCTGGCAAGGCAATCACCAGGTTTCTGTTGGTTTCTATTGAAACATTAACGAGAGTGCAGAACGAGGAACAAGTGATGGTTATAATAACCGTGAGTGCTTTTTTTAAAAAAATTTTTTTTAACGTTTATTCATTTTTTGAGAGACAGAGCATGAGCAGGGGAGGGGCAGAGAAAGAAGGAGACACAGAATCCAAAGCAGGCTCCAGGCTTTGAGCTGTCAGCACAGAGCCCGACGCCGGGCTCGAACTCACAAACTGTGAGATCATGACCTGAGCCGAGGTTGGATGCCCAACTGACTGAGCCACCCAGGCGCCCCGATGTGAATGCTTTTATAGACACCATAAGGTGAGGTTGCTCTTTCGTAGTCCTTGCTCTATCATTATTGCTGAATTGTTTCATGGTATCCTTAGTCCTTGATTACCAGAAAGGGGATTCCTCACAAATATGTAACTCGTATGAGGTGGTTGAGGATCTTTGGTTTCAGATCATGGCTATTTGATGGTAGTCAGAAGATAGGAAAGTAGGTGGGGTGAGAAGAGGGTGGGGTAGGAGGGTCTTCTGGAGGCAGAAGAGACCAACCAACATGGTCTCCAGAGCTACACTGCCTGGGCTTGAATCTTGGCTCTGCTACTTGCTTGCTATGTGCCTCTCGCCATGTTACTTGCTTCTTACCTCAGTTTCCTCATAAGTAACACATGGGAGAGTTAATATATATGTAGCTTTCAGAGCATTGCCTGCCATATAGTCAGCATGAAAGGGTTAGTTATTATTTCTGTTATTTCTCCAAAGGAAGGATATTCCCAACTTCTGACAGATTCCCTAGGGCACTGAATAAATGCAATGTTGACCTCCTAAAAGTAATACTGTAAAATCATATTATATGAATATTTCACTCATAAGAATTCTATACATACTCTTAGGATAACAACTTCTATGCTATATATAATTATCCTTGTGACTGTTCAGAGTTTCTGTTTTATTTTATTTCTCTTTTTATCCTTCTGCATCTTTCTCTTTAGTTTGTAGTAATAAATTACCATAAAATGAAGCTTTCACATGGGACCCTTTACCCTTACTATGTCTGACGGTATACCTTTATTACACTTGAGAATTGAATACACAAAGCTATATATACTGTATTTTATGGGTGATGATTTAAGGTGTTGTCCAAAGTTATTGAGGACTTGAGACCTGCATGCACAGTGGATATGTCTCCGCCCACCATGGGTGGTTGGCCGAAAACTTACTGCTGCCTTATAGTTTTTAATCTGCCAGGGTAGCTATCTCTTACTTCTGTTGTATCTTAAATTGTGGACTGAAATAGACCCCCATGTAGGACACCAGGGTTAGGCAAGGCGGTGGATGTATAGCATTTTTTTAAATTGTACCAAGAGTCGGTTTTGTTAGCAACTTACGTATTCATTTTTCTTTGCTGTAATAATAGGTTTTTGCTTGGAAGGCTATGTCCATTACTGAGCAATTAGAGCAAGATGAACATATTTAAAAGCTGTGTAAGAGTAAAAAGAGGGGGTGGCATTGAGCATAATTAGACTTCTGACAATAGGTTTTCATTTAAATGATTTTTTTTTTTTGGCTAGTGTATAAATCCCTACTAGCTTTTTGTGCATCATTAACACAGTGTTTGTCGTAAAGCGTGTGTGTACTTGTTCCCCACGTTTGAACAAGTTTGTTCCATTTTTGAACAGTGAGACTACCTTGGCTCCAAGTTGGGGATTTTATTTTTTTATTTTTAGAGTTTTTACTTATGTTCTATAATGATTCAAAATGGGGGTAGTCCTTGGGAGTTTCTCTGTAAGTAAAAGATTGCTTCATTGGTGCACGTTTTGCCATTTTCCACTATAGTATCACCATGCAAGCATCAAATGTTGGTCCTTTTTTCTTTCTCAAACGGAAAGCTTGAGATTCCTTCTGAAACATTTAAGTCATATTTTTAAGATAGAAATATCATGTCATATACATCACAACTTCTGGGCAAAATAGTGACTGTTTTAGAACATTTCTATTTATTCAGTCAAGACTAGTATTTCATGAAATAATTGACTTGAAAATTCAGAGGCAAAGTGAGTTGTTAGAGATGATGATACTTACATGTTGCCATTTATTTTCTCCATAGTATTTTAGATTATTGTATTCAACTATTATTAAGATTGTGAGAGCTACCTTCAAAGTACAAGCTTTTTCTTTTGCAATTGAAGCAGTGACACTTGATGTTTCTTTTATTAATAATGTTAATAAAGACTTAGGGAAAAGAAAGTTGTAACAGGTGGACATGGTATTTTGTCAGGTTTTAAAATTTGCCTTTAATGTTGAAAATGCTGAGAAATATTGATTCCTACCCTATGTGCATATGTGTATGCTAATAAAGTATTAGAGGTTAACTGCTGTGTTGCTTTTCCATTTCTGTGGTACGTGTGAGAGAAAAATGCATTACTGGCTGGGCTCGGTTGAGTGTCTGACTCTTGATTTTGGCTCCGTTCATGATCCCAGGGCTGTGAGACTAAGCCCTGTATTGGGTTTTGTGCTGAGTGTGGCTCCTGCTTAATATTCTCTCTCTCTCCCCCTCTGCCCAACCCCCAACCCCTACGTGAACCAACCCCTTTCTCTCCCTCTCTCCCTCCCTCCCTCTCTCTCTCAAATAAAAAGAAAAAAAAAGAAGAAAAGAATGCATTACCATGCCCTTGCATGTGCGCAAAGATACCAAACCTTTAAATTATAATTCGATTCTCTCACAGATGGGGAATAACACCACTACCTCAACACCACTTAATTCCACCGTATGCTATCATTTCTGTTATAAACTCTAAAGGATTATGAAAGTTATTATTATTAAATAAGTAATAGTACCTATAGAATTAAAAACTATCTCCGGAATTGTGAGGCATGTTTGATGTAGGAGTTTTCCAGAAAATACTTAGCCATGTAAAGATGGTCACATTCTACTTTTTTATAATTAATACCTTTTTGACAGAACTTGATACAACAGTATTTAAATGCTGAAGGTAGATTAAAGATAAAATTACTCAATCAGGGAGACTAAATGAATAAGGATTGAACAAATAACAAAATAGCTTATGTTGAAAAGTATTATTTTTACTAGTAGATGTACCTCTCCCCCCTCTAAATGTTCCCTGTGCTTTTTTAAGCTTGAAATGGACAGAAGACATTATTATTATTATTTTTTAAGTAGCTCATGTCCATGCAAGTTTAAGTCATTGAATAATCAAGTAAGTGATAGTGATCATATATAGCTTTCGGGTTGATTTTCAGCTTCGGAATTATTGACATTTGGGGATAGATAATTCTTTGTTGTGCGTTGTAGGATGTGTAGCAGCATATGTAATCTGTACCCACTAGATGCCTGTGACATCCTCACCCCTAATTGTGAAAAGTGAAAGTATGAATAGACATTGCCAAATACCCCAAGGGGTGAGTGAGGAGCAAGATTGTCCCTAGGTTGAGAAATACTCCTCTAGAAATTGGGGAAAGGAATATCTAAATCAAATTTTAAGTGCTTTCTCTTTTATTTTCAGTCACAACCATGACTGGCAAGTCATTAAGGCCATTAACGCTTAATGCCTTTAGGCCATAAAGGCCATTAAGACTGAGATCTCACCCAGTGGTCCTAGCTGAAATCACCTGCATCACTGTGGCCTCACCGAAGCTCTAAGAATTCCCTGGAAAGTAAGCACAGAAGAGACTCCTTGTGCCTGCTTACTTTTCTATCAATATACATTCTTAATACTCTGTTTTCAGTGCCAACTCATTTTAGTAATACAACTCAAATGGTTTAGACTTGCAGTAGATAGTGGATAATCTGCCTACTAAGTAGGGTTCATTCCTTCATAGTGAATGAAAATGCAAAATGAGAAATGTCACTATAGATGCTTGTGCCCTGCTGAATTTGATTTGACAAGCTAATCATGACATCAGCGAGAGGTCTGTGGAAGGTAAAGGTGGTGGGGTAGGGAGTAGAGGCAGTGTCTGGGGAAGATTATTGCTAATGATAGCTAGAGGCCTGATTTCTCATTCTCTGCCTAATTCCAAATGCATGTTGTGCTTGATGTGCTTGTCATTTAGAAATTTAGACTAAACCAGATGCTATATTTGAGATGTTGTACACAGTTCTGTGTGGCTTATGAAAGCCCTGTTGGAGTCAGAGTATCCAAAAATGATTTTCTAAGTGAGGGGGAAAATCTCTGATTAGATTGAGTTCCATCAGGGAACAATACGGACTCTAGATTGAGGCCTTTAACAGTGGCTCAGCTGTTTACTTAACAACAACAACAACAAAAAGAAATGATATTCAGAGGATAAGTTTTCATGTAGGTAAATAGGCATTTTAAAAATTGCGTTGGTGTTATCTGCATCACCAGTTTTTAGAGTATTTTCTTTTTTTTATTTTTTTATTTTTTTAATTTTTTTTTTTCAACGTTTATTTATTTTTGGGACAGAGAGAGACAGAGCATGAACGGGGGAGGGGCAGAGAGAGAGGGAGACACAGAATCGGAAATAGGCTCCAGGCTCTGAGCCATCCCAGAGCCTGATGCGGGGCTCGAACTCACGGACCGTGAGATCGTGACCTGGCTGAAGTCGGATGCTTAACCGACTGCGCCACCCAGGCGCCCCTAGAGTATTTTCTGATTAAACTAATAAGACTAGTCTGTTTTGGACTAGGACTTAGATTGTGATTAGGGATGATGTCAAAGACTTATTTAAGTCTGAGTTCCTGGGGGGAAATACTTGTTTTATGCCTTTTTTTGAAATGGTGCGTAGAAAGACGGGTTATTTCTAAGATGTGGTACTCTTTAGTTTTAGATATTTGGCGGTTCGATATTGCTGTTAGTAGAAGGTCTTATCACTCCTCATTTCTGTGGCCCAGAGAGACTTCGCTATTCTGGGTGCTGCATTGTTTCTCTATTCTAAGAAGATAATTCAAATTGACCAGCTTTGGCGTGTGAGCCCAAATCCTTTGGCTGGTCTTGATTTAAACCCTGGTCAAGGTTACAAGTTAGGAAAAGTTACTTTAGGCCAGAGCTGTTCAATAGAACTGTATTTGCACTGCCCATTATGGTAGCCAATGAAATGTGGCTACATGAAGCCACTGAAAACTTGACAAATGGTGTGACTGCAGAATGGAAATTTACATTTAATTTGTTAATTAAATTTAATAATTTATTTAATTAAATGCAAATAGTGCCTTGTAGCTACCAGGTATAATGTTGGACAGCACAGCTCTTGCCTTTGAGAAACATTTACTTACACACTGTTTTGGACCTGGGATTGTGGCCATTCATGGCCTTTTGAACAGACCATATGGTTACAGAGCAATTATCACAGTTATCACAGCCTCAAGCCCAAGTCTAGTCACTTGGACAGAAGAAGAAGAATGGTTGTATGTGTGAGCAATCCTAGTGAGTTAAGATTGCAGAAGTTTCATTTCTAGAAGCCTAATATTTAAACAGAGGCATCTCTGATACTGAAAGAGAGGAGTCCATGCAGACAAATATTTTTATATCTGCTCTCTTCCCTATTTTTGAAATTATATCTATGCAGTGGAACAGCTCTATGTGGGTTTTTGTTTTTTTGTGTACATGATTTTTTCCCTCATGTTCTCTGCTAAGGCATTTAGCACACCTCTGCTAAATGGGGGAAGAATCTTCGGGACCAATCCCAGGAACCAAGTATTTGGGTAGTGTAGAATCATTTATGTATGACACTAAACAGCAGGGTGTAATCTTTGAACTATTTGGTTATATGATAAATCATGGAGTCTCAAAAGATGTTAGGTCTTTGGTCATAACAGTAAGTACCAGAAACTGCTCTGTGTGGCCCTTTGGATATGTAGTTGTTATCCTCTTGGCATTGGTGGCTCTGGGGGGAAAAATGGAGTTTGTAAACATTTTTTTTTATTATTTTTTTTAACGTTTATTCATTGTTGAGAGAGAGAGAGACAGAGCACAGGCATGGGAGGGGCAGAGAGAGGGGGAGACACAGAATCTGAAGCACGCTCCAGGCTCTGAGCTCTCAGCACAGAGCCCGATGCGGGCCTCAAACCCATGAGCAGTGAGATCATGACCTGAGCCGAAGTCGGATGCCTAACCAACTGAGCCACCCAGGTGCCTCAAATATTTTTGAGTTTATAAAGCTTCTAGTCCTGTTTGGACTAAGACATTGCCAATCCCCTGTTCTCTGGTGAATAACATGTGTTGAGTGACATCGTCTAAGAAACCTCTAACCGTCTCTGCCTTATCAGGCCAAAAGATTCATAGTGCTTGGAAACTGGTAGCGATGATCATTGACATTTGGTTCGTTTTTCTAACATATGTCTGAAATGATGGAAAATACTTACATAGCAAGGCAATTAAGCTTTGACATGTATGAAAGCATTAAAGATAGTCACAGTAGCATTCCTCTTAAGCCTTTTTAAAATTAAAAAAAAAGATTTTTACTTTATTCTCTTTTTCCAACAAAGGTGCAAACTCTTGAGAAGTTGCCTGAGTCTCCATGTTCTCACTGTAAAATGAAAATAATGGGAGCACCTAACCTTCAGGGGTCCTATGAGACTTACACGAGATAATAAATGCATAGATTCAGCATTGCGCGTAGACCACAAAAATTACTTCATAAATTTTAGCTACTGTTATTAATTCTACTGCTGTTGTATATCTTAAAAGTTACATATTAAATAAGATACAGTACCAAATCCAAATATACAAAGGCCTAGAAATGCTACTGGTATAGGGATATTGAGGTAGGTATTCCTTCCTTTCCTCTTTGCTTTCCCTTCTCCTTCCCCCCCATCCTGGAGATTCTTTTGCAATGCAAATCAGTCTTCCTTAATTTCATTTTTTTTTGTAATTTGAGGGTTTCCTATAGCAGGTGTTCTGAAAGCTGGGCACATCCCTATCTCTCAAAGCTGGCTCTCTAAAGTTGACCGGGTGGTTTATTAGGAGAATAAGTAGACACATCTTTGAAGATACTGCCCAACTACACATAATCATGCTTTAATAACTTAAAAATATGTACGGTAGTTCTTTTTATTTACAACCGGCTCTGGAATAAATAGTATGCCAACCTTACTCTTTTTGAACCAACAGTACTCAGTTTTCTAATTACAGAAAGAGAATAGTACTTCTAAATTAAAAGTGTTAGTAGTAGTGTTAAAATACAGTTCCCTAAGAAACCTTACATGCTATGTATTTTCATATATATATATATATATATATATATATATATATATATATATTTAGTGTTTATTTATTTTGAGAGAAAGAGCATGAGCAGAGGAGGGGCAAAGGGCGGGGTGGGGAGAGTGAATCCCAAGCAGGCACCACACTGCCAGTGCAGAGCCCTACATGGGGCTCGAAGCCATGAACCATGAAATCATGACCTGAGTCAAAATCAAGAGTTGGACACTTAACTGGCTGAGCCACCCAGGCACCCCTGCATTTTCATATTTAATTAGTGCCCCAAATTTTCTTAAGAAAAAATATTTTTAAATATTTATTTATTTTTGAGACTGAGAGAGAGAAAGAGACAGAGACAGAGTGTGAGAAGTGAGGGGCTGACAGAGAGGGAGACACAGAATGTGAAGCAGGCTCCAGGCTCTAAACTGACAGCACAGAGCCCAATACAGGGCTCGAACTCACGAATGGTGAAATCATAACCTGAGCCAAAATTGGACACCTAACTGACTGAGCCACCTGGGTGCCCTTGTGCCCCCAATTTTTTATATTGAGTATCTATAATGTCTGATTAACTAGATAACTTTTAGTTTCTAACTTACTGAAAGTGAAGTTTTAGGAGAGTTTTGATTAATCTGACCTATTTCATCCAGGAAGTTGGATTCTGATTGTAAGAATTATCTGGGAAAAAATGCTTTTCTTTTTGGGCAGGACATGTTTAATTTTCAAATGAAATCTATTCCTTATGGACTCAGGGAGCCTGTGCATTAATGCAGAAATTGATATTAGGATAAAATCTTGAACAATTAGGGGTGAGTATCTAAAACTCAATTAGCCTTTAACAGTTCACCCCAAAGCAGTAGCATGCTCTCATTTTCACTGCTGTGGGATTAAATGGATTCTTTATCATTACAACCAGACAGAAGTCAAACTTTGCAAGACCAATTTTAGCCAAGGCACATTTGCAATTCTCCAAGGATTGGGGATGTATACCACTTACTTGATTTGTAGGTTCTTTTCAGTAGGTTCTATTCTCCTTCCTGTTGTTGCTTTATTTTTATGAGTCCACGTTGAATCTACCTTTAAGGCATTTTGTGACCATGAAATGCACTTCCCAACCTGGACCTTGAGGTCTAGATTTTTACAACAATCACTGTGATCTCTGCATTACTTGCATAGTCAGTGTGTCTGAAGGTCAGGCATTGCTACGGATATTCAAAGATATTTTTCATTTTTTAGAAGATAAAAGAGCAAAATGTCATACCCATTTTGAAATTACCTTAATAGGAAAATAATTGTATCTATTAGTTTGACATGTTCAATTTGTATAAGTTGTTCTGTACTTTTGATAAATACTTCCCTTATTTAAATTATTGCTGAATGCTAATAGGACTTGGCAGAAATTTCTTAGTATTTCAACTCCTGAATGATGAATTTCAATATCTATACCTATCTTGAGAAAAGACAGGAAGGGGCCCCACATGCCCTGCTGGTCTTGGTTTGTAAGCTTTCCCTGATAGGCCTTCTGAAGATACAGGTACACCCCGGAACAAGAACATTGTGACACAAGTTATAATTGTATGCTTTTCCATCACTCTTCATAAAGCTCATTTGGGTTGACGCTATGGATTTTAATAATAATGGTCTCCATATTTGAAACATCCATATTACATCCTGTACTATGCTAATGTATTTTCTGTCATTTTCAGCATTGACAAAGGGTAACTATTGCGCATTTGTGTCTGGAGAGTTAACATATTTACAAGGATTTAAGAAAATTAGCTACCATGATCTAAAGATAAAAACATTCATTTAAACTAGGGAGGGACAGCTTCTTTGTGTCAACTTTCTCCTCCGTCCTGAGCTAAATTGTGAATTTGTTTTGCATTGAATTTTTTTCTTTTGCAGAGGAGTGTCATCATTTTCACAGCCAGAACAGATTTTAGAGCAAAATAGAAGACTCTTTTCTGAAGGCAGCTGTGTTTGTGTGTGTGTTGTGTGTATGTGTGTGTTTAGGAAAAATCTGTGGCAAACACATTTCCCACAGATTTTGATAATTTTTGGTGGCACTTTCTGGACTTTACCGGAAAGTTTGCACCTTGTAAACAGCTAGGATTCCAGTTTTCTTACATCAGCCTTTGGTATTCGAATATCCAGCAGATTAACATCTGATATTATATGATTAAAATAATGAAAGGTTTTATTTAAGTGGTAAGTCAGTCAGTCAACAGCTCTTTGAATTGCCCCCATGTTTCAGGCATGAACTATCATAGTGGGATCAAGACAATTTTGATAGTTTAGTGGGGAAGATGGTCATTAAACAAATAATTATAAACACTGTATAACTGCAAATGCACCAAGAGCTACAAAGGAGACACAGAATACTAATGAAATACAAGACTAGAGGCTTTGTCTTGCTGTGATTTTTGTATGGTAACCACTAGCTACACGTGGCTATTTCAATTTAATTTCAATTTTATTTCCTCCCAAATTTAAAGCTCACCCCTTTAAACTTTGAAACTACCATGTTTCAAATACTCAGTGGTCAGTGTGGCAACCATACGGGACAATACAGATCTAAAACACTTTCGTCATTGTGGAGAGTTCTGTTGGACAGTATTACATCTACAGGTTCCAAGAGGATCTCTCTGCAGAACAGATACTTAAGCTTAGATATGATATTGGAGCAGGCAGTGACCCAATGAAGACTAGGGATAGAAGGGAGAAGAATCTTGGAAGAGGAAAACTCTATCGTATGGCAGTAACCTGAATTAAAACTGAGCCATTGTGTTCACAGAATGGTAATACTATTATTCCATGCATGCCTGTTTTAAGGTGGCGTAATAGTGTCTCTACTCCCAATATTACTGCAACCTGTACACAACCAAGTCCTCTTGGGCTTCTACTTAAGGATTGTGTTATGTTCAAAGAAAAATGAATTGAACGTCCAAAATAATTGAAAATTCTTTAAAAATCTTTAAGCCTCCCCCCCCCCAAAAGAACAAAGGAAGAATCCTTTCGTAATGTAAGGTGAAATCATTTACCGTCTTTCTCTCCCTTGTTTTACTACCACACACCAGTGCTACTTTTAAAGTCTTCTTTCTTCTTCCAGTATCCCAAATGGCTTACAAACCTTCTCTAATTCAGGTCTCAGCTCTTAATCACATGCATTAACTTGTCCATGATTTTTTTTTGTCTTGCTTCCCCCCCCCCCCCCCCGATAATCCTGTTGTTTGGCTATTGGACAACAAAGAAAAGTGTAAGAGCTGATTCAGCGAGTAGAGGCCTCCTCTTCTACAGACGTTTTCAAAAAGACCCTGCCATGCAGCTGTTCTCACAACCCAACGTTAAGGAAGTACTTAGGGTATTTCCTTATGGGAATGCTTATGGGAAAAGTGATTGCTCTCTTTGGTCTTGACTTGGGGTTCTGGAGGTTTTAGAATCAAGTTGTTACTTCATTATGCATATTCTTTACTTCCATGCTGGAATTCCTTTTATAGAAGTGTCATTACTTTGCCCAAGACTGTGTTGTAGAATATCTAGTGAGGGAGTGTGTTTAATTCTTCATTTTCATAGCACACTGAGTAAGAAAGCTGGGATGGAAGAACCCACTAACCATACCTCTCAGTCTCCAAACTCTGTTGTGATAACTAACATGGACATGTTTTTTTTTTTAATAAAAGAAACACTATCACTACATTTACTGCTTTTAGTCCCATGCAGGGTAAAACTGAGTTAAACCTTACAGACTTGGATTAGCAGGGGAGGAAGTTAATTTTGAATCGGGGAAAGCACAAGTGATGAAGTATTGTTGAAGAAATAGGGCCTTAGTGTTTTCAGTTGCAAAAATACTTGGATGCCTTCCCATTGCTATCAGCGTCAAGTTCTAAATGAAGATGGCCTCTGAGCGCCTGTGATGGTGGCCTGCTGATTGTCTTCCCTATTCCAACACCATTTTGCCTTGTTCTCTGTACTGCAACCACACTGACCCTCTCTTTCCTCAGACATGACAAGCTTCTTCCCATTTAATGCTGTTCTATCTAGAAGTTCACTCAGTCCTCCTCGTTTTTTAGGTCATATCTTAAATGCCACTTTCTCAGGTCATCCTGCTCTGATTCCATCCTCACATACTCCCCCCCCCGCCGCCCCCCCCCCCCGCCCCTACAAACTGTCATCTCCCTTAGTCATCTCCATCATGGAAATGATCACAATTGTTGTTGTTCTTCTTAGTGTTTATTTATTTATTTATTTTGAGAAAGAGAGAGGGATTTTGGAGCAGGCCCTGTGTTGCCAGCACAGAGCCCGATGCGGGACTCGAACTCACGAATTGTGAGATCATGACCTGAGAGCCAAAACCAAGAGTTGGACTCTTAACCGACTGAGCCACCCAGGAGCCCCAACAATGATCACAATTGTAATCAGAGGTCTACAAACTTAATTATAAAATTAATATCTGACTTTTCTGCTAGACTAAAATCTCTTGAAGGTAAGGACAGGCTTTAGAAAGGTTATGGTAGCATGCTCAGCATCCAAAGCTGTGTCTGACGAATAAAAGGCACTATTTGTTGAATAAATAAACTCAATACAGTTTTGGAGATATTTTGAAATTTTGATTTAATCTTCTCTATTTGTTTATGAAACCTAACAACAACAAATTAAATTCTTCACTATTGACTTAAATCTTTGTCATCAGCCTAAGTCATCTGATTTCTATCCTAAATATATTGAACTCAATATCAAAAGAAACTTGGATTTTAGAAGAAGTACTGATCATGTCAGCCACCAATTTTTTTTTTTAAGTCTGGGGGGAAGTACGAATCCCAGATAAGGAAGAAATAAAAGCATACTCAGTACTGCAGATAAAAGAGGTAGCTTATTAAAAAGAGGTTAATGCATATTGAAGTAGAAGTCACTAATTTCATATAATTTTGCTGTCAGGAAGTCAGTAGGTTTGTTGCTTCAAGTAAATGGACTTGAATTTGTCCTCATGACTCTCTTGGTCTTGGACCAACATTTTAGAATGCAAGTGTGGGGGCGCCTGAGTGGCTCAGTTGGTTGAGTGACGGACTGGCTCAGGTCATGATCTCGTGGTTTGTGAGTTTGAGCCCCGCGTCAGGCTCTGTGCTGACAGCTCAGAGCCTGGAGCTGCTTCGGACTCTGGGTCTCCCTGTCTCTCTGCCCCTCCCCCACTCACACTCTGTCTCTCTCTGTCTCTCAATAACAAATAAACGTTAAAAAAATAATGCAAGTGTGGGCATGTGCTGGAGATGGAGGAGGGAAAGGAGACAAAAGAGGAGAAGTAAAAAATAAAATGAGATGGAGATAAGCAAAGGGACTCATGTCATTAAATCTGTCCTTTGACATAATGTTCCAAATAGCTAAGTTATGGGTGCCCCACAGTCATAGATTAATCTCCCACTAATGTTTTGCAGGTTATTATTAGGTATTTTTGAGAGAAAGGAAAAGGTGGTGGTGAAGGAGTGGTGGTCTCTGCTTAGGTAAGTTTGGAAGGTTGGTTTATATAAAGCTGAAGAGGCCTCTTCAATTTTCTGACTTTTCAAAAACAAGAACTAGATTTTTTAGCATTTCACAGTCTTGCTAGGCTGGAAATAGCATTTCCAGGTCCCAAGCACTGACATCTTTACCAACACTTCAGATACCATTCGGGGAAAGTTACATGAAGCATTTACGCCCTTCCCGAACCTCCTCCGCGCAGCAGTTTTGTTATGAAAGGGCCCTTTATTGCAGCTCATAAGCTCAAAGTCCTGATGGTATAAAAATACAGGAATTGTCACTAGCAGGACCTTGACATTTTTACATGATCATCAGGATCCCATTGTGAAAAGAGAATAGAATTTTAATGGAGTAAAAAGAATCCCAGCTTTCACTTACCTATTGGATGAACATTTTGAGTTAAAAAAAATCCACCAAATTTGGATTAAGTTCTCAAATACCTGTTGCTTTTCCCCTCCTTTTCCTCCTGCACCATGATCCCACCTTTGCACATGGCCATCAAATAACTTAAAAATGTTCATTTATCTGGGTGTATTTCTTAAAAGGTATTTCGGAAATAGTGTTGCAATTTTATTATATTTTCTAAATTAAATTGTAAAAAAGAATGATAACTTTAATATTAGAAATTATTATTGCCTCTCATTCCAATAATATTGAAAAATAAAAGGCCCTGTAGCAATTGTGACATCTTCTTAGTTAAAAACTGCCACTGACAAGGGCACTGTCTCTGTACTTCTAGTTACATTGGACTGCTTTGATTTAATCCTCCTCATTTCCTCTGAGAAGTTTTACTACGCTAAAAAATGCATTTTTAATAGAGATTTTATTATGAAGCCTGACCTCTGTTTCTCTCACAAACGATTCTAATACCATTGTGATTGAAATCCGGCAATGCTAAAGCTGGAAGGGGCATTAGAGATGCTGTAGTCTCTGAACAGAAAGTGAGTGTCATAGGCAGGAGTAGAGCCTGGGCCTTTTTTATGGAGTTTCACTGTGCCTTTTCTTTCTCTCCCCCTCTAGGTTGCCTCTTCTCTGTAAAAAAGCAATAGCACACACCTCTTAGGGTTATTTTGAGACTAAAGGAGTCTATACATGTGAAAGTCAACACTCGGCTTCACATATAGTACATACTCATTAAGCAGTAACTAAAATGGATATCACTCGCGTGATCCACCATTCAAATATTTACTGAGCATTTACCACAAGCCTTAAAAAGGCTTTTGACCTAATGGTGTGGACACCCTAAGCTCTTCATGTAGCCCCTCGTACTAGATCTCTGCTAACAGGGGACAAGGGGGTGATCCACTAGAATTGTACCTTCCTTGGCTTATTCCTTTATCAAGTGAATATAAGACAGAGAGAAGCTTGAGGTAAGAAATGGACGATGATTTTAAAGTTAAGATTTGCTAAAGATACTCATTTGGGCAGATCCATGCTCTTTGGTTGCGATTTCGCATATTTTATTTTATTTTTAACTTGTTTTATTTATTTTTTTTAAATTTACACCCAAATTAGCATACAGTGCAACAATGATTTCAGGAGTAGATTCTTTTGTGCCCCTTACCCATTTAGCCCATCCCCCCTCCCACAACCCCTCCCATAACCCTCAGTTTGTTCTCCATGTTTATGAGTCTCTTCTGTTTTGTCCCCCTCCCTGTTTTTATATTATTTCATATAATAATATGCTCATCTGTTCTCTTCCCTTATGTTCATCTATTTTGTCTCTTAAAGCCCTCATATATGTGAAGTCATATGATTTTTGTCATTCTCTGACTAATTTCACTTAGCCTAATACCCTCCACTTCCATCCACATAGTTGCAAATGGCAAGATTTCATTCTTTTTGATTGCCGAGTAATACTCCATTGTGTGTGTGTGTGTGTGTGTGTGTGTGTGTGTGTGTGTGTGTGTATATCACACATGCCGCATCTTCTTTATCCATTCATCCATCGATGGACATTTGGTCTCTTTCCAGACTTTGGCTATTGTTGATAATACTGCTATAAACATGGGGGTGCGTGTGTCTCTTTGAGACAGCACACGTGTATCCCTTGGATAAATGCCTAGTAGTGCAATTGCTGGGTCGTAGGGTAGTTCTATTTTTAGTTTTTTAAGGAACCTCCATACTGTTTTCCAGAGTGGCTGCACTAGCTTGCATTCCCAGCCATTTCAAATATTTTAAAATAATAACTGAACATTTTATTTTTTTTTCAACGTTTTTTATTTATTTTTGGGACAGAGAGAGACAGAGCATGAACGGGGGAGGGGCAGGGAGAGAGGGAGACACAGAATCGGAAACAGGCTCCAGGCTCCGAGCCATCAGCCCAGAGCCTGACGCGGGGCTTGAACTCACGGACCGCGAGATCGTGACCTGGCTGAAGTCGGACGCTTAACCGACTGCGCCACCCAGGCGCCCCTGAAAATTTTAAAACTAACTTGCCAAAGGATCATCACAGAATGAGAGGGAAAAAATCTAACACCTCTTGTCTCTGGATTTTTAAAAAAATATATGTATATATGTGTGTATATAACTATGTGAAATTTAAAATTGACATTTATTGTAGTTTTAGTACTTTAATTAAAGTGTACTTTTTTTTTCCTGTAACTCATTTGTCTGTCACCAAGAGATTACTGGAAGTACACTTTGGGTGAAGCGTTGTACCAGATCATGGTTGAGTAAAGATAGATCTGTTAGCCTTCGTTTCTTCTTTTTATTTAAAAAAAAAAATACTGTTTATTTATTTTTGAGAGACAGAGAGAGAAAGAGAGAGACAGAGCCCAAGTTGGGGAGGGGAAGAGAGAGAGGGAGACACAGGATCCAAAGCAGACTCCAGGTTCTGAGCTGTCAGCACAGAGCCGGACACATTGTGGGGCCCGAACCCACAAACCATGAAATCATGAGCTGAGCTGAAGTTGGTTGCTCAACCAACTGAGCCACCCAGGCGCCCCTGTTAGACTTCCTTTCTATATGGCATTTACAATCTAGGAGGGGAGCAACAGGTCATTTCACATGTAGTGTAGTAAAAGAAATGGGTCAGGGCATAGTAGAAGCTGAAAGAATTAGGTTATGTACCTCAGGAGCTCAGAGGAGGAGGTGTTTGATATGAGTCCCAAGGATGAGTAGGCATTTAGTCTCAGGCAGATAGATGGTTTGACTTGTGCAAAGGATTGAAGTGCTGAAGCAATATCATGCAGTCATCTTCGATCCGATTAGTGTGGCCATAGTGTAAATTATCAAGGAAGAGACACTGGACTTGACGTAGGAGAGGTAGATTGAAGCAAAAGAAGTGTGAGCTTTAGTCTGGGGATATTTGGGAGTACTTGGTGGATTTTAAAGTAGGAAATATGTGTTCAAGTTGGTGACTCAGGAGCTGTGTTGTAGATGGATTGGAGGGGAGACCACTTCAAAGGCTGTGGAAACAGATTAAGTGAATAATGAAAAAAAGTTAGCACTAGAGCAGTGATAGAAACAAGGGGACAGCATTGAGATATAGTTAAAGGCAGGGACTACTGTGGCTTAGTGATGAATTAGATAAATAAAAGGGTTAATGGGAAGAGAGATAAGAATCCACTTCCAGGTAGGTAAGTGCATAGAACAACCGGAAGCTGCACATGAGAAGGTGCAATTTTTGTGGGAAAAGAAGGAATTGTTTTGGATGTGTTGAGTTCAAGGCAGATAGCTAAGTGAATATTTAAACCCAGGGGGAGGTTTGACCTTGCAATTTTGATTTGGGCATTTTCAGTGACTTAATGAAAGCCCTGGGACAAGATTGTTTCATTGGGGAAGAGAGTTTGGAATTTGACAAGAAAAGCACTCCAAACAATATTAATGTGTATCTGAAAGAGTGTGGAGAGAAAATCTATTTTTATGTCAGCTTTTAGACCTAATTTCTTTGCTTGACCTCAAGTTGTAGCTGAATTGGGCCTCAGAAAACATGAAGTCATTTTGAATCTTGGCCAAATATGTTGTTAATTCAAGCATATATCCATAAGCTTAATGCTTATGACATAAGTTTTTCTAATAGCTCTTCCTCTTCTATATTATGAAAAAAATGACACTATGTGTGAAGAATGAGAGTTCCAAAGCTCTCTGACACAGACGGTGAATCACGTACTGCTATAGCAGACACTTTTCTTTATTAGGATAATTCAGATATGTTGCAAACACATTTTAAATGTAGTTTATAAATTATCGCCAACATGGTTAATCCTGACTTTTTTCTCTGTGGCTTAGAAATATTTTATAAAATATTCTTGACCCTGTCTTTGTCCTGGTTACCTTGATTAGGATTTTGCTTCAGCAGTATTCTAAGGTCATCAATTGAAATAGCCATGTATATAGTCTCCTGCCTACGAATTTTATGTTAAGCTTGAATATTTGCTTCTTTATCAACCATGATAAAATAACTGTATATATGTATATATATATATATGTATACATATATATGTATGTATATATATATATGTGTGTATATATATATATATACATATATATATATACATACATATATATATATACACACATATATATGTATATATATACATATATATACATACATATATATACATATATATACATATACATATACATATACATATACATATACATATATATATATGTATATATATACATATATATATACATATATATACATACATATATATATATATACATATATATATGTATATATATACATACATACATACATATACATATATATACATACATATATATATATGTATATATATATATATACATATATATATGTATATATGTAAACAACATATAAACCTGGACAAAATACATAAGGCAACTGATTTTAGGCATTGGAAGACAGTATAGGTATGATCCTTAGAAAGAGGGAAACACACAAGAGTTACTAATATCCATGTAAAGAGGAGAGGCCATAGCAAAGGGCATTGGTTTCACTTAAGTAAGGCGTTCACCTGAGTTTGATGTTCAGAGCTGCTGAAGTTGCTGAAATTTGATGATCAGGCTACTGAGGAGAAGGAAGTGGTACAGAATGCAGAAGTGGGACTCATAGGGGTTCCATGTATGTTACTGGCCAAGGGCTGTGCTGCACATGCAACAGAACTCTATAGAACCTGGAAGAAGGCTTCCCCAGGGCTGAATGCTTAATAGGGTTATCGGAAGTCATAAAACCATGTGAGATGTTCGAGTCCTGTCCTTACTAGAGTGGAAAGGTCTTGTTGAATAGCCCAGAAACTCAGCTGAGAATATAGAAAAGTGACACCTCAGTAATAAGAATCCAGAATGAGGGTCATGTCCTTAGAACTAAGAATGAAACCAAATAGACCTACTCTAATAGAGTGTAAAAACTAGTCTGACAGGATCAAAAGCATCTGCCAACAATTTCATAACGACCAGAATAATTCTTAATACCTATATGGGAAGAAAAGATAATCCAGAAACCTTGCTGTGTATCATGTGCAATTATGATATATAAGAAGCAGGAAAATGTGATATTCAATCAAAAAGGCAAGCAGTCACTGAAAACAGATGCCAAAATGAAAAGATATTTGAGTTAGCATACCTACTAGAACAATGTTCAAGAACTTAAAGGAAAAGTTGGACATAATGCATGAACAGATGGGGAATTTTGGCTAAGAAATGGTAACTATAAAAAAAATCGGAGGTGCTAGAGGGGAAAAGTACAATGGCTAAAATAAAAAATATAATAGCTGGGATTAAAAGCCAATTAGATGCTGCATGATAAGAGGTTAATGCACTTAACACCATATAAATAGAAGTTATCCCAGCTAAATAACAGAAAAACTATTTTCAGGTGGGTCATAGACTTCAATGTAAAAACTAAAAGTGTAAAGCTGTTAGAACAAAATGTAGAGAAACTTTGGGTTAGATTTCTTAGTGAACACAGCCAGTAATTATAAAAGAAAAAAAGTTGATAACTTGGGCTTCATTAAAATTAAAAGTTTTTGCTTATCAGAAGACTCAGTTAAGACAATGAAAAAGCTAGCTATTATCTGGAAGAAAATACTTATATATAAATCTAACAAAGAAAGTTGTATTTGTATATATATATAAATCAAACTCTTAAAAATCAACAAACTCTTACACTCCGATAATAATCAGTGAAATAATCAATTCAAGTTGTTGATTATGATTTTTCACAATAAACCAAGGTGAATTTGTTAATAAATGTATGAATTATTTCAAAATTCATCAAATGCATTTTGGCCAAGAGTATAATCTATGAGGATTTATATATTCTGTGGTCAGTTTGGATTATTCCTACCTCTCATGGATTTTTAGGATAAAGATTTGCTTAGAATGTCCAATGTCTTTAGAAAGGAGCAGAGTTAGCAACATTTCCCTCCAATGAAAACATTTTTTTTCCCTAGACAATTCACTGAAATGGAATATTGTTTGAAATCTTTTTAAAAATACTCTGGAGGGACATTGAGGAACGTAAGCTATTTTATCCCAGGGAATTGGCTACTGATTGAGAAAGAGACTCTGGATAATTGAACCATCTGTCTGGGAGCTGAACGTCCAAGGCAGGAATAGGACCAGACTTAATTGAGAGGAATTGATGATACAACATTAAGAACCCTGATCCTCTGAAATGAAAACTAAGAGGCCAGTCCAGGGTCTACTAGTATTTAGCATTGTTGAGGGAAGGGTGAGTTCATTTTTAGAGACTAGCTCTTTGATGATGAGGATCAGTGATAATGAACTAATACAAAAACCTCTCTTCCTCCCTCATTCTCCTTAGAGGGCAAACATAATGGGGCAAAAAATAATGGCAAGTTGAATCTATTGTGTCCGTATTTTCATTTGATGTATGTGTGGCCTCTTGCCTGTGTGGGTAGACAGCATGGTATAATGGCAAGAACCTGAGACTAGGCATCAGAAATTCATGTGATTGTTAACTGCGTCATCTTCAGCTAGTGTCTTAGCCTTTCTGACCTGGTTTTGTAGGGTCTGTAGGATAAAATGAGGCATCACATGCAAAGTGCTCAGCTTATGGGATGTTAACGGAAGGCAACCCCTTTCTTTCACAGAAATTCAGTTCTGTGCCCACAAAATATGATTTGTAGGGCTTCTTGATTGATTTTCAGAAATGGAAATAAATGATAGCAAGCCATAGCCATTCATTGGCAAGTAAATATTTGCCATATTATTGTACGTATTTTATTTAGAACACCACTGTTTTGGCTGTTAAAGGGAGGCAAGATGATTTGTAAATACTAAGTACACTTTAAAGAGGCATTTAGCATCTATGAATGTTGCATGCTGCATGGACTCAGCTGTTAATCAGGTGTATTTTATTGCTAGGTATTTCCCTAAGGGGAGGAAATAAAAGTTCTGTAGTTACAACAGTTGAGAGTTGTAACATCCAAAGAATCAAATCATTTAAAGATCCTGGATGAGGAGTTAACTTTCTGAGCAACCATATCATAAGAATGGATCTTAAGAGCGAAGAATGATGTTAAATCTTTGAAAATCTGCGTGTAAATGTTAGACATCTTGCTCTGCAAGAGATGACCTCCTAAGTTCTCAAAACAGAAGGGGGTCTGTGACAGTAATACAATCTTCTTTGGAAATAACTAGAAGAAAAATGAATTATATGTGAAGAAGAACTATGTTATTAGCAAAAAAGAAAGTTGTTTTAATGAGTCATTAGGTTATTTAGGTGAGTTTAAATCAGTTGGTATTTTAATGTATTATAGAAGCATAGTTTGAGGATCTATTTTTGAAAAGTGAATTGTGTTAGAATTTAAAACTCAGTAACTGTATACTGAACTGAAAAATACCTTTATTTTTCAAGAGTTCAGCATGTGTTTTTCAGTAAATCAAGTTATTAAGGAAAACATGTTACTTGCAAGCTTAGATTCAAAGCATCTCTTCTTATTTGTCTCCCCTCATGTGTTTTTAAATAAATCTTTATGTTGGATTTTGGTTTCCCAGAGTGATGCCAGTTTCAGAGCTCTCAGTATTTCATCCTTTGGTTAGAGATGCGTGGTCTTCCATGTTTCTAAATTAAACACCAGTAATTTGATGGATTTGTTGGGAGGAACTGAAGGAAGAAAGTATATAACACAGCAATAGACTCATTCAAGTATTCAGTGCTGATTTGTTTGTATCTACTGGGTAGCTGCTGGTAGATGTTGAGACTTGCCTGTTCCTCATCTGTATACAATATAATGCATTCTCAGAGTTATAGATGCCTGTTGAGTATGACAGAAGCAGCCCCTAATTCTGCCAATGGTGGGGGATCAAAAGAGCTGCCTTGAGAAGTTATAAAGGATAAGTGGGAATTCCTTGGTGGGAAAGGTGGGAGAGCTTTACCACCTCGTATCAGCATGCACTGTACAGGCACAGAGTTGTAGAAAAGCATGGGCTGTTTGGAGAGCAGAAGCATCATGGTGCTCTGAGACCAAAGCATTATTTGGAAGGCTATATCAGTCCGGATCTCAATAGGAAACAGATGGCATATTCAAATCATATTGAGTTGAAGAGTTTATTTACAATGGGACTATCTACCAAGTTGTGGGGTAAATGGAGTGGAGCCAAAGAAAAATATTATATGAACTGAGGTTAGGAATAGTAGAGCTATTACTGTGCATGACCTAAAGGGAGTAGGAGAGGCAGGTGCTATTGGAACTACAAGGGAGAGAGTTCTTGAGAGGGCCATGACCTTTGGTTGAGGACTTCAGATACAGGTGACCTGGCAAGGAGGAACAGCAATAAATATCTTCACCTGCTCTCTTCCTTTCTTCCCATCTCCTGCCTGCACTCTTTCCAGGAAAATACACCCCTCCCCCCAGCCTTTTATTTTAAGGCAAGTGGAATCTGGGATTTCTGCCTGTTTCTTCTGCCTCACCTTCCCTGAAGGCTTTTATCTGTCACCCACCTTGCTTCTCTAACCGTCATCTACATTTGGACAAAACAGTATTTTTCCCTTTCAATTTCTGAAGGTATCTAACCTGAGTAAATTGAAGGCGCTTCCAAACTCAACCTGAAGCCAAGAGGGCCAGGGGAAAGTTTGGTTGTGTCCACAGAGGTCAGCCTCCAGGGGCTCAGAGCAAGATGGAGAGGGCGTGGGAGTGCGGTCTGGCCAGGAGAGGGTGGGAGGGGGACGGAGCATATCCAGGCTAGTGGCTTTATAGTGACTTAGTTAAAATCCAGTGGGATCTAATCCCAGTTGCCGCTTTTTTTCTAGCTGTATAACCTTGTAAAGACTACTTAACTCTTCTCTGTCTTCAAGTTCACTCATCTGTAAGATGGGCCTAAGAAGAAAATATACGTCTTTGAATTGTGGGAGATAAGTGAGATCCATATGAAGCACATAAGAAAGTGCCAGGCATTCAATGTTCAATAAATTATGGTCATTACCATATATATAAATAGGATAGTAGCATAATTTGATTTGTTTTAAAACATTAAGCAATTTTCCACGTTTCCATGTAGATTTCATAAGCAAGGACATAAAATTGTATATAAATTTTCCTTAAAACTTTACACACATAGACACACATCACTCGGACTCAGTGAACAATTCAAGGGCAGGGAATTAAACAGGGAAGAGCAATGGTAAGGATCTAAGGATCATTGTGGGGTTGTTGGCATGGAAAGGGACACTGTTATTATAGAGAAGAAAATAGCCTTTTCTCTTGGGCACATGGAATTTGCGATTCCCACTCATTTCTTTTGCACCACCTTCCCTGAGACGTCTGCCTGCCACCCACCTTGCTTCCCTAACCATCACCTACATTTTGACAGAACAGTATCTTTCCCTTAAAATTCCTAGATTTACCCACCCTGAGAAAACTGAAGGAGCTCCCTGCAAGGCTAGGGGAAACTCCGAGGTTCCGTTAGAGTTACAGTCCACTGTTGGCTAGCTTATGATTTTCCTAAAATGGTGGTTTTTTGTTTTGTTTTTTTGTTTTTTTGTTTTTGTTTTTGCTCTGGTTCAGAATTTTATGGTCCTTTATTAAAGATTCATTAAGCTTTTTTTTTTTTTTTTTTTTTGTATACCTTACCCTGTGTATCCCTCATTACTACTTTATGGGGAAGGCAGTATGATCCACATTTCATTCATGAAAAAACTGAGTCTCCGAAGAGTTAACAAAACTGGATGTATTATTGAATAGGTAGGGTGTTCAGCCTCATTTACCTATGCAATGACAATATGTCTGCATAGGATACACATGTCATTTACTCTCCCATGATTAATTTAACACTTAAATGCTAGACACAGCAGGTGGTAGGGTAACAGAAGTAAGGGAGGTCCTGTTTTCACCCATGATGAGCACACAACACACATCTGGAAGGATCATTAGTATTAGAAAACACACAGTATGGTAAGAAAGATTAATTTGATATGAAAAAGAAATTAAAAGAAAAAATTTTGTGCCCCCTGCCAAAAAAAAAAAAAGAAAAAAAAAAAAGAAAAGCTTTCATCTTTGACGTGTATTGAGCTTTGGGGTGGTAGATCTCCATCTCAACCCCAGACTCCGGCCACCCGTGGCAGGAGACTTGTACGCAGGATGGCTGAGTACTATTGTGCGATGCTGCAGGTCTTGAGTGGACCCGTGTCCCCTGGTTTTAGAATAGAGGAAGCACATGTGTTTTAAAATGAGGTCTGGAATGGAATAGGCTCCAGGATTTGACTTCCCCATGAGTGGATCCATATGAGATTAGGTATGAGGTGACATTAAATAAACCTCAGTGCTCTTGAAAGGACTTACCTTCTGATGATCTTTGTGAGGGTTAGGAGAAGTTGCATTAAGAATTGTTCCTTAAAAAGTAGTTTAGTTCTGGGGTGCCTGAGTGGCTCAGTTGGTTGGGCAGCCGGCTACGGCTCAGGTCATGATCCCCAGTCTATGAGTTCGAGCCCCGCATCGGGCTCTTCCCTGAGCGCTCAGAGCCTGGAGCCTGCTTCCGATTCTGTGTCTCCCTCTCTCTGCCCCTTCCCTGCTTGCTTGCTCTCTCTCTCTCTCTCTCTCTCTCTCTCTCTCTCTCTCTCTCAAAAATAACAAACAATAAAAAAAAATTTTTAAAAGGTAGTTTAGTTCTGTGTTCATTGCCATTGAGGCCTAATATTCTTCCCTCTGTTTCCTTCTTTCCTTTCTTCCTCCCCTTCCCTCCTCTCCCCTCCTCTTTCTTTTCCCTTCCCCTCCCTTTCCCCTCTCTTCCCCCTCTCTTCCCCCTCTCTTCCCCTTTCCCTTCCTCCTCCCCTCCCTCCCCTTTCCTTCTCCCTTCCTTCCCCTTCCCCTCCTTTTCCTCTCCCCATCCTTCCCCTTTTTCTTTTGCCAGTGCAGTGCCAGTGTTTGTAATACTGTGTTGCCTTCAATATCTTCTGTTTATTTGATCCTTAAATTTTGATACCTTAGTATTAAAATGTTTTATTTATTGTTGAGAGAGAGAGCATACACACAAGCGGGACAGGGGCAGCAAGAGGGGGACAGAGCATCTGAAGCAGGCTCTGTGCTGACCACAATGATCTCAGTGTTGGAATATTGGGCTGGCACCCACCAACCATGAGATCATGGTCGGATGCTAACTGACTGAGCCTCCCAGGCGCCCCTCTCTACCTTTTCAACTTTGACAGCAGAATCAGTAATTGCCCCGAGGAGCTCTTAGCCATCACCACTGCACCTTCTGTGAGGAATCTGTTTTGTTGTTGTTGTTGTTGTTGTTTCAGTTCCTTTGTCAAATGTCTTTGCATCCTAGGTAATTACTCAGTGACACACTTACTGCAGCAGTGATTCCATTTAACCCTCCAGAGGAGGATCTTCTTTGTATAACATACAGGTTTGTTTCTTTTAGGTTTGTACCCTAGGAGAGGAAAAGGGTGCCCTTCTCTTTGTTGCTTGACAAACACTTTTTATCTCTGGAGGTGTTGCAGATATGGCTTCATGTCTATGAGATTTTATCCTCCTCATCCTACAGGATGAGCTTCCACATTCCTATTTCTTGTTTAGAGCATTGTATTGTCACCTGTTTCCTTCTCCCTGCTGGGCTCTCAAGGGTGTAATTTATTCGTTTTTGCATCTCTGGTACATAGCACAGTATTTAGTGTTTGATGGGTGTTTAGTAAGTGTTAATTGAGTGAATGAATGAATGGAGTCAAAAGAAACAAGGAACCACTGGAGGGGTGCCTTATGTCAGTATTCTTAAAAAAAAAAATCGCCAGGCAGTGGCATGTGGGTGAATTGGCTAGAGGAAAACTAATAATCAAGAGGATCAGATGGAAGGTCTTTGCAGTCATTGAGACTTAGATTTTGATTGCAGCTGATAGAGATAAAGAAATGGAAATCAATAGTTTTGGGGGGATATAATTTGACTGGGCATTAATTTTGAAGGAGAGCGTTGGGGCAGTGATCAGTCATACGTGCCGAGCTTGGGTCAATGGAGATGAAGTGGCCTTGCTGATAGGATAGGGTGGTTGAGAATGGAAGCTTGTAAGAAAAAAGGTGTGAGTTTGATTTTGCTCATGGTGATTTTGAAGAAAACAACAGGCATATTGTTCTAAGGGAAGAGAAAGGAATGAGTTTGCACACTCACAACACGTTGCTGCTATTCTTTACCTATTTCATATGGTTAAGTATCTTTGCCCTCATTTTGTGGGTGCTCAAAATAAATCTCATTGAGATTGTGTATCTTGCCACATGTTGCAAAGAAACAGAATTGAAACTCAGGGCTCCCATGTTGAAAAGACCTGGGCTTTGTATTTTACTACAGTGTTCTTTTAGACCAAATTGATCACTTGCACACTCAGGTTCAGTATGTAAACTGTTCATTATTGTCCTCAATGTCTTCTATCAGGTTGTCCTGTTAGCATTTTTCCCCTGTTCCTTTCAACCTCATGAAATTCCATTCATCTCGTGTGGGCCCACCAATTCCTCCCTCCTCTGGCTGTTTCTTGCCTCACCCCTACTCGGCCCTTGTACTCTTCCATGATTTAGTATTTTCAGTTATTTAATATGTGAAAGAGTAGTCATTAGTATTTAGGCTGCAAAGTGTAGCATAAACCCTAAAAGCCCAATATCCAAATAGAATTAAAGTAGAGGATGCTAATAGTGGAAAACTTGGAGAGCTTCCCATTGGTATTCTTTGTCCAAAGCAGGGATCTTGCTATTTCCTTGGAGTGAAAGAGCCTTAAATGTCCTGGTGTTTGTATAATTGCTTTTCATCCTTGCTCTCTGCTAATTGCCTTAAAAGATCTCTGTTAAGTTCTGTATCTCCCTCCCTCCCTCCCTTTCTCCCTTCCTTCCTTTTTCCTTCCAACATTCTGTACTTTCGATCACTCTTGGCATGTATTGGTGTGCAGTAGAAAGCCAGCCTCTGAGTGTGTAAAATTCTATTACCTTCAGATGTGTCTGTATGTTGCTGCTATACTTTCGGGAATGACAACAATCAACTCTGTGAAGCTGATTTTGTCTGGAGGACTGTGGAATCTCATGATCTTTCAAGAAAAAGCTAAGTCTCTGATGATAAAAACCAGAACCTTTTGCTCCTGTCTCACTGGTTACAGACAAGTGACATATGTAGGTACTTATGGTAGAATTAGGAAAATATATCTTTTCCTTTAAACATAATCTTTTATTACAGAGATAATACTTAAGTATTATAGAAAATCAGAAAATATAGAAGAACAACAAAACAAATCAAAACATAATATTCCTGCCATCCAGAAATTGCCACTTTTAACACTTTAGATGTGATCCTTCTGGATTTTTGTTTCTGTAAAATTTAAGAAAACATCGAGGTATAATTCAGTTGTATACAATACACAGTTATTAAATGTACAACTTGATAACTTTGTGCATATCTGTATATGGATAGCTGTGTAACCACATCTAAATAAAGCTCTATGTTATCCTCACCCTGGTTTTCCTCATACCTCTTTGTATTCAGTATTCAGCTGCTCATGGTAACAACTATTCAGATTCTTACCACTTATAGGTTGGACTTACCTGTTCTTGAACTTTGTAAAAAAGGATTTTACAGTGTATACCCTTTTGTATCTGGCTTCTTTCCCATAGCATTACATTTTTGAAATTCATCCTTGTTGCATTTATCAAAAAGTCGGTCTTTTTTTTTAAAGCACGCTACATGCTGGTTGTGGAGTATAATGTGAGGCTTGAACTCACAACCCCGAGATCAAAACCCGAGCTGAGACCAAGAGTTGGATGCTTCACAGACTAGGCCACCCAGGTGTCCTAATAATTTGGTCTTTTTTTTTTATTGCTGCATTGCTGCAGTATTCCATTGTAAGAATATACTATAACTTATTTCTCCATTCTCCTGTTCAACATTTAGGATGATTCCAGTTTTGTCTACAATGAATAAAATTGCTATGGACACTCTTGAAAATGCCTTTTGGTACACATACGAACCCACTTTTCTTTGGAGATATATATGGATACCCACACATATACTTAGCAATGGAATTGCTGGGTGATAAGGTGGGCTGTATCTTTTTTTATGTGCATGTACACACACATAAAAGTGAATGCTTTTTGTTTTGGGGTTTTGCTTTATTTTTAGCAAAATGAGATAATGAGCATGCTATTATGAACCTGTTCCATGCACCCCCCACAGTTAACAGTCTCTACCTTTCCAGTTCATTAATTTTTATTTAATCTAATCCTGGTCCACATTCATATCTCCCGCTTTGATCCAAAAATGTCTTTTGCAGTTGGTATATTTTCATCAGTATCTGATCAAAGACCACATTGCATCTGGTAGTTGCATCCGGTAGGACCTCACCTTAGATCCTTGCTGGCTGTTGGCTAGACACATAAGTTCCTTGTCATGTGAACGTCTACTTAAGGCTACATGCAACATGACAACTTCCTTCTGAGAGAGACAGGAAGTGGTAAGCTTTTTGTGACCTAATTTTGATAGTAACATATCATCATTCTTGCTGCCCTTACTCTTTAGAAGTGAGTCATTAAGTCCAGGCCACACTCAAAATATGGGGCTTACACAAGGACTTGAATATTAGAAGGTTGGGATTGTTGGGAGCCATTAGAAAAGATAATTTAATATTTAAAGCAATCATGTATTTGGGAAACCTTTCTTAGTTTTTTCATCCAGATCCCATGAAGTCTAGCAAGTCTACTTGGTTCTGTGAAGTGGCAAAGTCTCTGCTCTAGAATTCATCCATCACTCTTGGGGGAGGGTTCCTGGTACTGTGGTGTAATCTGTCTTATTTGGCCTGCCCTTACTCAACATATACTGTGTCCCCAATGCTGAGTAAACACTGACAGTATTCTCCCCATGACGTAACGACCTTTTGCTTTGTGTCCTATAACTTGGACAAGTAGGATTACCAACCACTTAAATGTAGTGGCTGATGTGTATTTGACTTCTGCAACCCCTGGCAAATAACAACAAAAGATTTTTCAACATTTACAACACCCATTACACTATTTAATTTAAATCTTTCATCAATCCAGTGAGTTAGTTGTTATTCCACTTTATGAGGACACTGAGACACAAAGTAGATGATGAATTTCCCCAAGGACCTACTAGTAAAGATCTGAGACATATAACTCAGTTAATCTGGCTCAAGAGCCTATGCTCTTGATTGTTGTGCCATAGTGCATGGGACTGTTAGGGTAAAAAACGAGCATTAGGCAGTGTATACCTGTCATGTTGTACTTGTGTTATTATCCTTCCCCAGTTTACTTACCAGTGTGAACTGGCTTTTGTTTTTACTATGCACTGTCCCTATCATAAAGCTGAATTTGTTTATGTTAAAGTGCCATAATATTAACTCCCCCCCCTCAATACCACACTACTATTTGCTCAATTATTCTAACTTAATGTGACTTCTTAAGGATATAGGTAACACCTGGGATCTTTGTACCATGTGAACAGACAGAATAAAGTGATTTTCCCCACCTGTTTTTGTTCTGATTATGGCCTATCTGTGGTTTCAATTAATGGCAAATTAACAGAACTTAGTAATGCCTAGTTAAGGAATGGAAATTCCTTGGCAAAATACATCTCTGGTGTTAAGATCTTAAAGTAGTAGCTGGAAAGGAGGACTATGCTTAGATTATTCTCCAAAATGGGTTTTGTCCTGGGTGCATTGCAATTTAATTGAAATCACAAACATTTATTAAATATTAATTAATTGCTGTTAGGTGCATTGAAGGATGCTAAGTTGAACGATTCACTCTTTGTCCTGAAGAAGGTTACAATCCAATGGCTTTCAAAACTCCAGTGATTCAAAACAGGTAGATAAACATAGATTGCTAAACCCCACAGAGTTTTTTTTTTTTAATTTTTAAAAATATTTTTGAGACAGAGACAGAGCATGAGCAGGGGAGAGGCAGAGGGAGACACAGAATCCAAAGCAGGCTCCAAGGCTCTGAGCTGTCAGCACAGAGCCTGACGCGTGGCTCGAACTCACAAACCGTGAGATCACGACCTGAACCGAAGTCGGACACTTAACTGACTGAGTCACTCAGGCACCCCGCCGCCCAAGAGTTTTTGATTCAAGTCTAGGTTGGGGACCTATACTTTGTATTTCTAACATGTCCCTAAGTGTTGTCATTCCTGGACCACACTTAAAGAGCCACTGATCCAGTGGGAGAAGACCAGTTCTCAAGTCTGAGCCACTATGAATCAGAGGCACAGAATACCGAAAACATTCTCAACACAAGGAGGGGTCTTACCCAAGGGCTATGATGGCAGTGTGATTTGCTTCTGTGAAAAGCACCAATAGACCAAGGTTGAAAGCTTTTGAAATATATTAGCTATGGAATAATATGAAGATATACACTGCAAAGGATAGCACACTCAAGTATTACATCCACAGAATATTATGTTGTGATAAACTTTCTGGCTTTGGGTGAGGGTTTGTGCCAACAAATCCTTAAGTAGTGTGTAGAGCTTTGTTGACCAATGATCATTTAATGTGTTGGGACCCATGAAAACCATCTTGGTTGGTGTTTGCCTGCAGGAGACATGATCACCTGAAGCAGTCTCAAGTTTTTTGATAAGTTGAGATGACTGTAAAGTATTTGGGGTTGATTAAAACCTCACATGGACCAGTAGACTTAGAGATAAGAAAACTACAGCCAGAGCTTGACTTTGTTGTGTGACTTTCCTCAACAATGTGGTTTTTCACTTTACTGCTTTAAGAACTTCATTTGCTGAATTTGGACTGCATTCACTAGCTGTTTGGAATCGATCTAGTACATGTAGAGCACCTGGCTCAGTTCCAGGCACACATTGGACATCAAACATGTGTTCTAGGCCTTAAAGGATTTGAGTTGAAGACCTAAGAGAAGTCTTTAAGGTACAAATTCTCTTTCCAAGTTTCAGTAAAGATGTTTGTAGGATTTAAATCTTTCTTTATAGTTAAAGTCTCTGGCTTTCTGATATATAATAGACCCTTTTGATTTTCTGTTTCATAAGAGGAAATTGAAAATTTTTGTGTGTCTCAAGTCAAGTACCTGGTATTAAATTTTCTTTCGGTGTGTGTGTGTGTGTGTGTGTGTGTGTGTGTGTGTAATCCTGTGAAAGCCTCTGAATATCTTGGAATAGACTGATGGCTATCTACTCTGGCTTTGTATTTTACTGCACTTATCATATAAGGAAATAAACTGAGACAGATTTGTGTTGTTTGAAAAATTGGCTTGCCATCTTAAGTTCTTCTACTTCGTCTGAAGGACTTTACGAATTAGGCCTTCACAATCTTCCTCATTGTCAAGTTTGTACTGCTAAGGAAAATTGAAGTTGGGCAAGTAAAAACCACAGGTGAACTCAATTCATTCTACAGTGGGAGATGTGGTTGACATGACACTGGGAAACTTTCTGGAATCTTTTTGTACATATATTAGAAAGGTCTGCTCTGTAATCTTTGCATCATTATTCAGGACTGATGAAGCACATTTCATTTGTTTGGTCAATATCCCTCCTGCATAATCACACACACAATCTTAAATACACTGTCACGAATGAAATGTCAAATTATTTTACAAAAATAGATTTTAGTTTCTTCTACCTGTCAAGTTCTTTCTCTAGTACAGTGTGAACCACAGTGCTCTTCTGTGATGCAATGTATTTATTTCATGAACTCTAATCTCAATTATGTAAGGCATTTAAATTTACCATTTTGTGTCTTGAGTTGAAGTGTCAATTTGATAATAACGCAGTGATTAAACAAAAGTATCTTAAAAGATGACAAACACAAGGTATGATTTTTACTAAATGAAAGTATGTGATTACCTACTTTCTGAAAAAGATTACCGTCAACAAAGGAAGTATACCTGTGAATTACAACATAAAGAGCTTCTGAATCAAGGATTTATATCAGTTGACACTTGTCATCTCGATTTGTCAGGATAGATTTCTAAAAACTTTCATATTAAATATTGGAAGAAAGAGCTATTCCTATTTTCAAGTAATTCATCCTACTTGTGGACAGCTGCTATCGATTGTTTCTTTGCATGTTCATTGAGTTTTAAAATCTATTTGTTTGGCTTCAAATCTACTTTTTTAAATAACATTTTAAAAATTTCATTTAGATACACTAAAAAGTGTATGTAGCCTTTGGAGCTTTTTTTTTTTTTTTAATCACTTAATGTCATTTTCTTGCTTTCCTTTTTTTTTTTAAAGCCATCTGTTTAGCAAACATGGAAAATTGATTGATATGAAACCCAAAAAGTTCATAATGACAACTAAATAACAGATGACAGATTAGATAAGAATAAGTCATTAAGTTCGCCTATAAAAGGACAGCCATCTGCACCACTGAAACAATCTTCCTATTGATGACAGTAATAATTTTCTGACTCTGTGACAGCTAAGAATTTATAGAATAAAATGGAATGCTTATAAATCGAGAAGTGAAACTTGATTTTGGATAATTAGTGTAACCATTTTGTTCCAGTGTAACATGACAAGTGAATTGAGATTATAACAAAATCCTTGGAGAACAAATAATCACTCTGTGTATGTGTGTGTGTGTGTTTCATCTGACACACAGAATGACTAATTGACCATTATTTTGTTTGAATTATTAACAAATGTAGAGTCTAATTCATTGCAGATTAAAAAGATTTATGCCTCAAGATTCTTTAAAGTCCTCTCATACAGATGAGTGATTTATAATTAAAACATAAATTTAGTAGATGTGCTTTAAGAATAAATACAGACCCCTAGGACTGAAAGGGACCATAGGGCCTTCTTTTCTTTCCTTGCCAATGCCATTATCAAAGTTGAATCCAATTTTCTGGCTACTAACAATACCAAAGAATAACATCAATAAAGTTCACTGCTGATTCTCTTACAAAAGTGATACATAAATTAAGTAGAATCAGGTAAAACCTGCTTAATTTGAGGGAACCTGCATCTATTGACCTTTAAAAACCAGATTGAATTAGTTGGTTTTAATTTATAATTGTTTTTCATATTCACAATGAGCTAATCCTCTCAATAATACTAAATGACTTAAACCTTTGCTCTTTGAAATGGGCCTACTATTAAAATTAAATTGGTAAAAGTGACCTAACTGGTATTGGATTCTTGTTCTGATAACTACTCTTTCTCTGATTCTTCATATCCCACATGGAAACATCTTAATTTATACTTCAAGCATAAAATGCTATGAGAACAGGTTGGCTTGGGGCTTTGTGGAGAATTGTCCAATGTTAGAACCTAAGGAGATATTATTAAAATTTGGTCTGTACTTAGCAGGAACTTTATGCCTTCCAATATGAAGCTTTAGATTTTCATCATTTTTATGAATTTTATGGGCCACACTTACATGGGTGGAAAAGTTTAAAAATACAGAAAAGAAAATAAGTCACGGATAGCACTACCTTTCACAGATAGTTACTAATACCTTTTCAATGTGCATATTTTAACTTTCCTCTGTATTTATATACATTTTAAAAGTAAAATGATAATTGTGTTTTAAATGATGTTTGGTACCTGCTGCTGTTCCACATAATATGTTGTGAGCATATTAATTGCTCACATGTCAAATTCATGTCACATGTCAATTAGAAAAAAAAAACTTACCATTGAAAACTTGGTAGTTCATTGAATCATTTACTCTATTTGATATTACCAGTTCTTTATTGTGGGTCATTTAGATTACCCTAGCCCACATCAAGATAAAAAATCTGGGGGCACCTGGTTGTCATCTGGGTGGCTCAGTTGGTTAAGCTTCTGACTTCAGTTCAAGTCATGATCTCACGGTTCGTGACTTTGAACCCCGCATCGGACTCTGTGCTGACACCTCAAAGCCTGGAGCCTGCTTCATATTCTGTGTCTCCCTTCCTCTCTAACCCTCCCCCGCTCACACGCTGTCTCTCTTTCTTTCAAAGCCAAATAATAAACATTAAAAAAAAATTAAAAAAATTCTGGCACACAAGTCCCTGGGTATCTGATTGTTTAGAGTTGTAAGAAGTTGAATATTTATGGTAAATGTATAAAGTTTGTTAATGCTTTTGCTGCATACTACCAAATTTCTCCATCCGGCCCACCATCATTGTATGAATGTCTATTTCTTTGCATGCTTCCTGTATAATATTAAAAAATCTTAGCAGTTTTAACAGTGAACATGATGTCTTATTTTAATCTAGATTTTAGTTTATTGAGATTGTCCTTTCATTGTTATTCACTGCTTGAATACAAGTGCATTTTTTTCTTTACCCGTCTCATCTCTACGAGGTGTCTTTATTTATTATTATTAATTTGTAAAATCTATTTTATATTAAAGCTCTTACTTTTCTGAATGTCATGTGTTTGCAAGATGAAAAGAAATTTCACTTCTTTTTCATTTGATTAAAGCTATTATGCCAAGCAGAATTAATGCTTAATAACTTATTTTCTAAATTGATTGGATGAAGAGTAATTCAGACTTGGACTCACCAGCACAAAGAGATATAGGAAATGTCTTGTCACTAATGGTGTGGGTCCCGTGAGATCTGGGGGGGAAAGGTGAAGAATTCCCTTTGGCACTTCTTAATCTTAAGTCTTTTTAATTGACTCTGTTTTCGGCAAAGTATTTAACTTGCAATACACTTTAGATAGTACATAGTAGTAGTTGCTCCTGCAGTTAATCTTTTACTGACTGGGCATGGGCATGAAAAGAAAAACCCAGTCCTGGATCATTTGGTGCTTAGGAGCTGCTGATCGGGAGGAGTGGGTGGAGAAAGGTGGAAAGGATTCAGTCTCTTGGTGCATCGGAATTTTCAGTGTTCTTTAGAAGTCAAGTCTCTGACAAAGTGATCACAATGGGAGTGGTAGAATAATATTAAGAACACCTTGAAGTTTCTTCAGGAGGAATGATTTCATGTTTATCCTGTTAAAACATTGAAATGAATGTGAAGAACTGGCCTCTGTACAAATCAAAGTTATTTTGCTGAAAATTAAGGCTGTCTGGCAAACCATCTGTTGCATTTATGGAATTGGTCTCTGAGGGAGGTGTGAGCAGCAGACTGTATCTTTCTCACTGAACGGCAAGGCCCTTCCAACCAGGGGAAAACCCTTATTTCCTGGTACCCAAAAAACCCAGCTGAGTAGGAATCTAAGAAGAAATGCTTTTAGAAAAGCATAGCTCATTGTGTTTGATATGAGTTAATAAGATGCGTGTCTTGCTTGATGCAAGATGGGGATAATGTTAACATCTGGGTAGAGTGGGTACCTAGAATATTTCTTCCAATTTTAACATGGGTTGTAAGATTCTTAGTTTCCTTTTGCTCTGTATAAATCTTTTACCTTTGAAGACCCCTGCCTTAAGCTCACTACCAACAAATTCAGTGTTTCAAAGCTCTTAGCATGTTTTTGCCTGCATCATCGAAGCTTACTATTGTCTCATCATGGTTAAAGTGCTTCGCTTAGCTCCTGTACAGCTTTGGGTAACAATATTCATTTATTTACTCTTGACTTGGTATTTATTGAGTGCCTACTCTGGGTGGGGCACTCTCCTACATGCTGAAAATCCAAAAATGAGAACCATACTCCCTGATCTCAAATAGCAATTACTCCTTTGGGTACGACTGTCACATCAAGAGGTAATTATATTATAAGGTAGGAAATGGGATCATAGAGGTTGCACAGGATATTAGGGAAGCAATGAGGAGGGAGAGTTATCCAGGAAGGCTTCCTGAAATAAGGGATACCTAGTTAAATCTTTAGAGGTCATAGGGATTAGTCACAGTTAGGACTGAGAAGTAAATGCATGGTTTTAGCAAGAGTCTAAAAATGATTTTGTTGTGTTAAATGTGAGTAGAGGATTACAAAGATGAGTGATGAGTTTCCTTGCCACTTGTTAAATTCTCTAGATTTTCAAATGCCCCAATTAGAATAGTAGTATGACAATTCTTTAGGATTTTTCTTGTCTTACTATCCTCACCATATCATGTTGTTATTATCAGCTTATTATAGGTAATATCACTTAGCTCACCCATTGCTTTTAACCGTAGTATAAAAATATTTATGATGTAACTTTGAAGGGTGATAGATGGTAAAAACTGGTCCCTATAGTTCCTACTTCCCAGACTCTGCCCTTCTCCACCTTTGTTGCACACATCATTGGACAAAGTTTTAAGTCAAATTAATAATACCACCTTTCTCCTTTTCTGCATACATGGTTAGACCAGACCTGTGTTTTCACTGTGCAAAGGAATTGTAGAACAGAGCTACTCAGAGTATTGGTCTGCTCTGAGATAAGGAGCTTGCACTGTAATAGAATGGAATGCATTGCTTCTTTCATTTTGAAAAGTAAAGTTTTATTATGAAAAATAAATGCCATCCAAACTAAGCAGTGTGCCTAGTTAAGTAATTGATTTACATTTCCAGGCAAACTCCTTGCATTGGTTTCCTATTACTATGTCACTATGCCAAACTTGGTGATGGAAAGCAGCACACATTGATTATCTAAGTTTATGTGGGTCATAAGTCAAGGCGAGGCTTAGGGGGCTTTTCTACTTCCAAGTCTCACTAGGCTGCAATCCAGGTTTCAGCCAGGGCTGTGGTCTCACCAGTGACTGGACTGGGGAAGGATCTGCTTCCAAATTCCATCAGGTTGTGGACAGAATCCATGTCCTTGTGGCTCTAGGATTCAGGGCAGCTCACTTCTTCACAGCCTGTGAGGGAAAGAGAGGGCAGGGGGTCTGCTAGCAAGGCAGTGTCTCACATCCTGTACAGTAATCATGGATGTAACAGCCTGTCACCTCTGCATGTTTTCTAGAAGCAAGTCACAGAATCCTCTCTCACACAAGTGAAGGGGTCTAATAGGGGTGTGATTATTACCTGTCCACCACATTTCTTATGTCTTCTGAGGCCACGAATAAATAGGTTGAGGAGAACAACAGTATTTCTCAACCATGCCTGAAGTGGCACTATTGGTGGAATCCAATGAGGGAGGAAGAAGTGGGAGAGACCTTTCTCGTTTCCTTGACAGGAACAACGATGATACCATCTTTTGCAGCACACAGATGATTAAGCATGTATTTTACTTGTTCTACAGAGTGATTTTTAAAAAAATGTGACATCATTTAACATTTCAGAATAATATGTAAAAAACTCTATTTGCGGTTCTATTCTAAAAAATAGAAAGCTCTAGTAGCTTGGAACTCTACCTTCCTGCATGGAAAAAATGGGCTAGGGCTTAGTAGAAGAAACCCAAATTTTATAGTTTAGTTTACTCAAATCTCTATTGCTGAGAAACCATGTGCACACTTACCCTGAGATCTGACCTGTTCTGCTCATTTATTTTACCTTCCCTGGTTTCTTCAAGCATTTGAGATAGACCTCCTCAGGAATGTTGGTTACTCAGTCCCAAATGGCATTGTTATTTTTATGGTGGCCCTTAATCATTTCACCCCTGCTGTAGTTATGGTAGTATGTACTCTAATAATCTATTAATTTTACTTCTATAGAACATGATCATTACAGCACTTTCAGGTGAGTGGCTACCACACCAATACCAACCCTCTCATGTTCTTTTATCTGAATGATGGCGTCTAAGGTACTAGAATTGTTTCATGACCAAAAAAGTTCAGCTTCTGCAGCCACATGAATGGACAGGATGAACCAGGGAACTGTAAATACTTGGGAGAACAGATGTCTACATAACCAGGTCTTATCCTCAGGGAGCTGACCATCTATAAAGGGATATATGACATTAGGCATAAATAGTAATATATGATTTGCAAGATAGTATCTTAGGAATTTAGCACTTAGATTTGCTTTCTAATCTCTATTTTTTTTTGAAATTTATATATTTGATCTAATTTTTCTGCCTTTCTTTGGAAACTATTATCCAAGTTGTAATGAAGTTTAAAAGAAAAAAAGTGATTTTTGAATAATTGTCTTTTATTTATTTTTTTCTCAAGAAGCTGTATTTGCTGAAGTCTTTAGTTTATGAACAAACTGCTGATCCAGAGACATTTATATCTTTGTTTTTTGATAGTCTCCAGGAAAAGTTAGATTTGTGATTAATCCCTTGGGATATGGTTGCTTATTGCTTATATATTTTAAAAATAAGTTTGAAATCTCTTAATTGTAGGGAGTGGTCAGTTTTGTAATCTAGGTAAGTATTCCAACAGGCATATAGAAATCCATAGTTGTTACATTGGTTTACATGGTAAGCATTAAGATATGATCATTTTAATTTCTTTTATATCATGCCTTCTTTATCCATCCCATAAAATTTGTAAGTGACTTGAGGTCAGGGGGCATTCTTAGTACCCAGAACAGGGGTTGATGTTTAGTGATATGTGGGTTGAATTCAGCAGGTGATGTGTTTTGTTGAATTAGCTTCAACACTTAAAAATGGAAACTTTGCATACAAATCTTAATTTTTCTTTTCTCTTTAAAAAGTAAGTGAATAATGGTTTGTTAACTATTTTGGTAAGTTACAACACTAGTTAGACTTTATTAAACCTGGTTTCTCCATTAGACAGGTGGATCTTAGTACAAAGCCTCGGCATGAATATGTTGGATATGAAGTGGTTCCACACTACAGTCGTGTTCATTGTTGATGAACCTAGCCTCAGCTGGGGCTCCCCAGGCAACTTGGCTGATCTTGGCTCACATGTCTGGGAGGTAGTTGGCTGTGGGCTCATCTAGGCTCATCCAGGTGGTCTTTGACTAGAGTGACTCAGCTTTGCTTCAAGTATTTCTTATTCTCCAGCAAGCTATGGTTTAGGCATGTTCTCATGATGACAGCAGTGGAGGGAGAGGGTTTGTGAAACATAAACAGAAGTACACAAGTGCTTTCCAAGCCTATTTCTGAGTCACATTTGCTGGTGTTCCATTGACCAAATAAAGTCACACAGATAAGTTAAGCATCTAAGGGTGAGGTCCAATGTGCAGGTGAGAGGTCCCTGCAGACTTACATGGGGTCATCCTTGCTATCCCTCCATGCCACATGTGCTACATTCTCCATGCCCATGACTTATTTCAAAATTGTGGGTATACTTTTGTGTGTGTGTCTTACCTTCTTTGCCTTTTTTAGAACTATAAAACTAAGCCCTTTCAAAGACTTAAATAACTGCAGTCTTTTTTTTTCTCTTTAGAGGCTTTTAGTGTATATGTTAGTTTTCTTTGTGGAAAAAAAAATCCAAAAATGAATCCCTCTGAAATGCTTGGTTTCAATATAGAATCTATATCCTTAGTGAAAATTTGACACTATTAAATGTAAAAAACCTCCAAAGTTATTAGAAATATATAAATAAAAACTATTAATTTTGCTTCCAGGTGGAAATACTGGGTGAAAAAAGCAACAGTAATTAACAGCCTAACCTAAAAACTCCCTTTGGTTAAGTAATTGTTTTGTTCATTGACTCATTCATCCATTCATTTGTTGAACAAACATTTGTCAACCCTTAGATGTGGTTAAAGAATATGGACTTTATAGAACTTTGTATTTTGAATGCAAGGGTATAAATTGCCTCGGGTTTTCTTTGTGTAAATTTTGTCTTTTCAGGACTATTCGTTTTGCTGATTTATTGTGATTTTCTCTTTTAAATGAAAGGATCGGTAGATTTAGGGTAATAGCACAGAAGGGTGTATCAAAAAAATAGTAGTGATCTGAAAAGAGGATTGAATGTTTTAAATTTTGCTTCAAACAAGAGAATCATCTCCAGGCTATAGAACAAATTTTCCTTCTTAAGACCCATTTTTGTATACCTATAGCCGTTTGCATCCACAATAAATGTTGATGTAAAAGTGTTACAGTTTTGTTTTAGTAAATTGCATGAGTAATTGTCCCCCCAGCTCTGGCTAAGTTGATGTTTCCTTTTTTAATGGCTGTAATATATTTGTAAACATGTTTCTTAACTTACTTGAAAACATGTTGGTTCCATCCCATTTATTTGCAGACAACTTACTGTCTGTTGAATGTTTAGCTTCTTTTTTTTCTAATGACTCCTTTGAAATATTATTTTAATGAACCTATGAAACACATCATTGTATTCTTTATATTGTGGTTGGACTGCTAATGAGACTCATCCATTAAGTAAATGGCTTTGTAGGCAATGCAAATGTAATAAATAAAGTTAGTCTGTTCTTCTTTACTACTTTTCTGCTGATGGGCATACCACATGCTGAGAAGGTAATGTTTCATGACCAAAACAGTTCAGTTGGTAGGCGGATTGGGAATCTTCCCATTTAAAAAAACAAAACAAAACAAAAAACATCATAAAAGCATACTTGAAACTGCAACATTTTTTTTATCAAGTCATAGGACAGGCATTATATTTCAAGATGGCGTGCTTTATAAAAGAAATTAAGTATTACATAATTCATAGAAGAAAAAAAATGCTTCCGTATATAGAAAAGAAAGAAAAACTACTTAAAATTTTTTTTAAGTAAACAACATCAGTACAATAGATTGCATCAAAAACTAAATTCAGGTCCTTTTCAATTGGCCCTCTTTATGGAGTTGGTTTTCTGCTTTATCAAAAGGAGATACACAGGTGCCAAAAATGATACTGCACATGTTGCTTTTCTGGAATCCAGCTGCAACAGCCAATTCCACCTTGCGCCCCGCCCCCCAGATTTCTTCATTGTTTGTGGCAAAATGTTTTCAACATTTCCTCCTCAATATTTAATTATTAAGAGCTATTATTATTATAATTTTCACATTTGTAATGGAATAGTTTTGTAGGCTTACGGCTGTTTTGATTGGTAAAACCAAGAGGGCATTGCCAACTGGTTATTTTTCTACTATGTTATGGTTAGCATATCCTGGCTGAACTGGCAGAATTTCTCAATCTTTACAGTTGTCAAGGACACCAGCCTCTAAGAACAAAAGTGTGAATCGATGAACATTTTCTGGGGGCCTCTCAAAGGAGTCACTGTGGGTTTGGGTACAGACAAAGGCAAATGTTGACAGAGAACAGGCATTTCTTCTCTGGTCGGGACTTTCGCTATTGCTTTAAACCCTTTGCCCTAGGGATTGATTTGGCAGAAATGAAATCTAAAAGAGATAAGATGGAGCTTCACACAAAAACAGAACTTGAAAAACCCATCTCAGTTTTGGTTGTGATTTTTCTATCAAGAAATTACTAGTGAGACACAAAATAGCAAGTGTTACCTTAAAAAAATAAAATAATGGCATGCATTTATGTGTGGTGACATTTGTGAAATCAGATCTTTTTTTTTTAATTTTTTAACAATTATTACGTTTTTGACAGACACAGAGAGAGCATTAGCAGAGGTGGGGCAGAGAGAGAAGGGAGACACAGAATCTGAAGCAGGCTCCAGGCTCCAAGCTGTCAGCACAGAGCCTGATATGGGGCTTGAACTAACGAACCACGAGATCATGACCTGAGCCAAAGTCAGATGCTTAACCGACTGAGCCACCCAGGCACCCCCTTTTTTCTTTTAATAACTGATGGCATGCCATAATTTTTTAAAAATGTTTTCTTAAAACAATGGTAGGCCTTAACATTGATGTCATCTAAGATTCAGTAAACTATAGTCTGGGATTTTATTACTTCATTCCTCTTAAAGGTAGCGGATACTGCAAGGTAAACGTAGTGTTACTGCCTTTAAACAAAGGTACCTTCATGAATTTGACAAAAGGAACAGTGCTCTTTTTTAGTCTCAATCATGATTTTGTAGCTTCTCTAGATCCTTGATCTTGTTCACCATGGTCTCATCTACAAGCTCCAGTTTTTCACCTTGTTTGCATCCTGGAAATCTTCACGATTTATCTTTCTCTCCGAGCTTGGAAAGGCAGTTTTCAATAAAATGCCTCCCGTAAGTAAAAGACAGAAAATAAACTTCACCGAGGACCTTTTGGAAATGATGATTAATTGCTTTTTAAAGGAATTATTCTGGAGATATGCTAAGCTACTCGGCAGTAATTTAAAGTTGGCAACCTGTTAACAGTTCCCCGTCTGCTCCACTGAGGTCAGCCAGCTTCTGTTGGATAACTGTAGTTGTAGAGTTTGAAAGCAGAGTGCAAAATACCATCCTTAAAATTGGAGCTGTCACGTTAAATTATGCCACATTTGATGACCGATCACAGGAGAAAGTGATACATGGTTTTTATAAACACAAGTCACCAAAAGCAGGCTCATTGGAATTCGAGTTGTCTGCCATTATTAGGATACAAGTTATTTTCTGGCAAGAATTAACAGAATCCAAGGCTTTTATAAGAGACATTAAAGCAAAAGGAAAGCGTTTCTATTGTTGTGGACAGTTCTGTCTACAGTATATTAGAATGTGGATGGGGGAAAGAAAGAGATTCTGCTCTCACTAATTTTAAATTGCAGCCTAGACCAGCAGAAAAAAAAATTATTAATGGGGCCACAGAGGATTTTGTGACAAGTGGTGCTGGGAAATTTGGGGTGGTATTTGTTACATATCTGGGTGACAATAGAGTTAATCACCACCCCTCTTCTTCACTATGTATGTAGACTTATTCCAGGTGAAATCTAAACAGAGTCAGTAGCTTGACCTATAGCTTTTCCCTTGTATTAAATGCTGTTTTTCTGTAGTTCTACCTTAGACCGCTAGAGAATGTGTCCATTTGATCAGCATTATGATTAGATAAGTCCCTTGCCCTACCCTCTGTCCATCTTAACCTCTGTTCCCCACTCTAATAAAATTTCAGATAACATTCAGTGTCTCAATAGATTGGGCAAAGTAAATACCTTTTCCTGAAATATTAGTGTGGTCTACTAGGCACCTGTGCACCCAACAATTTATGCTGAGTTATCCTGTAGTATTTTAGTATATTGAGTTAAATTTTAAAAGATTATACAGAAGATCTGCTTTATTACACAAACTAAGATAGGCAAAAATATAATCATTTTGTAACTTAATTTGATTTCTATTTCAAATATCCATTCTATCAGTTTGGTAGGAAGAATGATATCAATATGTTGGGGATACTCTTTGTCTTTTCCCCAGGTTGTGTCCATGTTCTGGAAATGCAGCAGGGTCCCATCTGGTCCCTAATGTCATCTTTTGACTCTGGTGCCCAAGGAGACACCCATTGTCCTAATTGTCCTTTCTGTGTGTGCATGACTGGGTCCCATATGTTGCTGCTGTCTGCAAAGCATGTAGGTGGTGAGGTTTCCATTTTGGCCATGGCATTTGTTGGGACAGCATTTACTTTTCATATGATATTTGAGCGCCACAAACTTGGGGTAGAATGTGAGTATAAAATCCTGAAAGGAAAAGGCCGAAATGAGAGCTTTGTTGTTCTTGTAGGGTTCTTCCTTGTGGAAGGAGGGACAGGTCTTGCTGTACTCCTGGATTCCCCAAAGCCATCTGGAAGTTTAGTCATCTCCCAGGCTTACCCCGGGAGCAGCAAATTCTTTTTTTATTGTCATTGCTTTTGCTCTGTACTTCTCCTTACTTTCAGCCCAGGTTGTCTGGATGGAGGGAGTGGGGTTTAGGGTTGGGACAGAGAGAGAACATGTTCTTAATCCTGACCTTTTCTTGTGTTTTTGCTTTCTTGTCTTTTCTTTTTTCCTTTTTTTTTTTTTTTTTTTTGTAACTTGATTTCTTTCTTCAAGTACTAGGTCTTAAGACACAAAAGCCAGAGCAAGCTTCCATTTTTCCTCAGCCTTCTGTCACATTCCTCCCCAGAGGAAATGAGTCTGGAAGGTTTAGCTCCCCAAATAAGGAGTAGTATAGGTGAGAAAAGAAGAGTCCTAGGAGTAATTATCAAGTGATAGTGGAACCAAAACTTCTGTTAGCCCTCAGTTTTTCTTGACAGGATGTCAGTCTTGTCTTCATATGAAATGGTGATAGAACAGAGTTTAACAAGCATAAATGTTGGATTCGACCAACATGGGCTTGAACTTGGGCTCTCCTAATTATTTGCTCTGCGCATATAACTTTTCTCCTTCAAAATTAGCTGAGAAATGAGGCTGATGATGAATTCCTTGAGAAGGTTGAATGAAGAATCTTCTTAAAAAGCCAACATTTGCTTAAAAAGCTAGCAAGTGTGAGCTTATTCCCAGTTTTCCCTCAATCTGTTTAACTTCTTCACTTCTAACCACTCTGTGTAATTCTCAGCTTTCACTGCCTCCAGAAAATATTTTTACCTCCTCTGAGTCTGTTAAATTTTTGGCTCCTCATTTAAAGCCAACATCTTGTCAGTCTTCAAGTTCTTCTCTTACTGTGTTTCATGTTAATTTTAAGTCTTTATGTTTTATTTGAGGGAAGAGGGAAACTCTGTGTTGTATTAGATTATATAAATTATATAAATTATTTTGATGTTGATCAGAAGAAAAGGATATTCAATCTTTTTTTTGTTCTTTTTGTTCTTTTTGAAGGCTTTACACTAATGTGAATGAAAATGCCGCAAAACTGCACCATTAAACATGGTTAAGAATAGGAATTTGGTGTTATGTATAGTTATGTATAGTTTAGCACAATAATATTTTTTTCAAGGGCATTCAGTGTCCAAACACACAATATTGATAACGTGAGAATTTCAAGCACTCTATGTTTCAAAACATATTTATTTATTGATACAACCACTGTGGAAAAAGATGTGAAGGTTCCTCAAAAAGTTAAAAAAAATATAAGTAACCACATGATCCAATCATTTCACTCCTAGGCATTTACCCAAAGAAAACAAAAACACTTATTCGAAAAGAGGCATGTACCTCTGTGTTTATTGCATTGTTTACAGTAGCCAAGATATGGAAGCAGCACAAGTGTCCATCAGTAGATGAATGTATAAAGAAGATGGGGTATATATATCCAGTGGAATATTACCTAGGTACTTATTTTATCTACTAGATTTAGGGACCAAAGTAGTCTTTTCAGTGCCTTTCAAATCATGCCCAAGTGATCAGTTACCTGCTCTGCTATGCAAAGAGCTATTGTGCTCGTAAACTTTGTTCATGCAGTCGTTCATTTAGTAACTACTACCTAAGCTCCCGGTATACACTGGGCACTGACCCAGGTGCTGTGAGCATTTCCCTGGCAGCCCAGCATGCAGTCTTTGCCTAGCTCTCACTCAAATACCCATGAAGACACAGAAAGAGAATAGAAACCACCACACCCATACTAAAGATGGAAGTCAGTCTAATGCTAGAATTGGGGAAAGACTGATACCAATTATAAAGCAGAAAGCTGGCTAGAGGCATCTTCTCAGAGACAAGCACATAGCATTTCCTGCCTTCATTCTGTGAAAAAGATGGTTGAGAGAAAGAGAGGGGGAGGCAATAAATAGTGTGTTATTTTCAATATATGGCTATTAATAGAGTCTAGAGTGCAGCAAAGAAGATTTTCTGCAAGCACCCGTGACTTGTGATAAAGTATGTTCTCCCATTCTCTGCTGCCTTGGTCTTCACGTGGACCTGATTCTTCAGGCTTCTGCAGAGTGCGCGTACCTGTGAGTTTAAAATACAGTGCTGTCATTGAACAGATTTTAACTTCACCATTTAAAGTTATTCTGCTTATGTAATCCTTTGAAATAAAATGATAAATTCAGCATATTATTGCCCCCCCCCAAAGCCTTACGTAGGATTACCCTTGTGAACTAAAGCACTGTGTGGAAATAACCAGTTCAAAACAACCCAACTTCACGGTAGAATAAAATAAATATACTCTCTCAATAATTGAGTAATTATCTTATAGTTTTTCATCTCACATATTTTGCCATTTTGCTTAAAAAATTTCAAGTCATTTTGGGGCACCTGGGTGGCTCAGTTGGTCCAGCATCTGACTTCGACTCCGGTCATGATCTGACGGTTCATGAGTGTGAGCCCTGCTTCAGGCTCTGTGCTGTTAGGTCAGAACCTGGAGCCTGCTTTGGATTCTGTGTCTCCCTCTCTCTCTGCCCCTCCCCTGCTGGTACTCTGTCTCTGTCTCTCTCTCAAAACTAAACATTAAAAAAATTTCTAGTCTTTTAATTTGTGTATAGTTCTTCTTTCTAACTGGATAATCAACTAGTTGGTGTTAAGGTCTGTCCTTGGTTTATGTCTTTCAGGGAGCAGCTAATGCTCCAACATGCAAGGATGGCTGAAATCCTCAAGTGGATTATCAGTGCCTATCCTGGGCATAAGAGCAAAGATGGGAGGTAATGTGCCACTGAGTTGCTAGTCCTGGCTATGGGAACACAATACGTGTGTATTCATTATGCAAAGAGTCACCAAGGAAAAAACCCCAATTTTTTTATTCTTTTATATTCGTATAAATAGGCAACTTCAATTGCAGGTGTCTCTTTTCACTTGGAATGTATTTTGTAGGGTTTTTAATAAAGTTGCTTAAGACTATTAGATTTAAAATGATTTAAGACTATTGGATTAAAATGTCACAGTTACATAAGTATTTCTGTAGTAAGATCACTATTGGCTTCACTGCTAATGTAAGAAAAACCGAGTTCAGAGAACAAAACTTAAAAAAAAAATTATACACCCAAAAAAGGTTCTGAGACAGAAGAACCTGTGCCAGAGCATAAACTGACATGTTTGCATTTAAAATCAAACCAGAGGTATCAAAACCCATCTGTTTAGTCAGGGTTTCTAGTGAGTGATTGGCAACTTTGAGAATCTACTCTTTTGGAAAAAAAGAAGGATCCCAAGCTTTGCTTTTCTCTTCTCTTCTCTTCTCTTCTCTTCTCTTCTCTTCTCTTCTCTTCTCTTCTCTTCTCTTCTCTTCTCTTCTCTTCTCTTCTTTTCTTTTTCTTTTTCTTTTTCTTTTTCTTTCTTTTTAATTTTGATTTCAAAGTCTGTGGTAGTTGGGGGAACTTTAAGAATGAACTGAATAACAATGAGGTGAGAACATGGCCCACCGTGTTGTCTGTGGATGATTTACACATGGTGCCTGGGAACAAAAGAGCGCGAGTTTGTTTCTCCACGCACATCTGCTCGGCAGCACAATGCAGTTAATTTCAGTCACTGGTGTTTTGATTCACAGCTGTTATGAAGTAGGGATTCCACTTTTGTCGTCTTGGCTACAAATATTTCTTTGTAGCAGATGGGATTCTTCTTTCTGAGGGAGGAAATAAAATCCAAGAGGGTAAGTGAGAATAAGTAAGGAGGCTGGGTAGACTGATGGGCCAGAATCCCTCTGACATGTGTATGATGTGTTGAGAGTTGATTGTCATTAGAAAGGCTGTGTGTGTTGCACTGTATCTGGTATTACTGGTATCTGATAAGCTAATTTGCTTATCTTCCATGGAGGTATTAGGTGAGAACTGGGAATAAGAGTATGACTTTCAGACCTTCTTCTTCATTTTAAGATATGGATAAGAAATACAGCATGTGGGCTCACAGTGGCTCACTGTTCATTTAACAAATAATGAGGAGATTTGGCGAAGCTAGGTTATTTTTGGATTTGGAGATCTAAATCCAGGAAGAAAAAAAGAAAGAAAAGTTGACATCCAAGGAAAATACTTTGGAGATCAAAGAGCCAAATCACTCATTTTATGTATAAGCACACAGATGCATAAACACATACATATTTGTATATGCATATATTATAGTAATATATATCCTTCCTAATAGAAATATAAAAGTGTATGTATTCACTCATACATAACAAAAGTAGCAAATGTGGAGATTGACAAATGGTATCTGCCATGGACGTGGGCTATAGTAGTACACAGGGTCCCAAATTCCATTACAAGCTATATTCTAGGGACGCCTGGGAGGCTCAGTTGGTTAAGCATTGATTTCGGCTCAGGTCATGATTTCGTGGTTCGTGGGTTAGGGCCCTGTTTCGGGCTCTGTGCTGACAGCTCAGAGCCTGGAGCCTGCTTCAGATTCTGTGTCTCCTTCTCTCTCTCCCCCTCCCTTGCTTGCTCTCTCTCTCAAAAATAAACTAACATTAAATTTTTTTTAAGCTATATTCTGGATGGTATCTTCTGTTCTTGGTCACTTCCCTCACTTCCTACAGGAAGTCTTCAAGCGGGGCATTGTTACCTTTATTTGAGAGTTAAGTAAGTGGAAGTTATATAGCTACTGAGAAGTGTGCTGAGGTTTGAGGCAGGCCCATCTGACTGCCTCCCTCGCCCCACCAAAGCCCTGTGCTCTTTTTACTTCCCAGGCTTTATCTAGTAGTGAGGTAAGGCCGACTTTGCAGTTGGTCCTTCATATACCAGTTGGTAATTTATATACTTTAATACATAATATACTGTGCGATCACCATGGCGGTGCCGCCATCATGTGTCCTGGTTTTCTGTATTTGCTCTAGCTGTTCAGGTGGGTCATATAATGAAAAAACAAAACAAAAGGTGTCGTCTCTTTTTTTTTTTTTTTGGCACCATCTAAGAAGTCTAACAACTGGAAATCTTCCCTGTCTTTCCAGGACTCATTTTTGGAAGACAGAGAGTGATGAAGGAATTTTCTGTTAATTCCAGGTACAAGAAACAATTTGATACATATACTTACAATGTTATACTATTGGAAATTTTGAATATTTTGATAATTTATAGAGACAATGACATAGAAATTTTTGTGGTACAGACACTTGTGGAAAATCAAGCACATACGGTCTGGCATGTATGGTTACAATGTCAGGTGTTCTTCAGGGTAGTTGCAATTCATGGAAAAGCTAGTCTGGAAGTGGAATGTGGTAGAATTTGGGCAGTTTCCTATAATTCATCCTGTTGATGGCAGAACCTATTTCTATTTCTGTTTGTGGAAGCTTCCCTAGAAAACTTGTTCCATCATGCCTCCTGCTGCATCTCAGACATGATACTTTTCTCAAGGTCTCTATGCAAATGGGAAGAAAAAAATAACTTCTGGGAAATTTTTTTTTTACAAATGGCAGCTTGCGTATATGATGTTTCAGACTGTGGGAAATGCTCAGGCTTGACGGTAATGTGTGATTACATATTTCAGGGCGCATTCCAGTGTCCTTACAAAGAGTTCCCTGAGTCTGATTATAGTCAGTGACTGAGACCGCAGATTGTTTTCATTACAGAATCTTCAGACATTCTAGTCTCTCATGCTCTCTCCTCACTCCATCCCTGCTATCCCTGGACTTTCTGGAAATCCCGAGTGATCCTCTTTCTCACGTGGCTTCCCAAGGATGCTTAGAATGTGTCTGACTCATTTCGGTGCTGTCTCTCAGTACCGTGACCCGGGCTTTTTAGGGCACTCGCTGTGCTGTGTACAGTACAATGTTAGGAACCTCTGCACCATAAAAGCAGCCTGTGGGGATGAGGGCAATTTTTTGTTTGTTTGTTTGTTTGTTTATTTTTGCCATGGTTTTGTAGTATTGTCGTTTAAGTTATTCTTTCTTGTATTCACTCTGACAAAATGTGCTATGCATTTTTTTTCAATTCATGATTAGCACCAGAGGAAGAATGGTTGCATCGGTCAAGAATACCTTTAGTCCAAAATTGTGTGCACCCGAGAATTGTTGAGGCATTATCTCCTTTAGGCTTTTCAGATGAGGATACTGAAGCAGAGTATACGCACACCTAACTAGAAAGTAGTGAAGCCACAAAAAATCAGTTTCTCAGGATTCCAGAGTTAGGCTTTTAGCCATTGTTGGACTATTTGAACTCCCCTAGTGTTAACTTTCTCTCTTCCAAGTGAGTGAGAAGAAATAGAAAATGCATATATTGTGATTTTTTTTCTACCTTGAGATAAAAAGTATTTATTCTCTCATCAACTGTACTTCAATTTAAAAATAAATAAAGGATCCTCTAACATAGAGCACCATAATTTACCACAATAAGGCAAGAGCCAGTATCTCTAATGTGAACTTAGCCCAGAAAGGATGTCACTGAGCCTAGCGTCCTGTTGTAGAAACGCAAAACTATAACTTAGGACTGGCTGACTTTTTGCTTGAGTTTTAGTCTGTGTGTGGCCAAGGAAAGGATCAAACCAGTATATAGAAAACAACTTTCCACTTATCTTACTGTCTACGTCTCTAAGCGTACCTAACAATGAAAAGTTCCTTTCGTTTGATTTGACAGACTGTAATTGCAAGGGTGTGATTTGTTTTGTTTTAAAGCAGTCCCTTAGTTTACTTTCCAAATACATACTTCTATTACCCTTCTACTCACTTCTCTGTTTTTTAAAGTTTTCCCAGATTGCTAACTTAGTGTGTTCTATTATCTAATATGATGCTTTCCAACAGAATGTTCTACAATGATGCAAATGTTCTACCCTGTCCTGTATAGAAGCCAGTAGCTTCATGTGGTTATTGAACCGTTGAAATATGGTTATTGCAATGGACGAATCGAATATCCAATTTTAGTTGACTTAAATTTAAGTAACCACGTGTGACCGTTGACTTCCATTTTGGGTAGCACAGATCTAATTAGCTTTTGACAGGTGAGGTGCTCCATGACCACAACATGTGAGAAACGAGACCTTAAAATTTGTGAGAGAACTTCAAGCTGTTCTCAAGTGTCATAAGACAAGAGTATGTTATTTAATGGTTGACTTTTAACCAATTTTTTTATAGTCCTTTAAGAGATCACTGTCTTCTAATCTCCTTTGTAATTAAGCAAGAACAGAAAGGGCACTCACCTGTCCCTGTGTCCTTTTGGTTGGGATTTGTACAGGTTTGACTGATACACATCCTTCTGAATCAGCCCATTGTGAGCACTTTGTATTTGCCATATTAAGAAAAAAGTAGCAAAGTAGTCAGGCAGGAAGCAGCCCTGACTTGGTTGAGATTTTCAGAGTACATAAGAATGCACAGCTTGCTGCTGATGTAAGGCATGTGGGGAAAGGCCTCAGAGAATTATTTTTCTTTCATGATTGAATGCTAGTACTTGCTGGTATGTGGAAAAACAGTCTCTTGCTTGTACAGGCAAACAGCTGTTGTTATTAGAAAAATAATCATTATGATAGAAGGCACACGTTTTTCATGTCTTCTGTCAGATCTGTCAGAATATGTTCTATGTTAAAATATGTATGTTGCATCTGAAAAAAAATGTAACTGGTAATTTAGCGTATTAAAAAAGTTCTTAGCCAGAAATGAGAGTGTATCATCTTTTTTTTCCTATCCTGTATACAAGCACTGTCCAATAGAAATAAAGTACAAGCCACAAATGTGATTTTTAAGTTTACTAGTAGCCATGTTACAAAAAAAGTAAAAAGAAATAGGTAAAATTAATTTTCATGTAGTTTATTCAACCCAGTATATCTGAAATATTTAAAAATGTGATCAGTATAAAGTTAATGAGATACTTTGTATTACTTTTTCTTTGATGACACTTTAAAATCCAGTGTGTATTCTATACTTAAAGCACATGATATGGCTGGCCAGCTATCCTGTGCTCCATAGTGACCTATGGTTAGTGGCTATACCCTATTGGATAGTGCAGTTCTCGATCCTTACCGAAGGCATAGCGAACCATATTTGAACTTCAGAGGGTAATTTGCCAGAAAGTAAATGAGGCATTATCAGTTACTGGCAGAGATCATCAGGGCATCTACTACTACATGACCTGTCATCAACGAATTTACTCTGAAACTTTGATCAAGAGGGAAGACAAAGATACGATAATATGGGATCCATGTTTACGAATATACTTATGGCTTAAAATTTCTCTTGACACTTTGGGTGCATTTAATTTTTCCTGCTCAGCTTGCGACAACATTCGAAGACATTTTTAATTCTAAGTTTGTGGAAGTTTTGTCATTTTGTCTCTTTTCTAACACAGGAGCCATGAAATTGGGGATTTTCTTGAGAATTACTTTTTTTTTTTTAATTTACAACTTGGAGATTATTTTATGGGCAAACTCACATTGGTTTTATTCTAATAAAACAAAAATATTTCTATTCCAGTTAACTTCAACTAGTACTTTAGATGTTTTTTCATACAACTTTATTATTTCACAATTGTATAAATGAAATCCACATTTTTAAATACAAGATTCTGCCTGGTTGTGTTGTATAGGGCTCTCTGTTTTCAGACGATGTTAGAAAAGGCACTAAAAAATTCTCTTTCTTACATACTGCAATTGTACAGTTCCTTGAATATAGACAGAAAAAATATTCAGAGGCCATATCTATGTTAACCACAAATAGTCAATTGATGTAATTAGTACATATTTTTATAAGAAGACGAGATATGAAAATTTTAGGTGAAACTTAGTGACTCTCTTGGAATTGTTTAAACATTTTTCTATAGAGTTTCTAGATTGGATTGCCAGATATTTGAGTCCTGAATTTTGTGCTTTTAAAATATCTCTGAGCCTATTTTTTTTTTTTTTTTGAGTGTAAACAATATATCCTGGCACAGAGTTGGGATTCAGTAACTACTGGTCAGGTGGATGGATGGTAGGGGTAACACACATGGAATCCAGACCATTGTAAACACTCAGAGTTAGCTGTGTGTGTAAGTGTATAATTGCTACAATATATATGAAGTAAGAAGTATATAGTTACGTATATAATACTTTAGGAAGTTAAATATATGTACTTTATTATTTGTTGTATGCTTTTTCTATTCAAATTTCCTATAATTTGGAAAATTCTTATAACAAGTGAAAAAATTTAGTGGTTAAATGGTTTGAAATAAAAGAACCACAGTTCAAATACACCTTTTAGGACACAATATCCTAGCTGTCCCAGCATGATTCTTTTTCAAATGTGAAGTTCGTAGTAGGAACAACTGTGTTTACCTCTTAGACTCCATTAGAGGCAAGGGACCGATGCCTTCTTCGGGAAATACAGCTGAATGGTTTCATATCTCAAATGTTACCTTTGTTTCCCCCTTGACTTATGAGAGAGCAAGCATACAATTAAATTGATTTTAAATCACATTTAGCATTATGTATTGATTAGATACAAGTGCTCTGAAGCAAATGTCACATTGTTCAGCTCCAAAAAGCATCTACATCGGATAACAGAAGCAAAAGGAGCTCTCATTCCTGTTAAGTAATTCAGCCAATGTTATAAGTCATGGGAGTGAGATACACGTGGTTAGTAAATGGTTCTCAAACCTTATTATTGTAATGCAGCCTTCAATTCAGTTTATTAGCTTGTTCTTTATTCTCATTTATATTTTATTACCTTGGAACATAGTCATAGGATCCTGGAAACGAAGTTTTCTTTAAAAACTTTAGGAACAATTTATTTAAAGTCTTTTGTTAAGTGACGTCTAGGAGCAGACACAGTGTCGGCGAGGCCAGGTTTTGAGATAAGGGAGGATAAAATGTTTTTTTTTTTTTGAGTTGGCTGTGATAGCATCTCTATGTCTCTAACTTTATTTCTGTCATCTTTGTTTCTGGAGAGCATATTCCTGGTTGTGTTGGAGATGGAGGGAGTCAAGGGATGGACAAGGGATAGAAGTTAGAAATATAAAGTCTTACATTGCTAAAAGCGGTTCTCCCCAACACAATTGCCTTTTCACACCAGGGAGCCCCAGGAATGATAGCAATAAGAGGAAAATCAGCCAGTGAGTGACCTTGCCATCACTCCAGCCTCTTGTGGGCTCCCACAGGCTCTGCTGCGTACCTGAGATTCAGAAGTAGTGTGATTACTAACACCCATTCTCAGCTCAGGCAGCCCCTCCAGGGAGGAGAATGGGGTAGCTGTTCAGCTAGTCTGTGCCTTGCATCTTCGTGACTTTTTGTTCCACTGTGCCTATTTGATACTCCGCCTGGATTCTCTCTGATGATAGGATGTGCTCGAATTTCCTTCCACTGCTCAGATACACTCATGTAACCATCTCCTTTACCTATGCCCAGGGGCTGAGTCACCAGGGGTATGTTGGAAAGGCAGCATAGCTTGGTGTTTCAGGGCACACACAGTTCAAAGTCTGGCTTTGCCATTTAGTAGCTTTGAGATTGTAGGTGATTTTTTTAACCTCTCTTGCTAAAATGGGGATAATAATAGGACATGTCTCCTAGGGTAGCTGTGAATCCTACATGCCTTAATATATGTAAAATGCTCAGATGGAATACAGTATAGATATGTGTACACACACATAAGTACATATAACATTTAATAAGCATTATGGAATTGTAAAATAACCTAATGGTACTTGCCCTACTTTGCACCTAACTTGTTGGACCCACCCCTCATTTGGGGGTACATAACATACAGAACTGGTGATGAGGGGCATGTATATTCAGGACAGCTGTGTCTTTGTACTGTGGGAGAATCATGAGCCACAGCTCTTAGGGCATAATTCAGTGGAGGAGCTTTCTTTATTAAGAAACCCGGAGCCAGAAAGAAACCGCCAAAGCCTAGCACCTCGGAGCAGCCATGGGAGTAGAGGTTGGAGATTGCCCAAAAATGTTTTCTTTGTCTTCTTAAAAAAAAAAAAAAAGAAAGAAAAGAAAAGAAAAGAAAAGAAAAAAGAACAAGCTATAGTCCATGCCTCCACTGTACTTAATATTCTGGTGGGGAAAACCAATCAGAAAATGGTCAGGTGCAATATAATGTGTAAGGTACCAAAAAACATGGGGGAGAGGTGCTGGAATCCACACATGGAAAGAATGAGAGAGAGATCTGGACAGGCCTGTGTGGGATGCAGGACAAGTAGGAGCTAGCTGGGCCTTTGAGTAAGGAAGGGCACTCTGGGCCGAATCAATGGACAGTGTATGCAAAGGCCTAAAGTTAAGAGTAGTTCCTGAAATCCAGTGTGGCTAGAGCACAGTGTAGGTGAGGTCAGGAGTGGCCATAGCTGAGTTGGAGAAGTAAGCAAGACTTATGTAGAGGACCTCAGATCCATGCTAAGGTATTCAGAGGGTCCTGGTGGTAATAAGGAGTTTTAAAAGAGTTTTGAATAAGGAGACTTTTGGTCCATGTTTATACAATAAAACTTCTGTCTGGCTGCCTTTCAGGGAAGGGATGTGAACAGGACTGGGGGCTGGAACTTGTACTTTAAAATGCTTACAACACTGGGGCGCTTGGGTGGCTTAGTCGGTTAAGTGTCGTCCGACTTTGACTCAGGTCATGATCTCAGAGTTCATGAGTTTGAACCCTGCATCAGGCTGTCTGCTGTTCAGCAAAGAGCCCACTTCAAATCCTCTGTCTCCATCTCTCTCTGCCCTTCCCCTACTCTCTCTCTCTCCCTTTCTCTGTCTCTGTCTCTGTCTCTGTCTCTCTCCCTTTCTCTCTCTCTCTCTTTTAGAAATAAACATTTAAAAACAAAATACATACAACACTGGATTTCTGTTTTCCAAGACAGTGAGCACTGTGATGTTCCTTTAGCTGAAAGCCACCTTTAGTCTGCTCCTGGTCGTAGGTGGCAAGATATAATTGTAACAGGTGTAAATAAGATTTTGTAATCTAACTCGGTGGACAGCGAAACTGAGATTGATGTGTTTCCAATCTTGTGCTTCTGTAAAGAACACAGCAATGAACAACCTTGTACATACATCTTTTAGGCACTTGTCCAATTATTTCCTTAGGATAAATTTCTAGAAATGGGTTTGGTGTTTTAGGGCTTTTGACATATATGGTCCCTGGATGGTTTGGATGCCTGTAATCATAGTAGATAAACAGGTGCAGAGTTCTGTGGCCATGCTGCAAGCACAGATACAGAATTGAAGTGTGTAGCGAGCAGTCATGCCTGGGTAGGCACGCATGCCTAATTTTTCTCTTTGGACTTCTTTATACCACTGGTCCTCTTCCCTGGTTGCAGTCAAACTTGATTGGATGAGTGCCTAAGACTGACGGGGTGTTTGTCTATAATGACAAGTGCTTGACTGTAGCAGCAAATGATGAGCGGCCCTAGGGAGACATCACCACCCACTTGAGAGAGATCCATGAAGGGTTTATGACCCGTTTGAATCCTGATCGAGCATCACTGTCTTGACCCTCAGGGAACCAATTGTCTGGAATACTTGCTCTGTCAGTCTGAGCGATGTGCTTAGAATCCCTTCGAAACCTGGGAGCCTGATTGTTTGTAAAACACAGAGTGAATTATCAAAAAGACCTGGAGATTGGAAATATTTTATTGTCATGTTCCATAGCCATCTTTGCTAAGTATATTAATAAAAACATCAGAGCCTATATCCAGTATGTTTGCTTACCACCATCAGCTATAAATTACTATTTGAAATTATGAGGCAATGAATTTTTAATTTTGATCATACCAAGTTTTTCCCTTGTGTTTCTTATCTCTCGTAGAGATGTTTACTTACCAAATGCAATACAAAAAATTTTAAAGATGTATAGAAATATAAAAACATATATTTATCAGTAGCTACAAAATGTATGTCTGATCTTCTGAGTTTGTTCACATATGTGTGGAGGGGTGGGGGGGCATCAGAGGAGGGGAGCGTGGCTAGAAGGAAGCATGGCAGATAGGGCTGGACAGCTTTGTTCTCAGTGTTCCACTTTGCTTGGATGCCCTTTGAGAAAAGGCAAGAATGCAGATAGGAGAGCCGTGTAGTCTCAAGGTTCTGTACTTTGTGCTGCTAGCTACCCATCAAGCCCCCTCCCCAAGTCCTAACCCATTTAGTGCCCTTCAGATTGTTCCTTAGTTAAATAAATGAGCTCTACCTTTTTCTGAGCACCTGGGCTAGGATCATTACTGTGGGTTTAGTTAGAGCACTTCTTTTACGATTAGTAGAGGCATTGTCTGGTGATCCATATTCTGTTTGCTTCTAAAGATGGTCTTGTTAAAACACTCCAGTAGCAGTGCAGATGGTCAAGGAGCCTCTGGCGAGGAACAAGGTGTTTTTTGCACACAGAGAGGCTGCTCTTGGCTGTTTCTTAAAAGCTAGTGGCTAGAATTCTTAAGAGAATGGTGGTCACAAAAGCTTTATTAAAATTTAAAATGGTTAGCTAAACTGAAAAAAAAAGTACAAAACTCCTGTATAAGTAAGTGTAACATCAATATTGCTCTTTCAACAGTCTATTCTTCTAATTTGAAAAGAACAACTATTTGTCATGGTTCTCGTCCTTGAGCTGGCAGTTACCTAATTAAATGCATATGAAATTCAAAAGGCTTTACTAAGGGACAGTAACTTTCCTCCGTTGTTTTTAAAGTTGCTGGGATGAAAGAATTACGTTGAACAGATAATGGATGGATTCTTCCATTGTGCATTGAGGTCCTGAATCGACAAATCATGCCATGGTTATTCATCAATGTGTTACCTTATAATTTGAAGTTAAAGGTACCATTTTCATTTATTGCTGACTCGGGGTAATGTTGGTTCCAATTTTTGAAGACTGTGACCTGGGTGAGGAAGCTGCCCGTAACCAAGACCGCAGCATAAATCAAGACAAAATTTGGGGTTGGGATAGGTTATTGTGTACCTGTGGGGAACGTCCTGATTACTGGTGGTCTTTTTGGTAATCTCCTTTGTGGAGGGCATGGAACTGGAGATATTTATATTCCGCAAGGATGGTTTTGTTTTGATCGCCATTGATCGGTGTGTTGGTTATTCTGCCATTCTCGCCCACATCTCTGTCTTTATCCCTTCAGCCTTACTCTGTGTCTAGCCTCTGCCATTTCTGTCCTGTGGATTCCACGCTTGCTTACACATTGAATCTGAGGTTGATGGATATGATGGTCAGGCAGGAAATCAGAAGACTGGAGCAGAAAGCTTTTGGGGTTCTCCTACTTCTTCCCTTATGGGCGCTACAGTTGGCAATGGCTACCCTGTCTGGTTGCCCCTGATCCATGCTCCAGCCTTCACCGGGCCCTCGTATCACCATGGTCTCCTTTGCCCTTTGAGGTGTAGGGATGCCATGACTTCCTGCTGTTGCTACTCTCTGAGTGGATCCACTTTCTTTATTGGTTCCTTTCCCTGCCTGCTCTTCTGTTAACAATTCTCTTGTTGCTGTCTCTTCATTTGAACCATCTGAGTTGGATTCTGTTTCTTCTGGGACCCTAATATAGTGGTGGCAGGTCATTCAGACAGTATATAATAGTCTTACACTTTGTGCTTAAAAATCCATATTCTTGGCCTCTTTACCCCTTGGGAGATTCCCGGAGTAAATATGAAATGAGTCCCAAGATTCTGCACTTTACAGAAGCTCCCAGGTAGTTCTAATATTTTGAGGAAGTCTGGCCTCTAAAGAAGGAAGTTTATACCCAGTGCTTGAGACTTACCCCTACCAATCTGTGCAAAGGTACTCTTAATTAGAACAGGAGTAAAATGCTCTTCTTCTTTGTTCTTTTTCTCCATGGTCACATGTCACATGCAAGCAGGATATTCTCCTCCAAAATAAAACTTAGACCAATTGGTGACAGGTGACTGGTTCTCCTTCTGTGAAGACCATCCCCTATCATTTCAGACAAACTGTAGGTTTTATTTACCTGCTCAGCTTTTAATGTCATGTAATACCTGTTACCTTAAAGATTGTTTGTGGTCACCTTTTACAAGGGTTTACCTTGATCTGGGTAATAAACAGGAGACCTGGCTGCCTTTGTGATATCACATTTATTTATTTACTAACTTGAACATTTATTCACCACCTACCATATGCAAGGCGTGGTCTGGATCGGTGTTGGCAGACTACTGCTCTGGGCCAGATCGACCCTCTGGCTGTTTTCGCACATAACGATTTATTGGAAAACAGCCATGTCCATTTATTTATATATTGTATATGGCTACCTTTGTCCTACAATGGCAGAATTAATAGAGAAATATATGGTTTACAAAGCCTGAAACATCTGCCATCTGACACTTAACTAAAAAAGGTGACAGAGTCGAGGGCTAGGTCTCAGAATTCATTGTAAATAAGATAGGCATCCGTGATTCCTGCTGGGGACACAGCAGTGGCAAAAACAACCCCAAACCCTTCCCTTGTGAAGCACATCTTGTAGGAGATACAGAAAACAGTAAAGAAGATGAGGTATAAAGTAGGTAATATGTTATAGTGTGGTAAATTTTAGGGAGAAAAATAAAAGCAGGAAGGAGGATGGGCAGTGCTCTGATATACGTGTGATGGCTGAGGAGTCCTCAGTGAAGAGGAGAACTTCAGCCTGATTTTCCTGGTATTCATTTCCTGTATCTTCTACTTCATGTCTCCTCTCACTTACATAATTAACATTGCTTGAGTCTATCAAATTTTAATCTGTAAGGTAGAAGGTTACTTGTCAAGTATTGGCATCCATGAGTAATAGAAAGCTGGTGGAAAACATGGAGGTGATCCTTTGGTCTTGGATCCTTTGGTGTCTTCTTTAGCAAAGTGGGGATGTGGGCCACAGAGCAGGAACATGTACTCTAGCTCCATCCCTCAGTTGGTGCTCAGTGTTACTAGTAGCTCCTGGCAAAGGCAGAGAATTCTGTGGAGGGACACTGCGTTTTTTTCTTAAATATGTGTTTTTTAATGTTTATGTTTATTTTTGAGACAGTGAAAGACAGAGCATGAGTGGGGGAGGGGCAGAGAGAGAGGGAGACACAGAATCAGAAGCAGGCTCCAGGCTCTGAGCTGTCAGCACAGAGCCCGAAGCGGGGCTTGAACTCATCAACCGTGAGATCATGACCTGAGCCGAAGTCCGATGCTCAACAGACTGAGCCACCCAGGCGCCCTGCATTTTTTCAATACATAGTAATTGGCAATTACTGAGATGGAGGGGGGCATACATGTAAGATTTAGGATGTTGGTAAATGTATTGCTAGCTAATCATCAAGTTCTTATCTGCTTTGAGGAAATGCCTACACTAGATATATTTGCATCCTTTCCCCTTTGCAAAATTTAGGTAGAAACCTACCATTACATGGCTGATGATTACATACATTTGGAAACATTTCAAGAAAAATTGTATAGTCCAAATGTAAGTACATCCAATAAAAGTGTAACATAACATGATTATCCTGTAAGACTCATCTTCCTCCTGGTCCCCACTCCTCCCATAAATGCCCTCCCTCTCTGGACAAGGGACAGTGATTCAATTTTGTTCTGAAATAGCCACTGTAGTTTGACTCTGTATTATTAATTCCCCTTTGGTTTGGTTTATTACATTGGAAATTTCTTTTACTATTGGAAATTTAGCTACATATCTACATTATTTTATTCAACAAATCCTATTAGACTCAAAGTAAAAAAAATCATTTTTAGCAACAGAATAAATTTAGAGAGGTAAGTGTTAAACCCAACTCTCAAGGCATTTCTTTATGCTAGATTATTGCTCTGTAGCTTTCATTAATTAGATTTCTAAAAAACAAATTTAAAACAAAACACTTTCACTAAAGGAAAAGCATATTTCCAACATTCCAGGTCTCTGTTTGCACTTACATATGGTGTAAGGAAATTATTTTAAATCTATTAAAGTATGTCTAATGCTTATATACTGTATATTATTTAATTTATCAAACATTTCTAGTGACAGTCTAAACTGAATATGAGGCTTAAGGGGTTTAATAATAATAACTTAATTTGGAAGCATCTTTTGCTTTCTGAAAACCCTCTGGCCACTTAACAGAATGCAATAAAATATAATTATAAAATATGCAACATGCCTTCATATATCTACATTTCCAGCATGTGTTTTTCTTTCTTTAATCATCTATAAAAATACATGCATGAATAATATGAAAAAAAAAACCGGTTTGCTATTTTACTCTGGATATAAACTGCTGGTATATTCTTTGATAAGTATTAAGAATAAGAATAAGGGATATATTTAACACAAGGGGAACAGTCTAGTCACCTTCATTTAGTGTGAATTCATAAATACGTAGAATGCTCACGATCCTCAAATGCACTTCACTGATGCCTCATACTCAAAGAAAAAAGGAAAACCTTACTCACCAAGGGATTTCTAATGTGTTAAGGTATTGACACAGTAACCCATGTTTATGAGTAAAGACGAGAGTGTACCAAGATGTCGTCAGCCAAGAAAAATGAGAAGAGAGTTGAAAGTGATTACCATGAAGCAAAAAGTCAAGAAGTAAAATATGAGTTATCTTTAATCAAATCAAGCCATAGAGTGGATTCATTTGTCCTTCCCTTGCTGTTCGTTTATAACTGTTTAGCAGCACCTCTTTGGGAAGGGGAAAGAAGCAGATTTTTCAGCTCTTTAATCCCTTTTCAACTAGAACTGCTGTGTTGTTGACTGCTGATAACTGAGATTCTAAGAGGCAGTCTGGGTCCTCTCTAGAGCAGGGACTCAAGTTAGATCTCCAGGGATTAAATTCCAGGTCATCCCTCAATAGCAGTGAGACTTTGGGCTAGTCACTTAGCCTCTCTGTGCATCCCAGGTTTGTTATGAAGAGTAAATGAGTTCATATTTGTCAATATCACATTGGCTTGTATTTAGATGCCTGACGTATCCTGATGCAAATAGCTGTTGTCAGCAGCACATTGTTGTTAGTGTTATTATCTGAACAGAGGGTTCTGTGGCTCAAAGCAAGCTTGGAAACCACTATTCTAAGGGGCATTTTTGGCAAGTTTGGGAAGTTACTCTCTTTCTCATCTTTAAGCCCTTCTCATTAGCCAAGGAGAAGTTTTCTAAGGCAGGCTAAGCTTCCTTTTTACAGAGCCATGCACAGGCCCCAGGCTCTGAGCCTCAGGCGGGGATCCCTTCTAGCAGAGTTTGATATCTCTTTTGTTTCGAGGTTAACAGGGGTTAACTGTCTATCTCTGGGAGATGATACTGGTTTTCTAGTTATAGCAGAGATAGAACATTTCCATTTAAATCAAAGTCACTTAAGGACAAACTGAGCAGACATAAAGAAAATAGATGCCCAATGAAAGTACAGGAAAAACAGAATGGAGACCAAAACTATGAACTTGACTGCAGGTGGAGAACCATTCCAGGGGAGCTCAGCCTCTAAGGGCGGTGTTTGGAGACCTCAGGTTCTCGCCTTGTTTCCAGCCTGCAGTGTGACCTGGGGCAATTCTTGTCACCTCTCTGAGCTTCATTTTCTGTAGCTTTTGGGACTTACTGAGGTCTCTCTAACAACATAATATGTATCTTGCCTTCAGGAGGTACTCAAAGTTACCCAGTAGGAATCTTCAGGCTCTAAAATTCTTGTTCTCTCTAGCATCCTTGTGATTGGCAAAGTGAAAATAATGGTACAACATTGCTGGCCATAAGGAAAGGAAGCTGGAGGCAGGCCTGGGGTGGAGTGTTGCTAGAAGTAATTCATTGCATCTAGAATTGAAGGAGCTGAATTATGATTAGTGCCCTTGTTTCTTAGCTGAGTGATCTCGGAAAAGTCAGTGTATCTCTCTGGACCATAACTGCTTGTAAATCACACACAAGGATTCAGTAATATAATGTTTGAATTGCCTCCAAGTTCTAAGAAGCTGGGGCTTCCTTTGTGCCTGTTGGCTCAGGCCTTAAGTGAACATTATAACCAGTCTTTCCCTAACATCCTTGCCCAGGTGAATGTAATGTCACATGTGGTAACATGTGTGAATGTACCTTAACCTTGTAGGCATGCTATTTATTTCAGTGCTTATAATACCAATATGAAGTCCTATTACGAAAAACAAACAAACAGAACCACAGGAGTTTCAGTTCTGTGGTAGTCTAGGATCTCTGGTAATATAGAGACTAGGAGTGTTGTGTACTCAGAAGGCATCATACTTACCTGGAAATATGTAATTAAAAAAAGGCATTGGGGACACAAGCTCTGTATGGACTACGATTCGACAAGTATATTTCTAAAAAATTCTGTGGATGTGGCATCAGTGTTGAGATGGATTCCTTTTATATGTAGGAAGTCCTTGGACTGTAGCAATTTCCATGTAGACTTGGGAGTTCTTCTGACACTTAGTAGTTCTATAGTCTTGGACAAGTTAATGGATCCCTCATCTCTAAATGGATTCTTCATCTCTAAAATGGAAATAGTAAAACCTCTCTTTCAAAGTGATTTGGGGGGCCTGGGTGGCTCAGTTGGTTAAGTGTCTGACATTGGCTTAGGCCATGATCTTGTGGTTCATGGTTTGTGAGTTCAAGCCCCATGTCAGGTTCTATGCTAACAACTCTGAGCCTGCTTCGGATTCTGTGTGTCCCTCTCTCTCTGCCCTTCCCCTGCTCACACTCTGTTTCTCCTTCTCTCAAAAATAAATAAACTTAAAAAAATCAAAAATAAATAAAAATGCTATATGAATTAAATGAGATTTTGGCTATCCATTCTTTGTAAGATGGGTACCACATGGCAAAAGATAGGGTAACTGTAATTTTTGGTTGGGGAAGCCCTGAGTCTGCAGAACGGAGAAAAACAAGCATGTTTCAGGTTTCCCTGGTCACACAGATAACAAGTCAAATGACTTTCACTAATTTTCCCTGTTCTCACTGAACTTTGTAGCTCTGTTTCGATTCTGTCCATATCATTAGTTCTAGTGTATAATTGAACATGTTTTATTTAATAAATGAGTTAAATGGGTGATTTGGGTTTCAGTTGAGTCCTTGAGGCAATATTTGCTGATATAAAAATATGGGCAATTTTAAAGAATTATCATAAAGTTTAAAATATTTATATGTTCCTCCGTTTCACATTTATATCTCCCTGATTAGAATTATCCATCTTTCCTTTTATGTTACACGTAATTTTAAATTTATAGCACAGTATTTATAAAAATGCATATTTCTTTTTATTTGATTGGATATGTTTAGGTCAGTAACTTTATCATTTTTTTTTAAGATTTATGTGAATGTCTGAAATTGATACCCAGAAGATAATTGCCACCTTATTCAAATGTAACATTCAGAATATATAGTCATTAGTCCCATTACAGTGATTGGGCAAGGTTTAACATTTGAATTTAAGTCACCAGTAAAAAGCATCATAGTTTGTGTGCACCTGTTAAAATCTTTCCTTATTGGAGACTCTGCCACGATTAAAATACTAGGAAGAAAATTGGAGGTTTCCTCTCCAATTAGCCATTTTGTCACTTGTTGCTTCCTTTGAGTTTGCTTATGGCACTCAAATTTATTTCAAGCTTTTGTCCTGAAAATGTTTTCTTAACCCACCACCCAGCACACTAACACTGCCACTGTCTCTATACTCTCTTTCAATATCAGTCTTTCTTTGCCTGGAGGGAACAGGCTTGCTTCTGGAATCTTGTACAAGGATAAGCAAAATTAAAATTAAGGGCAAACTTGAAGTTTAATTGTTTTCATCTAGATTTAGACAACATTAAACTAGGAAAAATGCCTGGGTGATTTTAACTGATTTTGAAAAGTTTATTTTAAGTGGTTTTACTTAAAATAGGGACTAGATGGTGTATAGGGAAAGTCATTTCAGGGAGACCTTGTGTGGGAGAAGTAGAGATGTTCGATATCAACCTGCAGAGCACTTGAATACCAGGTACTAGAAGAGCTCCCCGTGACTGTGTTTTTGTGGGAGAGATGCTATGGTCTACCTTCTTAGTGAATTACCTGAAAGTTTTATAGCAGGGTTCTCGCACAAAGAGGTGGGACACCAATGCTCTTCCTTCCAGCAAGCTGCTTTATTCACCCCGGCAGGGGCTTAGTAGGCTAAGACCCCAAAAAGGCTGAGCCCCAGGCACAGTGGGGTGTAGCTTTTTATACAATTTCTACTTCTTTGTCTTCCATATATGGTGACGCATATAGTCTGATGGGACACAGTCCAAGTTACAGAGTCGTGTCAGAGTTATGCATATGTGTATAGGAGTTGATTGGGCCACATTGCAAGTTGCCTTGCTTTGTTCTGAGATGGCCTCCACCACATTCCTTAAGAAGGGGCTCTACCATAGTTTCCCAGATTCCTTCCCAAGAGAATCTTATTTTGTGTAGGCATCCACCCCTCCATGATAGGATTATAGGAAGAAGACTCCATCCCCAGAACCAGGGTTGCATCCTGGCCTGAAAAGACCAAAAGTTCAGCAACCCCAAACAATTTCTGATAATTACAATGCAATCATTCAGAGAGGAGCAGCTTTGCACAGCATCTCTAGAAGCTTCTACATTTACCACTTCATTCATTTGGTCTCCCTGTGGCCATGCTGCATTTTGATATGGGCCTTTTGTTATCCTTGCCATGGTCTTTTATGTGCTCACAAGACAAATTCCTGTATCTTCCTGTAAATCCAGTTCTGCACATTCCAGAAAATCTGATACATTTCTCTAGTTTCCCTTTAATGTTGAGCACTGACTCAGCCCTTTTACTGGCAGCTAGTTATCCCAATCTATACAGTACTCCATCACCCCCTCTACTCACTGTCTTTTTTTCCCCCCTGAGAAATATCACCCTGTCAGAATGTATACACAGTTGCAGCAAAAATCAATTTTACATATTGATCAGAATTTGTCAACACATGCTTTGGAGGTTCATAGTGTACAAATCTGTTCTGCCATACTGGTTGGGAACCCCCTTCCAATTCCTGTAGAGTGAAGGGGGTGGGTGGTTAGGTAAATGAATAAATAAGGAAATGAATGAATTAGTCTTAAAAAGAAAACTCAGAGAAATTGTGGTAGGCTGAAAGATGGCCCCCAGAGATGTCTACATCCTAATTCCTGGAAATCTGTTCTAATTCCTATTACCTTCTATGACACAAAGGTCTTCACAGATGTGATTAAGTTAAGAATCTTGAGATGGGGATATTATCCTGGATTATTTGGATGAGTCCAACTTAATCACAATGGTGTCGATAAGAGGAAGGCAAGGGGAGTCAGCATCAGAAAGGAGGCAGTGTCAGGGTTTGGAGCGCTGCCCTTTGCAGATAGGGGAAGGAGACATAAACCAAGGAATACACGCAGCAACTAAAAGCTGAAAAAGATATGGAGACAGAGACAGATTGTCCTTGTAGAACCTCCAGAAGGAACTAGCCCAGTGCACACCTTGGCTCCTTGAAACTGACTTGGGACTTCTAGCCTCCAGAACTATAAGAGAATAAATCTGCATTATTTTAACCTACAAAGTTTATAGTAACTTGTTACAGCAGTTATAGGAATTAATACAGAGATTCCTAAGTTTTTAAAATGTCAGTTAATGGGCACTCAAGTGAAACCAGGCGACAGTTATGCTGACTGGGAGTCTCGTGGTCTTCCCCGCATCACGTGGTCGGGATGCCAGTAATTGTGGTCTTGGCCTTTCTGATAAGGTGTACATACACTTACAAGGCCCAAAGGACCAGGGACTTGGATAAAATTTGCTTGACCAATTTCTGTTTCCGTAAGGTGTTTAAAAACAAAACAAAACAAAACAAAAACAGCATGATTGTTTCAGTGAAGAAACATTTCCTTTACCCATCTCCACACCTTTCTTTGCAACTTTTCCCATACTTTTTCTGATTTCTATTTCACTCTTGATTCAGTGCTATTTCTTGCAGAGAAGAAAAATAAAACTATCTGAAATTGAACTTGACTTTCTTTTTGCAAGTTCTTTCTTTTAACTTACAAGGAAAACGGCAGTCACTGTTTGTTCCTTACTGGGATTGAGGAGAGGGTGTTTATTTTCAACGTGTTTCGTGTCCAAAAAATCCTACACTGCTTCATCACTGCATTGTATCATGACGTGTTAAGCTTATTTAGTCGCCTGAAGTGGAATCTTGGACTGCTAATTCCCAGTACTAATGTTCCATAGCACCTATGAAGCTTTGACAGTCTCTTTCAGGTATTAGTGTTCGTATGGATGCAGTAATTTGTTAATGGGAACTTATTATTATTTTGATATTTTTATTAGCATTTTTATGAGTCTTCACCCCACACAAACTGCATGTTGGTAGCTTTGGGATAGTTAACTATTGTAATATTCCATGACATTTGGGTGTGGATGGGATTCACTGTGACTAGTAAGCAGTAAAAATCTGATGAGCAATGGAGGATTTCTAACAGACAATCAGGTAAAGGGATTGTGTTGTTCTGATAACTGCTGCTTTTCATGTTTATCAGTTACAAAGATTACAAATGTCAGTCCCGGGTTAAATAGAATCCTCAGGAAATTTTATTTGTATATGCATTTGTCACGGGGATTGATTTTTTTAAATTCCTTAACTAGACTTTGTTTTGTGGGTCTTCATTTGTCCCCATCACAAAAAAATTAAATTGGTACAAACTATTTGGCTTTCTTAAATACAAAGTTAAATAATAAATTTAATCCTAGAATATAAAATTATAAAAGACCCGCTTAAAATTGCCACACTGCTGGGGCAATATATTTTTCCCTGAAGTTTATTATTATTAGATTCCCGTACAGCTGTGATTTACAAATTTCATTGTGAATAAGAATCATTTGGAGTTATATAATAAAATATTAGTTCTTGGGCCCCTTACCATGAAATTTTGTTTTAATCAATTAAGGGTGAATCCTGGAACCTCTAGTTTTAGCAAGCACTACAAATAATCCAAAAATCTTCAGGCTATCCTTCAAGAAACATTGCTATATATGGTCCATCAATAGTGAAAATAGTTACTGTGTGCTATGAAATTATTTTAGGAGATTCCTTAAAGTCTTTTCAAGTACTTTCAGAAAAATAGTTGTTGGGACCACCATTTTCCATATGTAAATATGTTGTGCTAAATTACAGAACACTTGAAAAAGGCTTATTCTCACTCAGTGAGCCTGTGGCAATTGTAAGGTTCTGGATTTCACTCAACTTGGTAGAGATGCAAACGGCATCCTTTAGATGTGGCTGTAATGCATTTAGCTCAATGACAAGGAAACTGGCAGATATTTCCAGAAGACATACCAACAGAGAAATAGTGCCGGCTGCCAGTAGCTTGATCTGCATACATTGAGCATTTTAATAGTTTGCATTTTTTGCTTATTCACTTGTCCTAAATGCTTAATGAATAGGCTCTAAGGCTTTAATTTTCAACCAATCCTCAGTTTATTACTAAAGTTTATCAAGCAATAAACACACTATTGCACTTATACTGTCATGTTTTTATAAAGCAGTTTATAAAAGGTGACATCTGGCAAAGAGGCAGATCTATAAAAATCATGCTGGTGGATGTAGTGTCATTTTTTCTGCCATACTTCCAGAAAGAGTAATATTATTTTGACACACACATACATCCCCACTGTCAAGTTTCTATTTTTATAGTTAGCTTACTGCACATATCCTTAAGCTATACAAAACCTTTGGGCTAATGCAAAAAGTGACATTTCTGCATATTTATTACAGTACTATTTTAGAGGTTGACTTTGCCTGATAGGATTTTTCCAAGAACAGTGTCATTTTCATGACAGTAGACATTGTTGAGAACAATACTATTGTGCAGTTAGTCAGGAAAGGTCAAATATGGAAGGACAAATCATAAATAGCTTAATTTAATGCTTGGCATGATTGTTCTCAGTATTTGTTCGATGTATGTAGAGAAAACCTACGTGCATCATAACCCTGATGGACAGTTCCATAAGTGGTCAGAATCTGAACTAATAATTGAATCAACATATGCCCTAGCCCATGATCTAGCAACCCTACTGTGAGCTTTATACCCAAGAGCAGTGGGTGCATTGTTGTACAAGAATGTTCGTAACAGCTTTATTTATTTACAAAATCCCCATGCTAGAAGCAATTCAAATGTCCCTCAGCCACCGATTGACTTAATGTAATAGACATAAAATGGTTACTTCACAGCAATGAATATATACCATCTATTGACTTGCACAGCAACAATTATGAATCTCAGGGACAGTTGACTGAAAGAGTACGTGTTGTATGATGTACGGTATTATAAAATTAAGGATTGGCAAAATTGACCTGTGATGATAGAAGTTAGAAGAGTGGTTACCTCTGTGTATGTATGTATGTGGTTGTGTGTGTATTTTTTTGTGCGGTGGTTACATATGGGAATACATAGGCAAAACTGTAGAGTGATACACTTAATATCCCACTTTATATGCTTGGGGCACCTACTGTGTAATAAAGCACTCAAAAACATAACAGCTGAAAACGATTTTGTTATTAGATCTCACCGTGCTGTGGGTCAGAGACTCACCCAGGACATGGCAGGGATGGCTGGCTTATCCCAGTTTAATCATGTCTGGAGCCTCAGCTTGGATGACTCCTTTGACTACAAGGGAGTTGAACATCTCTCTCCCTCTCTACACGGCTCTGTTGGGTTTCCTTGCAAGATGTTGGCCTCGAGGTAGTCAGCCTTTTTACCTTAGAGAAATTCATGGCTTTAGGAGCAAGTGTTTTCAGAGAGTGGGTAGAAACACCAATTTCTTAAGACCTGACCATAGTAGGTTCTGTGGAATTCTGTTGGTGAAAATACTTACTTAACCCACCAGACTCAAGGAGAGGGGGACACAGATCCCACCTTTCAGTGGAAGGGATGTTAAAGATATGTGACCATTTGTATTTTTTTTTACATATGTATCACTTAAAACTTTTTTTAAAGAAAAATCAGTAGTAATACTCTCAAAACTTTTTTCTCTTTTGGAGGGTAGTATAAGATTTGAATCTAGTTCTGAAAAGCAAAACCAACTGAAGAAACCCTCCGCTTGAAATCCATTTCCGGTAGATAATACATCTCCTCACCATTTCTTTTTGAGGCTGAAAATTCTGTGACTTTTTCTTATTTTATTTGAAGTTTCTGGGCTTTGAGGGTTCCCCCCCCCCCATCTTTCTTTTCTTTCTTTTCTTTTTTTTTTTTTTTCTTGCCCTGGCTTGGGTGAACTTAGACTTTTATTTAATCATTTACGGCCTAGAGTTAACTGTCAGAGTGAAGTCAGATAAGGCTTTTGATAAAACTGAAATCCTGTGCTCCTTTTGATTTATGGATAATGAATTTGCCCTCTTAAAGTCAAAGTATGATTTAAAAAAAGAAATCCTATATCTCTTATTAATCATCTATCAGAAATATGTTGCCCAACAGGCCTCTTTGTAAAAATCCTTATTAGGAGATGAGAGCAGGTCAGCTGAATTTATGCAGGAAGGTTTTATACGTGATTGACTGGAAATGTTTATTCAGGCTAGATAAAGCTGGCAAGAAAGCAGACCCTTTTAAATTATCGGGCTTCATTCGAACTTGCCACTGACGGAGACAGCTTGGACAAGCAGTGTGTGTACACAAAAAGCTGCATTATCAAACATACCAAAAGGTCTCCACGTCAGGGCACCGAACATCTCCAGCAAAGATAATTACTGCACCCGTGCCTGGCATAATTTGGGTCAAGAGCTGCACTTCAGCCAGATCTTTAAACAACATTGTACATCTCATTTGAAGAAGTTTTCAGGGTCATTTCTCAATTTTGTAGGAGCAACTTCAAAGTCTGTTTTACAGAGTCAAGTCTAGAGAAATCTAACCTCATCCTCTCAGATTTTCTTTTTAATTAATTGCGAAACACTCTCCTTTTGCTCCCCCTGAGAGCCAGAAAGGATTTATGCAGTAATTCCATATCACCATAATTTCAAGTCACTGCTTTCATTTGTCACTTAAAGAGCTTTGCGGTATATAAAGCCGTCAACCCGGTACCATAGCAGTATCACTTTGTCAAAAGAGAGTTGTTTGCACTTTACGTGACAACCTATTTGTATAAAGTACCAGGGTTTGAACTAAATATACCCCATGAAGTCTGAGACACACATGATGGAATCTTGTTTGGAGTACTGGCTGTTTGCCTCTCATACTCTTTCCCACCAGCCTTCAAACTCAGTCTCTCTAATCTAATGTGACTGTTTTTAACAGATCCCATTAATTAAGACAATATAAATGGTGCTTGAGCCACTTGGGAAGGCACATAATTCTAGGGACTTTGATTTTGACACATTAGTTTCCTCTCACATGAATACTGTTTGTAAAAATGGAAGTCCAGGAAGGTGTCAATGTACATATCCACATATGTACTTATATGAAAGCAGTAGCTAGAGCATCTGTATATGTGTGTGAATAGTATACATGTGTGAGTCAGTGAGTATGATAGAAGCATGACCTTAGGAATCAGCGGGATTCTAATTTTTGGCCCTCTACTCACAAGCAGTATGACCTTAGGGAAAGTAAGATGTTTGAATCTCTTTTCTCCTCTATAATTTGGGGGAAATAACCCCACCTTGCATGATTATTGATTGGGTCCCATGTGTGGCATTTCATGGATACCAGGAAATCTCAATGTTATTTTTATTTATTTATTTATTTTGAGAGAAAGAAGAGAGGGGAGGGGCAGAGAGAGAATCCTAAGCAGGCTCCATACTGTCAGTGTGGGGCCCAATGTGGGAGTCAAACTCACAAACGGCAAGATCATGACCTGAGTGGAAACCAAGAATCGGATGCTTAACCGGCTGAGCCACCCAGGCGCCCCCCCAATATTCAATAATCACCATTGGCACATATTTTTTTTCCTGCTATGCAGTGAGCTGATTCTATATGGAAGGCTTTTGTTTATTTGCTTTAATTTAAACATTTTCAAGAATTAATTTATATCGAATTGTTAACAAATGAAAACAAATATATACTTTATGTAGATATCCTTCCCATAAGCTAGTAAACTGGGATACGGTGTTTTCATCAGGCTCTCAAAGGTGCCCACAAGCTAACACCCACAAACAAATTCCTTCAACACATGCAATCTCAGATCCCATCCCAGACCTGTTGAATCAGAACCTGCCTTTCAACCTTTGTTTTCACACTAAAGTTTAGGCAGCACCTTTGTAGTAGAATGGCTCCTGGTTTTTAAGTTGTCAAACCTAGATTCTGCTGGTTTTTAAATATGACCTTCAGTAAGAAATATATTTTATGTCATTACCCAGTAGAGGGGAGCATACCCATTCATAAACATTTGGAATTAAAACAAAACTTTCACCAAGCAATATTTATCCTTGCTTTATCCTAAGTGCTCAGATATTTTTTTTTAAATTGTATTTCACTTTAAAACATGGCAATCATGGCCCTCTGAATTGATTTTATAATTGTTTCTAAAGAACTGTTGTGGTTATGTGATCTTGGGCAAGTCATTTTTTTCCTCCCTAGGCCTTGTTTTTTCTGTAAAAATGAGTGGGTTGGACCAATTGATTTCAAATGTCTCTCACCTTGAACAGCCTGAGATGCTCTTTGAAATGTGAAAACCCACCCTTGGACCACTTTTAAGAAAGGGCACATTTGTTGGTTATTGTACGGTTTGTGTTGTTTTGGTGAGAGGGCCTGAAGGAACACATACAAACAGTGGCTCCCACACCACAGCTTTTGCGTAATAAAAGCTTACAGCCCAGAGTGGTAGACAACAGGAAGTAAAAAAAGGTGTGCATGTGTTATTATTTAAAACGAACAAAACACACTAAGCTTTTAAAAATGTGCATACTTTATCAGTATGTAACGAAAACATAACAACCTCTTTTTCTTGTCTAATACACAATCAGAATATTAAGCAGTCTTCAGTTTAGGAAAATGGTAACTGTACAGTGGAGAAAGCTGACAAGATCTTGACCAGTGATCATGATAGACTTCACCCACGAGGAGCAGCAGATACTTTGTGCCGCTCGGAGTGATGTCCCACGAAGGCCGGGGCTTGATCAATACGGTGTTTGGTCAGGAATACATAACATGAACCTCATCACCAATGCACATCAGAAAAACCCCAAATAAAGTATAGCTCTATTTAAAAACAAACAAACATGTGGGTGGGGCATGGGAGCGGGGATAGGGATGTATCATTAAACAGAAAAATGAAGAAAGACAAATGTTGGAGATTAAAGCATATTAAGAAGACATGAACGCTAAATAAGCTCTTATACTGGATCTTTTTGTAAAGTTTATATTTTAATTCCAGTTAGTTAATGTACAGTGTTATATTAGTTTCAGCTGTCTAATACAGAGATTCAGCACTTCCATACATCCCCCTGTGATTATCATAACAAGTACACTCCTTAATCCCCATCTTTTATTTCACTCATCCCCCCACCCAGCTCCCCTCTGGCCACCATCGGTGTGTTCTCTATTGGTAAGAGTTTGTTTCTCGATTTGTCTCTCTCTCTCAGATTTGTTTCCGTTTGTTTATTTGTCTTTTTCTTGAATTCCACATACGGGTGAAATCATATGGTATTTATCTTTCTCTGACTGACTTATTTAGTTTAGCATTGTATTCTGTAGTTCCATTCATGTCATTGCAAATGGCAAAATTTCATTCTTTTTCATGGGTAAATATTCCATTGTATATACATATAAAACACATCTTCATGCATTCACCAATTGATGGACACATGGGCTACTTCCATATTTTGCCTACTGTAAATAATGCTGTTATAAATACAGGGGTGCATGTATCCCTTTGAATTAGTGTTCTTGTATTCTTTGAATAGATACCCAGTGGTGCAATTGGTGGTTCATAAAGTGGTTGTATTTTTCACTTTTTGAGGAACCTCCATACTGTTATCCCCAGTGGGTGCACTAGTTTACATTCCCACCAGTGGTGCATGAGAATGTCTTTTTCTCCCCATCTTCACCAACACCTGTTGTTTCTTGTGTCGTTGATTTTAGCCATTTTGACAGGTATGAGGTGATATCTCATTGTGATTTTAACTTGCATTTTTCTGATGATGAGTGATGAGTATCTTTTCATGTGTCTGTTGGCCATCTGGATGTCCTTTTTGGAGAAATGTCTGTTCATGTCTTCTGCCCATTTTTTAATTATATTATTTGTTTTTTGGATGTTTTATATCTTTTATGTATTTTGGATACTACCCCTTTATTGGATATGTCATTTGCAAATATCTTCTCCCATTGAGTAGGTTGCCTTTTAGTCTTGTTGATTATTTCCTTTTACACTGGATCTTAAACTGGAGGAGGGAATGCCATCAGGGGCATTATTTGGTTAATTGATAAAGTTAGGAAAGAGAAGATGGTGGATTAGGTAAAATACTGAACAAATGTTACATTTACTGAAATGCTTACTCTACTGTGGTGATTAGAGAGAATATCCTTTTTTTTAATTGAAGTATAATTGACACAGAATATCTTCTGTACGTTACAAAATGATCCCCATGATAAGTGTAGTTACCATCTTCCACTATTCAAAGTTAATAGAATATCACTGACTATATTCTCTATGTTGTACATTACATCCCCATAACTTTTTTATTGGATAACTGGAAATTTGTACCTCTTAATCCCCTTCGCTTATTTTGTCTGCCTCCCAAATCCCTCCCCTCTGGTAACCAGTATCCATCAATCCTGTACCTACCAGTCTGTTTCAGTTTGCTTCTGTTGGTTTTTAGATTCCATGTATAATTGAAATCCTAATTCTGGTGGGATGGCCAGAGCTAGAGCAGCAAAAGGCATGGGCTAGGGGTGTTAGGGTCTTCTATGCCACCCTGGAGGGACAGCTGGAGCTGCAGTGGGCTAGGGGCTTGGAGCTTGCTGGGGTGGCCCTAGGATGCCAGCTGGAGTGCCTAGACCCTGCTGTCCTCTGTACTGCCAAGGTGGAGAGGAATGTAAACAGTGGTGCTTACCAGTTGGTCCCTTCGACCCAGGAGAGAGTTCCAGCAGCTCCCCCATGTTTGGAGGACACTCCAGGATTAGTAAATGGGTTTCTTTCACCTCTACTCTAGTTGGCTGTTAACCCACTGAGTTTTCTTTATGCCCCCGGGTGGGTGAGTCTGCTGCAGACGCCCCTCAGAGATATCCCTACTGCAGGTCATAAGGTTCCAGGTGGGGTTCTTTTCATTACCATGTCTCCTCTGGTCCTGCCTTTCTCTCTTGTGGAAGATGGTCATTCAGCCCTCAGTTCTTCTTCAAGAGGAATTGGTGTATATGCAGTTGCAGGGTTGGGGGAAGGATTTGGTGTGTCTGTGGGAAAGGGTGAGTTCAGGGTCTTCCTGTGACACCATCTTGGATCACCTCCAGAATCTCTTTTTCTTAAAAAATGCACACTGAATGCAACTTATTTTCTTTTTTTTTATAATTTTTTTTTCAACGTTTATTTATTTTTGGGACAGAGAGAGACAGAGCATGAACGGGGGAGGGTCAGAGAGAGAGGGAGACACAGAATCGGAAACAGGCTCCAGGCTCTGAGCCATCAGCCCAGAGCCTGACGCGGGGCTCGAACTCATGGACCGCGAGATCGTGACCTGGCTGAAGTCGGACGCTTAACCGACTGCACCACCCAGGCGCCCCTAACTTATTTTCAAGATAAGAGCAAGAAATAAATAGAGTGTATAAGGAGAGAGTGCAACTGATAAGCAGGTGGGGGAAATACTAATAGTGTATACATCTGGGGGTGTGCACAGTTGTTCCCTATACTCTTCTTGTTCTTGGGACTTGTGGGTAAGTTTGAAATTAGTTCCAAATCAAATTTTTTTTTCTTTCAATTGAAAAGTGTTAGAGTGCTTTGTTTTGTTTTGTTTTGCCTTGGGGGTTGTGCCCATTTAAGGCCAAGTTCAGTGGAATCGGAGGCTCCAGTATTCTCTAGTTTTCTCAGAGCTGTTAACTCTGTCAGGAGCTGACAGGAGGGCCCTGAAGTGACTCCTGCCCCTACCCTTATCCCTGGGACATTTTTGTCTGTCCCTTTTCTATCAACCAACTCCTGATCCAGTGCCCAAATTTATTATTGATTAGCTGGTTCCTTTGCTTACATTTGTCTTTCTCACTTGGCCTTGAGCTGACTTTGACCTCTACCCAGTTCTTGTCCTGTTTTGTGTCCCAGTTAACCAAATCCTCCCCTCTCTGATCACCAGTCTCTTTGAGAGAGCGTCACTCTCTTTTGATTTTGAAGAATATCTCAGGATCCTCTTTTGAAAAACACTGTAGGATAGGGACTCAGATACTGGCAGACATTTGGACCAGGGATTCTGGAGCCTTTAAATGATAGGTTTGGGGCTCTGCTGGAGCCAGAAACCCACAAAACACCTTTGAAAAATTAAAAAGCTGTAGTCTTTTCCCATGGCAGGAGAATGCTGGGGAGTACCCAAAGGTGCTGCTTGCTTTTCTGCTCCACGAAGTATCCAACATGACCAGATTCCAAAGCAGTGGTACTCTGTAATTGTTAATTATCTTTTGAAGACATGTCCTTGTCCTCAAAGAGCTGAGGTCTTATTGATGAGGTGAGACGCTTGAATGTGAAACTGACTAAAAGCTTATGTGATTAAGTGCATTCAAAAATTATAGTAAGTAATGCATAGCAAGAATCTGTGGGACCAAGAGATCATTGTGCCTGGATGGGGCAGTTTAAACTGATGGAAGAAGGTGGAGAGCAATGGGGATGTGTTTGCCAGGACCTGTAGGATGAACCCCTAATAGCTCTATACTGAAAGAACAAAATAGGCAGAAAAGGAGACCAGCAACTGAGGCATATGATACCAGATGATTTAATGAAAAATGAGATCTCAGAGACTGAGGGCTGAGGGAAGAGGGCTCAATCCTTAGCCTAAGGCTGCATTTTCACAAAAAGCCTCAATTTAGACTTTGGATGTTATCTTGAAAAAATTTTAAATTTAGATATTATTATTTTTTATTTTTTAGACTTTAGATGTTATTTTTTAAAAAGAAGAGTTATAGAAATGTGCTGGTAGGAATGCAAAGAGCACTGTCATCCTTCCTGACCACTCACCTACCATGTACTTTGAAATTAAAAAAAAAAAAGTTCATTACTTTATGAATATCTTATTTATTCTTATTTTGTTTTTCAGTGTTTGAAGTGTCTTTCTAAAGAAAAGTAGACCATATTTTTGGACTCCTGGTTTGAGATTTCTTCCTTTTCGTTTTTTTTCAATATATCGGCACCGGCAAAGCTATACATGGAGGTCTCTCGTACCTTCCCAGAGGGCTCTGTCCATCCCCATCCATCCCTGTAATGACATCTTACAGTGTTTCATGGACCTAGGAGGTGGATTTCCTCTCTCTCTGCCACATCTCTGCACCCCCAAGATAAATGGTTTCAAACCTTCACTGCAAGCAAAGTTAGTGTTTAGTTTATTGTTAATTAATTACTAGCACTTCCTTGACAGAACATAATGGAACTACAGAGCAATCACTTAGAAAAGGAAACAACTGTCAATTATCACTCTAATGAATCCTGTTTAGCAGACGTGATGGCAGCCCAGCTGATGCACAAGCTTCTGTGCGTGGAAAGTGGATCCTTTGAAAACTCTCATTTCTCTACTGAGTGTGTGATTTGCAAGATAACCATTCTCAAGGCCAGATGTTAAAGTGGTGTCAGCTGTGGTTAGCAGTGTGGAATTTGGAACCGTTTTCAGAACTAGTGATTATTCTTTCTTGTTAATATTTTAATGTGAGTAAACAAACCATCGCTAACATTAAAAATTTTAAGTGGTATGATAATGGTGGCAATTATTGACATGTTCATAGCAGTGATGCAATGGGTAACATTTATTGAATTATATGTGAGAGACTCTATACCAAATATGCACTATGCATCATCTCACTTGTCAAAACAATCCAGTGTTAAGTTAAAAAACACTTTGCAGAAAGATAAATTAATGGCTCTTGTACAAATGTAAAACAAACATGGCTCAATATCTTATTTAGCTCATTAATTGATGAGGGACCTAGTAAGATGTTAAACTCAGTCCAAAGATCATTTGAGATTTTATATATACATGCAGTTTGGTAGGTTGGTGGGTCAGATAGAGAGCAGGGTAGTATCCATAAGAGCTCACACAAGTCACTGTCCCGCATCAGAATTGTAAAACATCCTATACACAGAAGGACAACCCTGGCAGTGGGGGCGCTAACACTGAAGGAATTCAGGAATCTCCTTTGCCTATTTCCCAGTTTAAGATGATTTTTCTGATGCCTATAAGGTAGGTAGTGCTATAAACCACACATCACACATGAGGAAACTGAGCTTTTGTGAAGTTAAGTTACAGTAAGAGGTTTTTTGAGTAGATACTTCACTGGAGACACAATTCTATCCTGGCTCCTTAGCTCTGAGATGAGAGCCTTATTAAAGTCAGCACATCTGCATTTAATTACTCAGGTATACCAATAATTTCTCTTTATGCTCTCATCTTTGTTGTGTGGGAAAGAAGGAAATATTCATGTCCAAAGTGGGGGCCTGGTTTCTTGATTTGGAATTCTTTTTTTGTTTTTAATTTTTAAATGGTTATTTATTTGAGAGAGAGAGAGAGAGAGAGAGAGAGAGAGAGAGAGAGAGAGAGAGAATATGAATGAATGAGAACATGAGTCAGGGAGGAGCAAAGAGAGAGAGGGAGAGCAGAATCTGAAACAGACTCCAGGCTCTGAGCTGTCAGCAAAGAGCCCAAGGCTGGGCTCAAACCTGGGACTGGCAAGATCATGACGTAAGCCAAAGTCGGAAGCTTAACTGACTGAGCCACCCAGGCACCCCTTGATTTGGAATTCTTTAAGAACATGTACAAATGACTAGCTTTGCCTTCTTAGGATTCATGTGTCAGATTTTTGCCTAATCACAAAATAAATGCAGTATGTAAGTGTTACTGTTGTGGTTAGGAGAAAGGCAGATACTCTAGTGATCAATTCGCCATTATTTGTGTGTTATTATTGATAATACAAACAATATGTCTGTACTCTCTGAGAGCTGACAAGCACCAAGTATATTTTTAAACATGCCAAATGTGTTTAGTACTCCTCCTACATATTTCCTTAAATTTGTAAAATGTAACATTTGTTTTTTGTTTTATATTTAGAATTATTGCCTTATAAACTCTCTTACCATACTGTGAACAGTGCAAAGAAACTCAATTTAGTTTTACACATGAATTGGTTTGTGGAATTGTCATGAATATCTATCAAAGGTTTGAACAGTTGTTGTTAGTAGCAGTAAAATGGACTGAAAGAAAAAGGATCTGGGGAACCCCTCAATCTAGGGACATTTAAGAGCCATGCCAATGACACCTTGTTAACTCATATCAGGATTCTCCCCAGATCTGCTTTCACAAGGTCTGTCCTTCACAGAAAGGCTGTAGACTGGGTTAACTAGTTTAGCTCCAAATTTCTTTTTTTTTTTTTTTAATGTTTATTTATTTTTCAGAGAGAGAGAGAGAGAACACGCACAAGTGGGGGAGGGGAGAGAAAGAGAGAGAGAAAGAGACAGAATCCAAAGCATGTTCCAGGCTCAGAGCTGTCAGCACAGACCCTGACACAGGGCTCGGACTCATGAGCAGTGAGATCATGACCTGAGCCAAAGTCGGATGGTTAACCAACTGAGCCAGCCATGAGCCCCTGCTCCAAATTTCTGTTGCACATAGCCTTGACAACTTTAAAGCAAATATATTTCCTCTTTTATTTGTAGGTGTCTCAAGAAAAATGGTACTTAAGTTGCTAGTGAGATATTGCAGACTGTATTAACTTAGGGGAGATGTGTTTCCACTTTTAACTTCTTTGGAAGTTTAGTTGATGTATTCTTTACTATAGTTTGCAGGTGCTATGTATTCTAGCTCTCATTCCAAGTCAGATTAGTCCACAAGAGACTCAGGAGTTAATGAAATTCCCCTCTACGTTTGTGTCTATTCAGCCTCATAACCGTGATAAGTCCTAAACCTTTCACTTTTAAAATCTCTCATGAAGACATACCACAGTGCTAAATGTGGGTTCCTTTAGAAAGTAGTGGAATTATGTTTTAATTGCATAGTCATTAACTGACTAAATTTGCTTTTTCCAAAATACAAATTTTTAAATTAGCCTTCATGACCTTTATAAACATTCTAAGTTAAGGTAGAATGTAAGCAATGCAATCTCATTAACTTTAATAAAGTTCGATAAAAATTCTAAATTTAAAACACTGTCTTCATAAAACAGTGTGTTATTGCTAAAGCATTAAGTGGCACATCGGAGTTTAAAATTATTAAATATTGCTAAGTATCCATTTAGAATGATATTTATTTTATGATTGCAGATACCTCCAAAACAAATTGACAGTCAATTGCAATGCATTTTGAGATGTAAAAGCACCATTAATTACTGTTAATGGTACTTCTTTAATGTATGTAAATACATCATCTGCACCCAAGCTCGTGGCAGTTGTTCTTCTTTCTAGACAGTTTAAAGATCTTAATTTATTAATATTCACAACAAGTCAAAAGATAAACACATTGTTTTGAAGCTCTTGATGAATGATGATTGGGGACATACTGTGCTTGAGCTGAGTGTAGATATTAGCCTGTTGGCAGTAACTCATGGCCCTACTCAGGCAACAGAACCTGGAAGAGAGAAGAGTTTAAATGTTGTTAAGAGTCTCTGGAAGCGCTTTATTCCAAGGTACCTCAGATTTGAAAATTTTACTAGTCTCCCCCTACACCTATTTCATTATTTGTCCCAGGCATGTTGAACTCAGTGCCTGCTCCTGCCATGGTAAGCATTATTTTAGATTCCCTTTAATGAATGTGATTGATAAGGGCTTTTTCAGGAATACACTGGTAGAGCAGTATTTCCTATTTATTATGTCCTTTCATCTCTGCCTGAGCTAAAATATTCACGCTGCTGTTAAAACAGGCTTCATGTTGTAAAAGTAATAAAAAAAAAAAGAATATTCTATGTTTTCTAGCAACCCCCTCCAACCCCCAAATCCAAACAAACTGAATGCTGTAGAGACATACAGGTAGGATTTTCACCAGTTTAGGTATAACAGATGACACCCGACAAATTTGATACATCAACATATGGATCCTTCTGAAATGCCACAGGCTGTGTAGTAGGGAAGGAAAGGCAAATTTTTTATGATAAAATGTCTTTTTGACATTTATTAATTTAGTTAGTTATTTTTGACTATCCTGCTAGTACTGTACTTCTCACCTCCATGACTTACTTTATAGCTAGAATTTTGGGATTTAATTTTTTAAGCTTATTTATTTTGAGAAAGAGAGCAAGTGGGGAAGGGACAGAGAAAGATGGGGAGAGAGAGAACCCCAAACACTCTCTGTACCACTATTGCACAGCCTGATCTGGGGCTGGAACCCATGAACCATGAGATCATGCCCTGAGCCAGAGTCAGACACTTAACCAACTGAGCCACCCAGACGTCCTCGGGATTTTATTTTTATTGTAGGCTTGGCTAAAAGATTCCCCACCCCCCCACATCTCCTTTAACTTTCTTTGATAGAGACATGTACAATCAGCTTAGCTTGGCTGCTTAATAAAGTCAATAATATTGAGTACTGATGACCATTTCAAATATTGCTTCCAATTTAGAATTGCCAGATGTAGCAAATAAGAATGTAGGGACCCAGTTAAATCTGAGTCTCAGATAAAAGTGAAAAATGTTTTAGCATAACTGTGCCTCCATGTGATATGTGGCACTTACTGTGCTACAAGTTTTTTGTTTTGTTTTTATTTCTTAATCTGAAAATCAGCTGCTCATCCTATGTTTTATCTGGGAACTCTGGCGTATGATAAAAGGTCAGCACTTTCTAGGAGCATGTAAACTCATGCACTAGTTGTCTCAGCTGTAAAGAAAGGGGTGGTGAAACTAGGGATCTCCCAAAGCTGTTGTGGGAAGAATTAAACACACTGATATGTGTAAAGCTTCTAGAACCATTGCTGACATATAGTAGCGCTGTGGAAGTCTAAGTTTTTGTCCCTAAGGTGGTAGTCATTTGTTCCAGCATGAGACACCTTTTCTGTTGGAAACCTACTGATAGAGATCTGTTAAAGTTTAAGAGAATCTTCCCGATACAGTTGACAGAAACTATAGTTCATCTGCCAAAATACGGTTTGACCCAAGGGACCCTTGACTGAAATACTTGAAAGTGCTCAAGTGCTTACAGGTATTGAAAAGAGCAGCAACAATGGCAACTTTTGCTTTTAGTTTTTATAGAGACATTTTTTGTGTTTATTATGATACGTCAAGTCTACTCTGGAAAACATAGGTGTTTAAGTGTAGAAGTAGAGAACGGATAAAGGAGACAGGTAAGAGCCAATGTGCCAGCCACAGTTGATAACAATCAAAATGAAGGTAAGCGATGTGAGGGTATAAGAATTCTCGTTCCACCAGTGGAAATTTACCATGGTATTGGTGGATGTCTTAAATGTAGCATCAGCTAATGTTGCTAATTATGAATTTGTTATCCTCCAAGAAATGCCAAGGACTGGGCACTCCTGCCTCCTATCCCTGATCTGAAAGTCAATATAGAAGACAGAATGGGCTGGATTTATAATGCAGTAACAAATGATAACAAAAATCTTAGGCTTAACCAACCGTGATGTAGTTCTCATCCTTGCAAGGCCCACAGTGGTCCAGGTGACTCTCCGGGGCTGCTCTCCTCCAAAGAGTGGCTTATCATTTAGTCTACCCCTATCTTTATCTGAAGATTTTATCTGAAGACTTCAACGTTTTCCACCATTGCAGAAGAGAGTCGTGGACAGTTTACTGCTGATCACAGCCTGCAGCCCCAACGGGTCATGTGTCCTTGTCCAGCTGCAAAGAGGGTTCAGAAACATAGCCTTCCACATGTCCGGCAACACCTGTTTTAGGAGAGGACCCAGAACAATTTGTACTAGTTTGCCACCCTGGCAAATGTCGCTGATTGATTGTACTATTCCTTTCCACAAAGCCCAGAAGCAATATCAGAATTTTCCTCTACTATGTGGTAGGTAGTCATTGGCAAACAAAGCTGGCAAGAGAACTGTAACCCATTAGCCATCAACTGTACTTCTCTCATAAGCCAGTGAAAACAACTCTTGTGGTAGGAATTTGGATTCATGTGTAACAATTAGTATTTTTGAAATGAGTGGAAATAGGTTCTTACGATAGTTTCTATCACAGGCTCATATATATTGATTTGAATTTACCATCACTCCAGGCTCTGTTTGATTTGGGCAAAGGTGGTTTTCAGGTATGCAAATCCATCAATCTTGATGATTGTATTTTAAAAATGTTTCTCCAACTTACCTGAAATTTAACTCCTCTCTGGCTTTATTCCCATGCAACAAAAATATTAGAAGTTTTTCATAACTGTGACAAAGAAGGGAGAAACTTATTAACTGCAATAAAAGTTGAAAATTGTTTTTTGATCTTGGAGTAAAACTGCTAGCATCAAAGCTTTTTCCAGCTCAAGGCAATCTTGTCTGTGATACCTTAAAATGCTGCCTTTAGAGAAATTTAGATCAGCCCCCATTTGAGCCTGTCCATTTCAGTTCACTTTTCATTTAGATGGAATTTTCTGGTGGGTGACACTGTCTCCTAATTTACTTTGATGGAGGGACATAGCCTCAGAATGTTCCCAATTCAGAGATAGGAGTTAGACAGCAGTAAAATATGATTCTTGGAAGACTGAAGAATAGTGAAGGAACCCTTTTGAAATGGGGAATTATATTTCACAATTCTTCCATAGTGTGCTTTGTGGTTCATACTGATCCCAATCATCAAAACTTGTTTTCTTTTAAATAGCTGTTTAGTTAAAGATACCATGGTAGACACTGTAATGAAGATTGACTTAAGGGGCGCCTGGGTGGCTTGGTCGGTTAAGTGTCCGACTTCGGCTCAGGTCATGATCTCGCGGTCTGTGAGTTCGAGCCCCGCGTCAGGCTCTGCGCTGACCACTCAGAGCCTGGGGCCTGTTTCAGATTCTGTGTCTCCCTCTCTCTCTGACCCTCCCCTGTTCACGCTCTGTCTCTCTCTGTCTCAAAAATAAATAAACGTTTAAAAAAATAAAAAAAAAGATTGACTTAAAACTATGGTATTTTCTAAACCTAAAACCTGAGACATTAGAGAAAGAGATGAGTATGGCATAGAATCAAATAGTTTTGTTTTTCAAGATTAAAGTCAGAGGAGTTGGGGTATCTGGGCCACTCTGTAAAGCGTCTGACTCTTGATCTCAGCTCAGGTCATGATAGCACTGTTTGTGAGTTCGAGTCCTACATTGGGCTCTGCACTGACAGTGCGATGCCTACTTGGGAATCTCTCTCTCCCTCTTTCTTGGCCCCTCCCCTACTCCTGTTCTCTCTCTTACAAAAATAAATTAATATAAAAAAAAAGTCAGAGGAGCTAAGGCAGAAGAAATCACTTAAGGTCAGAGTAGAGGTTCGTAGGAGATAAAGGGTCAGTGACTACTCCATTGATTAAATATGGCAGGAGGGGAGAGAAGATGGAGTGCACCCCACACTGACATCATAGACATGTAGTCACAAGCTGTTTTTCTTGCCTCTTTCAATAAATACGAAGCATTTCTTGAACTCTTAGTGATTACAAAAAAAAAATTGACCAGCATCTTCAAAAAGTAAAACATAAAATACCACTGAATGCCCATAGCATATTGATTTATAGTGGCCTTCAGTTAATTTCTAATTGCAACCTCCTGATACTTCTTTTAAAAAGGAATTAAAATAGATGCAAAAAATATCAATCTGACATTGAATCATAGCCACTTGAAATACATTTAGTCGATGTAGGTATTTAATGATCTCCTGAGAGCAAGCATTTTGTTTTCTTTTATAAGATTACTCATAGTTCATTGACAGGACCTATATTAAGCTTGTAATGGTTTCCAAACCACAGGGGTTAATATGCCAATGCATTTTCATTGTGTAAAATTCAGGCACTATGGCTACTCTGCACCCCATCCCACCTCTACTTTCCCCTCAGACCATCTCCTCCAATAAGAGGTAATAACTGTTCAAAGTTAGGTACGAATTCTTTGGTACCTTTTCCTAGATGTTTATTTTGCTAAAGCCTAATGATTCTAGATCATGAGGAACACAACAGATCTTCAGGGAAGGTTTATTAACCTGCTACAGCAAGGGTGAGCACATACTGGGAGAAGTGTGGGTGTCTCAAAAGGAAGAATGTGGGAAGGGGTAGGTCATTGAGGGCTGGAATTTGTCATGGGAAACTCTTTGGTATTGGTGAGAACATGTCAATTAAACAGTTTCTGCAAGAGTGGTAGTTTTATTACTCTTTGAAGAGAACACGGCTCAGAGTGAACGAGTAAGAGTTTAAGCTTTGTCTGTAAACATAGCCTGTTGAGGTACAGCTTACCTGATTTGTGAGTCATGGTGCGGGTTTGCAAGTTGTGGTTGATGCTTCCATTCCTAAGTAATATAAATGTAAGACTGCTGGTGAAACATACTAGATCTGCTATATATTTCCAATTTTTCTTCTTATCCTTATGAAGCAGTGCTAATGCCAGATGTCAGAGTTACTTTCCTATTTTAAAGCACTGATGTTAGTTTTATTGTATTGATCATAAAGCTATTAAAGAGTTAGAATAATGGTTTTAGATTAGATTTTTATTTTAGAACAAATCATTCAGGGGCAAACTATTTCAATGTTTTGAATGAATGAACAAATTATATTCTTAATAGAAGGGAAAGCAGAATGGTGTCTAGGGATCTAAGGAACCCTGCAGAATCTAGCTTGGGCAAGGGAGATCTGAATTGGGTACTAGACAGGGGATTCTGGCTGCTGTATAGAGAACTTAATACTGGGGAAATCAGTATGGTAGCCATTATAAAGTTGAGAGAGAATGGGGCTAAATTTAGGGCTGATGGAGTGAGGTGAACAGATTTAAGAGATATCAGAAGTACCACAGCAGGACTTAGATACTCTTATTAGACCAACGGGGAAGATACTCTTATTAGACCAATGCTTCGCATGTGTCTAACGTGTACTAGTTTATCAATAGTGACTGGATCCATGCTGAAAAATGGGAAAAATTGGAAAGGACCAGGTTTTGTTGAAGCAGAATGGGCAGTGGGCAGAAAGTTCTTCATTACAATGAAATCATGTGCCTTTTCTTTGTACCATGACTGAAAACTGACAAAATATCTCCCTATATCCTCTGTCATCTTGTGCTGACAGTAACTGTGGAGGGACTTCTAGGCAAGTATCATCTCCATCTTACAGAAAGAAACCAAGGTTGGTTGAATGTTTAAGTGACAGACTCAGTCACAAGACTGTTACGTGAGAATCCTTCCATTAGCACTTGAGTCTTTTGACTCTATTTCTCTTGTTTTCTGTCCCTCCCTTTGCCTTTTCCAGGGTAAAGTAGTGATAGCCTCTTGCTTCCTCTCCTTTGTCTTAAATCCTCTGACATGATAGGATCTGGTGAATTAACAATGAGGAGAAAAAAACATTTATTTGGATACAAAGGTAAAGGGACTTCCACTTCTGGGAAGATGGGATAGTTGTACTTGTCTCTTTTGCTGTCATTAACTACTGCTAAGAACTGTGGGAATTATATAACACAAACATAAAAAGATTCTGAAAGGTGGAGAGAGGAAGTCAACCAGTTAGGGCCCTGGAGACAGAAGAAACAATACAGTAGTGAGTTCCTTAGCTTTTATTTTTGCCTTAGATATCCCAGCCCTAGAAATAAAGAAGCCAGCAACCCTTAAACACCAAAGGCACATTGGGCGCCTGGGTGGCTCAGTCGGTTAAGCAGCCGACTTTGGCTCAGGTCATGATCTCGCGGTCCGTGAGTTCGAGCCCCGCGTCGGGCTCTGTGCTGACAGCTCAGAGCCTGGAGCCAGTTTCAGATTCTGTGTCTCCCTCTCTCTGACCCTCCCCCATTCATGCTCTGTCTCTCTCTGTCTCAAAAATAAATAAACGTTAAAAAAAATTAAAAAAAAAAAAACACCAAAGGCACAGACCAAAAAAAGTCCTAACAAAAATCTGTTCTCTCTAGCCAAAGGATTAACAAAGGAGAAGTTTAGCAATACAGGTAACTTCTAGACAGTATCTGCTCTACTCCGGCCAAACTCCACATACAAACAAAAAACAAGCCCACACTGTAGTCCCACTCCACTTCCGGCAGCAGAGGTCAAGTAGGGAGCCTAAACTTGTACCCTCACTGTGCTCTACTGAAACATTCCAACTTCCTTACCAGATTAGTGTCGGAGAAGGCCAAGTATGGAGCTAGGGCTTTCATAGCCACTTGTGGTAATGACTCCAAGTGGGGAGCCTGGATTTCTACCCACAAGCAATAAAGAAGTGCTCCTTTCCTCCTCGAGGGAATGGCATCAGAGGAGGCCTAATGGAGAGTTAGGATCCTCACCACTACTCATCTGTGACAAGGCCACATTCATCCAGCCATGGAGAAGTGGTACCAGGCACTGAAAAGAAAGAATTACCAACCTAGAATTCTATGTCTCATGAAAATATTCTTCAGGAATAAGGGGGCAAGGAAAACATTCTCAGATGAAGGAAGGCTGTTCCTTTATTTATTCATTTTATGAAGCTGGTATTGCTCAATACCAAAACAATAGAGGAAAGAAAACTGCAGACCAACATCCTTCATAAATACAGATGTAAAGATTTTTAGTGAAATATTAGCAAATAGAATGCACAGATTTAAAAAAAAAAAGAGAGGGTGCCTGGGTGGCTCAGTTGGTTAAATGTCCGATTTCAGCTCAGGTCATGATCTCATGGTTCTTGAGTTCGAGCCCCATGGTGGGCTCTGTGCTGACAGCTCAGAGCCTGGAACCTGCTTCGTATTCAGTGTCTCCCTCTCTCTCTGCCCCTCCCCTGCTCATGCTTTGTTTCTCTCTCTCTCTCTCTCTCTCTCTCAAATGAATAAATGCTAAAAAAATAAATAAAAAATAAATAAAAAGAAAAAGGATTCTGAACAGTGACCAAGTGGAGTTTATTTGTAAATGAAATGATGTAATCTAGCATGTTAATAGGGTAAAGATGAAAAATCACATGATATTATCAATTCCTACAGAAAAAGCATATGACAAAATTCAATACCTATTCATGATAATAACCCTTAGAATACTAGCAAAAGAAGGGAACTATCTTAATTTCATAAAGAATGTCTATAAAAAATATACAGGTAACATCATACTTGATGGTGAAAGACAGAATGCCTTCTCCTTAAGACTGGAATAAGACACAAGTGGCCAGTCTCCCACTGTGCAGCCTAGTATTCAGTATGGTATTAGAGGATCTAAACAGCACAGTAAGGCAAGAAGAAGAAATAAAAGGAATAGATAAATTGAAAAAGAAATAAAAGGGGCGCCTGGGTGGCGCAACCGGTTAAGCGTCCGACTTCAGCCAGGTCACGATCTCGCGGTCCGTGAGTTCGAGCCCCGCGTCGGGCTCTGGGCTGATGGCTCAGAGCCTAGAGCCTGTTTCCGATTCTGTGTCTCCCTCTCTCTCTGCCCCTCCCCCGTTCATGCTCTGTCTCTCTCTGTCCCAAAAATTAATAAACGTTGAAAAAAAAATTAAAAAAAAAAGAAAAAGAAATAAAAAATGTCTTTATTTGTAGATGAATTGATTGTCTACATAGAAAGCCCTAAGGAATCTACCCCAATCCTCCTCCCCAACCAAAAAAACTCCCAGAAATAATGGAGGAGTTCAACAATTTTGTGAAATATGAGATCAGCATACCCACATTAGTTGTATTTCTTTATACTAGCAATGGGCCTGTGGCCACCAAATTAAAAATGCAGTACTATTAGCAAGCACTCAAAAAAATGAAATGCTTGGAGGTGAATATATCAGAATATGTACAGGATTTATATGTTGAAAACTATAAAATGAAATAAATCAAGTATCTAGATAAGTGGAAAGACCTACTGTTTTCACGTATTAGGAGACTCATCATAGTAAAACTACAGAATGCTGATGAAAGAAATCAAATATCTAGGTAAATGGAAGAACCTACTGTTTTCACGTATTAGAACACTCAGCATAGTAAAGTTATCAATTCTTCCCAATAGATACACAGATTTAATGTAATTCCTATAAAAATCCCTGCAAGATTTTTTTGTAGATATAGACAAGATTATTATGAAATGTAACGTAAAGGCAGAGGAAATAAGATAGCTAAAACAATTTTGGAAAAGAACAAAGAGGTAGGGATCAGTTTATCTGGATATTTATAAGCAAAAAAAAAAAAATCTTGACCTAAATCTCACATATCGAACAAAAATTAATTCCCATGTGTCAAGGACTTAAATGTAAAACTATGAAACTTTTAGGGAAAAAAAAGAAGAAAATCTTTGGAATCTGTGTCTAGACAGAGTTGTTAGACTTGACACAAAAAGTATAAGCCAGAAAGGAAAAATCAATAAGCTCTACTCGATCAAAATTTAAAACTCTTTCTATGTGAAACATTCTGTTAAGAGGCTGAAAAGATGAGTCACAAACTTGGAGAAAACATTTGCAAGCCACATAGATCATCCAACACAGGACTATCACCTCAAATTTAAATGAGCTCTCAAAACTCAACAGGAAAAAAAAAATGGCGGACAATCCAATCAGAGAATGGGCACAAGATAGGGATAAGACATTTCTTCAAATAGTCACATGAAAAGATGTTCTACATTTTTAGCCAAAATGAAAATGCAAATTAAATCCACCAGGAAATATTTCTGCATACATATCAGAATGACTAAAAGTGTCAACACTAAATGCTGGCAAGGATATGGAGAAAAAGAGTCACATCATCCATTTTGAATTAATATTTTACAAGTTGTGAAGTTTAGGTCAAGGTTCTTTGGCTGGGGGGAGGCTATGAATGTCCAAATGCTCCAGCAGAACTTGCTGAAAAATCTACCCTTCCTCTGTTGAATTAAATTTCTTCACCATTGCTAGTGAGAATGTGACATGGCACAATCACTCTGGAGAACAGTTTAGTAGTTTCTTAAAAACTAAACCTACAACTACCGTACATCCATACATTCTCACTCTGGGGCATTTAACCCAGAGAAACGTAAACTTAGATCTACACAGAAACCTATACTTGAATATTTACAGCAGCTTTACTCATAATAGCCACAAAAAAATTAAAAGCCTAGATGTCCTTCAGCAGGTGAGTGGTTATATGAAATGAGGTGCTTTACGTGATGGAGATTATTTAGCATTCGAAAGAACTGTTGGTACCCACAAAATCCTGCATCAATTTCCAGAGAGTTATGCTGACTGAAAACAAGCCAATTTCACAAGGTTACATTTTGTGTGATTCTGTTTATATGACATTCTTAAAATGACAAAAGTGTAGAAGGGAGAACAGATTAGTCATTGCCAGTGATTGAGGGTGGGTAGGGAAGTGGGACAGGAAGGAATGGGTGTGGCCACAAATGGGCAACATGAGGAATCTGCAGTAACAAAAATGTTCTTTAGGGAGAAAAACACACACAGGTAAACAATTTAACTGGGGCAGTAGGTTTATTTTTGTAATTGTTATTTCAGGCACAGCATATGACTATAGACATTGTTTCTGTATTCATGCCCATTGGTACTTAGAATCTGAAGTGTGGTACAATGAAATTACATCATGTATTCTGATCCACCTTCTGTTGCCAACTAACTTGTGACCTTGATTGTGTTCTTCATGTCTGCTGGAACTGAGGCTTCTCCGGAGGGCTTTGCAGTGATGAAGCACAGAGAGTCCTTCCAGCTGTAGAATTTGATGGTTTCATGTTTCAGTGCATCAAATGCATTTCGGCATCTCAAAAGTATACTCAGACATGCAAGAGTGCATCTGTTATGTTATTTATCTGTTTTCATCAAGCATGTTTTGCATGGGTTATTTTAAAGCATGGAACTTGATAGCGTTTCTTTTCAACAGTGACAAAGGCAGAGACCCCAAATTGTCCTTGTATTTCTTACTTTTGATTACCTCTTGTGCCTCTGAAGGTATGATTTGCTTTGCTCATGGAAAGCTGTTGAAAAGGACTCACAATGAATGTTGGTTGGAAGGGAATTGGCAGTTTCAGGGTAGAATGTATTGCTGAGATTGCTTTTTGAAGTGTAATTTGGTGTGGTTTTACCTTCTTGTGAATTCTGTGGTATCATCTGAGGCATAGTTCACATTCTGAACTAATTTTGTTTGTTTGCATCACATGTTGATGGAACTTAACACACAATAGGTCTTAATTCATGTGAAACTTTGTGGTCTGAAAGCCCGTTTTTTGAACTTTTAAGCATATCTCGTGAACCCTTAACCCCCCCATCACTCTTCATCTAACGTGGCTCAGTCTGGTGCTCACTGTTGATTTTCCCTAAGGGAGCTGAGAAGTACATTCTCCCAGGATGGTTTTCATGGCATTAAACATGGGGCTACCACATTCCCAATGCCAAATAGCAGGCATATTTTACTGTCTTCCCTTATGCCCTATAATATTGGAAAGAAACCATATAGTTGGGTGACTTTGAGATCTATTCCTCACCTCTTTCTGAATTAACAGACATTTATTAAGCATTGTCTGCTGTCAGAGAAGGAGGGTACAGTGTGTGCTTGCTTTATTTCTATGGAGACTAGTGGCTTTGAAGTAAAAGACTACGATCTTTGTCCTTTTTTCATGTTGTGTCTTTCCTCCTTAACTTTCATAATTTATAAATTCTCTGGTCTTTGACTTGAGCTTTTTGGTAAAAGTGCAAATTAGACATAGGTTATCTATTATTATGGGCATAGAAACCCCAATAATTGGAATTTGCAAGGTCAAAATTTCTCTTCCCACTGTTACAACTAATGATCTAATATCGTATTGAGACTATTTTCTCATAGAAATGTAATCTTGGGAAAGAAATAATACCTTAAAAAAAGATGTATAATATAGTGTATTTGAACATCATCTCTGGATTACTTATGTTTTCAAAGGCATTTTTATGCCTTGAAAGCTGTGGGTTTAATGGGCTATATGTATTGGCATCAGGGGAACCACAATGAAATATCACTTTGATTTAGGGTTGCTATGGAGAATGTTTTAATGTTTCAATTCAATAGTTTATAATATATTTATGCTTGTTTATACATATATACTTGAGCAGACTTCTAGTTTGGTGAATGTTTTAATTGACTATCAAGATGTAATAATAGTCATTTGAAAAATAGCCAATAAGAAAAAAAAACAAAAAAAGCACTTTTAATTTTATTTGACACCTACATAAGAGAAAGCAATTTAACAGAGTTGCACACTTTTTTTTTCTGCATTGTAAAGCTTTGCATGAGGCTTTTGATATATTTACTGATAGCGTTCAGTATTCATCCTTTGATAGCCTGCCTTCACCAGTCGGTATTTATGATTGCTATGGTGTGAGGAGTCCTGGCCAGCATCTTAATTACATCTAATTATCAAGTCACAGATAGAATGACCTTGCTGGAGCCACGCCATTTTGTCCTGAGTAACATATGCCCTTAAATTGTCTTCTCAGGTTTTCTTAGGGCAGAACCTATTATAAAGGTTTGATTTTAAAAGTTAAGGGGGGGGGGTGGAAAGAAAGCTCCAGAGTAGTGAACAGCAGCTGACATCTAAGTTAGGGTGAGCCACCTGATTTTCTCAGGCTCCCTGACTTTTGTGTCTGAAGCAGAAAGGACTCTTTGACTGGTTGAGGGTCTGCTTCATGCCTAGCACTATACTAATCTGGAGATGATACTCCACTGTAGTGTACTATTCATCTGGGTTTACGCTCACTCTTTCTAAGTACATTTTTCACACTAACTTCATAAACAAAATGTTGTTTTTGTTTGGGTAACATTGACTTTGAGGTATTTTGTTTTGGAGGTGAAGTTAGTGTTTGGATTACTGTTACAGCCCTTGTTCTTATGGCCAGTCATTACCACCTAGGTCCTAACTTGACCAAAATAGTGGCTGACCTGGGGAGACAGGCATGACAGCTTCAAGTAGTGGCTGTCCTCTCTGGTGGGCATTGACGTTGTGCAGGGCTTGTATTAGTTCCCTAAGGCTTCCATAACTATCAAAAACTTCATGGTTTAAAGCATCAGGACTTTACTCTCTCATAGTTCTGGAGGCTAAAATCAAGGTGTGAGCAGGGTCTCATGCCCTCCGAAGACTTTAGGGGAGAATCCGTCTTTGCTCCTTTGAGGTTCTGGTGGCTTCTGGTGTACCTTGGCTTGTGGCACCCTAACTCCACTCACTGTCTCTGTCTTCTGCTCCTTGTCTCTGTGTCCACATTCCCCCTCCCGTTCTCTTCTGAAAATACCATTCATTAGATTAAGCCTCACCCTAAATCCAAGATTATTTCATCTCAGTATTCTTAATTACATCTGCAGGAACCCCAGGATCAAGTCAGAGCTAACTTCACATCAGGAAGTGGGGAATTTATCTGTGTCTTCAGGCATTTATACCTGTTTGCGCTCCTTCAACGCCCAGAAGCCCCTGGAGCAGACTGCTAAGACTCAGAAGTTCTTAGTGCAACAGGCCTTTTCGATGCCCCACCCCTTCTTCCCACCCCTGTGTCTCCTCTGCCAGGGAAGCCCACACTCAGAAGGTGGGGAGATTATACAAGGGTGTGAATCTCAGAAGGTGGAATCTGTAGATACTGTTTTAGAAACTACCAAGGGTAGGACCCTCCCCCCAAACCTGTATTATTTTTCTTTGGAGTATGTCCTGAGTATTCCTAGCTTGTGGTATGCCCTGCCTCTTTCCTCCTGCCATACCTTGTGAGCACAGTGGGGCAGATGTCACCCTGCTATACTGAAGCGTAAGAGGTTAAAGAGTACGCTTAGACAGCCACACAGAGCGTCAGCAATAGTATTGTGATAAGAACCTCAATCAGCTGATATCCTGGTGGGTCATTATCTCCTGAATTATTTTGCTCCATGATTACACATGAACTATCAAGCTTCAGAAATAAACCACTATAGCAGGCCAGGAGGGAACAATATGAGCAGCCATTGAGAATGTGCCGCTGCAGAGAGAATTGCTAAATGGCAGTTCTTTGAAACCACTTTACCAAACTATAGTTTGTGTATCTGCTGTAACTGCTCCTTATAATAAGCCAGAGCAGCTACACTCTTATTCCTTGTTCTAAACACCCAGTTCTGAAACCGCCATTTCAGGAGGATATTCTTGGGAGAACACTGAACATCATTTCTAGGCATTTCCAATTCTACATAATTAGAATAGAAAGACTTTCAAGTCGGCTTCAGGTTTTAGCTTGTTATATAAATAAGTTCACAGGAATCTCAAATGCTTTACAGAAATCTGACAGCAACTATAAAAGGCTTTTGAACATTTTTGTTGCCAAAGTCCCAGGGATTGCTGGAATCTTAAATAGCCCATTTTAAGCTCCAATTCAGAAGCTTTTTGTCATGTTTAATAATGTGGTGAATAATTCCTTTTCTGTTAGTCGTTTCCTCTTTTATAATCCACAAGGATCTTTGAGCCATAGAATGGATATTTTCTGTAGCTATAAATTAAAGGTCCTTTGGATCCAAAACTTAAAATGGCCTTTTAATGTACCACTTCTGTAAATCCATTTATCTAGGTCTAAAGATTCATTAAAATCCATTTAAATGAAAGCATTATACAGGTATGTGTCCAATTCAAGGGGTGATCATGTTGAAATGAGAATGCACGGAAGACATTAGATATTCCTACATATAGTAGGAAGTTTAATAGGAACAGAATTATTTTATTTGTAGAGGATATTAAATGTTAGAAATACCTTTCTTATCCCCTCCCTCCTCCTTTCTTTTCAAGTATAAGGGCAGTTAGGAGTTTGGTCCAGGGTCCAGTGACTGCCACTGGGTCCGTGGAGAATGTTCATGAGATCTTTGAATTTAGATAGGAAAAAACATTACGTCTTCATTTACACTAACCTCTAGCTGAAATTTAGCATTTCTTTCAAATATGAATGTAGGCATAAAACCAGAGTAACATTGGCACTGCTTTGATGTTGTCACCAAAAGAACTAGTGGGTATTGCTTAATCATTTTATAGTTATTGCAAATAACTCAAAATATCATTTGGCTTATTACTCCTTTGAAAAGAGCTATTAGACCTGCTATTAGGATTCATTATTTAGTGTCTTAATAAATAAACACAAGTTGTTCTATCACAAATCTGTTTTAAAATATTCTGATAGCTGTATTTCAGCTTAACTAGTATTCTGTATAATACTTTTTAATTAAAAACATTCTTAGAAGAATATCAGGGATCCAAAGGGGTTCAGGTATATACACACATACCCACATATACATACTCACATAGTGCTGGAACCAAGAAAGCACATAGAATGAATGAGGAGCCCTGGCATTCATTGATCAAGTATTGGATATTAGGCACTTTGGATGGTGTTCTTTAGACTTTCTACCAACTTTGTGAGGTGAGGCCATTATCACATCATTTTACAGATGCTGGGTCAGGAGCTTAGTGGTAACCAGCCTCCAAGATGGCCTCCTATGACCCTCACCTTTTTGTATTCACCCCCATGTGAAGCCCTTACTCACGATGTATCAGGTTGACCTCTTTGACCACTATAGTACAGTGAAAGCAACATTGTGTGACTTCTGAAACTAGGTCATAAAAAGCTTACTCATTTTGGAGGAAGCTCGTCACCATATTATGAGAACATTTAAGCCATCCTATGGAGAGGTCCATGTGACAAATAGTGAGGTCTTCCAATGGCCACTACCACCTTCTCAGCCTTGTGAGTCAACTTTAAAGTGGATCTTCCAGCCCCAGTCAAGCCTACAGATTGTTTCAGACATGAAACAATGTCTGAGTCCTACCTCCAGAAAGACCCTGAGCCAGAACCATTGATCTATGCTACTTCCAAAATTCTTGACCTACAGAACCTGTGAAGTAATTGTTTATGGTTGTTTTAAGCCCCTGGATTTTGAGTATAGTTTGTTAAATAGCAATAGATAACTGATACCCAGGGCTTTTGTAACTTTCCCAGGGTTGGAGTACTAGTAAATGAGAGGCAGGATGGGAACCAAGCTATTGCTGATAAAGAGTGCTGTTTTCCTCCACTTAACAAGATGGCAGTGTTCTGAGACAAAACTATGTATCCCTTCTCTTCCTTTTCCTTCAGTACTCCTTTTCTCTCTTCTCTCACACACCATAGATATGTAGCACTTGACAGTTGATGAGGCAGTGGGTCATTTATTTCCTCACTGGATCCCCTTAACTTCTTAAAGGAAATTAAGCAGTGTGACAAACACCTGATAAAATTTATTAAACCATTAATATGTATTCTAAATAGGTTTCTAAGTGTCGAAATCGATCCCAATAACAGTCATGTATGTTATGCTGTTATCACCCTAATGTGGCAGGAACTAAATGAAATTTTCCTGGATCTTCACAATAACCTTGTCATTGGGTAGGCAGGTGACATGTCCCCATTTTAAAGATGACTTGGCTGAGTTCACTGTTGAAAGGACTCGCTAAATCAAGAAGGTTTTCCTGTGTTAGAAGCAAAAGTAGAAATCTGCTCCCCCTGATTGGAGTTAATCTCCTATCCTGCTGATATGAAAGTATTAAAAGATAAGAGAAGAGTCACCAGGCTAATTTGTACAGCATTTGTTTGAAGTAATGCCTTCTCTGCTTGTGTAGATATGGAAATATCTGAAGCCTTTAGGTTTCTTTGGAAGAACTTGGGTAAAGACCATCTTAACATTTGAATTTATATTCCCAAACTGGTGGTGGCGGGGGTGGGGGAAGCAATGTGCATTGGATGGTGAATTGATCTCTGGATTATCCCTTGACCTTTTGGTGACATTAAAATGAAAGAAAACTAAATGAAATGATATATCTCCATAGCATTCTAAGCCTATTGATATAAAAATGTAATTTAAATACCAAACACCAACTTTCCCTGTTGCTTTTCTGTCTGATTTTTAAATAACATTTTCATTATTGTTTCCATAGTAGATTAGCCTCGTAGTTAGAAGGAAAACTCAAAACAAAATACATTTAAAGTTGGAAATATCTTTTTATTTGAGAGCAAGATTGGGTGCTGTGAGAATTATAGTAAATTACTTAGCTGATATGTACTAATATTGAAAACATCCTTTATAAGTACCTCATTTGAAAATTTATTTCTATTCAATAAAACAAGCATACCATCAAGGGACTTAGAAAAGAGATAGATACATAAAAATCATAACAAAACCACATTTGTTTGAGAGAAAAAATATTTGCAGCTTGTATCCCTCCCTACTCTAATATAGTTAATTTAGCTAGATTTTTCAAAGCTTCTAGAAGTGATTAGGGAAATGATCAGGGATCCTACAGAAAAATCTCCACAGAACACTGTGGCATGTTATGTTTTCCAGAAATGGCCACAACTGTATTTCCAGTCTCACATGTTCTTCCAGAATCTTGCTAGGCTCTTAAGATGTAGAGTCTGTTTACTTTTCTCTTGTACCTAGGCGGGACTTTGTGACTACCTCTATGAGTAGAATGCACCCAACGTGGGCACGTGCTCTCTTTCCATCCCTCTGCTCTGTCTCCTCCCCATCTTGGGATGCAGTCCCCTGGAATCCAATCACCGTGTGATGAGGGAACCCTAGGCATGTGATAGAAGATGACCATGGGATACAAGCATTTTAGATGACAACCCCAACCAAAGTCTCAGCTCAGATCCATCATCAAATAGGAGATATCCTAAGTCCTGTCTTAAAAGCTGGTTAAATCAGGCCCACCCAGGACAGTCTCCCAAAATGAAACTCAACTCATTAGAAACTTTAACTATATCTGTAAAATCTGCTCACAACATCTTGATTAATGTTTGATTGAATGACTTGGGACTGTGGTTCAGTCTAGCCAAGTTAACATATTAAAGAACCATCACAGTCACCATGAAGATGTCCTCATTTATAAATACACATAAACATATCCTATATAAATATCATATATATTTATAAATATCTATCCACACATACTCCTTGCATTAGAGATATACTTCTCTCATTCTGTGATTTAACTCAAAGGTATATTTCAAGGAAGGGTGGGGTGGCAGACCCCTGTAATGATAACTCATGGGTTGTAACTTTTTGACATTGTTAATGATATCTTACTTTTGTTAATGTATCCTTCAAAACATTGACAAAAACAAAGTAGAGTTTGTTCAAGTTGTTACATTTGACATTTCATGTGCCTAAAGTTATATTTTCTTTAGTTTCTCTCTCTTTTTTTTAAATTTTTGGCAAGTTAGCTAACATACTGTGTAGCCATGGCTTCACGAGTAGATTCCTGTGACTCATCACTTTCAGACTTTCGATGGAAGTCCTTAAATAAAGATAAAGGCTTCCACTTTGTTGATATTGTTAGCTTGACTGTCACAAGGCAATTCATGTAAGTCTTGGCTTGCACGGATTCATGAGAAAGATGTTGGTTTATTTTGCAAAAAATCTTACACAGGTGCCTGATGGAGGAAAAGTATTATTTTTAAAGAGTTAAAGATAGGACTTTATTATACATATAGAATAATTATGTTACAAGTTTTAATAAGTCTTTAATGAGGAAACCAGTGAGACCCCTGAGTGTTCTCAGGACCTGGGTATGTGGGTATTTATGAGTATTTTGTTAAAAAAGAAGAGGGGAGAATATGTGAAGAAGATTGCTAGATTAGACACAAGACTGATTAATAGCCTACAGAACAATAAAATGGTAATTTTGTGGTTATTTTTTGTATTAGACACAAATTTGCAAGTTAACCTGTAATAACTTTATAGTAGGTGTACAGTAATCAAAAAATACCTAGCAAATTTACACACATGTGCATTCTCTTAGATAATTAAATCCTTAGGTGGCCTTCTAAAACAATACGCCAGTATGATATTGAAAGGACATGCTATGTATCACCACCACTAGCTTTGCCTTATTTCCAATTTTATGATATTTTGTAACAAGGGCCATATTCATTTTTGTGTCTTAGTAGCGGACACAATGAAATTCTTAGGGAAGTCCATGTGTTACTCTTTTAGGAATATTAAGCTATCACAAAAGGTATTTGAATCTCTTAATTCTTTCTTGAAATTATTCTGAAACAATGAGTGTAAATGAGCAAAGAAGGTGAGAAAAATTAGTTGTGAAGATGGAGTTAGCCACCAATACCATGATTTTTATAATACAGTTCTCTCTAAATTGGGGAAAATGATGGTAAAACTAACAAATTATGGTTACTTTTTAGATGACCTACCTTGCAAATACAGTCCAGTGAGATTCCAGAATTAGCCCAATAGAGAAATTTGAAATCAGACCTCCTTATCTGCTAACCATCTCAATTCTGCTGTCGAATATACTGGGGACTGTACTTGATGAGGTTATTCTGGTTTCATTAACATTTTGTCTAATTTTCACCTGAGCGTCTACTTTCCACTTGTCTTTGCATTTACCATTTGCCAATGTCACACACTGAACTAAGATTCTTAAATGTAATTGACATCCATTTTTAAGAAATAAGTGTTTCGTCATAAAGGGTATTTTTAGGTTTATGGTAAATTTGTTCTCATTTTTAGTTTGTTCTTCAGACAAAGAGTGTAATATATATTGTTCTTCCTTATTCTTATTGAATATTTTCTACTAAATCTGTCTTTTTATGATTCTAAAATGCCAGCTTCACTGTTTTTATTAATTCATACTGACCCTGTGCAGATCTGTCTGTCTCAACTTAATGACTCTTTATAATATATGGATGGCATTCCCCCGCCATTAATGTTTAATGAATTGGCTTCTGATCCAATAGAGTCTAATAAAGGTAATCGTTAGAATCCATTGTCTTTCTGCAGTGCCCTAGAAACTTTTTTATATTCCCTATTGTATACCTTTGGCCCATAGTCTCCTTTTTTGCCTCTTCCAGTGCACTTTCTCTCAACCTCTTTTTCATTATTTAGTCCAAATGTATATGTTTTTACACTTAATTTTTTCCCAGGTCAGGATGACAGTCTTCTGTGTGGAAACTTTAACAAGTACCAGCCTACATGATTGCTGGAGAGAAAATAGACCTTCCTAAATACAGAAAGAATATAGACTTATTCATACACAGACTAAATATTTGGGGGAAAAAAACAAGGATTCTTCTTATAGGACATCTCTCTAGCTGATTGGTCTTTTTGTGTACTCTGAATTTGAGTCATGTGTTAAAAACAAAATTTGGGTTTTAGAGTTAGGTAGTGGTGAAGGATACATAAAGCCATTACATTTAAAACTTTGAAAGGATAAATTTTAGGATGTGTGAAATATCTATATCTATATCTGTATCTGTATCTATATCTATATATCTATATCTATCTATCTATATATCTGTCTGTATGGGTGTGTGTATTTCAATAAAAATATTAGGCCTGAAAGAGTTGAAGGAGCAAAGCTGAGCATCTTCTAATATTATAAACACACACACACATTTTCTCTTTTATTCACTCTTATATATAAATTCTTTCCATATCTCTAGTGAAGGGAATTTTGGTGTGCTTGTGAAATCCATCAGACATTTGTTTGTCACTAAAGAACCTAAACCAAGGCCATATTTATACCTCTGTGCACCTTCTAAAGTCTTTCTTCGTGGGGGATATCTTGCTCCTGAACAAGTTTGGCTCTGCCATCCATCACTTCTGAACATCGAGCTATCCTCTATTTGTTTCAAATTCAAGCCCTATTCTTGGAACTCAACGTGTTTGAAACTGCCTGTTGTATCCACCTTGGGGCTCTGTATACTTAAAGCCATGGACTGAAATCTTAACAGCTCTGAGATTGTTACTAGCTGCTTGAATTAGGGGTTTCTGGTTTCTAGAGACTGTTCCCAGAGAGCATCCCAAGTAAGTTTTTAGATGTGCTTTTCTTTTTTGTTTTCTTCTCTTTGTTTTTCTTTCTTTCCTTAAAATTTAGTAAACTCTTCCTGTCCGTGAACATGGAATATTTGTTTAGTTAGATCTTCTTTAATTTCTTTCATCAGAGTTTTGCCTTCTTTCTCATAAAGATCCTATGTGTATTTTATTAGATTTATACCTAAGTATTTGATTTGTACTAACATAAATGTCATTGTGTTTTAAATACAAGTTCCAATTGTTCTTTGCTGGTATTAGGGGAGGCAATTGATGACTTTATGTTAACCTTTACTCTGCCACATTGCTACAGTCGTTTATTCCAGAAAAGTGTTTTTCATTAGTTATTTGGTATTTTCTACACAGACAATCATTGCATCTCAGAACACAGACAGTTTTTATGTGTACCTTTTCTTCTGTTTTCTTGGTTTATCGTATTATCTAAGACTTCCAGTATAATGTTGAATAGGAGTGTTGAGAAGGGCATAAACTTGCTTTGTTCCCAGTAGCATTAGTTTTTTGTGAGTGTGGTAACAAGTTACTGCAGAATGGTGGTCAAGACAATAACAGTTTATTGTCTCAGGGTTTTGGAGGCCAGAAGTCCAGATTCAAGGTGTTAGCAGGTCTGCCCTCGCATCAGGACTCTAGGGGAAAATCCATTTTTTGTTTCTTCCAACTCCTGATGACTCCAGGCATGTCTTAAGATTGTGACTGCATTAGTTCAGTCTCTGTGTCTTGATCACACTGGCTTCTCTATGTGTATCTGTGTTATTTTCCTTCTCCCTTATAATGATATATATATATATATATATATAGAGAGAGAGAGAGAGAGAGAGAGAGAGAGAGAGAGCGCGCGCGCGAGAGAGAGCTTTTGTTTAAATTCCAGTTAGTTAACATATGGTGTAATATTTGTTGCAGGTGTACAATTTAGTGACTCAACACTTAAATACATCCCCTGGTGCTCATTGTAACAACTGCACTTCTCAATCCCCATCACCTCTTTAATCCATTCCCCACCCACCTCCTCTCTGATAACCATCAGTATGTTCTCTATAATTATGAGTCTGTTTCTTGGTTTCCCTCTTTCTTTTATTCCCCTGTGATCATTTGATTTGTTTCTTAAATTTCATATATGAATGAAATAATTTGGTATTTTTCTCCGACTTCTTTTGCATAGCATAATATTTTCTAGCTCCATCCATGTTATTGCAAATGACAAGATTTCAGTAGTTTTCATGACTAATGTTCCATTCTATATAGGTAGATACCACATCTTCTTTATCCATTCATCAGTAGAAGGACTTTTGGGTTCTTTCCATAATTTGGCTATTGTTGATAATGCTGATATATATATATATATATATATATTCTAAGAGATACATACACCCTGATATATATATATATATATATATATCAGGGTGTATGTATCTCTTAGAATTAGTATTTTTGTATTCTTTGAGGAAATAATAGAAACAACAGGTGTTGACAAGGATGCGGAGAAAGGGGAACCCGTTTACAGTGTTGGTAGGAATGTAAACTGCTATAGCCACTCTGCAAAACAGTATGAAGGTTCTCAAAAAGTTAAAAATAGAACTACAATCTACCAATTGCACTACTAGGTATTAACCCCAAGAATACAAAATACTAATTCAAAGGGATGTAAGGATATTTTGAATGGCATTTAGGGCCCACTCAAATAATCCAGGGTAAACTCCTAATTTCTAAATCTTATGGCTCCAAAAGTCTGTCTGTTGGTGTGTCTGTTTCTCATTTATTTTTTACCCCAAGTAAGCTAACACTTAGAAGTTTTAAGAATTAAGACTTGATATCTTTGCCCATTATTCAACCAATTGCAGTGATGTTAAGAATTAAGTATGTAGTTTCTCACCATTAGGTTTGATATTATGTTACTTGTATGTTTTGTAGATTTTTTTCATCTAGTTGAGGAAATTAATGCTGCTCCTAGTTTGCTGTGATTTTTTATTATAAATAAAACATTTTCCCAAGGTTTTTTCTATATTTATTGCTATCACAGGTTTTTTTCTTCTATAACTGATGGATAGGCTGGATAACATTAATTGATTTTGGAATGTTTGACCAGCTGTGTGTGACTGGAATAAATTTTACTTAGTCATGCTGTATAATTATTTTTATACCTTGTGGATTTGATTTCCTAAAACTGTTGAAAATTTTTACATCTCTGTTCATGACTGATACTGATTTCTAGTTTACCTTTCTGGTAATATCTTTATATGATTTAGGTATTAGGGTAATTCTAGCATTGCAGAATGACTTAGGAAGTGTTCCCTCTATTTCTTTTTCTCTAAAATTGACTTAGGAAATTGGTATAATTTGTCCCTTTAAATGAATTCACTAGTGAAACTTTCTGGGCCTGATGCCTCCTCTTTTGGAAGGTCATTATTTATTGACCCAATTTCTTGAATGGATACAGACCTATTCACACACTGTATTTCTTTTTGTATGAGTTGTGGTAGTTTGTTTCTTTTAAGGAGTTGGTTCAGTTTATCGAGGCTACCAAGTTTGAGATCAGAGTTGTTCATAATGTTCTTGTGTTATCTTTTGAGTATCCATGAGATCAGTAGCAATGATCTCTCTTGTATTTCTTTAAGTAATCTCTATACCCCATTGTGATCTCAAACTCATGCCCCTGAGATCAAGAGTCACATACTCCTCTGACTGAGCCTACCAGGTGCCCTTTTTTTATTTCTAATATCAGTAATGTGAATCCTCTCTCTCTCTCTCTCTCTCTCTCTCTCTCTCTCTCTCTCTCTCTCTCTTTTCTTGATTTGGCTGGAGGCTTATTAATTTTATTGAGCTTTTTAAAGGACCAGCTTTTGGCTTTGTTGATCTTCTCTAATTGCTTTATTGTTTTCAATTTATTTGATTTCTGCTCAAATTTTTATTCTTCTGATTTTGCTCTAGGTTTCATTTGCGGTTCTATCTTGGTTCTCTAAGGTGAGAGTTTAGATTATTAATTGTTAGACCTTTCTTTTTTCAAATATATGTATTCAATGCTATATATTTCTTACTAAGTACTGTTTTTGTATTCCACAAAATTTGGTAAGTTGTATTTTCATTTATATTTAGTTCAAAGTATTTGGACATTTCTCTTGAGACTAGGTGTTTGACTCATGTAAAATGTAGAAATGTGATGTTTAATCTCCAATTATTGTGGAGTTTTCCACCAATGTTTCTATTATTGATTTCCACTTTACTTCCAGTGTGATTTAAGAGCAGACATTGTACAATTGCCATTCTTTTAATTTTGTTAAGATGTGTTTTATGGCTTAGGATGTGATCTGTCGTGGTGAATATTCTATGTGAGTTTGAGAAGAATGTGTAATTCAGCTGTTGTTGAAGGAAGAATTCCATATATGGTTGTTAGATCCGGATGATCAATGCCACTGTTCAGTTCAACCATGGACTTACTTTCTACCTGCTGAATCTATCAATTATTAACAGCGGGTTGTTGAAGTCTCCATTCATAAGAGTGGGGTTTTCTGTTTTTCTCTACATTTCTGTTACTTTTTGCCGTATGTATTTTGAGGCTCTGTTTTCGGATGCACACATTCAGGACCACCTCATTGTTTATTTTGGAGTACTGACCTCTTTATCATTAAGTAATGCTCCTCTTTATCCCCGATAATTGTCTTGGTTTTAAAGCCTGTTTTGTCTGATATTATTACAGCTATTCCACCTTTCTTGAGATCACTGTTAGCATAGTATATCTTTCTACATTTCTTTACTTTTAATATATCTGTGTCATCGTATTTGAAGTAGATTACTTGTACACAGCTTATGGTTGAGTCTTGGTTCTTGTTTTTTTTAATCTACTCTGGCAGTGTATTTTTTATTTGTGTCATTAAACCATTTACATTTAAAATGATTAGTGATACAGTTAGATTAATACCTACCAGGTTTGTAACTGTTCTCTATTTCTTGCCCTTGTTCTTCATTTCTTTCTTCTTCCTTCTTTTTTGAAAGGTTTATTTATTTTTGAGGGAGGATGAGTGGGGAAAGGCAGAGAGACGGCGGTGTGCAGAGAATATCAAGTGGGCTCTGGCTGATGGCAGTGAGTCTGATGCAGGGCTCGAACTCACAGACTATTAGTGCGTGACCTGAGCTGAAGTTGGGCTTTCAACCAATTGAGCCACCCAGGTGCCCCTACTTCATTTATTTTTAAATCTTCTCTTGTCTTAAGTGAGGATTTTGTATGATTCCATTTTCTCTCCTGTAATTAGCGTATCAATTATGGTTAAAAAATGGTTTAGTGTTTGCTCTTATGTTTTCATTATCAACTTACAACTAATTTAAGTCCACTTTCAAATAAAATTATAGTGCTCGATGGTAGTACAGATACTGTATAACAGTATTCTCTATTTCTCTCTCTCTTCCTTTATGAAATTGTTCTCACTTGTTTATTTTATGCTCATGCTGTAATCATCCAGTAAAATGTTTTGATTACTTTGAGCAGTACCGTATTAAATTAACTCTGATTAAGAGAAACAAAAGATCTTATTTTGAACTCTGATGCTTTTCCTTCCTTTATGTAGTTAACGTTTCTGTGCCATTTTCCATCTCTGAAGATCTTTTAACATTTGCGACGTGAATCTACTGGTGAGAAATCCTTTATTTCTTGGTTGTCTTAGAAACCCTTTGTTTCTCCTTTGCTTTTGAATGATAATTTTTTGAGTACAGAATTAGAGATTGGAGATTTTTTGTTCCAGAACTTTAAATCTTTCACTGCATTCCCCTTTTGCTTGCATTATTTATTGCAAGAAGTCAGACAAGCTCTCTGCAGAAAAGTAATATTTGTCCTCTAGATGCTTTCATGGTTTTCTATTTGTTTGTGGTCTTTTTTTCCGTTTAAATATAATATGCCTAGATGTAGGTATTTTAGAATTTATTATGCTTGGTGGTCTCTAGGCTTCCTGGATCTGTGATGTGATATCTGTCATTTTGCAAATTTTTCAGCAATCATTACATCAAATACATCAAATATTGTGTGCTTTCTCTCTGTCTCTTCACTTTTGGTATTCTCATTACGCTTTTTAAAAATTGTCTCACAGTTCTTGAATGTTCTGTTCTATTTTTTTTTTTTCCTGCATTTCACTTTGGAGAGGTTTCTATTGACATGTCTTAAATCTCACTGATTTTTTCCTTGGCCCTGTTCTGTTTACTAATGAGCCTATCAAAGGCATTCTTCACTTCTGTAACAGTGTTGTTGATTTCTAGCATTTCCTTTTGATTCTTTCTTTGAATTTCCATTTTTCTGCTTATATTACCTGTCTGTTCCTGCATGTCTGCTTTTCTAGTAGAGCCCTTAACATATTAACCAAAGTTTAATTCCTTACCTGATAATTCCAAAACCTTTCTCATATCTGAGTCTACTTCTGATGCTTGCTTTGTCTTTTTAGACTGTGTTTTTTCCTTGCCTTTAGTGTGTCTTGTGATTATGTTGTTGGTGAAAGCAGGAAATGATATCTCAGATTGTAAGAGCTGAGGTTATTAGGCTTTTGTGAGTTTTTTAAAACTATTTTTTAATGTTTTATTTTAAAGAGAGAGACAGAGTGTGAGCAGGGGAAGGGCAGAGAGAGAGAGGGAGACACAGAATCCAAAGCAGGCTCCAGGGTCTGAGCTTGTCAACACAGAGCCCAATGCAGGGCTCGAACTCAGGAACCAGGAGATCATGACCTGAGCTGAAGTCAGATGCCTATCGGACTGAGCCACCCAGGTGCCCCTATTGGGAGCTTTTATAGTAATATGTCTAGGAACTGGATTGTGTTTAATGTTTGTTGTAGATGTATTTTTTCTCCCATGTTTTCTCTGGGTTTCCTTAAGAAATCATTTGTAAATGGAGTCCATTTATAATAACTATAAACCATTGTTATACTATAAGTTATAATCCATTGTTATTCTAAAGTTACAATTTCATTGTTTTACTAAAGCCCTGTTCATCTAGTGATAAGAGGTATTGAGGATGGATACTATTCTATAATGTTATAATCATATCTCATTTGTTAGGGAGTCTGATTCCCTGGGCTGTGATCTTTAGAAGTATCTCATAATCTTTTCCTTCCTCCCTTCCTCCCTCCCTCCTTCCCTCTCTTCCTCCCTGCCTCCCTCCTACCCTGCTGCCTTGCCTTGCCTTGCCTTGCCTTTCCGTTCTTTTCTTTCCTTCCCTGTTTTGTCTCCTATGATGAGTCAGAAAAAGTAGAAAGGATCAGAATTGGCTAAATGTTTTTTTCCCTAAGTTCAGATAAAACTCTGGTAAAGTATGGGGCGCCTGGGTGGCGCAGTCGGTTAAGCGTCCGACTTCAGCCAGGTCACGATCTCGCGGTCCGTGGGTTCGAGCCCTGCGTTGGGCTCTGGGCTGATGGCTCAGAGCCTAGAGCCTGTTTCCTATTCTGTGTCTCCCTCTCTCTCTGCCCCTCCCCCGTGCATGCTCTGTCTCTCTCTGTCCCAAAAATAAAATAAACGTTGAAAAAAAATTAAAAAAAAAAAAAACTCTGGTAAAATATATTTCGTAGGAGCAGGCCTTTGTTATGAAAACAACCTGGGAAACTTTCAAAAACAGTTATTTTCCCCTCCCTGACAGGATTTTTCCCTCCAATCTTCATCATTAAAACATGGTAGTGTTCCTAGAGGTAAAGCCACCAAAAGTGTGGGGTCTGTCCTAAGACTGGGCCCCTAGGAGTTTTTAACTCTCAAGCTAGTTCTTATTGAGCCTCCAGCAGTTTGTTGAAGTTACCATTTCTGTGTTCCTCTTAGTTACTAGCTCCTTCTGCTTTAGCTTCAGGTAAGCTGACCGTGTCTCTGATTCTTTGTATTCTCCTATGTCTGCAGATTGTGGGGTGGTGGCTTGCTCTGTAACCTCAATTCTCTGATGGTTCTAAAAATAAAGTGATTGATTTTTTGGTTGGTTCACTTTTTGGGGGGGCGGGGAATGGCAATGATGGCTTCCAATTCCTGACGTGTCCATCCCAAGAAATTTTCATTCAAATGGTTGATAGACAAACCCAGAAATTTTTAGTCATGTTAATACATAAATTGACATTTTCTTATGTTTTCACTAATTTCTCTCCCACCACCAATCAGCAGGGGTTTAAGAAGCCACTAAGATTTTTTTCTAAGTAAATACAAGTTTTAGGTACTGAACCTTTTGTACATTTTAAATAACAGTTGCGTTTTTTTTTTAAATGTTTCTTTATTTTAAGAGAGAGAGAAAGAGAGAGAGAGAGAGGGAGGGAGGGAGAGAAAGAAAGGAAGGAAGAAAGGAAGGAAGGAAGGCAGGAAGGAAGGAAGGGAAAGAGCACAAGTGGGGGAGGGGCAGAGAGAGGGGGAGACAAGAGGATACCAAGTAGGCTCTGCTCTGTCAGCACAGAGCCAGATGTGGGACTCAATTTCATGAACTGTGAGATCATGATCTGAGCCAAGATCAAGAGTCAGATGCTTCACCAACTGAGCCACCCAGGTGCATCATGAAATAGGAGTTTAAAAATTATTTTGTGATTCACCTTGTTTAGTTGTTACATAAACACTGTTGGGGCATCTCCATTTGCTGAAAAGGCTCTCTCACCAGTTTTACATCTTGTAGACTCTCAGACAAGATTCTCTTGGGCTCTGAGTACCCAAGTATGCTTTGCATTATTATTATTCTTTTTCTCAGTCATGAAGAAAACATCTGTATGAATGCGTGGTCTTCTCACAAAATAAGCAAGATGTTTTAGCATGCATCTTTTGGGCTGTTTCTATGTTTCTCAGGGGGCTTTGGAGTCTAAAACATAATAATTCTCTCCAGACTATTGCTTAAACCTACCTTGATAGTCATCTAGGAGGACATTAATTACTGCCTTGCCTTTTAATTTGTAGGAACTAGATGTGTACACACATAAGTAGGTGTCCAGTTTCAAAACCACAGATTGCAAGCCTTTATACACAGCAACTTTAGGATTGATACTGAGATACTGGATGAGAACAGAGTATGTCTGTTAGTTTAGTTTGGGTTACTGGCTTTCCTTGGTAAGGACTTGGACTCTCTATAACCCAATAGAACAAGATTACTCAGACTACCTTCCTTCCTAAGTATGAATTTATCAGTCACATACTATGTGCCAGCAACTATGCTAGTCACAGTTATATAGTAGCAACCAAGACAATATGACATGTGTGAACTCAAAGAATTTTCTTTTTAGTAGGGCATAAGATAAATGTTGACTGCCAGTTTTTGAAAAGACTGCCAGAAAAACCTATTGATGAAGCAAAGCTACACTTTTAGAACTAACGCAGTAAGGGATGTACCACTTTGACAGAATTTGAGTAGATTCTCAAAATAGGAAAATTAAGGGAGTGCATTTATTAAGCTTGGGGTTTGAACCCAGTGATTTTAACACAGGTGTTGCAAGTCAGGAAACTGGAGTTTAGAGTTTGGGACAAAACAGCTTTGTGTTGATGTGATAGAAAGGGGAGGGTGGGTGTTAAAGTAGCCTTGATGAGTAAACTGATCACCTTGCGAAATAAACTATTTTAGTTAGTTCACGGATTATTGTTCCAGGAGCACATATTTCCCAGAACAGATAGCTAAGTTGTTTTTATTTGTTGTCAGTAATAATGAACAGAGGAATAAGACAATGCTTAGTTTGAGAATTTTCACAAAGGAACATGAAATTGTTAGTTTCAGCTATCACACGTTAATAAACTGAAATCGTTAAAATGGAGCCATCAGGAAGATTTAAGTAAAAGGTGAAATTCTTACCCTGTTAAGTGAAAGAAAAGGATCTTTCTCTTCCTTGCTATGCTCTCTCTCTTTTATAATTACATGTATATGGGAAATTTATTTTGTTACTCTAATATAATTCTATTTGGGAATGCAAAATACAACAGATTTTTTTTTTTCCTTCAAGTAAAGTTATGGGCCTTTTCTAATGAAAGCAGTTTTTAAGCCCATTTTAGTTACAATCATCCATGCTCAATTTGAAAATTAAGTATTTTCATTTAGGTCTTTAGTACTTAGACTTGGCAGGGCTGGGCCATGTCTGCTGGCTGGGCTCTCAGGCCTGCTGTATGCATACTTGTAATCTCTCTCTTGCTTGTCTCTGCTAGACCTAAAATTCCTAGACTCATTCCAGTAGACTCCAAGAGACTGCCTATTCGTTGTACTAAAAGATTTGTGCTTTTCTTAACTTATTTTAAATAGTGGGACTATTGCCTTAATTTTGGAAATACTTGTTGTTATGGATATATTTTTGTTATATATGTTTGTTTCCATAAAATCCAACCATTTTAAACATAGCTGATGATGACTATTCTCAAATGCACAAAGGGAAATAGGACATTTAAATGGATGTACCCACATGATAATTGTTAAATTTATTTTGCTCGTACTGTATGTAAGATATATTCTTAGGCAAGTATTCAGGTAAAGGTTTTTTGTTCATCCTTCCTCATATATTCATTGGGTGACTGATACATAGTTTGCAAAATATATCCCAGGTGCTGGGTATTTGGAGCTGGGGATTGGATGGTGAATACAATGGAACCATTGCCAGCCCTCAGTGAACTTACCATCGAGTGGGGGAGAAAGATACTGAATCAAGAGTGAGATACCTAAGTGTAGTATTGGAGCCCCAATAAGGGGTATGAAAGAGTGATCTGATGCTATAAAAACTGGCCTGAGGGTGGAAGGAGCATAAGAAGAATGGAAGAAATAGAAGACAGTGAGACAAAGAGTGGTCTCCTAGAGAGAACAGACATACAGGAACCCACAGGAAGAAAGGACTAGAACTCAAGCACCTATCAGGATTGCTGAAAGGAATTTGCCATTGTTGTGTTGTCTTATTTTAATGTTAATTTTTTTTAATATAAATTATTTAGGGGCAGCTGGGTGTCTCAGTGGGTTAAGCCACTGACTTCAGGGCATGATTTTGTGGTTTGTGAGTTTGAGCCCTGCATCAGGGACTTGTTGCTGTCAGTGCAGAGCCCCCTTCAGGTCCTCCGTCCTCCTCTCTCTCTGTACTGCCCTGCGCGTGCATGTGCACGTGCTCTCTCTCTCTCCCCCCCCCCAAAAATAAACATTAAAAAAATTCATTCTTTAAATGAAATTTATATCAGTGCTTTTTTTAAATATGAAATTTATTGTCAAATTGGTGTCCATACAACACCCAGTGCTCATCCCAACAGGTGCCCTCCTCAATACCCATCACCCACCCTACCCTCCCTCATATCCCCCATCAACTCTCAGTTTATTCTCAGTTTTTAAGAGTCTCTTATGGTTTGGCTCCCTCCCTCTCTAACTTTTTTTTCCCTTCCCCTCCCCCATGGTCTTCTGTTAAGTTTCTCAGGATCCTCATAGGAGTGAAAACATATGGTATCTGTCTTTCTCTGTATGACTTATTTCACTTGGCATAACACTCTCCACTTCCATCCACATTGCTACAAAAGGCCATATTTCATTCCTTCTCATTGCCACGTAGTATTCGATTGGGTATATAAACCACAACTTCTTTATCCATTCATCAGTTGATGGACATCTAGGCTCTTTCCATAATTTGGCTATTGTTGAAAGTGCTGCTATAAACACTGAGATCCAAGTGCCCCTATGCATCAGCACTCCTGTATCCCTTGGGTAAATTCCTAGCAGTGCTATTACTCAATCATAGGGTAGATCTATTTTTAATTTTTTGAGGAACCTCCACACTGTTTTCCAGAGCAGCTGCACCAGTTTGCATTCCCACCAACAGTGCAAGAGGGTTCCCGTTTCTCCACATCCTCTCAAGCATCTATAGTTTCCTGATTTGTTCGTTTTAGCCACTCTGACTGGCGTGAGGTGATATCTCAGTGTGGTTTTGATTTGTATTTCCCTGATGAGGAGTGATGTTGAGCATCTTTTCATGTGCCTGTTGGCCATCTGGATGTCTTCTATAAGTGCTTTTTAATATTTAATCCATGCAAAGATGCAACGTTTTTATTAATTTCTCTGTAAATTTCAGTCCTTTTTGTGTAATTTTAAACATTTGTGAAAAATCTTTTAACATGACCTTAAAGACTGAGCTCTCATGTGCATACTTGCCAACAGAAATAGTAGTTTTACCTCAAGTAAACAAACCTAGAATTTAGGAGGTACCATTATGTTAATTGCTGCCTTGCAATGGTTGTTTAGTCATTTTGTTTATTGACAGTGACTAGAATCACATCAGCAGTATAATCATCCCAAAGAATAGTGAGGCTTTTCTTTTAAACACAGAATTACTTATACTTCTAATTTAATAAAGTTTCCTCTAAAATAGAATTGGATATTAATTCAAAGAGAAATGAAATTTTAAATTCTTTCCTGTGCTTATGCAGAACATTATAGAAATCCCCAAATCTCTTAATCTTTATTTTCCAACTAACTGAAAGGCAGTCATAAAATGCCTGTGTAAGCAAATCATCTGCTACCATAGACATTATCTTTATGTAAATCTTACATTTTGAATAGAGTGGCTTATCAGATCTGGATGTGTGGTTTTTACATTGATCTATTGTTTACCTTGTTAGAGAAATAGTGGACAGATTACACAGAGATGAGTCAGAGAAATTTAAACTGAATTCACCACTGGTTATTTTGATAGTGTCTCTGAGTCCCAATTCCAAGGATACCCCTTGATTTACCATCGTTGTCAGTCCTCTGCTTTTATTAGTGGCGAATGCATGAACTCCAGACTTCTAGTTTCAAAATCACTGTTGGCGCCTGACGTATTGGAAGGAAGGCCCCACACATATGTCAGTTGAGTCATCTGCATTTGGGGATTTTGTCTGCCTTCCTTGGAAGGTCCATCCAACTGCCTCCCTACTGAGCTCAGGGACTGCAGTTCTAACATCTGTATTTTTGGCCTCAGACTCCATTTGTACAAAAGTGACCATTCTAATAACATCCCCATTCTCGTTAGAGTTCACAGCTTCAGAGTAGTCTTTGATGACTTTTGGGAGTCTTCAGTCAGTCAACCTCAGCATTTGGTGAGTGCACTTTGAAGGAAACTGGTAGAGTATGAATAAAACAGAACGTGTCCTTACCACTTCCTACACGTGCCTCACAATGCAGCTTGTCCCAAACACACTGCTTTTCCTGTAGTTTTCCTGAATAGCATCTGGATCCCACATCTCTGCAAATCGAGGCAAATCCTCTGTTGTTTAAGAATGAGCCCACTTGTCTCTGATCTACACAGCCCTCTCTGATTCTCCTGCCCTAGCTAAGAGTTCTTTATGTCTTTTGCACCTGGAGCCTCATTTCTAGAAGTACTTATCAGATGCTGTCTCATCTAGAAGTAAGTTGTATAAACACCACTTTAACTTTACATCTTATTTATGTTTACATCTGTCAGAGTACTGACCATCTGCCAGCCCATCAGGAAAGCATTTTTGAGTTGCCTAGAATATGCTTGGCAGTCCTTCAGGGTGATGTAGAGCTTGAGTTCTGGAGGTCAGCTCACTGGATCTAGATGGCAACTCCACCAACTAGTAGCTTTATCACCTTGGACTATTTACTTTCTATGCCTCAGTTTCCTCATTGGGTTGTCATGAGGACTTAATGAAACACTGCACATAAAACATCTAGTGCTATACCTGGAGTTGAGTAAGTATTCACAGAACTCTACTAGGCATGATGGACAGGAATTCAGAATGTGTCTGAAGCTTAAACATTACTACTACTTTTTTATGCATTCACAGATGATCTTTGAGTCTTGATTGTCTACTAAGCATTGTGCTAAGTGTTGAGACTGCAAAAATGAATGCTAAATATCTTTGTAACATGGCAGAGGAAGAATCGATACCAGCAACAAAGTTCAGTTTGGGTTAGCCTAGAACGTGTATGTGTGCGTGGGTGCGGGTGTGGCAATGATGTGGTGATGCAAATTCCATAGTAAAAATTCCATGACAAAGGAGTTCATATGTACCATAAAATGAGTATCATTTAATCTCATATTTACTTAAGCCCTCATAATATGTATAGACCTTGATTCTAACATCAGTAAGTGAAATCATCTTTAGATCTTTTTTTTTTAATGTTTATTAACTTGTGTGTGTGAGAGACAGAGTGTGAATAGGGGAGGGGCAGAGAGAGAGAGGGTGGCACAGAATCTGAAGCAGGGTCCAGGCTCTGAGCTGTAAGCACAGAGCCCAAGGTGGGGCTCAAACTCACGGACCATGAGATCACGACCTGAGCCGAATCTGAGCACTTAATCTGACTGAGCCACCTAGGCACTTCTAGATCATTTCTCATTTCTACTTTAGCTAATTTCTTACTCCTCAATGAACAGCCCCATTATCAGAGATGCTAATAGGGAATAAATAAATGGAACAAAGTCTGTACTTCTTTGTCTTCTTTGTCTCTGTTAGCTTTTCAGTGCTAACAAGCTATGACTGACCTCAAAGATGGGCAGCAGAAGGTAGCCCCCAAAGAGCAACTATTTACTATATCATTCGATAGATTCTTGGTAACAGAAAACAGGAAGAAAATGCCCCATTGGTCACACATGGGTCTTGTTCTTTTGATTGTGGTAGAGCACCCTGCTTTGTCTAGTCGGAGACCTTTGAAAGTTGTCTTTTGATGCCCTTTCTGTATTCTATCAAAAGAAGAACTTCATTTGTAGTGTCTGCTGTGCAATGTGGTTTAATAGCAAGATAGGCTTTCTCTGAGAACATAAATCCCCCCACCTCCCAACATTCATTCCATGCTTCTGTGTGGATTCTTTTTCTACCATTACCTCCTTCTGTCTTCCACACTTTGAAATGGCCAAAAACGAACTAATCTCTGAAGTTGAATAGAGAGCACTGATTTGAATCATAGCCCATTTTAATTTGAACTTTTTCCTACCTCATTTTTGCTGAAAAATCCTTCCATTTGGCTTTAATAGGGGTCATTCTGTGAACACTATTTCATAACCAGTTACAGTTGTCAAAGTTTTGCATTTATATGATAATTTATGGTCCTAGTGCTTTCGTGCTTGCACATCCATTATGAATTCTGCTGCCCATTCTCTGAAAAGGGAAAGCATTTTCCTCTCACCCGCTTGCAGGTGAGGCCACTGAGGCAGATGTCTGGGCTACTGAAGAAGTGGAATCTGTTTCATGAAGACACAACTACCTCACTGGGCAAGCAACAGAAACTAACCCCAAGTAACCATCACCAAAATAAGAGTTTTATGTTAAGGACCCACTGTGTCTTGCTTCAGTGGGGCAATAGTGCATGTGGAGCCTCACAAGGAAAGTCAGTTTTATGTTAAGTCAAGTTTTGTGTTAAAGATGCAGCCTGTCTTACTGCATCAGAAAACAGTGCAGTGGGACTGCACAAGGAAAGTCAGGGCAGAACTATCCTTGAGTCTCTGCTTCATTACTGTTTTTCTCTACTTGCCAGGCTTCTCTGTTTTTCTTTGCCAGAGGTCTTCCGTGCCTGTGTGACATGGCTTCCCAGGTCACCGAGTCTCTATCGCCTGACTTCACTGGATTACTAGAGATGCACTCATAGTTTGAATTCTAATTATAAAGTATCGAGGTGGAGGGAATATTTTTGGCTGGCCCAGTGTGGTTCAGGCATACACCCTCAGTCATTTCAGTCCGGGGTGGGATGGGGGCTAGTGGAAGGCTCATTTTCAGAGAAGGCTTATATGGACCAGGAGGCACTGAAAGGAGTCTTCTAACCAACTCATGCATTATAACTAATTGCAGGTTGAGAGGACGTTCATTCATAAAGGTAGAAGTCATTTTTTATGACTTGACATAAATTTTTTAAATGAATTTAGTGATTTTTTTCTTCTGAGTTGCCACAACACTTGGTGGATTCTTCTTAATCCCTGACTTTAAGTATTCTTGGCTTTAACCTTCATGAGGCTGTGTGCTTCTAGTGGATAGTGACCATGCTCTTCACCCTTCAGATACTCAGTGCCTGCACAATGCTATAGCATACTATGTGTTCAGTAGATACTGGTCAAGCAAAGAAATAGATAAAAGATTGTATCAAAAGATACCTCTTTGTACCTCATCTATTTTGTGTTTGAGTCACAAACAACCAAAAGATAACTTAGACCAAAATATCTGCCTAAAGTGATGAATAAGAACAATGTTTTGTTATTGAGACGTACTGCTCATAACATTGGACCAGAGCATTGTGAAAACAACATGATTCATCACAGGAATAGCCAGTGGCTGTTCCCAAATAAGTGCAGTTGCTGGTCAGTGAAAGAAAATTGTTTCTAATTCTAAGAAACTGTAGATTTCAAATGAATGGACAGTAAAATCCCAATGATGGAATATGCCAAATTAAGTTTTCAAGTAAGTAGAAGATATGGAAATCTGAAAATATCTTGAATGCTCATACTTATCCTCAGATACTACCTTTTATTTTTTATTTTGAAAGTATTTACTGATTAAAACTATTGATTTTCTATTGCTGTCATAACAGATTCTCCAAAGCAGTGACTTCAAGCACCTAAATTTATTATTTTGTTGTTGTGGAGGTAGGAAGTCTGAATCAGGTCTTCTTGGGCTAAAGTCAAGGTTTTGGCAGAGCTGTGTTCCTTTCCTGAAGCTCCAGGGGAGAACTTTTTTTTTTTTTTTTTTTTTTTTTTTTTTTTGCCTTTTCTAGCCCCTAGGCACCAGTGGCATTTTTGGCTCATGGCTTTTTCCTCCATCCTCAGTGCCAGCAAGGGTAGGTCAGGTCCTTCTCCCTTTTCATCCCTCTGACCTCTTCAGCCTCCCTCTTGTAATTTTTGAAGATCCTTATGATAACTCTGGACCTGCATAGATATCCAGATTAATCTCCTTACTTTAAGACCATCCGATTAGCAACCTTAACCTCATCTGCAAATTTAATGCCACTTTGCTACGTCAGGTTGCATATTCAAGGTGTCCAGAGATCAGGAGGGAGGCATTTTTAAGAGGCCATTATTCTGCCCATCACACCTGTTGTGGAGGTAGTCATGTACTATGGAGGCTATAAAGATAAACTATGTATTACAGTCAAGGAGGTCTATTGGCTAATGAAAAAATCAACACAAATAAATAAGTAATAAGTCAACGCCAGATATCCTAAATCTCTCTGGTGGCAAATTCTCTGCCTCAAAATTTTCCTCGTCACTTACTCAAACGTCTAGCCTCTTGGTCTGTGTGCCAGTCTCAGATCATGTTTCCTAGCCATAATTATAGGGTTGCCTCTCTTGAGTATCTAGTGTATGTCAAGACATATAGTCATTACACTGGGATATATTGCTGTGAACAACATAGCACTCTTTGACTAGACAAATTCATATATTATGAATAAATTATGAAATAAAGTAATTTTCCCTAAAACTGTTAGTGATTGAGCCTGAGAATGAGAAGTTGAAGATTGCAAATTATCCCAAAGTTCAGTTATATTTAAAATCTTTAGGCCACATGCTATAAGAGATACAGATTTTTAAACATAAGAATATTATGCTAAAAACTAAAGTTTGAACTCATTTTCGAGGAGTTAAAGCAATAGGATGTCAATGGCAGAAAATCTTTTTTTTTTTTCTTTGCCCATTTAGACTTCAAGGACAAATTTGAGGATCTATGAATGATATCCATAGTTTGCATTTAAATTTGAAGGTTATTTATTAAGTGACATTTTCAGTGAGATACAAAACCTTCCTCCTGGTTAGTGATTGCGCGAAGTCATTTTTAGTACAAGTGAAAGAGCAGTGAATCAGAATATTTATAGTTTAGCACTTTTTAAAATGTCCTTCAAATATGTGCACACATAATAGCTTCATAGAATACTGAATCCAAGTTTTGCAGGGCTTAGACTAAATATCTAACTCAGCCTTAATAAAGAAAAGGGTTTGTGCCCATATGTTTAGGGTGGTCGACTATCTAAAAAAATATATACTGCCAGGAAAAGAATGTGTTGGGAGCAGTTGTACATCACATGTTTTTGTTTTACCTGAATTACGTATTACTCAGTCTTTAAACGTTTGTTGAATAATGGTGAAAGTGCTAAGTATAGAAGAGTCACAGGATAGTTAAGGCCTTGTGCTCCTCAAACTGGGATTTGTTAGAGGTAATTTTTTTTAAGTGTATTTATTTATTTTGAGAGAGAGAAGGAGAGTGCGTGCGCACAAGTGTGATCTGAAGGAGGGGCAGAGAGAGAGGGAGAGAGAGTCCCAGGCACCCCTCAGGTAATTGGTTTTGTCTTAGGAGGGCCCTGTATACATAGGATACACATTATGCATCTTCCTAGAAGTGAATCTTACTTAAATATTTATGAAAACTAAGTTAAATATTTTACTTGCTGAGTAACTTAAAATATTTTTATGATGTGGCAAAATATATTGGGAATAAAATTCAGGTTTTCTGAAGTTTAATCATTTATTTTGAGAGAAACAGAGACAATATGAGTGGGGGAGGGACAGAGAAAGAGACAGAGAGACAGAGGGAGAGAGAGAGGGAAAGAGAATGAACCCCAAGCAGGCTCTGTGCTGCCAGCGCAGAGCCCCCACACAGGGCTCAGACTCATGGAACTGTGAGATCATAACCTGAGCCAAAACTAAGAGTGGGATGCTTAACTGACTGAGCCACTCAAGAGCCCCCAAATTCATGTTTTAGTAAGTGCATTTATTTATATCTAATTTTTATCAAATGTTTGAAAAATTTTATAACATTATATAGCTTGGAAATATTTCCCATTTAGTGTGTGTGTGTGTGTGTGTGTGTGTGTGTGTGTGTGTGTGTGTAATCAAATAGGCCTACAAGTTTTCCTATTTAAAAAACAAAACAAAACAAAAACAAAAACAAGGGGTTCCTGGGTGACTCACTTAGTTGAGCCACAGACTCTTGATTTTGGGTCAGGTCGTGATCCCAGGGTCTTGTGATTGAGCCCTGCATCGGGCTCCACACTGAGTGTGCAGCCTGCTTAATATTCTCTTTCTCTTTCCCTCTGCCCTTTTCCCCTGCCCCCTCACGCTCTTTCTCTCAAATAATTAATTAATTAAAAAACACCACAAAAAAAAAAGAAAGAGGAACCCCAAACCTACAATATCCTTCCTCCTTCTCACTCACTCCCTATCCTCTTTTTAAACTGATTATTTTTGCAGGGTGCTGGGTGGCTCAGTTGGTTAAGTGTCCGGCTTTGGCTCAGGTTATGATCTTATGGTTCATGAGTTTGAACCCTGTGTTGGGCTCTGTGCTGACATCTCAGAGCCTGGAGCCTGCTTCAGATTCTGTGTCTCCCTCTCTCTCTGCCCCTCTCTCACTCCTTCTCTCTCAAAAATAAATAAATGTTAAAAAAAAATTAACTGATTATTTTGATACTGAACTCCATATCTTTAAATAATGTTTATACTGCTACTTTTATTTTTTTTTATTAAAATTTTTTTTCCAACGTTTATTTATTTTTGGGACAGAGAGAGACAGAGCATGAACAGGGGAGGGGCAGAGAGAGAAGGAGACACAGAATCGGAAACAGGCTCCAGGCTCTGAGCCATCAGCCCAGAGCCTGACGCGGGGCTCAAACTCACGGACCGTGAGATCGTGACCTGGCTGAAGTCGGACGCTTAACCGACTGCGCCACCCAGGCGCCCCTGCTACTTTTATTTTTAATTTTAAGCTTTTTCTATTGGTTTGTTACTACAGAAGTAGAAAAGTTTATTTTCCTTAAACGCTCTGCTTGTATTGTCATGGTTTTCTCTTCTGCCCTTTCCATCTCAAAATAGTGTTACTCTAAATTTGATGACATCAATCTTCTATATTTACATTAATGTACTATATAAATGCCATCTAAAGTTGAAACACGGAGTTCAATTCTTTACCTGGCTGTTGTTTTCTCTGGAAGTAATAAATGTCTTCTTTTTAAAATTAGTATCCTTTTCTAAATATTTATAACGACCTCAGCCCCAGACTCTCCACTAGTTGTCTCAATACCTCCTCAAGATGTTTATGCATGGTTCTAGTTTTCTATCAATTTCATCTTCCTGAAAATCCTGTCTTGCAGCCTCACTCTTTACTCTGTCTGGTGTACTCCATGTCCAGAGACCTTCTGTTTTACTATCTAAGGAACAAAGTCACTGGCCAGGGTAGAGATAAGGCAATTGCCTGGCTATAGGGAGTGGAAGAAAAGATGTGCAGATCCTCCTTCCTCCCTCCCACCCTCCCCTCTGTTTACAGTTTTATTGAGATGTAAGTCATGAACCATACCATTTGTCTATTTAAACTATACAATTCCATGGTTTTTAAATATATTCAGAGTTGTACAACCTTCACCACAATTTGGAACATTTTCATCATCCCAGAAAGAAACCCAAAACTCATTAGCATTCACTCTCCATTTCCTCCAGCTCTAGACCACCACTAATCTACTTTTTGTCTCTATGTGTTATCCTATTCTGCGTATGTCATTAAATGGAATCAGACAATATATGGTCTTCTGTGACTGGCTTCTTTCGGTAGCTTATGTTTTAAGCTTTATCCGAATTATAGTATGTATCAGAAACTTCCTTTCTTTTTATTGCTAATATTTATTTTATTTATCTTTTTATCAATTGATGAATATTGGACTTCTTTCTACTTTTAAGCAACTACAAATAATGTTGTTATACACATTCATGTATAAGTTTGTGTGTGGGTGTATGCTTTTTTTTCTCTGGAGCATATACATAGGACTGCAATTACTGGGTCATATAGTAAGTCTATGTTTTAACCTTTTGAGGAAATTCGCAAATGTCTCCCAAGGTGGGTACACACTTTCCCATTACGAACAGCAGTGTATGGGGGTTCTAATTTCTCCTATTGTTATCATTTGTAATTAACTGTGGTTTTTGTGATAACCATTCTGGTGGGTCGAAGGTGGTCATTCATTGTGATTTTGAGCTGCATCTCTCTTATAACTGATGATGTTGAGAATATTTGTATATCTTACTGGCCGTTTGTTTATCTCATTTGGAGAAATGTCTGTTTAGATCCTTTATCCATTTTTTAAAACTTGGGCCATTTATTGAGTTGCAAGAGTTTTATATATACTACATACAAGTCCATTTTTAGATATATGTGCAAATATTTTCTTTCATTCTGTTGACTTTCTTTTCACTTTCTTGATGTATCTTTGAAGCACAAACTTTTTAAGTTTGATGAAATCCAGTATATCTATTTTTGTTGTTGCTTGCACTTTTGGGGTCATTTTTAAGAAACCGATGCCTAACGTGTGGTCATAAAGATTTACACCTGTGTTTTCTTTTGAATTTACGGTTTGAACTCTTGCATTTAGATCTTTGATCCATTTTGAGTTAATTTTTTTTAAGGGAGAGAGAGAGAGAGTGCAGGGGGAGTAAGGGGTAGAGAGGAAGAGAGAAAGAATCTCAAGCAGGTTCCATGCTTAGCATGTAGTCCTATGTGGGGCTGGATCCCATGACCCTGAGATCATGATCTAAGTTGAAATCAAGAGTGGGACACTCAACCAACTGAGCTACCCACACACCCCATTTTGAGTTCATTTTTGAATACTGTTTGACATAAGGACCCAGGTTCATTTTTTTTTAAACACGTGGATATCCACTTTTTCCAGGATAATTGTTAATGTGACTATTTTTTTCAATCCACATAATGTTTAAAGATATCAAAGCTCAATATATTTCCTCCTTGTTAGTTATGTACATATGTGTTTGTCATCTCAGTGCATGCATTCCTTCTTTACTATCAGTATGTGCTTCAGTTGAAAAGTTTGGAAAAATTGGTATAAAGAAAACAAACTACAATGAATATAACCCCAAATAAGAAGGCTCTTAGAAATAGGTTTTTCACTGCAAGATGCCATGGAGAATATGCAAGGAAGGCTTGTAGTAAGCTAGAGGTCAGTTTAGGTCATATATTCTTAAGAGGGTTGATATTGCCCCCAAATGGGTAAAAGTTCTTGGGGAAAGTAAAAATCTTACTCTTTTCAGGTATAAAGCACAGACATACACATAGTATATAAACAGATATATAGGAAATCTGTAATATTAAAACTTCCTGGAAGCAATTAGCAAAATGTCTAAATGGGCTTATTAGGGAGACAATAATAAAAAAAAACAGTTGAGGAACACTAGGTTAGGTGAAAATGACACTTCAAAATTTTCTTGGAAATTCCATAAGTGGCCCATGATGTATATACCCATGTATATGTAAAACCCATCATTTTGGCATATGATACTATTCAGTAATTTTTATGCAATTGGACATTTGAGAGCCACCTACATGAAGAACAGGAATAAAGGGGCATCGATATCCATCTGCATGGGTATTGAGTCACTCCCAGTAAAGGCTTTTTACGGAATTCTAAATGGTTCACCTGCAGTGTTTGCGCTCTTGTGCTTTTATATGAACCATCTATTAAGTTAGTATCTTGCAATAGATTTGTTTTTTGTTTTATGAGGATTAAGTGAGACAGTAGAGCCTGAATTTTGTAGGCGGGGGAGATGTGGTATGTGCACTGAGGGTTTTCAAATCTTCTCTTGAATTGAATATCTCTTATGATAAGCCTCTACTGTCAGACTTTGTTGTTGTTGTTGTTGTTGTTGTTGTTGTTGTTGTTCTTCTTCTTCTTCTTCTTCTTCTTCTTCTTCTTCTTCTTCTTCTTCTTCTTCTTCTTCTTTCTTCTTTCTTCTTCTTCTTCTTCTTCTTCTTCGGAAGCTATAAGTTTTCTACCCATTGGTTTTGATATGTCTAATGTGGTCTAAGATATTGGTAGAAAGGCCTTATTAGTGAATGTACAGTTAAATGGGTTGAAAATCTCTTTACCACTTGAGTCTGTCTTTCCAGGCTTTTGATGGTGCTACTTTATCATGTCCATATACAGGAGTGTTAAATTTGCCTGCCTGAGTGTGGCTACCTACAGAGTGGTTTTTAGAAGTCATTCCCCCCAGAATGTAAGTGTGGAAAAGTAAGGATGAATGGGTGTTTTGGTAGAAGGCTCTTTGGATCCATCTCTGTTATTTTTCTTCCCTATACTTTGCTGAATATGATAGAAGATGATGATGATGCATATTTTGTCAGTGGTATTCTTAGCAAACCACCTCAGGACAAATAAGTTTGATTTCAGAAGATCAAAATGATCCAAGAGAAAAATATTTCAGATAATCAGTAAAAGTACCAAAATAAAATGTCTTTAAGAAATACAAATTTCACTTTCTCTCAGACCCTTTACCTGGGAGGCTTCGAATTATTCCAGGGTGATCAGCTAGATTATAAAGGAAGAACATGTTGAAAAATGTGTTAAAGCCAAACACCTTGTTTCTTTTGTACTTATATTTTGATATAATTTATATACAATAAAACACACCCTTTTTAAGCGCATCATGCTTTGCATTTTGATAAATGTATGCACTGGTGTAACCACACAAGCAATAAAATGGTTCTATTGAAACAAAAAAAATTCCTCTTGATTTTTGCCAAAATCAACCTCCTCCCTACAATCCCTAACCTCAGGCATCCACTAATTTGCTTTCTCTCATTGCAGATTAGATTTGGCCCTTCTAGAATTTCATATAAATGAAATTACGCAATGTGCACATTTCTGTGTGGGGCTTTTTCTCCCTCATTTTTGTTATTGCATTTATCAGTGATTCATTACTTTTTATTGATGAGTAGTATCGTGTGATTATACCATAATTTGTTTATATACTCATCTAATATTGGGCATTTGGGTTGTTATTGCTTTATGGCTTTTGTGAAGAAAGTTATGATTTTTCATGTACAAGTCTTTTTGGAGAATGTGTGTGCATTTCATTAAGAAAATACTTCCAGAAGAGAGAGTATTGAGTCAAATAATACATTTATAAATAACTTCATAAGAAATTGCTGTTTTCCATTTGTTATATCCATTTATATTTCATCAGCAACGTATGAAAGTTCCAATTGCTGCCTGTCCTCATCAGTGCTCGATATTGTCAGACTTTTTAATTTTCATCATTCTGTTGGTGGTAGTGGTATCTCATTTGGATTTTAATTTGCATTCCCCTAATGACTAATGATAAACATTTTGTGCTTATGTTTTTTTTTTTCTTCTCCTGTGCAATGTCACCTCAGTTCTTTTACCCATTTTTAATTGGGCTGTCTTGCCACTGAGTTGTAAGAGTTATTCTGAATGTTAGTCCTTTATTATATATATGTATTAGAAGTATTTTCTTCTAGTCTGTGACTTGTCTTTTTATATTTTAACTGTGGCTTTTAAAGAGCTAAAGTGTTTTTGTTTTTTTAATTCCAGTAGAGTTAACATAGAGTGTTATACTGGTTTTGGGTACACAATATAGTGATTGAGCAATTCTATACATTAATCAATTCTCATAAAGACAAGTGTACTCTTCCTTCCCTTAACCTATTTCACCCATCCCCTACCCACCTCCCTTCTGATACCCATCAGTTTGTTGTCCATAGTGAAGAGTCTATTTTTTGGTTTGCTTCTTTTTTCTTTGTTTTGTTTCTTAAATTCCACATATGAATGAAGTCATATGGTATTTGCCTTTTTCTCATTGATTTCACTTAGCATTATACTCTCTAGATCCATCTATGTTGTTGCAAATGGCAAGATTTTATCTTTTTATGGATTAGCAATATTCATATATATATATGTGTGTGTACATATATATGACCATGTATATGAACATATGCATATGTATATACACATGTATATATGTTCACATATATGTATAGGTATATGGTCATATGCATGTTCGTATATATGTATACATATATATACCACTTCTTTATTCATTTATCTATGGATGCTTGGGCTTCTTCCATAATTTGTCTATTTTAAATAACATTGCAATAAACATATGGTGTATATATCTTTTCAAATTAGTGTTTTTTGTATCCTTTTGAATAAATACTCAGTAGTGGAATTATTGGATTATAGGGTAACCCTATTTTTAATTTTTTTGAGGAAAATTCCTATTCATTTTCACAGTGGATGCACCAATTTGCATTCCCACCAGCAGTGCACAAGGGTTCCTTTCTCACTATATCCTTTCCAATATTTGTTGTTTCTTGTGTTTTTTATTTTAGCCTTTCTGACCGGTATGATACCTCATTGTAGTTTTGATTTGTATTTTCCTGATGATGAGTGATGCTGAGTGTATTTTCATGTGTCTGTTGCCCATCTAAATGTCTTATTTGGAGAAATGTCTGTTCATGTCTTATGCCTACTTTAATTGGATTATTTGTTTTCTGGGTGTTGAGTTGTGTAAGTTCTTTATATATTTTAGTTACTAACTCTATTGGATTTTGTAATTTATAAATATCTTCTCCCATTCTGTAGGTCTTTTAGTTTTATTGATTGTTTCCTTCATTATGCAGATGATTTTTATTTTGAGGTAGTCTCAATAGTTTATTTTTGCTTTTGTTTCTGTTGCTTCAGGAGACATAGTTAGAAAAATGTTGCTATAGCCAATGTTAAAAAAATTACTGGCTGTGCTCTCTTCTAGGATGATGATGATGATGATAATGATGATGATGATTTCGGTTTCAGGTCTCATATTTAAGGCTTTAGTCCATTTTGAGTTTATTTTGGGGGAAGGTGTGAGAAAGTGTTCCAGTTTCATTCTATTGCGTGTAGCTGTCTAGTTTTCCCACCACCATTTGTTAAAGAGACTGTCTTTCCCATTGCATAGTCTTGCCTCCTTTGTTGAAGATTAATTGACCATATAACTTGGGTTTATTTCTGGGTTCTCTATTCTGTCCTATTGATCTAGGTGTCTATTTTTGTGCCAGTACCATACTGTTTTGATTACTACAGAATTGTAGTACATCTTGAAATCTGGGATTGTGATACCTCCACTTTTGTTCTTCTTTTCAAGATTGCTGTGGCTATTTGGGGTCCTTTGTGATTCCATAGACATTTTAGGATTATTCTCTGTGAAAGATGCTGTTAGTATTTTGATGAAGATTTCATTAAATCAGTATAGTGCTTTGTGTAGTGTGGACATTTTAATAATATTCTTCCAATCCATGAGCATGGGATATCTTTCCATTTGTTGTCATCTTCAGCTTGTTTCATCAGTGTTTTATAGTTTTCAGAGTACAGATCTTTCTTCTCTTTGATCAAGTTTATTCCTAGTTTTTTTTATTATTTTTGATACAAATGTAAATGGGATTTTTTTTTCCATTTCTCTTTCTTCTGCTTCATTATTAATGTCTAGAAATGCAGTGAATTTCTGTATATTCATTTTGTATCCTGTCAGCTTTCTGAATTCATGTATCAGTTCTAGTTGTTTTTTGGTGGTGCCTTTAAGTTTTTCTCTATATAGTATCATATCATCTGCAGATAGTGAGGTTTACTTATTACCATTTTAGATGCCTTTTATTCCTTCTTCTTGTCTGATTGCTGTGATTAGGACTTCTAGTAATATGCTGAATAAAAGTGAGCGTAGACATCAATGTCTTCTTCCTGACCTTAGGGAAAAAGCTTACAGCTAACATTTTTAACTTTTATCAAATTCATACCTTTAAAAAAAAAACTTCGGTTTATGTTTTGTATGTGCTAAGGAATTTTTGTCTAATCTAAAGTTGTGAATATTTCCTCCCATATTTTTTTCTGAAAGCTTTATAGTAGTAGCTTTCTGGCTTGAATCTATAATTAATATTGAGATATATTTTCTATATAGAATATATATATATATATATTCATTCATAGAATTCATTCATAGAATGAATATATATATATATATTCATTCTATATAGAATGAAATGATAGTTGAAATTTATTTCTTTTTTTTTAAGGACAATTTGTTGAAAAACACTGTATTTTATTGGTTGAATTATCTTTCTGAAATTAATGACCACAAATTCACGGTTTATTTCTGGATTCTTTAATATGTTTTGTTGAGCTGTATGCATATCTCTACAACTATAGCCACGTTGTCTTGATTATTATAGCATTTATTAAGTTAAGAAACTAGGTAGTAAATATCTCCAGACTTTGCTCTTTTTCAAAATTGTTTTCGCTCTTTTCAATCATTTGTGGTTTCATATATAAATTTTATCATTAGTTAGTTTTTAATAAGTCAAGACAAGAAATACTAGCACAGATAAAGAGAATCATTTCATGGTAATAAAGTAGGCAATTCATCAAGAGGACATAATAATCTTAAACTTTGGTGGGGGGATTTACAGTTGGAATTTTTGTTGTTGTTGCAATCAGAGGGAGTTACAGTCAGCTGAACAAGAAATGTGTATCTCTATGTCTAGGTAATTTGAGGGTTTAACACAGTTTTAATCTTAGCTGATTACTCATGAGGGAAAGAATGGGAGGTTGGCTAGGGGTAAAAGAAGGGTCTGTTTCTGGCCTTGTTACAGGCAAATATCTGCAATCTTAACGTGTTATGAGAAAGTAAGATCAACCAGTTTTATCTAAGTCATAAAAGCAAGAAGAGTAGTTCCTTTCAGTAAGCCATTTCCCAGGACACTACATGCCTGGAGATTTTGGCAAACAAAAAGTTGAAGGGATATGTTAGCTATCAGTGTTATCCAAGAACAGGGCTTAGGTAAAATGCTACACTTTCAGTGCCTATTTATATGTGGACTCTTTAATTCTGTTTGAAGCAGTATTAGCATTGTAGAGAGGAAAAAAAATCTTTTTCTCTATGATTCTCAGGTTCTTCAGCTTAAGCCTTTTAAGGAAGACTGGCAAAAGACAGATTAGCCAGAGAAGAAGAAAACGGAAATTTATTTTACATGTACCCATGGCAGCACACAGTGACCCAGGGATAAGTAACCCAAAAGGGTGGCTAGAGCTTGGGTTTATCTACCATATTAGGCTAAAACAAACAGATATTTCTGGGGGGTGGCAAGGTCTGGGAGGGTAACTAAGCAAAGCATGGTAAATAAGGATTGTTTAGTCAGATTTGCTTGATGTATTAAAGATAGTGCCTTTACCATTGATAAGACTTTTTAGGAGTGCTCTTTCTTGGTATGAGAGAAGGAGACTTTGCAAATATAGATTTCCTTTATAAAAAGAAACCTTGTGTCCTGTGTTTTGGAGATTTTCTGGAATCTGCTGGCTCTTAGCTCAAAATAATTCATATGCCAAAAAGGCATATTTTAGGACAACATGTTCTGGTATCCCTCAACACTTTTGGGATCCCTCATTAGTAAAATTCATTTTTGACACATGGTCATTTCATATTTGTATGAAACCAATGTTCTGAACTTTTAAAAAGTGATACTGTGACATGCATTATATCTTGGCACGTACCATATATATTAGATAGGCACGTTTTTTGAACACATATTTGAAATATGTGCTCAAGTTAATTTATCAGGAGGGCAGTATTTATGCTAACTAGTATCTGCTATCAGATTGGTTTCTTTTCTGTATGTCCTGAAGTTTGTTTCTTGTTTGGCTCCTGAAAAATCAACAAGGTTCTCTTACAAAGGAATACTCTGCTGCTGAAAACTCCTGTGCTTTATGACATTAAAAACTTCCTTGTCAACAAATGTCATGGCTATGACCACTATATTGTGTTGTTTCAAAGAGCATATTTTTTCCAAATTTATCCTCTGAAATCTCTGTGTTGGTACCATATTAGATTTGATGGGATTTGGTATGTGTGTCTTTTGTTCCTTGTCTCCTGTATCAAAGACAAAGAAAAAAAAGTGATAGAATAAATAATTTTATTATAATTCATTAAAGTTCCAGAAGCATTTTTTAAAAACATTGTTACATCTAAAGCCATAATAATTGTTTTCATGTTGGTACTCTATTCATTTACTCAGAAGTTTCAAACTTGTAAATAAAAGTTTGTACACCAGATTTCTTAAATATTCTCACCTTGGAGGGAGAAGAATAACTTCTATATTTTATAGTTTGTCCCGCTTGACTTCACAGTTAATTTTTTTAGGGAAAGAAAAGCCTACTGCAGTGGCAGTAATCCAGTAACTGAGGTATTTAAATATCTGACTGTGTTACTCACCAGTTTGCTGTAGTCGCCATATTTAATTGGCACACCCTGAAGTGTGAGCCAACCTCCCGCACCTCAGTGGCCTTTATAGTGGTAGGATGTTTTTGCTAGGTCTCCCCTAAGACCACTAATGTTTGTTTTTCTTTTTTCCTCAAATAACTATAGTAATTACATGCACAGAATTGAGATTTGAGTTTCTCAAATATTTAAAGATAATTAAAGATATTAAAGATATTGTCCCATCTTGAAGCTAAGGGTGGGTGGGAACTCTTCTCTTTTAGTCTTGGTTTCTTACTTTCTCCAGCTGGGGCCCTGTACACGAGGGCCAAAGACAGGTTAACTGGAGAAAAACAAGTAAGCTTATTAACATGTGCATTGCTTACATAACACATAAGTGTACCCAGAGATGAGTAACCCAGAGGAATATTTAGAACGTGGGGTTATATACCATCTTAGGTTAAAGGAAAGGGGATTTGGGACATTTAGGTAGGGAAGGCAAGTTAGGGATGGTGACCAGGGAAAGTATAGTCAACAGGGTTGTTAAACAAGGTTTGTTATGAGTTAAGTCTGTGCTTTCTCCATTGATAAGAGTTAAGATAAGAGTTGATAAGAGTTGTTAAGTTTGTAAGTTGTTACGGGAGAGGGAGACACCTTTACAAAAGGAAACTCTGTTTCCTGTTTTAGTGCTTTTCCTGTGTCTCTTGGTTCTCCCTGGAGTTTAGCCCTAAATAGTCCAAATGCTAAAGAAGGATGTTCCGGGCTGGCATATTCTGGTACCCCTCAAAGTCAATCCTTTCTTGCTTTGTGCTGATTGAAGAACTTTAGCCTGTGGTTGCTTTATTTTTTATTGTCATTCATTTTGGTGCTCTGGAGGGCACCCTGCAGTTGGTCCCCCTAATACTGAGATTTCCTTTGCTAGGTTCCCACCTCCTACTTTACTTTCCCTTGAAGTCTTTCTCTTCCCATTGCCTCCAGGTGACGTTCAGACTCCCTGGCTTGGCATAGGAGGTCAGACCTTGTGTTTCCTTTTTCTCATCTTCTCCACTCCAGATTCTAATTTATATTGGGCACCCTTACCTGAAGCCCTCTGGGAGCAGCCTTTGGGAGGGATTATTTCAATACGGTTTTGAGTTGGACAGCCCAGCTACTTACTGTCTGCAAGACCCTGGGCAAGTTAATTAACCTCTTTGAGGCTGTGTTACTTGTTATGTTAAGTGGGGATAATAATAGTACTTAGCTTCTGGAGTTACTTTAAGGATTTAGTGAAGTAATGAATGTAAATTAGCTCAGTTCCTGCATATTTTAAACTTTTACTTTTTTTTTTTTTAATGCAGGCCATTTTTTTGCTGTTTTCATAACTTAAGCTCTTTCTTTCCATCCTGTGCTCAGAATGTTTTGATGTTTTGTGGCAGCCCCGAAGCTTCTCCAGCTCCCACTCCCCATTCATCTTCATCCTTTGAACCTTATCTTTGGTTTGAATTTCAAAGCTTTAATCAAGATTCCATAGCTTTCTCTTGAACAAATTCTATCTCCAGTCCCCAGCCCCTCATCATCTATGTCCTAGCAATATTTGTTGAAAGAAGAAGGAATGAAAACTTGTGTCCATTCCTAACATTCTTATTTTCAGAAATCATGGGTGTTAGGAAGGATCTGTGCCCACTTCTTCCTATTTCCCCAGCCTGCTGCAATTATTCTTATGTCATTCTTGGGGGTGTACCCTTGGTAGTCACTTTGCCTCCCAGATTTATTGAGTTGTAAGTGACAAATAAAAATTGTCTAAATAGATACACTTTAGGTATACAACATATTTTAATATATATATTGTGAGATGGTTACCACAATCAAACTAAATAATATATTCATTATCTTACACAATTACCTTTTTTTTTTTGTGCATGTAGTGAGAATATCTAAGACACTCTTAGCAGATTTCAAGGCTACCATACATTATTTTTAACTATGGTCATCTTGATGTATGTTAGGTATCCAGAACTTAATCACCTTGTAACTGAAACTTTGTACCCATTGACCAATATCTTCCATTTCACCTCTTTTTCCTCTAGTTACTACCCTTTTATAGTCTGTTTCTATGGGTTTGACTTTTTTTAGATTCCACATATAAGTGGCATCATGTAGTATTTGCCTTTCTGTGTCTGGCTTATTTCACTTAGCATGATGTCCTCCAAATTCACCCATATTGTTGCAAACAGTAGGATTTTCTTCTCTTCTAAGGCTAGAGAATATTCCATTATGAGTATATACCACATTTTTAAATTCATAGGCTGTTTCCATATCTTAGCTATTGTGGATAATGCTGCAGTGAATGCAGGAATGCAGATATCTCTTTGGGATAGTGATTTAATTTCCTTTGGATGTACACCCAAAAGTAAGATCGCTGGATCATATAATAGTTCTACATTAAAGTTTTTGAAAAATCTACATGTTAGTTTTCATAGTGGATAAACCAATTTACATCAACAGTGTACAAAGTTTCCCTTTTTTTCTCATCTTGATCAATACTTGTTATCTTTGAACTTTTCAATAACAGCCATTCTGATAGGTGTGAAGTGATATCTCACTGTGGTTTTGATTTGCACTTGCCTGATGATGAGTGATGTTGAGCACCTTTCATAGACCTGTTGGCCACCTGTTTGTCTTCTTTGGAATAATGTCTATTCAGATCCTTTGCCCCTTTTTAAATTGGGTTATTTGTTTTCTTGCAACTGAGTTGTAGGAGTTCCTTTATAGTTTGGATACTAGCCCCTTATCAGAGATATGGTTTGCAAATATATTCTCCCAATCTGTAAGTTGCCTTCTCATTTTGTTGATTATTTCCTTTGATATTCAGAAACTTTTTAGTTTGAAGTCCCACTTATTTATTCTTGCTTTTTTTGGCTGTGCTTTTGGTGTCATATCCAAAAAGTTATTGCCAAGACTGATGTCATTGAGCTTTTCCCGTATGTTTTACTCTAGGAGTTTTTATAGTTTCAGGTATCACGTTTAAGTCTTTCATCCATTTTGAGTTGATTTTTGTGTATGTTATAAGATAATAATCCAACTTCATTTTTATGAATTTTGTTGGAGACATAGAAAATCTGGATGTTTTTCTATCATAATTTAATGTGCCATGAAGTCCAAGATTTCATGGTTTTAATCTTGAAAATATCACATAAAGTCATGGGTTTTCAGAATAGGGTGTACTCTTTAGAATGTCATTTGTTAAAGACAATGTACTGGACAACTAAGCTAGTACTTTTATCCAGACTAATGTACTCGGGAGAATATTCATTAATGAAGAATATCCTAAAGAAAAGGAAGGAGTTCTGGGGTTTTATAAAGGCAGGTAAACAAAGGAATCCTTATAATGAAGCATGGAGGGTGGGATTTTTCATAAAAGAGTGTGTGTGTGTATGGGGGTGGGGTATTTCTTAACCATTGCTTGTTTTTCCTGAGAGTACAGAACTAGGCAAGGTATACACAAAGCAACAGGATAGGTAAGTCACCATCTTGGAATAGCAATTTGACTATAGCATTTGCAGGTGGAGATATTATTTTTCATGAAAACCCATAGTATACTATGGAGTAGATAAAATCTGCATGCATTATTAAGATTAAACAGGAGACCTTATAAAAATTATGTTTCTAGTAGTCTATTTCCCTCTCCTCCCATTTTTCCACTCCAGGGAAGTGAATAGAAATTCTCTTCACCTGTGTTATTTCCATGTAAATGTTTGGGAAGCATGGGCTTAAAACATCCACACTAGTCCTTTATATTGAATGCTGTATGAATAGCCACAGTCCAGGGGAAAGAATTAGAATCAGGAAAGGAAGAAAATTGGAAGTGTAAAATGTGTATCTGGGACCTGGGCATTTCTTTTGGCCTCTATGTAGGATGTGAATGGATGAAAAGTAAGTAGAATGAATGTACAATTGACAGAGTAGAGGAAGTTATAATGTTGGCTTTGAACTGTACGGTTCATTGTAAGCATTTGAGCAAAGGATAGATTTGTTGGGAGCTGGACATTTTGAAAAATAATTTTTAATAATAGGTCAAGCCATGACTCTCATGTAGATATAAAAATGAACAGTGTATTAAAGATTTTAGTTAATTCATGACGAAACCTGCAGGTGTGGTAACTAGTTCAAAAGAGAGTGAATTTTTTTCAAATTTATAGAATAGAAATATTGAGATGAATGGGCAAATTGAATCAAAATTGTTTTTTTGTGCAAGTGATGAGATTGGCGGGGTTGGGTGGCAGGGAGAGAGGAGGTCCATTAAACCTCTACCATACAGAAAATAGTGTTCATGTCTCAAAGTTTGCATTGTTATCAATTACCTGTAACTTTCAGGGTTGTAGGGTATTTCAAACAATGACAAAGATGGGCGATGTAGTTTTGTTTTCTTTTTAATGTTTATTTATTTATTTTTGAGAGAGAATGGGGTTGAGGCAGAGAGAGAGAGAATCCCAAGTAGGCTCCACACTGTCAGCACAGAGCCCAACATAGGGCTCAAACTCATGAACCATGAGACCACGACCTGAGCCAAAACTAAGAACCAGATGCTTAACTGATAGAGCCACTCGGGTACCCCAGAAGTGCAGTTTTCTACTGAAACACTTTTATCTTTTCAATAGGGTATGTTAGAAGCTGGACATGAGTGAGATCATAACATTGTGAAAACTGGGATTGAAGGGAAAGAAACTAGAAACACAAAGAACAGTTGAGAGAGAAAGAAACTAGAAACACAAAGAACAGTTGAGAGACCATTGTAATGGCCAAAGCAGGGAGTCCTGAGGAGTGTGGCTGGCTGGGTGGATTGTGCTGGGGTGGAGCAGAGTGAGGGAGGCAAGTTACTAAGCCAGGGTGGGATCTACCAAAGTGACCAATTAATTAGAAGTAAGAGATAAGAAGAAGAGCCTAATGGCTAAGAGTAGATCTGTATTTGGATTCTGGACCTACCTAGTTCTATGTAACTGTGAGGGAGAGAGAGAGGTATGTGACTTCTCTCAGCCTGACTTTGCCCATTTGTAGGATGGCATTAAAATACCATTTATCTCCTAGAATTCTGCAAATCAAGTAAGATAGTGTATATCAGGTAAGCTTGATTCATAGTAATAGGTCAACAAATGTCAGCTGCTATTGTTACTAATATTCTACCTCTACTTCCTCTTTCCTCTACTTCCTTTTCCTCTGTCTCTACTATGCCTTCTTTCAGATTTTAAGCCCAGAGTTGGGAAATCTAACTTTTAATATATATGGAGAGATTTGAGATTTATCCTGACTAGAGCAAGGGCAAAAACCAAGGAGTGAGTGGAATTATTACCTGAGATGAAGGGCCTAGCACAAGAAGATTCCTTGTAGTAGGCAAGAGAAAGTGAGTGAAACAAACAAAACAAAACAGGTGGATGGGTAATGTTCATTACCCTTATTATCAAGTCATAGTGTAAGAAGGGAGTTGATTTAGGGAGAGTCAGATGGGAAGTTAACCAAGAAGTAATATCACTGAGGTTGGGAGGAGAAAGTTCAGGAATGAAGGTGAATTTAGTGGCGTCAAGGAAATTTGGAGAACTCAATATTGATGAGAAACATGGGAAGGTGAGATATCTAATGCTGCCATGAAATTAAAACATATGAAGGCTGGATAAAGGTACCACTTCTTGAAATTTGCTAATTTCAGTTACTAATGAATTTTAAGAGTCATGAGGTGAGAGTTTAGAATAGGCAAATTGGCACTATAGAGAATTTAACAGAGTCAAGTAGAAAGAAATGGAGTAAGAGCTCGCTGAGCACTGGTGAATTCAATGGGGTCACTGAGCTCAAGATCATCTCATGTAGGTATCAAGGTAGTCTATTCATGATTCATGCTGTTCTACCACAATTCATTTTTGAAAACCAGGCTGTAAAACAGATCTAGTTTACTAACTTAAAGTGTTTCACTTGGGGAATGAGTTCCCCACAACAGTAGGGCATGAAATAAGCCTTAGCACTGACCATGAACCCTAATTTTTTTTTCAACGTTTATTTATTTTTGGGACAGAGAGAGACAGAGCATGAATGGGGGAGGGGCAGAGAGAGGGAGACACAGAATCGGAAACACGCTCCAGGCTCTGAGCCATCAGCCCAGAGCCCGACGCGGGCTCGAACTCACGGACCGCGAGATCGTGACCTGGCTGAAGTCGGACGATTAACCGACTACGCCACCCAGGCGCCCCTGAACCCTAATTTTTAACCCCCTCCACCATTCAGCATTGCAGACTGATGTCCCCATGGCCAGCAGGAGGCTGTTTTTCTTGGTCCTCTTGGCTTTTTCTTTTTTTAAGCAAATATGAAATAGCTGCCAAATTTTTAATTGAGAGAGTTTATATACAAAATTTAGATTTTATATTTCTTTTGAAAAATTGGCTACTATGGCTGCGCAGGGTCTCCCTTTTATGATCGAGGGCAGTTGATGATAGCCCCATTGTCTGCTGTCTCTCAGAGCTTCTTGTCCAGCCCAGTTTATTGCAATCCCCACTCTCCCCTGTTTCTTTAGAGCAACTCAACTTGATTCATTTACCTTACACCTGCCAGGCCGCTGTGGACATCTGTCTTTGCAACTCCTGCTCCATCTTTACACAGCTATTATCCAGATTTTGGAATTGTTTGTGTGTGGTTCAATGCTTAAACCCTGGAAAATCCCTATACTCTAGATAGAGAGTACTGATATGTACTCCCCCAGCTCATTATATGCATCTAAGGTGAGATACAGTTATTTACACCTCACTGAGAAAAACAATACATCATATCTATTAAATGCATTAACTTTATGGAAAAGTTAGGCAGGAGAAGGATTCTCATGACACTTTATTCTTAACCTAAATCATAAGTAAAAGTTATTATAATTCTGCCATCTGTTCAAGTTTTTAAAGCCATTTTGGTAAACTTAATGCTAATGCAAAATACATGCCTTAGCACTAATTAACCGAAAAATCTGTTTCATTCTTCTCAGATAATGAAAAAAATATGTCAAGGACATGATTTCTTAAAGAAAATCTAATTTATGTCACTTAGGCCTTTAAAACCACCCTTGTGATGTGCTCATGAACACAGCCATCAGAATAACAAAAAGTCACATCACATATTCCCATTAGGAAAATCCCCAGACTACAAGCTTTAGACATTTACAATTGTAATTTAGATTGCTTTTTCCACTTAAATAATACTGTATTTTTTGGTTGATATAAGGTATTTGTATTGATTTGACAGGGGAGGGAGGGATTGGAGTGAAGGGTTGAGGAACATGGGGAGTGTCTATAAGGCCAATATTGATTTAATGTCCAAGTCTAAATACCACATTACTCCTCTACAAACCTAATGAATTGAAATATATGCTGTTTGAGTATGTTTATATTAAATATTATTGGTCAATGACTTTTTAAATCTCTTTATTTGTCCTTTGTTACAGAGACAGAATAGGTCGAGTGTCATTCTCTCTTTGCTAATATTTTCTGCATTTTGAACTTGCCTGATTTTCTGTTACTCACTTGTGTCCACTTTGTCTTTGATGTATCATCCCCAAATTATCTTGAAAAAGTACCATCCTTATATGATTCCAAGCTCACTCAAAATTATTCAACAATTCTTCATTTTCCATCAGGTAACATGTATCAGATTACATGCTTAGGATCGTTATCACCTGTTTTTCCAGTTACATTTCCCACTGTCCACTGTACTGAATTCTTCACTTAAGAGAGGTGTTTCTTTTAATATTTATTTATTTATTTTGAGACAGGGAGCGTGAGCAGGGTGGGGTGGGGGTGGAAAGAGAAGGAGAGACTCCCAAGCAGGCTCAGTACTGTCAGTGCAGAACCCGACATGGGGCTCAAACTCACCAACCGTGAGATCTTGACCTGAGCCGAAATCAAGAGTTGGATGCTTAACCAACTGAGCCACCAAGGCATCCCTTAAGAGAGATTATTTTACTTAATATACTAAGTACATCTCACACAAAGGTTAGGTCTCAGTCTATTCTGTGGGGGTGATAAAACCTTTTGTCTTTGTTTTCTGAAATACCCAAGCCATCCTGCAATAAGGAGCATCTTAGATGAATAATAGCCACAGAGTGTGGTGTGTGTGTATGTGTGTGTGTGTGAGTGTATGTGGGGTTAAGAGAGAAAGTAGATAAGGCAAAATGTGAATGACTCATGAAGGGTAAGTAAAATATGTATTAACTTTTTTGGGGGGGTAGTTATTTTAGTTTGCTAAATTGTGGAATGGAAGTGAAAACTTAGAAATATAAGTAGTTTGAATACTTCAGCATTCTATGCTTCTTTAGCAGTGTGATAGACTAGATAAAGTCCATGAAGCCACAATCTATACCTTTTATTCAGTTACTTATTGAAGAAACCACTAGTGCTCAGTAGTGCTAGCTGCTGAGATAAAGATGTCCACTGCCATCCAAATCCTGCTCTGGGGGAGCCTCAAAACTTCACCAATTGTGAACTTCTAGAGCTGGAGGAATCCTTAAGAATCATCTTTCTTCACTATGGAGAAGCAAATGACATCGAAATACCCTCATCTATTGCTTTTTAAACCCCAAGATGAAGAACTGCCATTGCTTTGATCATTGTGCAGACTTTATTTCCTGTGACCTGATTTATCTTTGTGTTGCTTCACGTGTCTAACACAGCATATTAGACTGTGTAGCTGTTGCAAAAGTATTTTTGAATGAATACATTAATATGCTTCCATGCAAATTTTGTCGTGATAGCTGATGATTAAATGAGGGGCATATGCAAATGCAGGGCACATGTTTGGCACATATAAAATGAAAGTTTTCTCCCTTTATTCTAGTTGGTTATCTTTAGAATGCATTTTCTAGAGTGAGTATTGTGGTTGTTCTTGGAATGCAATGGAATACATTCATAAACTTGGGAACACTGTCATGTGCCCTGTATTATTATGGGTTATGCAGGGAAGGAGCCTTATGTTTATCATGTCTTGCACAATGTTGGCACCAAACAAATACTTGTGAAATAAAGGAGTAACAGAGCTTTGAAATATAAAGAAGTTTTCTATAGGCAGAAATAGGAAGGAAAAGAAATGTATACCTTGTAGAAGAAATGGCATGATCAGTTACCCAAACACTAGAGAAGAGTAAGATTACTCAAGAAATCTCTAACTAGAAGTGTCTGGACTTGATCAAAGATGGTCTTAGAGAAACCTGAAACATACATGAATTATATTGTCCGCGGAGTCAGAAATTTGAATAGCTACTGTAATGTCCAGGTTTCAACACTTGAAATATGGTTTTGAATGCAATTTTGGGTATCAGAGAGATGGGGTTTCAATTTTGGTTCCTACACTCATGAGTTTGATTATTATAGGCCAGACAGGTAACTTTTTACTGTTTTCTCATTTTTTTTTTTTCTGATGTGGTTGATAATACCTTTCTTCCAGGGGGTTGGGTGCCTGAATGGAGTGAGTCCTCACTTAACAGTGGTTGATGATAGTTAGTGGAATCATGATCATAGTTCCCTTCCTACTCCTTCTACAGAGAGAGCCTAATATTCTGGAACATCAACACAACCTGTTATAGTTTCTCTTAGGAACATATAATAGCCAAGTGCTATTGACCTAAAATTTAAAGGCCTCTGGCTGTTTTTTATGGATGCTATGTATTTCTTTGTGAGAAGTAAATGCAACTGGAATAACTCGATTCAATGAGAGCTATCTTTCCTCTCTGTTGCACAAAGCTCAGAAGGGATGTCTTCATAAAATCTGTACTGGTAAGGCATATGTAAAACCCACAGGCAAGTAATAGACTTTGCACATTTCCCAGGGGCTACTTAAAATATTACCTCTTGTGTAAAAGATGCTGAATAATCATAATGTCAGGTTTCACTTTTTGTTTTGTTTTTGATTACCTACTCAGGCAATTTAATAATTTTCTGGGAGCCTCTGGGTTTTGGGGGAGGTGGGAACTTAAAGAATCTCATTGGAGTTACCATTTAGAGGTTGCTGTGCACATCAGCATTCATCACTCAGCAGGCAGCAAAATCTCCTCTAAATGTTGGTTGAAAATTGGGTGGTCTTTTTTTTCCCCCTCTAAAGGAAGGTACCCTGGAATAGTGGGTAATTACCAAGCCTGAAGAAGAAAATTATAATAAAAGTGAAAAGAATAAAATGACTTAATTACAACATAGTTACTCCAGAAATCTTCAAGATGAATGGGGAAATTTAGCAGAGTTCTTAAATGTCACTGTAATTTAGCCCCATGCCCAGATATTCTAAGTTGTAATTGACCCTAATTATATAAATACCCAGTGGTGAGAAAAGATCCGTTTTTAAGGAGATGTTGCTGCTGCTGAACTTCATTGACAAGTCAGTCATGACTTTACCAGATGTTTTCTCCTTTTGGTTTTTGGCCGAGGGGATCCTTAGGAACCAACTTTCCTCTCCATTCGGCAGCAAATGATACAATAATACTCTCAGAGTGTCAGTATTTGAAGTAAAAAATGGACTCCTTTAGTCATGGCTCGGACTATTTTTGTCTTGCCTACTAGTAGGTTAAAATAATTTCACTTATAATCACCAAAAGGAAAAAAAAAGGACCGTTCTACCTTAAGCAAACAATGGAATTTATTGACTCACATGATTGAGAAGTATTATGCTAGATTTGGCTTTAGGTGTAGCTTTATTGGGGTCTCTCTCTTTGTCTCTGTCAAATCTATTTCCTTGATAGTGAGCCAGTCTCCAACAGACTGTGTGATCATGGTTTTAACACGGTTACTCCCAGCTACGGGCCTTCATCCTCTTTCTCCATTCATGTTCAGTTGGAAAAGGGAAAGTTTCTTCCTACCACTGTTGAACAGAAATCCTGGGCTTCAATCAGATTGGGCCAACATTAGTCTCTTCCTGTCCCTGAGCCAATCAAAATGGCCGGGGGCACAGAATTTTGCTGATCTTCCTGTGGGAAAGCTGAGAAGGCCCAAGTGATGGCGTCAGCCTCCTCCTCCAGAGTACATGGGTTTTGTGGGGGAAGAGAACATGCTATTTCCAAGAGATGAATAAATAGTGGTGTGTCAAATGAGAGAATTTTGTTTTCCCAGCATTAAAAAAAAATTTTTTTTAATGTTTATTTTTGAGACACAAAGAGAGAGCAAGAGCAGAAGAGGAGCAGAGAGAGGGAGACACAGAATCCGAAGCAGGATCCAGGCTCTGAGCTGTTGGCACAGAACCTGACATAGGGCTGGAATCCACGAACTGCAAGATAATGACCTGAGCTGATGACAGATGCTTAACTAACTGAGCCATCCAGGCACCCATTTCCCCAACTTTTTAGCAACAGGTTTTACATCCAACTTTTTGTTGTAAAAATTGTCAAACATAAGGAAAGTTGCAAGAATCGTAGAACAAACACCTAAACACCAACCATTTAGGCCAAACAATTGTGACCATTCTTCAGCACCCTATCTTAAGTAGCAAGCTCTACCATAGTTCATGCCCACTTGTGACACATTTTCAGAATTTCTTCAAATGGAAAATTTTTAATTTTTTTTTCAACGTTTATTTATTTTTGGGACAGAGAGAGACAGAGCATGAACGGGGGAGGGGTAGAGAGAGAGGGAGACACAGAATCGGAAGCAGGCTCCAGGCTCTGAGCCATCAGCCCAGAGCCTGACGCGGGGCTCGAACTCACGGACCGCGAGATCGTGACCTGGCTGAAGTCGGACGCTTCACTGACTGCGCCACCCAGGCGCCCCAAATGGAAAATTTTTAAAGTTCAGTCAGTACTTTAGAATTCAAATGGAATCTAAATGTCACTATGTCCTTTACCTGCCTTCTCTCTCTGTCTCTCTCTCTCTTTGTTTCTGAAAGAGTCAAGAATCATTCTATTTTCCCACAAGCTGTCTTGTACACCCTGAAGGGAATATTATAAGATTAAATGCAGAGTAGCATTCCTCTAGCAAGGTGAATGCTTCTCATTACAGAGATCCCCAGTTGATCTCCTAAATGTAATTCCCTGATAATGTGAAACTTCTGAATTATTTATTATGTCATATTAGATCAGGAATATTATTCCTGAACATAAATTTGTTATCATCGGCAAATCGCTTTTGGAAGTTTCCTATATCAAAGAATGAACCAGAGAGTAGATTTTAAACTCTTAGGGGGGAGCAGCTGAAATTATTTATCTTGAGGCCTTTTTTGCAGCTAGGTAGCCTCGAATGTAGATGAAGAATCACACACTGAAGAATTACAATTTCTGGATAGAGTTATAAGTAATTCATCTAGTGGTTTATTATGCTGAATAAGTCTGACTACAATTTGAAAACCAGTAAAAATTCTACACTGAAGTAATGAATTTCAAACATTGCCTATTTATTCTGAAGGTGCCGTATTTTCTTCTATGACCACTTGATGTGATATTGATAAAAATAAAGGAGATTTACCGGCCTTAAGTTGTGGTCAATAATAACAAAAGGAGTTTATATTTCTGAAGTCCTTCCTATGTGCTAAGCACTTCACTGAACCCCAACTGAAGGGGGTACCCTTATGTATCCCATTTTCTAAGTGAAGGAACTGAGGCAGAGGATATTATGGAATTTGCCCAAGGCCACATAGGTGGTAAGTTACGACTTCACTGCATCAAAAGTTGCCCGTTTGCGCAGAGCTGTATAATTGACAATCAGAAGCTGAGTGCAAATGATTATCATGAACTTTAAGATAAGATGACTGCTATTTTTAGATATGCATGCCCAAATGTTTCACTTTGTAAACTCAAGTTTTTTCACAGCAGAAAAATTTTAATACATTTCTATTGCTATATATGTATTTTTAACAGACTATTTTTTAGAGCAGTTTTAGACTCCTGGCAAAATTGAGCAGAAGGTCCAGAGATTTTCCACATATCTCCTGCCTCTACACATGCATCACCTCCATTATCAACATCTCCCACTAGAGTGATAGGTTGTTAGAATCGATGAACCTGCACTGACACATCATTATTACCCAAAGTCTGCAGTTTACCTTAGGGTTCAGTTTTGGTCTTGTATCTTCTATGGGTTTTGACAAATGTATAATGACATGCATCTACCATTGTAGTATCATATAGAGTAGTTTCACTGCCCTGAAATTCCTTAGCGTTCTGCCTATGTAAGTGTTTTTCTGCCATATGTTAAGTCATCCTAATATCATAACACTTATTAAACTGTTATTTCCAAACCCCAGTAAGAGAAACAGGACCACTTAGCAGGGAAAGAATTTGTCTTAACTGCAGAAAGAGATTTGTAGGTTGTATAGGGAATTTCAGTAATTTGTATGTTGGTAAATTGCAACTGATGCACATTAAATAGAATTAACATAATTTAACAAACATGACCATGGAGTTTGAACTCCACTCAAGAGATGCCTACTTGGAGACTGTTACCTCACCCTTAAAATGCTTCCATAGTTCAAGTCTGTAATTTTTGGCACAGGATAGAATTGTGCCCGATATTCATCTTGCGACTCTCTGCCACCTGTTCTAATCAAGGACTCCCACTTTCTGCTCTGCTGGCCCCATAGTTTGCAAATAAATAAAATCCACTGGACATTTGATATGAATGTTAAAAAAACTTGTGAACTATTGCTCATTTGTAAAGTAGGAGAGGGACACTTCCCCTTTTCCTCCTTTCTCCCCTGCCATTTTATGAAGACTTTTTTTCCTTCCCTTTGTGGAAATAAAGAAAGTCTATAGAAATGGTTTCATTTTTTACCTGTTCAAGGATATATATACTTCATTTCACTGTAACTGCTCAAAAATAATTCATTTATCTACCTTTTGTACCTTTCTACTTTCCATTTTCATTTCTACCTCACTTGCCTGTGTTACTACAATGATTCTCTCATTGGTCTACTTGACTCCATACTTTTCCAATCTCTTGTCTGAATTACGGCCAAGGTAAACTAGAAATTTCCAATATAAAAATAAGCATTTTTTAGCATATGTTGATGGAATGAATTAACACATTTTACTTTTTAACATAAGCAAAAGCAAAAAAAATAATGTTTAGCTTTTTGTCCTTTGGTCCTGTAATTTGTGTCATAAAAATGTACTTACTTTTCAATAATTTTCTTTTCTTGTGACATAGAATGTAATACATTTGAATAGTTTTGTCTACTTCTTTTTAATGGGCTTATTATAGTTATTGTGTGATTGACACCTAATTTTTTGGTAAGTTTCCAGTATGAGATTTATATTTCTAATTTTTTCCTGATACTCAAAACATTTCTGCAGTAAGTTTATTTGTACATAAAGTAATGCCCATATGTATTATTGTTTCTGAAGAAAACTGATTGGGATTAGAAAATCTTGATCTAAGGATGGGAATATTCTGCATATTGTTTAATTATTCTTCGTAAATACTTACATCATCCTGTCGCTAGTTTCTTTTTTCACTTACCAAAGTGTTTTCCCCCTAATATATTAGGTGAAAAGAAATGTTCACAGAGTTGTAGAGTTCAGTTAATCATTTGCGGGTGAAGTTGGTTAACTTTATGCAGTTATTTGCCTGGTGTGTTTCTCCTAGTTAAAGGATGATTATGAGAAAGTGTGTTGAGTATTGAGTTGGGAGTTCAGAACATTGAAGAGATTAACTGGTTCTGAGAATTTTTCTCGTCACCTTGTGAGCTGAGCTTAAGCTGTAGTGCCTCTAATAAAAGCTATATGCACTGATGGTTAACAATATGTATATTAAAGGGTTTTGGGTGGGTTTTTTTTTGCTACATTGAAATGCAAAATTATTAGCCTCAAGGAAATTAAACGTGAAGCAACATCCAGAAAATCTTTGATGTAAAATATGTTTCTGTACAGATTTATTGTCGTTATTTTCATTATATTCATTAAATGAAGCTCATGATTTCTTGAATTCATATCCATATTCTCTATCCTAAGGGATCTAACTACTGATAAGGCTGTATTTCTGTCAACCATAGTGGATTAGTTTCAGTTTTTACCTTTTAATTAAACAGCTGCTGCTGCTAAACACAATTTTGAATTATTTAATAGTCCATATTACTTTAGTCAATGCACACTGCTTGAATTTTTTTAATTATATGAAGCTATACATTTTTTATGATATAGCTTTCCTAAAAATGAGTTGACAGACAGTAATAATTTGTTCTTTTGAGGTGTCAGGAATATCTTAGCATATTTTAAAATAAGTATAACTAAAAAGCCAAGCTGATCAAACTCAAGATCTTTTGCTTTAAAAACTAAATGTGAAATACAGAGAATTTTAAATAAAACTCCCATTCAAGATGTTTTTTGTAGTTTGTCTCATAAAACCAGCAGCACATGTAGTAAATACTGTTGTGCACAATTCAGAACACTGGAGATGATCTTAAAGATTAAGCTTTTCCTTGAGGTCTCATTTCAGAAAGAAGTTGCTTTAGAATTTTGTGGCTTTTTTGGCAACAGAGATTAAGTGATGTTGACACTCATAAAGAGAAATCATTCAGTCCAAAAGCTATTTACTTTTAATCACCATGAATTTCTGTGATGGGTATATGATTATTGTGTTGCATTATTCTGAGTTATTTTCAGAGGTATTACTTAAATATCTAGTTTTAATAAGATTTTAAATGAATAATTCAGTATAACTTTGAAGATTAGCGATACTGGGAAATTATTTATACTTGGAAAGTAACAATAGTGTGACGTTTCTTCTTCATCCCTTTATTTAAACAAAAAATAGAAATCTCTTTTTCACTCTGTATGTATATATGTGTGTATGTATATAGATCTATACATGTATATATGTGTTTATATACACTTTTATATGATATACATATGTGTGTATATCCTACAGAAAGTATCCTCTTTGCTGTTTTATAGAGTGAAATAAGTATAATAATTGAAATGTTGAACATTGGAATGAAGAGTTGAAGATATATCACATTTTATTTTTAGTGCCATCACTACATCTGAATTTTCTGATAATTGCTATGATCAGAAAAGGCACCTTCGATATCTTGATTTGATAAGAAGTGGTGTCTTTAAATTCAGCCTTTGATTGAATTTCCTTAAGTGGTGGAAATGAAGGTGAATGGTGTAAGACCCATCTTAAGTTTTTTTTTTTTTTAAACAATGTTAAACCACTTAACAGAGTGTAGATGACGGTACCTGTCAGGATTCCTAGAATAAATTATTTCAGCCCTCCCTAGTGACTCATGTAGAACATTATTTAGAGACTACATCTGGTCCTGTGTGTCTGTTCTGTGTTGACATCTCATCGATTCTTTATCTCCTCTCCTGGCTTAAAAAAAAAAAAAAGTAAAAGTTGATTATAAAACTTGGTGGTGGAATAATACTGTCAAAGGACGCAGAGCATCACTTGCCACTAATGTAAGGTGACATCTCCAGAGTGTAAGGAGGGCGGTTATCATTCTTCAGCGCTGGAGATGTTACCCTGTTCAAGATAACAGTTTCTGCCATTGAACTGGTATTTGTAGATTAAATAAGAGATGTTACCTCTATTTCTAAAGGAGTTCAGTAGCTTAGAGCAGCAGATGGAATTTAGTCAAAAGACATAGCCATTTATTGAGCTCACAGAAGGACATGATTTTAACCTTGGTGTATACAATGTGTAAAGCACAGGCACGTGCTATCCTTCACCTCCACTCCCCGCTTCCCCATAACTAGTTGTTGGTCAAACTATTTTATTTTCCAGTTGTGTCCGATTCTATGAAGAAAAGTATTGTATTTTCGTTTGTTTTCTCTGGTAGAAAATAAACCTGATGGATGCAAAGTCCAAGTCAGTTTTGTTCAGCTGTTGAATGAATGACTAAATAACATTGAGTTGTGGGGTGTCTGGGTGGCTTAGTTGGTTAAGAGTCCGACTCCTGATCTCAGCTCAGGTCATGATTTTAGGGTGTTGAGTTGAAGCCCCACGTTGGGCTCCATGCGGGGTGTGAAGCCTACTTAAAAAGAAAATTGTTACTTTTTTCAGTGTTTTATGGGTATCACTTAACCAGTTAGTCATCCACATGGGCAAAATGCCAATGCCTGGGGACAACCCTTTGTTTCTATGTGAATAATAGCAACCATGTGACTGAAAGTAGAGAAAGAGAAGAGAAAAGTAATAATAACCCATTTGCTTCACATGCAGAGTTAAATATGAGCATCCCAAGTCTAAATGTGTCAGTTCTTGATTAAGTACTGATGTCATAGTGTTGGCCCGAGAAAGTCAATTTGAGGCCATTGTGGTTCACTTGAAAACATTGCTTCTTGATTCAAGGAAAGACCTACCAGCTTAGAGAATCAAGTCTCTCCTACTCTGTCAATGTGTTGAGAAAAAAGGAGGAGTGTGAGAAAGTGGTTGGTTGTGTGTGCATGTCTGTATGTACATGTGTGTATGTGAACACATGTGTTTGTACTGAAAGGAGAAGCAATCTAATTTAATGCCGTCCCATGGAACTTTTCAGCCTGTACGTCCACAATTTAGCCACCAGAAGGGAGGAAAGAGGAAAGAAGGGGCAAAGTCAGTCAGTTTAAGATTAGAGGATGTGGTCTTTATTTCAGGCAGTCACACACTCAGCCAACAGTCAAGAACACAATGACTAAGGAAGCACTAAAGTGATACTGAGGTTTATCTGACCCAGTTGGGGTTATCTAACACCCACCACTGCCATACACCTGCTGTCTGCTTAGCACTGGTTCTAGGAGCGAAGTTACAACAGTGAAGGAAGTTATGTCCTTCTTCTCTTCAAGGTTATATGGGTTAGGAGAGGCAAGCAAACACACAGATAGATGGCATTCCTGCTGGTAATAGGTACTTTGCAGAAGAATAAACATCCAGAAAGGTTTAGATATTTTAAATAAATAACAACAACAAAAAACATTTAAGTACTGAGAAGTGATTTAGGAATAGAACACAGAATTTTAAGCCAACTGGTGACGTTGCAGGATTTCAAATGAATTTGCTGTGAAAAATAAGTAAAATCTCTATTTTATTTGACATGCTCTACCACAGATAGGAAAATTGACCACGTGATGCTACAAGGTTTTCTTTGGTTTTGGGTGACAACCTCATATACATTCTGATATTAGGGATAGTGAGAAGAAAGAAAATATGACATGCAGACATGTTTATTTTTTTAGTTCCCCAATATTATTCATCAGTGTAACGACAGTCTCCTTTTATAATGATTATGTTGTTATTTCAATTTTCCTAACCAGTGATTGTGTTACCAAAATTCATCTCTACCTAGAAGCTAAGAAGCATATTAAATTCTTTGTAAACTTAGGTAAATAACAATAATGAACTACTAAATTACTGAAGGTGATAGTGATCAGGAGAATAATGAAATATAATTCTAGTAATCCCAACTTCTTCCTTTTTTATAATCCCTTTTGTTGTGAAAATAAAAAGCAAGAAAAGCTAACTTCTACTTAACTATGAATATTTGTAGCTCATCTCTTTTCCCCAGTGCTCAGAAATATAGGGTACCTATCTGAGGATGGGTCTGCGGAATTGGCTTTATTTTTAAGTTTATTTATTTTGGGGGGCAAGGAAGGAAGAAAGAGAGAATCTTAAGCAGGTTCTATTTTGTCAACACGAACCTCACTCCGGGCTCTATCTCATGAACCATAAGATCATGACCTAAGCCAAAATCAAGACTGTGATGCTTAACCGACTGATCCACTCCAGGCACCCCAGAATTGGCATTTTTAACTCTTTCCAGGTGATTTCTTGATGGGAACTTGCTTCTCTACCACCTTTTTTTTTTCTCTCTACTATTATAATCTATTGCTTCTCTTTTTCTTTCAACCTTCATGGAAAAGGCAAAATGCTATCGATTAGAAGGAAGATTCTATCTTAATGTAGACATTTTTTCTTGTCCCATCTGTAATATACGTAAGTAAATATCTTTGCTTACATATTCATTATGTAAACATATTTATATAAACATACTCGTTTCTAATCACCAGAAACTTGTGAAGAGAGAATTGACAACTCCTAGGAAACTCAAGATTTTCAATATAAATCTAATTTTAAATAATGCCTAGGAAATGATAATTAAAATAGCCAATTTGATTGGAGGTTTTTTCTGTGTATGAGGCACAGTGGTGACATTGGGGATGTAAGTGGAAAATATGGGCCACCTGGAGCTTGCTGACCATTGGGGGAATCTGACAAATAAATAGGCAGCTTCATTATGCTTACAATTTGTGCATCATTGTTGGACAAAAGCAATGAAGATATCAGGGAGAAGGAATGATGTTTAGAATGGGGCTACACCTCCCAGCTTGCCATTTGATAAATTTTCTAATATCTGTGAACCCTGTTATTTTCCTTGGCATCTAATAAAAAATGAGAATCCCATTGACACTACCTTTGGGAATGGTCACACCGAATTTAAGAAGAAGTTGCAGGGGATTCCTTTAAGAAACAGAATGCACAGACAATGTGTGTTTGAACTTCCTTGCTGAAGTGACTTCTGCCTCCTGCATTTCCCTAAAACATTGCAAGTGCATAAGTAGTTTCAGTGCTTAAAAAGTACGCACTGTGGTGAGTTTTCATGAAGGAATATTTGCTTCTAGATTTGTTACAAATAAGCCTGCTTTGTAATAAGAGGTCCCTGTGAGTCCTGAAATAATTAGGTTCCTCATTTCCTCCTCTGTGAGAAAACCCTGACATATTTTCACCATTTTAAACGATTCTTTTCTCCAAAAGAGATCACTTATTCCCCATTTCCCACTGTTTGTTTCAAGGGAGTTATAACTCTTGGATCTGAGGGTTGCTAATAAGTTTTGAAGTGAATTGCAAAGACACCATCTTCCTGCTTCCTGCCAGCTGTTGGGGACTTTGTTTCCACAAACAAAGGAACCCGGGCTGCTCTGTCCTTTCCAGTCTCTGTGCACAACCACTTCTATCCCAAGTGCCGGGCTTTTATCATCCCTCTTCCTTCTAGTTCTTTGTTCTGTGATATTTGAATTGGATAAAAATGAAATTATGCTCAAATGAAGGCAAAGTGTTCTTTTATGTGATAGTTATTTGTATTCCCACGATGTTTTCTGTGTGCTTGAGCTTTCACGATAGAACACATTCCTAGTGAAATCCAGGGTCATAATCCTGATTTTGAAGTCTTCACTAGCCATTTCATATCCTTTGTGGTGTGTGTTTTAGGCTGATCTTCTGTTGATGGAATTCAAAGGGTTTGTTTGTATGTTTATTGCAAGTGTAACTTAATAGCTACATAACTGCTTCTTACTAGGTATGTGCAACAGAAATAAAAATTTGAAACAGAGACCTTTCTTTTTTTTTTTCTTTCATCCTCTCCAATTTTCTCTTAGAAAAATCAGAAAGCAATAGAATGGCTTCTATTGATCAAAATCCATGTTATAGTTTCCCGTGCAGTATAACTTGTCTCATATCTGCTGTGGTAGATACATGCTTACTCATACTGAAAATCTAACTCTGCACATGAGAACCAGTAATTGTAACACCATTATCTTGTTTCCATCATATCGTATAATTTTTAAAACCTTTTCATATCTGTTAGTTTATTCAATCCTTATGATAGCACTGTTTGAAGTCTGCTGTGACATATGTCAATATTTTCATTTTACCCTTGAGAAATTGGGACTCCAATTGGTTAACTGCCCAGCTAAGTGTCAGAAGACAAATAAGAGGATGGACAGAGTAGAAGATGAAAGCCTCAGCTTCTTGGATATTGTGTCTATAAACTTGACTTTCCTTCTCGACTCTAAATTGAAATCACTTGATTCAAGTACGACAATGATGTGATCTTTGATTTCCTTAAATATTATCTGCTTATTGAGATGTTTGGTGGTTCAGTAAACTAGTAATCCAACTAGCTTGGTGGTTCAGTAATCCAACTCTTGATATCAGCTCAGGTCTTGATCTTGGGATTGTGAATTCCATCCCTGCATTGGGCTTTGTGCTGGGTGTGAAACCTACTTAAAATATGTATATATGTAGTCTGCTTATTCATTAAGTGGGAATTTGGCACAAGTGAACTTTGTGAATAATGTAACTGTAAATAAAGTTGTATGTATACTTGTTTCCATGCTTTGGGGAAACTTTTGCTCACTAGAAATCCAGTGGAAATCCTGGGGACTCTAATGTCACTTCACATATTTGTCATATCCAAAACAGAAGGATACCTTTTAGTGAAGTATTAATTGGTCATTTGACTAACAAATCCTTGGGAGGCAATAACCAGTATATAGCCCCCCTCTTTTTAGATCTTCCCATTTCAAGATATAATATGTATAAAAGAGAAATGAAGGGCAACATTTCTGGAAACCATAGGCTTTTAAAAAATCTCTTTCAAGTTACGTTGACCTTTTGTTCACGAATAATCATGCCTGGAAAAGCTGTAGAGTAGAACAGATGTGTGTTAAGTATGTACGTACTTAAAAAAAAAATGCCAGGGATGTTCCTAAATGTTTTCTTCAATTATCTGTGGAACTCCTTGGACCATGTTTTAGAAAATGGTTTTAATTTTCTTTGAGGGATTATCATAATTGAAAAGGTCACAGGAATCAGCTCCATTACTAATGCATTTGTACTTGCCAAGGCTCAGTCATGGGAAATCTCTCTGGTTTTCATATTCAATACTTTTCTTTTTGCTTTGTTGTATGATAAGGGAGAAGAAAGGGTTGGCATGAAGGGGAAGTGAATCTGGTGCCAACTTTATTTTTGTTCCCGCAAGTTCTGATCTTTGCCTTTCCTGAGCCTTGTCATCTGTCAGGCAAAGTAAGAGTACTGTTACATTAAGGGTTTTAAAAATGAATTGATCATTCCATACTTTCAGAAAACACATTCAAGTAATCTTTAAAGTACCATTCTCATGTAGACGATAGCTTCAAGGTTCCAGCATAACATATGCATAGTGAAATATTTTAACCTTTCATTTCATGCCTTTCAACATTTTAGAAAGCATTTTCCTGTTCATTTTATTTGGTGCTAAAAGATGTACTTTTTTTTTTTTTTTCCTCAGTAGAACTTGAGTGATGTGAAAGTTCATTTGTTTCCTCAGTACAGATTTTTGTTGGTAATATTAGGGAACTTTTCTGGAATTAACAGTGTAACTGTGGCTTCTTTGACTTTATTGATTTTTGTCCAGAATAGAACTTTTAAACATTTAATTCTTAAATATTGCTGAGGTGTAACAAGTGTAATACTTACTCCCCTATACTTTATGTTAATCATTGAGAGCATTCTCTGTCGTTTCATGTCTTGGACATTAGTTCTGGGAAATAACGTAACTCCTTAAAAAAAGGCTAGGTGCCCAATGAAGATCATTTTTGTTGCTACTGAATAAACATTGTTGTCTTCTAGCATCTGTCATGCCAGCAGTGTTTCTAAGGCCATAATTTTTGTTAAAAAGAAATGGGTAGAGGCATTTTCACTCTTGGTGTGAACACTGATACTCAAAAAGCAGTATCTTGGGCACTGAAGAAGAATAACAACCCAAAAAAGTTTAAAGTGGATAAGACCCTGGTGCAGTCCTCTAATTCTCAGACTATTTAGCACTTCCTGGCATGAAGCAGAGCTTGGGACCCTTGGGGAGTCAGCTTCCATTGTGGTCATCTATGAAACAGGGACAGAATTTTCTACCTCATCAGATATTAACAGGATGTCAAGATAGTTTATGTGAAGACATTACTCACAGTCCCCTCTTCCTGATGTTTAAATATGAGTTGATTTTTTAAGTTTTTATTTAATTTTTGAGAGAGAGAGAGAGAGAGAGCGCGCAAGAGAGCGAGCACACACAGGGAAGCACAGAAGGAGAGAGAATCCTAAGCAGGCTTGATCCCACGACCATGACCATGAGATCATGATCTGAGCCAATACCAACCATCAGATGCTTAACTGACTGAGCCACGTAGACACCCCTAAAGACGAATTGATTTTGAATCGATGTTGATGATACTTGGGATGTGAAGTGAAAAGAATTGAGCAGAAGCCCTTCAGGGTCTCTGTGATATATTTCAGTTCAAGCTCTGTGGCAATCATAGTGTACCATAATGGGTATGAATATAGACATTTCTACACTGGGTTATATCATGTGGAGATAGATGGTATCATCAGATTGACCAAAAACAAAAACAAACAAAAGCTGTTAATATCCACTCTATTTGTGAGGATGTAGAGAAACAGGCTCCTACTCGGGTAAGCTTATCTTTGCATACTCTTAAGCCCAGTAATTCCTGGGACCTTTATATAAAGACACATGTTCAAGGATTTTTAAAACAGAAAAATTGAAAAGCATAATTTCAATCAGTATGAGAATGACTAAGCTATGGTATACCCAAATTATGGAATACTCGTAGTTAAAAAGTGTGAGGTGTGTCTCACATGGCAATATCTCAAAGACATATTTTTAAAAAATTTAACATTTTATTTTATATTTGAGAGAGAGAGAGAGGGAGAGAGAGACAGCATGAGCAGGGGAGGGGCAGAGAGATGGTGACAGAATCTGAAGCAGGCTCCACGCTCTGGGTCGTCAGCACAGAGCCCAATGCGGGGCTCCAACTCAGGAGCCTTGAGATCATGACCTCAAAGTCCGAAGCTTAAAGAACTGAGCCACTTAGACACCCTCTCTGAGACATATTTTTAAGTGAACAGGGAAGTTTACAAAACCTTTAGATCTGACCCATGTACAAGACTCCAAACCAAGCAACACAAAATACGTATGCATATGCAAATAGCTAAATGATAAGAAAATGGCCTGACATCCATAATAAATTTGCTTTTGGGCCAGGAAGTAGATTAGGTGAAGTAGTAAGAAAGAGTTTTCAAGTTTTTCCTATATTGTTTGAATTTTTTATAATAAGAATATTTTCATGTGTATATATGACTAAAAAAGGGGGGAGGAATATAGCCCACAATTACTTCACAGAATCAGTAACATCTAACGATGGATCCATGAACATCTCCATTCACAAAGAAGGTATTGATTTAAAAATACCTAAATATGAACCATTCTTTAAGAAAGCTAAAGTGACAAATGAATCATAAGTCCATTGTGCCAGAATACTTCAGTGATCATGAACTTCAAAGCTTAACAATGTTTAGGACTGGAAAGTTAAGTACATGATAAACTCTGTTGGGTGTGAAGTGGAAGCCTAGTAATGGGAACTGGATGGGAACTAGCAATTTAAAGAGATACTGGCTCCTTTTATTCATTCACTTGGCTGTTCATTCTTTTGTTCTTTCATTCAGTTTTTTTCTGAGAAGGCATTCATGCCAGGCCCCAAGCAAGCCTCTGGTGACAAAGACCCGAGTAAAGGGTCATCTTTGTCTTTAAGAGTCCCATTCAGTTTGTGTGACAAACATTTGGAAAGCGAATGACAATTTATTGTAAAAATACTAGCATTTAAATCATGAAGTCAGTAAGATCGGAGCATATATTAGGGTGGACTTGAAGTGAGACGCTTCTCAAGAAGGCTTTCTAAAGGATGGTAGCCTCCAATTTGGGTTTTAAAAAAATCAGGAATTATTCAGGAAGTTAGAAAGCTCCTGGGTGTGAGGAGACTGTGTGCAGTAGAAGAGTGTATTTGCAGAATTTTATGAAGACTGGGATGGCTGGAGACAAAATGCACAGTGTCTCTGGGTTTTCCTGCAAAGGAGATCCGGTCTAGCACTGCTCTGTGATCTTGGAAACATAAGAGAACTTTCTTTTCTTTCTTATCTTTCTTTTAAGTCTAGTACTGGGAGGATCTCTGTAGTGAGTTCTGCTTTTTCCTTCTATTTATTGCACCTTTCCATGGAACCAACCTGTTTATGAAACAAACTACAGCCTCTTTAGTCCAAGTAAAAGTGACACTTCCTGTTGTGATATTTTCTGGGCTTCCCTTTATAAAAGTGGCATTAGACTGGACCACCATTGCCACTTAAATCACTTGATTGCAGACTGTCAAAGTGTTGCTGCATGTATTGACTTCTAGGTTGAGTACAAGTCTTTATGCAAGTTTTCTTCTTGAATTTCTTAGATGTTTTGGAAAAAAACCAATATGTAATAGCATGCGCAATTTAAAACTCCTTGTCTTGGGAGAAAGGAAGATGGGGAACGGGCCTTTGAAGTTTAATGGATGGGGATTTGGTTAGTCTGGTTTTAGGGGAATAGATGGATTTGAGATGCTGTGTCTCCCTTTTGTTACTGTTCCTGCCTCATTAGTATTTACCAGTTAGAAAGCCACATTGCTAGAATAGCTCTTCCATTCCTTCAGTCTACCAAGATGCCACACATTAATTTTTTTTAAAAATTTTTTTTCAATGTTTATTTTTTTTGGGACAGAGAGAGACAGAGCACGAACGGGCGAGGGGCAGAGAGAGAGGGAGACACAGAATCGGAAACAGGCTCCAGGCTCTGAGCCATCAGCCCAGAGCCTGACGCGGGGCTCGAACTCACGGACTGCGAGATCGTGACCTGGCTGAAGTCGGACGCTTAACCGACTGCGCCACCCAGGCGCCCATTCATTTTTTTTTTGTAATATGCAATTTATTGTCAAATTGGTGTCCATACAACACCCAGTGCTCATCCCAACAGGTGCCTTCCTCAATGCCCATCACTCACTTTCCCCTCCTTCCCACCTCCCATCAACCCTCAGTTTATTCTCAGTTTTTAAGAGTCTCTTATGGTTTGCCTCCTTCCCTCTCTAGCTTTTTTTTTTCCTTCCCCTCCCCCATGGTCTTCTGTTAAGTTTCTCAGGATCCACATAGGAGTGAAAACATATGGTATCTGTCTTTCTCTGTATGACTTATTTTACTTGACATAACACTCTCAAGTTCCATCCATGTTGCTACAAAAGGCCATATTTCATTCCTTCTCATTGCCAAGTAGTATTCCATTGGGTATATAAACCACAATTTCTTTATCCATTCATCAGTTGATGGACATTTAGGCTCTTTCCATAATTTGGCTATTGTTGAAAGTGCTGCTATAAACATTGGGGTACAAGTGCCCCTATGCATCAGCACTCCTGTATCCCTTGGGTAAATTCCTAGCAGTGCTATTACTTGGTCATAGGGGAGATCTATTTTTAATTTTTGAAGAACCTCTACACTCTTTTCCAGAGTGGCTGCACCAGTTTGCATTCCCACCAACAGTGCAAGAGGGTTCCCGTTTCTCCACATCCTCGCCAGCATCTATAGTTTCCTGATTTGTTCATTTTAGCCACTCTGACTGGCGTGAGGTGATATCTCAGTGTGGTTTTGATTTGTATCTCCCTGATAAGGAGTGACATTGAGCATCTTTTCATGTGCCTGTTGGCCATCTGAATGTCTTCTTTAGAGGAGTGTCTATTCATGTTTTCTGCCCATTTCTTCACTGGATTATTTGTTTTTCAGGAAGCCACACATTATTTAACACTACTCTGGGTGTTATTGGGTTGTCTATATGACCCCAGAATAAATTTATACTTGAGAAGGTAGGTATATTAAAAATATACTTTACTATATCTATGATAACTGGGTATAGTTATTCTTGAATGAATGATGTTGAGCTATCAATATTAAAACAACATTTCAAAGAGGGTTTAAAACCTATCAGGCAGTGTCCTATAACTAATACATTTGTGTTTCTCTAACGATACATAAAGAAGCAAGCTCTGAAGGTGACATCTGAACAATGGCCAGGGAATGTAAGCTCTGCTTGGATCTTTCAGATTAAGAAGAGCTATCTCTTCTTCACAGCCGTATAGGTCAATAGGAAAGAATCTTAAAAATCAATTCTTTCAGCAGCTAGAAACATCTGAAAGGAAATCAAAACTTGCTTATTATGCTGACATGGTTTAACACCAGCTAAGAATCTTAGAAATGAATTTTAAAATATGAGGTATGGCAACAATACATTTGGCCCCTTTTTTTTGGCAAAGATATAGCAATCATAAACTGTCATACTCTTTCCATATTAACCAATAATAATCATACTATATATTTGGTATCAGAATGATGACTGTGTATATGTTTGTATGCATGTATCTGAATATATTTTATGTATTCTAAAGAAACCTGAAGGCATTAATTAGTGTAAGTATTTAATTATTCAAGATGTTGATATATCTTTTATTCAAAGGAATTCTGTAGATAGTAACTGTTAATTAACACTACAGATATATACATGTAAGGATAATTTAACCTTTTAAGACACTGATTATTCCTTTCTTTTTTTTTTTTAATGTTTATCTTGAGAGAGAGAAAGCATGAGCAGGGGAGAGAGGCCGAGGGAGAGAGAGAATCTGAAGCAGACTCCATGCTGTCAACACAGAGCCCAACATGGGGCCAGATCTCATGCATTGTGAGATCATGACCTGAGCTGAAATCAAAAGTCAGATGCTTAACCAACTGAGCCACCCAGGCATCCCTAAGACAGCAATTATTCTTAGTGGCATTCATGTGATATATATGCAACTTTAATAATCTGGTCGAATAGACAATTCATTTAATGTGTCTTCATTGGAATCCTCCTTGTGTACTAGACCCTGTGATAGGCCCAGGACTATGCAAGTGACGTAGACAGACTAGGTCCCAGTTATGTCTAAGCACATATTCTGGTAATAGTGGAGATAGTGACAAGAAATGACTTACTTCTAAAATGACTCATTTGAGACGTAAGATGGTTTCAAAAATGATAAGCATTATAAGGAAAATATAGCAAAAGAATAAAAGAAAATCAGAGGTTGGGTTGGGGAGGAGTGCAGAGGATGGGGAGGTTGAGGGTGAGATGGGAAGATACCCTCAGAGAGCATGGTCAGAAAAGGCTTTCCTGAGGAGTGAGGGCATCTGAAGGAGGAGTCACCCATGAGAATGTCTGGGGTGAAGCCCTCTGGGCTGAGGGAAGGGCATTTGTAAGGCCCTGAAGAGTCAACGAGCTTGGCGTGTTTCAGGCATATGGGCTGCCTGGTTGGTAGCTCTTCCATAGTTAATGGGCAGAGCTGGCTCCTGGATGAGATCGGAGATCTGAGAGTGGTAAGCAGGAGTTAGGTCTTACAGGACCTTCTGGACCAAAGAACATTCTTGGAATTTCACTGTAAGTGCATTCAGGAGTCATTGGGGATTTTAAAACTTCTTATTACAAAAATTTCAAACATACACAAAAATGGGAAAGTGTAATGACTACCCTTATACCCATTAGCCAGCTTCAATAATTATCATCTCATGGGCAGTCTTGTTTTATCTATTCTCTCTCCCAACCACACCACATTATTTGAAGCAAATGTCTAATTATTTAATTTGTGAATATTTCACTTTATACCTCTAAAACACAGAAACTCTTTTTTTTTAAATATAATTTATTGTCAAATTGGCCAACATATAGTGTGTACAGTGTGCTCTTTGTTTTTGGGGTAGATTCCCATGGTTCATTGCTTACATACAACACCTAGTGCTCATCCAACAGGTGCCCATCACCCATTTACCCCTCTCCCCCACCCCGCATCAACCTTCAGTTTGTTCTCTGTACTAAAGAGTGTCTTAAGGTTTACTTCCCTCCCTCTCTGTTCATAACTACTTTTTCCCACCCTTCTCTTCCCCCATGGTCTTCTCTTAAGTTTCTCAAGAGACACATATGAGTGAAAACATGTATCTGTCTTTCTCTGACTTACTTCACTTAGCATAATACCTTCCAGTTCCATCCACGTTGCTGCAAATGGCATGATTTCATTCTTTCTCATTGCCAAGTAGTATTCCATTGTATATATAACCACATCTTCTTTAAACAGTCATCAGTTGATGGACATTTAGGTTCTTCCCATAATCTAGCTATTGTTGAAAGCGCTGCTATAAACATTGGGGTACATGTGCTCCTATGCATCAGCACGTCTGTATCGTTTGGATAAATTCCTAGTAGTGCTATTGCTGGGTCATAGGGTAGTTCTATTTTTATTTTTTTGAGGAACCTCCACACTGTTCTCCAGAGTGGCTGTACCAGTTTGTGTTGTTGGTGGGAATACAAAAACTCTTTTTTTTAAAAACATAGCCATCATACCACTATCACACTTATAACTTCTCAGTAATTCTTTAGTGTCATAGAATACCCAGCAAATTCCCTTGGAATTTTAAGCAAGGGAGTGAGGGTACCTAATTTACAACTTAAAAAGGGTCCCCTGGTGTATGTAACAGCAGGGCTTAGTGGAAGGTGGGATCACTGAGGGACTTCTTGTCTGGATTTGGCAACAGCATGGCCTGAACAGAGGTGCTTATGATGGAAATGGAGACAAGTGGTCAGCTTTGGAATATGCGTAGGAGGCAGAATCCACTTGTTGGTCATTACCATGGTTTTGGGCAGAGAAATTGAGTGAAGGTGGGAGATGAACCATTGAGATGGAAAAAAAACTTGAGGAGAAACAGGTTGGGAGGGAGAATTAGGAATTCCATTTTGGCTTTAATTGCACCTGTGAAAATGGAAAACAATTTTAAAATCAGCCTTAAACTCAGAAAGAGAAGAGAAATGGTGTCTGTCCATATTTATTGTGACTTAACTTCAATCCTAAGTGATGTGTGTCAAGGGGAAGATGATAATGGAAGAAGTAGTTTCTGTTGTTAAAAGACTTACAGTTTCCTTGATCTGTTCAGGTCCACGCAGGGAAAACCTTTCACTGAGATTCCTTTGAAAATTAATAACAAGTTTAAGATGTCTAACTGTCCAAAAACACTTCCTTCCACCAGTCTATCATAAACTCAATGACCTTACTTTCTGAACCTAAAATCTGATCACAGACTTGAAAATTCAAAGTGTACCTCCAGGGACAGTATGCAAGAATACATGACATCAGGGCTGGTTTGGGAAAAAACCTAGAAACCTTTATAAACATGATGCCTACCATTTCTACCATTAGTTCTAATTCAAGAATGATCTGCCCACACTTGTCTTTGAATTGGTTCACCATCTGTTATTAGCATGCATAAATTCTTTGCTCATTGTTATCTGTTTCAGAAAAAGTCCCTCCCTCCTCCTATTTCTTTCTTTGTCTCTTGGAAGCCTCAGAGCTCTTTTTAAGGCCTTTTAGTGGACTAATCAGGCCCATCCAGGATAATCTCCCTAATCTCAGTTGAGGAGGGATTTGAATTACATCTATAAAAACCCTTCATAGCAGCACCTAGATTAGTGTTTAATTGAATAATTGGGGACTGCCTTCTAGCCAGATTAATACATTAGGGTCCTCATCTATTTACTAATATGTTCTTGATGAACTTATTTAAGGAATTAAATGAGTTTAAGTTTATAAAGCACTTAGAACTGTACTTGATGCATAGTACCTGCTCCCTAAACATTGGTTCTATGTGGTGTGGTGGGAAAGCCTTTAATGGCTACCTTATGGCAGCAAAGAGGGTCTATCAAAACTAGATAGTATGTTATGAGGGACCAAAGCTAGACACAAAAGAGTATCATGCATATAAGCTGCCAAAACAGTCCAATTCACCAGTGGTGTTGAAAGTCTGGATTGTTAATTACCATTGAGGAAGTGATCCCTGGAAAGCTGTATGAGGCAGGCTGTGAGATGCTGATAATATTCTGTTTCATAATCTCGGTGCTGTTTACACAGAAGTGTTCAGATTATCAAAAATAATTCAAGTTATATGTCGGTTATATTCTTAAAAATTTGAATACAGATGATATCAAATTATGGATGGATAATCTTGTATGTTGTGTGGTATGTATGTGTGTTATATTACTCCAAAGTAGGATAATGAATAGAAAATCTTTCATCCCATGCTACAAATAGGACAGTGGCTTAGGGGGAAGATGGGAGGGGTCTCCATTAGCTTATTTGACCCTCTCTCATAATATTACTTTATTTCTGGGCAGTTGCCATGACCATCTGTATCAACACTGGAATGATTATGAAAGCATGTGGAGAATTCTTTGGGAGAAAAAGGCAGTTTTACTCACAAGGCTATTAACTCAGGGACCAGAGAAATTGAGTTTCCTTGTATATTCTAAACTTTTCTTTGCAAGACCAGTAAATTGTATTTCTTTCAAAACAGAGATGTAATGAGCTTGCATGCTCATTATCTGTTTGTCTAATGCTACCTGCATTTTGTTTTGTATGATAAGACAGAATCTAGGAAAGCACTCTTTTTCCCTGAAAAAAAGTCCTACATCTGCACCTGAGTAATATGATCTGAAACTATTATCTTAAAAATGTAAATGAGGAATTTTAATACCATTTTACAACCAAGGAAAACATTTGTATTTCTAGGTATTTGCTTGGATACGAAAGCCCATTTTTAAGATGTTAAATAAAATGTTATATTTCCCCTTAATATATGACTATTGATGATGTGATTTTATGTTTTAGATTGGCACTGCCCAAGAAGACTTTCTGCAGTGGTAGACATTTTCCATTTTCTGTGCTTTCCAGTAGGGCAGCCATTAGACACATGTGGATATTGCGCTTGAAGTGTGCCTAGTAAACTGAGGAATGACAATTTTAATAGGATTTAATTTTAATTCATTTAAATTTAAATAGCCACATCTGGCTAATGGCTGTAGTGTTGGACCATGAGTTTGGAAATCTAAATAAAAAATGGTATTCAGACTGAGGTTAGTGGCTGATTGCACTTAAGTATTTTCATACAACCCCTTAACAGTGTATGCACATGTTTTTCTCAGCCTACTCTGGTCTACTCTTGGTGGGAAAGTCCCCTTGTAGGTAGAAGTAGGCCTCAAGGTTCTGAATCTCATGGCAAAAACACTTAATTTTATGCTTTTTCCATTTCACCTGTTCCTTATTTCCTTAATCTCTGGGCATTGTCCTTTCTTTCCTAGTGTAGGTAATGGCTGTCTTGAGGGTTACATCCCCAAGATCTGCACATAGTAGGAAGCCAGTAAGCAGTTCATGTACACATTAGGTTGTTAACACATACGTTGAGAGGGTGATGTATCATTAAAGAGCATGAGTTTCAATTCTTACCATCCCATCCTGTCACTTAGTGGCTTTGCAACCACGTCAGTGTCCTCATCCTTTACAGATGTTCCTTCATCTCTAAAATCAAGAATGTTCTGCTCACCTTATGTAATTGTCAAGATTAAATAATAATAAAAGGAAAATTTATGGAGGGTTCACACCATGGTATAGATTGGTATTGGATCATTATCCATAGTCTTTTTTAGTCCTCCAGTTACTGTATGGGGTAGTTTCCTCATTTTACAGATGGGCTTGGAAAAGATGATAAGTGTTGGGGCTGGGATTTGAACTTCGGAAGCCTATGTCTAGGGAAATTGGTTCATTTGTCATGTTTTTTTTTAGTAGAACTGTAATTCATATATCAACCCTCCCCCCCCCCCCCCCCCCCCGCCTGTAAGAGTACACCATTCTGTGATTTTTAGTAAATTTGTAGGATTGTTCAGCCATCACTGCTACTATGTAATTCCGGAACATGTACATCACTGCCCCCCCTCCACCAACCCATATCCACTAGAAATCACCCCTGCCCCCATCCCCTCTCTACCATTGTCCCCTGGCAACCACTCATCTGTACTTTCTGTCTCTGTGGATTTGTCTATTCTAAACTTTCTCCATAAATGGGATCCTATAATATGTCAGGGACAGAGATTTCAAGCCTTATTTTATACTGCTTCCAATATGGTGGATAAAGGTCTGTGGGAGTTTGAAAATGAAAAGCTTGCCTTGTATTACTGTTACGGCCACTGTGAAGCACAATCTGGAGTGGCATGGCCATCTGTTTCTTGTTTATTATAAGGCAAGAGGTATGAAAGGTGAATTTCCACCATTGAAAACATGATAGAAAAAAAAATGGGTCTCTCCTGCAACCCATCTCTACCTTCTCTATAATTCTTAAAATCATTTAATAATTGATTGATTTTTTAAAAAGTTCAGTTATTTATTTTGAGCAGGTGAGAGAGGCAATCCCACGCACACTTCATGCTATCAGCAAGGAGCCCATCGAGGGGCTTGATCTCAAGAACCATGAGATCATGACCTGACCTGAAATCAGGAGTTGAATGCTCAACTGACAGAGCCACCCAGGAATCCCTGATAATTAATTTATAAAACAGCTCCCGTTTTGATAAAAAAAAAAAAATTGTCAAGAAGGGGCAAAAATAGAGAACACTGACTAAAATAAACAAAGACAGCCCTATATGAATGTTAATTCACCATGCCACGGACTCTTGGCATTGGATGCCATGTAGAAAGTCTGCTTCCTTTAGTTTGAAGATGACATGATTTAAACACAGAGACCCGCCCTAAGTGGCTCGTCCCAACTCAGAGAACTAGATGCTTATTTTATTCAATGGCTCTATATGCATATTTTTGACCAGTGACCCATAGTTAACCTAACTGGGGATAAGTATGGTATATGGTAGAGCAGAATCCAAAGATTTGTTCAGTGAAAGCCATGTTTTTCCTTATTCCAGAAAGTCTCTGAGCAGAGGCAGTTGAAAAACAGGTGCCACAAGATTTGAAGACAGTCCTCATATTCCAAGGGAAATGCAAATAATGAAAACATAGCACACTTGAATTAAGCTATCTACATGGCAAGAGTCATGAAATTTTCATTTCCTCACTTCCCCTGACTTGGGTAATAAAAATATTTCCAGGGGTGGGAAGGTGGTCCTGTGGGGATCCACATCTCGCTCATAGGCAGAGTTAAAGTATTGGAGTTCTGAAATGTATGCCAAAAAATCCAATAACATATGAAACAGCCAAATATGTTCATTTTATTAAGAATCTCAGTAAATGTCATTTTTCGGAGCCAATGCAGTTCTTTGAAACTGGTGGGGAGTGTTTGGGGATTCCTCTGAATCACTGATGGTCACAGCTCATTGCCCCAACCCATATTTCTAATATGTGTTGTGTTATGCGGTTCAGGTCAAAAAGAAAGCTTTTTTTGGCTTTATTCCTTAGCCCAAATGGAGAGAATTTTGATTTGCTATGTATCTCTCAGCTCTTGTAGATTTTCTTATCGTCCTAACTGCTAGTTTATTGAGATTAAGTGCTTTCTTATGCGGCTGCATGGAAAGGGCTTTTGATTTTTCTTTAAATTAAACCTGATTCAATTACCACATTACATAGATAGATGGTCTTGCCAGAGAAGAAGATAAAGGCCCATAGTCGCATGGAGGACAAGCATGGCAATAGATAAGAGGTGGGACCTGAGTGTCCACAGAGGGAAGCTTGCTCTGAAACCAGAACTTCTCAAGGGAAAAGGGCTTTTGCATGATTCTTGATTCCCATTTCTGATCTCTACACATGTATGCACGCTCCCAAACATTCCCTCAAGACTTCTTTGTGATTTCTCTTTCTTCCCCTGTGGCTGGACTCTGGTGATAACTTGCTTTGCTCCTTGCTTCCTTCCAACTGGACCCTGGACGTAGTTTTCCATTTTTATTTTTTTTACAGTTTATCAATTTATTTTGAGAGGGAGAGAAAACATGAGTGGGGAAGGGCAGAGGGAGGTGGGTGGAGAGAGAGAATCCCAGGCAGGCTTCACATGGGGATCACAGAACATGTTAGTACAGTGCAGACAGTAAGTTTTAATGGAACAGAGGTCAGCTCTGGTGCCCACAGGTCATTCTCTAACATGGGGCATTTTTCTCAGATGGTATCCTGGGTTGTATTCCCCTGAGACCAGCTGTGAATGCCTCCCCCAGACTCTGCTTTCCTACAGAGTCATCACATCTGCTCTGTGTTGGCCGGTCCCACCTCAAGATAGTGTTAGGTCTTATAGACAGTGCACCTATCTGGATCTCTTTAGCCCGGGGGCCCCGCAGGAGCTGGAAATGACCGTTTCTCCTTCAGCGTGATCAAATTCCTAAGTAGGGCTTTGTCCTCAACCAGTCCTGTTAAAGAAAGTACTAAAGTGGAGAGAGAGATTTTGGTCTCTTTTAGTCCAGAATAAGCTATTACGACATCATCTGACCCCTTCTGTCTCCTAATTGTCCCCAGTTACAATTCGATTTTGATGATCCCCAAATCACTGTCTTGAAGGTGGAAAAATTTTGCATTGCTTTTTCATTATTTCTCTGGTCTTTAACGCAACAGTGTTTTGGGAAGTGGGCCTTGTAACTGCTTCAACTCATTTCCCTTAGGATGTTAAACTCCAGCCTTCGGGAGCTAGGTGGCCTACTGGCCCCAAGCTACGTGCTTTCTTCTATGTATCCCTTCTTTTCGCTCTGCCTAAGAGCACTGCCCCAACTCTGTCCTGCGCCTGTCCAATCCCAGCCTCCTGCTTTCAGGACATTTCTCCCTGAAGAGTGCCTTGTAGTCCTTGACCCTCATGAACTTCCTCCCGCTCCCCAGGCAAACATCTGGGGATTCTGACTTTTTCTTCCAATCCTCTGGGCACCACTTACCTCACAGTATTCTAATTTTCCATTCCATTTGCAGTTTTCCCGTTACATTGTGCATAATTTATGAGCGGGGACATGCTTTTCCATCTTGCTTCCCTAGTGTCTGGTTGTACAGGGTAAGTCCTTAGTAAGTGTTTGCATGAAGGAATGAATACTGAAAGAATACTAAGTTTAGCTTGTCACTGTATGGTTTACCCCATTGATGGAAAAAGCATCTTACCATGTGCCCATGGGGTAAAAGATGAGTAGGGACCCAGGCTGGCCATGGGAATGGAACATGGCCTGTAGACTGTTCAATCGCTGTGTAATAATTCCTGGAAGGGGGACATAAACAGAGTGTATGGAAGATCTGGTAATGGAGATACTGCACCTAGCCAGGGGAGACGACTATTTAGCAAGCATGAATTTATTTGAAATATGAAAATCCTGGTGAAACATACAAAGAGAAATAAGCATAACCCACCTTTATGGAGTTTGTGGTTATGGAAGTCATGTAATTCATCTTCCAAAAGATGAAAGGCACAGCACAGGGAATACTGTGGGTGGTATTGTAATAGGGCTATGTGATGACAGATGGTAGCTACGTTTGTGATGAGCCTGGCATAATGTATAGAATTGTTGAATGTATAATGTTGTACACCTGAAACTAATGTAACATTGAATGTCAACTATACTTCAATTAAACAACAAAAAAAGAGGACACTTCAGAGAGTGATAGTAAGTGTGACAGAATACCATGAGCAAACTGGGAGTTCGTGCTTACCCTGACGATAACCTAGTAGGGACATAAATATAAGGAGAAACTTTGTGACAGGAACATTCAGAGGATCCTGGAAGAGTGCATGAAGACAGAAGTGGATTATTGGTCTTGAAAGAAAAGGAAGCATCCATTTTCTTTAAAAAACAAATTCTTTTCAAAATTGTTAATAACCTGTTTTTTTCTCAGAAATTTATCTACCTCTTGTTATTTGCTACAATTTTGCATAAGGGTCAGGTCAGGACAGGACATTTAGAGCAGTATGTGTGTGTACACACACACACACACACACACACACACACACATACACACACACACACACACACACATATGACAGTATAGTGGTTCTTGAGAATAGGGGCTTTGGAATAAGGAGGCCTAGATTTTTTTCCCAGCTTGACTTTAGGCAAATTCTACAACCTCTATAAACCTCAGTTTCCTAGTCTATAAGATGGGGAGAAAATAAGTAGTTACTCCACAGGGATTTATTTCTTTTCTTTTCTTTCTTAGAAGTAAATATTTTAAGGGGTGTCTGGGTGGCTCAGTCATTTAATCTTCCAGCTCTTGATTTTGGCTCAGGTCATGATTTCATGGTTTGTGGGTTCAAGCCCCGAGTCGAGCTCTGTGCTGGCAGCAGGGAGCCTGACTGGGATTCTCTCTGTCCCTCTTTCTCTCTCTCTGTCACCACTCGCACTCTTTCTCTCTCAAAATAAATAAGTAAACTTCTTTAGAAAAATATTTTAAAAGCTTTGCCTTGATACTTGATAGGAACGCTGTAAAGCCTAGCTGCTATTGTTAATTTTTTGTGCTGTTAATTTTTTTAAAAATATGCAGTTCATGCTATGTAAACTGGGAAGACACACTCCTACAAGTTTGAGCTTAAAGGTATTGTTGTGATTACCACACAACCATCAAGAAAGAAGGGTCGGCGACACAGATGCAGAACTCTGACTTCACTCCACTTTGAGAGTGAAGACATGAGTCTTGGGGAGCAGCCCCCGAATCACCCATGGGGTGCTCTGTCTGCTAAGGGCTGCCGAAGGGGAAAAAACCCCACAGGTCTCTCCTGGGTAGTGAGATCCAAAGGTTCAGCCATCTTTCAAAGAATACCATTGGTGCTCAGAAAACAATTTGCAATTGGATCTGGGGTGAAGACGTAGCAGGGGACTTTGGAAGAAGCCCCTGGCAGCATATAATTATGAAAATAAAAGTCTCATGGTATCTAGGACTGTGATTAGATTAGCAGCGCTTTAAAGCAGTGAATAGTGAAAAGCAGGCTGAGCCGGTTCTCAGTGACTCTCTCCACAAGCTTGTTGCATGGGAAGAGCAAAGGAAGTCAACTGTGCACATGCAAACTTCGTGTTAGTAAATAAAAGAGGCAAATAAAAGCTATTGGGACCTTAGGAGAGGAGGGTTTTTACTGGGACACAAAGCACGGATTGATTCTGCAGTGCAAAGGTGCTGTATGAAGCAGAGTTAGAGAGAAAGGACTCTAATGCAAACAGACCTGCATTTAAATAGTACCCCTGCTCCTTAGGACTTTTCTTATGTGGCTGCCTTCGCTTGGGCCATTATGATAAAATTCTATGCCCTGGGTGCCTGGAACAGCAGACATTTATTTCTCATAATTCGAGTCTGGGAAGTTCAAGAGCAGGGTCCGGCACAGTTGGGTTCTGGTGAGAGCCCTCTTCCTGGTTCATAGGTGGCCACCTTCCTGTTGTGTCCTCACATGGCAGAGAGGGGGATCTCCTTTCTTCTCTTTTTATAAGAACACTAATCCTGTCATGAGGGCACTGCCCTTGTGACTGTATATAATCCCAGTTACCTCCTAAAGGCCCAGCCTCCAAAAATCATCTGCCAGGGGCCTAAGGGTTCATTCAACATATGGATTTTGGAAGGACACATTCAGTCCCTAGCAGTGACCTTGAGCACATATTTAAGCTTTCCATACCTAGGTCCCCTTTGCAAAACAGATCATATGAGTAGCTCCTCAAATGGGGTCTTAGAATAAATAAAATGCCTCCTAGGGCCTTTCAGAGAGTGAGTACTTAGTGAATATCAGCTTTCCTCATCATGCCCTGCAGTGTTATGCTTGCCCTTGGGGAGCTTATACCCTGGATAAATGTCTCTCTTCATTTGTAATGCACTATTTCCCCACATGTGGGAAGAGATCATTTTAAATGGGAAAGATATAAATGAGTGTGTGTGTATGTGTGTATGTGTGTGTGTGCGCTAATAGCCAAGGATTGATTGTAATGTGATCTAGAAAAAAAAATAGACTTGTAACAGTCTACTCAATCCATTTCACCAATCCTGCTACTTAGTGTGAGGACACATAGAGTAAAAATGTGTGAAAAAATAGCCTGAGTAAATATTTGGTACGTGTGGTACTCAGAAATGACACAAACCATGCAGGAAAGTATGTGAATGATTAAAGTTGGGGGAACATTCAGTGAAATGTGGAGGAATATTTTTTTTTTCTAGAGCTTGTGTTTTTCCCACCCTAGTCAGAGGGGCCAGGACTGAGTATTTTCTGGAAAAGAAGACTATCATTTTGCATATTGTTAGGTTAAATTTCAACTAGCTGAATCTCCTACATTCACAGAATCAAGTCCTTTGATGATCCTCTGGGCAGAACTGCAAATCTAGCGGGTTCCTTTCTTCCTGCCGGATTATGTTTTGAGCACTTACCACACATTGGATTCTATCCCGGGTGCTGGGAAGGGAATAATTGGCAAGATAGACGCATCCTCTCTCCGGATGGAATGCAGATTCCTGTGTATGTACACGTGTCTGCATGTGCATGCATTTGTGTAGAGATAGTTAATAAGCACACAAAAAAGAAAGTAATTTCACACACCGAGCGCAATGAAGAAACTTAACCAGGGGCTTTGTGATAGTGGGGAAGTGGATGTGCTGCGCTAGACAGAATAGTTGCTGACGAGGTGACATTTGAGCTAAAATCTGGAAGAGGAAGAGGGACTGGCCTTTAGACGATCTTTGGGAAGGGTATTCCGTCTGAGGGAGCGTCAAATACCAACAGTTTGGAATAACAACGATTTGGGCATGTTTACGTTGAGACATGAAAATGGCAGAAGAAGGTACTGGGATGGATAAGTAGGCAGCCACATCATGAAGAAGCCTTGTTGGAAGAGAGCAGACATTTGCCTTTTATTTTAAATAAACGTTGAAGCCACTGGAAAACTGTAAGCAGAGGAGATGTGATAAGACGTGCTACTTACATGGATGCTTGTAGCTGCTGGGAAGACAGTGGATACAAGGTGGAAGCATGTGTGCCAGTTAGGCTCCCTTAGCAGCCATCCTGGAATGGCTGGATAGCTGGGGGAGACCCTCTGGCTTCCCTTTTATGCTGAAATGCTATTCTCCTGAAGTTTGTTTCCCACCGGGAATCCTCACGGTCTTCTCTTTCCTTACGAATTTTTCTGCTTGTCCAAAACAAAACAAAAATGTTCTGCAAACAGAACAATCTGTGGGTCATAACGTGGCACCAGTGATGAAAAAGGAAGAAGGGTAGATGTAGCAGTTCCTCTAAACTACTTTTAGGAGATACGCATTTTTTTCCATTTGGCATTTGGGATCAGTTGAATTCACAGCTACATGATTCTCAGGAGCTGTAAGTGTGCATTAAGAATAATAAGGAGACTGGCTAAATGCTTTAGGCATTATGGAGCCATAATATACCACATGTGTTATTGTTAATTCATGTTGCTAGCCCACCCTTTTAATAGCAGCCAGGAGCCGTCACGGTGCATGCTGTGAATATATATTAAAACAATTCACACAAGTTGCTCTAGTCGTGTTGGGTAATTGGATGTTACTTGAGATCCAGAAAGGCTTGGATGCGGCAGATAGAAATGGCATTCACTGTGGCTTTGCCTTTCTAATACTGCTGTGAAGGAAGTGCTGGCTTTAAATGTTTAATCTGTGTTTCTCCCGTCTGTGCTCTGGCCTGGGAAAGAACATTTTCGATGCCACAATCCCTGAATTTGAGCAAGTCCTATCGCCTTGTCCTCCATTTGACCACACTATCCATATAACATTTGTTACTGAAGTTGTGTTTATATGTGGTGGGAAAGGTTTTCTTTAGTAATCTAACACTGGTCAAGAAATTAGCATTTTTACTTTTTCCTCTGAATATTAAAAAAATACATACCATATAAACAATTATGTACTATTTAATTTATCTTACAATTTATCAGATATACAACTTAACATATAAGTTGGAATATCCTATAAATGCTGTCCTGCCAATCCTTTTTTTTTTTTTTTTAAACTAAGTATCTCTTGGACATTATTCCTATAGTTTGAGGTTGGAAAATCCAAATGCTTATTAGAGAATAGCCAGGCAATGCAGATGAGTGAAGGGTGACAGGTAGGAAATAAGTTCAGGCCAGAGCATTTATACCCAGTTTTGCCAGACCATCTGATTTTTCAAAAGAAATTTGACATCTAGATTTTTATACAAAATCCCCCAATTTTTAAATTATGGGTTTTTTTTAAATATTTTTTTCAACGTTTATTTATTTTTGGGACAGAGAGAGACAGAGCATGAACGGGGGAGGGGCAGAGAGAGAGGGAGACACAGAATCAGAAACAGGCTCCAGGCTCTGAGCCATCAGCCCAGAGCCCGACGCGGGGCTCGAACTCACGGACCGCGAGATTGTGACCTGGCTGAAGTCGGACGCTTAACCGACTGCGTCACCCAGGCGCCCCTTAAATTATGTTTTTAAATTATTCAGAGGCCAGAAGCATCCACTTTATCTCTGATGTAGATTTACCTTATTTTGAAATTAATCACCTAGTGATAGACATTAGGTCTAAAATTCATGTCCCTCACTTATCATAACTTGTCATTCTTTGCCATTTTCTTGGTGAAAAGATGCTTTTGTCATCAAAGGGCTGATATCCATGAGCCACTCTGAAGAATTTTCCCTGGGTGCAAGTATAGTGAAACAAAAATAGGAGTAGATAAATCGAATAATTGTAAATTCACGGAAATATTTAGAACTGAGATAAGGCAGATCCAGGTTTGGTAGGATCCGAAGCTTATGCAATTTTCTGAGGCTTCTTTAGGGTTAATTAGGTACGTAGTCCAGCAAGGAGTCTTCAACTGAGGGACTCTGAAGTCTCAGCTTCACTGGCCTCTGGGTAAGGGCAAAAAGAAATCGAATGAAGGGAAAACACTCGAGGAAGAAAAACATTGTTTGTTTTCCAGAGATTGATTAAGGGACAGTAAGGGAGGTTCAGTAAAGGGAGGTATCACTTACACTGAAATTTCAACAGAGATAACAACTTTTCTGTCACATGATGTTCAAGACCTCCGTTTATATAGTTTTAGGTGGTATTTTGCCTAAAATTTTGACTACTTTCAAGATTTCTTACTTGATACAGAGTTTACTGTTTTAATCAGGAAGATGTCAGGCCAAATAATTCATTTCAGGAATACAAACTGCCTTCCATTTAACATAAATACATTGACCTTGGATAGAATTTTCTTTCAATTACTAGAGACTCCAAACTCTGGTTGTTTACAGTATCTGTTACACGAACAGATGAAATAGGTATTGAACAAAGAATCGGACCATTAAGGAAGCAAAGATTTCACAGTATTAGGCTTCCAATAGTCTGAAGGCCAAGAAACATCAGTATTTGATACTGAATGCCCACTGAACAGGGTCAGAAATGGGCATTACCTCGCATTGCCAGGAAAATCTTCAGGAGCAGTAAAAAGCTGAAAAAAGAAAACCAGGTGTAATGAGAAAATTAGGTAGTTGTCCCACTCTGCTGTGGAAACTGGGCAAGTTATATACACCGAAGCCAATGAAAATAGTATTTAAGGTGATGGTCAGGATTTAGAGTTAAAATCATAAAGTTCTTCGAACAGTGCTATATATGGATTTTTGTCATTGTAGTTTTACAGTAGTTACTTTTGAACACCTACTTTCTGTCGTGTCATGACAAAATTGTTTCTTCCATTAATAACTTTTCTGCAGCATCAAAAGATTTGTTTTAATTGTGATTTTCAAGTACATTTGCCTTGAAAGTCTGAGGCTATGTGTGTTTGTTATTAAAGGTGACATTTGTTAGAATGCTTTTAAAGGAGAAAATGGTTCATTTAAAACCGTAAACTATGTTTGCCACAGGAAGTTGAAATCTCTTGTCAACTCTGCTATAATGAACATATTGCCTGTGACCAATTCTGTTACAATTCATGGAGAAGTATATAAGACTTGAGCATAATCTTTCCGAGATAGCAATATTATATGAAAGCATTCTTTCTCCCATGAAGTATACTTACATAAAATTTAAGGTATTTTTAGAAGATTTAATATCAAGTATAATACAGTATTCTTTTTTTCTTATGCAGTGGTTCTCAAACTGTTTGGCTTTAGGACTCTTTATTCTCTTAAAAATTATTGAAGACCCAAAGGATTTTTGTTTATATGGTTATATCTATTGATATTTATCATAATAGAAGTTAAAACCCAGAAATATTTAAAATATTCATTTAAAACAATAGCCATTATACATTAGCATAACATAAAATAAACCTGTATTTTTGAAAACAAATAGAATGCCATTGTTTTATAGTTTTGTAAATCTCCTTAATGTTTGACTTAATATGTTAATTAAATAAGTTGTAAAGACTGCCACACAGAAAAATTGATCCCATAAGAGGTAGAAAAGGATACCTAACATATTCTAGTAGATTGAGGAGTAAATGTCTTAGGAAGTGACACATAAATTGAGATCTGAACAGGAGCTGGAGGGAATGAGGCAAAGAGAATAGAGTGGAGCCATCAGGGGGAGGTTGCCTTACTCTGCTAATGGAAGGCAGGCCAGTGTGTTTTGAATATGTTGAGTGAGAGGGCAAGAAACTCATGCTGAGGCTGGAGAGAAGGGTTGGGGCCAGGGTCACGCAAGGCTTTGGGGTTCATGTGGGCAAGTGTGGGTTTTATTCTACTAGGAAGGGAATAATGGAGATGACGTGACCCAATTTGCATTTTCTAAAAATATCACTCTAGCGGCTTTTGGAGACTAGACTGAAATATTGAGAGGAACACATAGGACAAAACAGTTTAAAAAAAACACTATAGCAAAATATGCAAGAGATATGTATTTAGGAAGTGGTGCAAAGTGAAACTGGTGATTGATTGGACGTGGGCAATGAGCTCAAGGAAAGTGATTTATGTCTTATTTTTCTTCAACTCATCCATTTTCATCTAACACACATGTTTTTTGTTCTTAAATATAGTGGGGAAAAAAAACATCAAATTAGGCCATGAAGCAGAAATTCTGTGTTTGAGTTAGGGGGTCTGGATTTGTTATCACCACCTGGGTAGAACCTTAGAAGCTTGTCATCATTTATTCTTTCAGAATCATGGCATTTGTGTATTCTGTACCATCTTCCAGATGTCACAGAACTACTTTTAAAATACTCTGAATTTTAAGGTTTTGATACGTCCATTACTTGATTTGGTATTTGTTCAGCAGGCGAAGGTTTTATATTCTTCCCTCTTTTGTTCATTTTATATTCTCAGAGCTGGGTAGTTGGATAAAATGGAACCTGTCCATCATAGCCGTAGCCATCCTGAGTATCCAGATGTCAGGGAGTTTCTGCCAGGAAAGGAAGACAGCTGTTTGGAATGGGAAAGGAGTAGAGAATCCTGCAAAACATGTCAAGAGTTTTATCAGGGGAGCGAGATGACAGTTGGTAGCAGGAAAGGGCGAGCAGACACTGGAACATGTCTGGAAAAATCAATTTTGCTCATGGCTTAGGTGATAGCCTAAGACATCCAAAAATGCTTTGTGTTATGGAATACTGCATTTGTCTGGATTATCTATCCAAACAGCCTTGTTTAAATACAAGCCATAGGATTAGTAGATTGTAGACATGCAATGCACTGATCAGTCACCATATTTCAGCCTGGTATTAGATAGACAGGCAGTACACTGAGTAGTTGTACAAATGGTTTGTGAAAGTCTTTGCTTATGACTCCAATCCTTCTGGGACACTGAAATATTGTGTCTTACCCCAATGAGAGCATGGAACCTGACCTATCACTATTAAAAAGAACCTGAGATGTGGTAAGATTAAATAGGTTTTCAGAGTTTTAGCTTTTCATTGGACTTGTATTTTACTGTTAACTCTTACTTGTGTTAGTGTCTGACTCTTAATATTTCTGAATTATAAAACTAACAAACAAACAGATTTGACTCTTACAAAGAATTGCAAGTAGCTGTCTTGGTCCTTTAGAATGGCCTTCTCAGATTACTGTAAAACCTCCTCAAATTTTCCACAGTTTATATATAAAATCTCTTTTGTTTTGAAATGTATTAAAGCTCAGTATAGCAGGTTATCTCGTGAGCAACTGGTCAGTGTTTCTTCCCTTTCCTTGTCAAAGCTTTCAGTTGGCATTGTGAAATATACTTTTAGTCTTGGACTCCCTTCAGTCACTGTGGGCCACTGTGGAAAGTATTTTCTTATTGCCATTTGACCTATAGATTGTGCTTGATATGGTGTGTGTTCATTTTGCTATAATTACATGTGCCAAGTACTTGTAGTGTATGTCTTTATCATGGTAATTGATTAGAGTTTTAAAAAGTCATTAGTTTTAGAAAACAGATTCACAATTACTCCAAAAATTATTCTTTTTAACTGTAAAATTTTTAAATGTTCTCTTCATGATTATTGGAAATTTTATATTACCTAGTCCAGGCATTGTATGTGTATGCAAATGGAAAAGAAGCATTGTGGTATAATCTTTGAATATTCTTTGTTCCTGGGACTCTAAATGTTGCCAACCAAAATGATTGCTAGAACTAGTTATTTTAATTAGCTTATTGCAGGTATTTACTAGATGGATCAATTTTTACCCTACTAGATGCATAGGTAGATATTTCTTGCTTCCTTTGTCCATATTTGATGTTGACGTTGCTTTTAGAAGCTTTGAGAGTTCAGGCAGGCTTGCTTCAAAATCCTAAAATTCTGGTAAGCACAACTGAAATATTTCTGTGTAGTGTAAGAAATGAAGCATAACATACTATACCTTTTTTTGTTTGTTTGCTTGTTTGTTTTTAATCTTTGCAGAATCAAATTAGGAAAGGTAGCTTGGTAGAATCAAAGGAATGCTGGATAGAGATTTGGATACTTCCAATTTAATACAGACCTGCAATTTAGAAGCTATTTTATCTTTAGTAAAATTGGGTGATTAGATGAATATAATTTTTGGTTATTTTATTACAATTATTATTTTTAGTCCAATCTCTTTCAAACCAAACCTACTGTGGACCTGTCAAGTAAGAGAGAGATAGACATACACTCCTTGACCCTCTCTTTGTAGTGAGGGTAGGGCCTGCAATCTTACCCACTTAGTCTCTCCCCCATTACCCTACCCCTGACAGCTGTCCAAACCTCTTCCATCATGAGATAATGGTGCACAACACCTGTGTTCCTCACACTACAGTTGTAAAATCCATGGACTACATGAATCATCCCATTTTCCAGCTCTGAATATCTTGGTATTTTAAATGTTTCAATTTGACATGTCTTTGTCTCTCTTATATATTTTTTAATGTTTTGTTTTATTTTGTTTTGTTTTTTAGAGAGAGGGGGAGAGAGTGCAAGGAGGGGAGGGGTAGAGAGAGAGGGAGATACAGAATCCGAAGTAGGCTCTAGTCTCTGAGCTGTCAGCACAGAGCCTGATGTGAGGCTTGAACCCACCAACCATGAGGTCATGACCTGAGCCAAAGTCGGAATCTTAACCGACTGAACCACCCAGGTGCCCCATGTCTCTTTATGTTTTTAATACTCTGAGCAGTTTTCCCATGCTAGTTAGGTGATCATGGTCATTTAATGGAATCTTGAAGGGATATGTTTGCAGTCAATAGGAATTATTCTTTGATGCATACAGTAAAAATTCTGGTTCAAGTTTACTTCCTTACAAGGCATGTTTTAAGGAGTTGCTAAGGCAAAGTACAGAGAAAGCTAAAAGTATTTGAGACAACCCTGTCCTCAGAGGGCTAATAGTCTTTTTGGAAAGATAGTGAGAAACGTTTTTGTTGGGACCTATTAAAAAACTGTCCTTCCCTACCCCATGCAGTCCTGGTAGAATTGGCAGGCCTAGTGTTCTGTCTACACCGGGGTAGGCACTTGCCTTGGACATGGCTGATGTCATAGGTGGACGTCCCAGTGATTGACCCATGGAGCTGCTGCATTTCCTAAGCAAGGCCAATTAGAACCCTTCCATGAGATTTGATGAGACAGAAGGCTTAAAATGGAAACCTGATCTGGGTTTCAGAGCCTGCTTGTGAAAGAAGAACATGAGGCCGGAAATAAAAGGTAATTGCAAATAAATAGAATTTGGTGACAAAAAGAGGAGAGACAACAAGAAAGGGTATGTACCTTGATTCACATTTGCCTGATATTCTATCTTTAGAATGCCTAGTTGTATGAAATTAATCCTCTCTTTAGCTGAAACTAGTGTGATTTGCTTTTTTGGCATCTGCAACAAGGAGTCTTGGATAATAAACACAAGAAACCAGTGAAGAACAGAAAGCTGGTGTCTCTCTCTCTCTCTTTCTCTTTTTAATTTTTTGTGAGTGGGGCAGGGGAAGAGAGAAAGGGAGACACAGAATCTGAAGCAGGCTCCAGGCTCCATGCCATCAGCACGGAGCCCTGTGCAGGGCTCACACTCATGAGCTGTGAGACCATGACCTGAGCGGAAGTCAGATGCTTAACCAACTGAGCCACCCAGGCACCCCTGACAAAGCTGGTGTGTTTTAGAGCAGTCTTTACTTTCAGAGAGAGCATGATCCCTCTCTTTTGTTTTGCTTTTGGGTTGGTGGAAGTATCTCAAGCACTCCCTGAACACTAGTCTAAGGGCTTATGCGGTTAGAGGAGCACCTTATATAGGCAGCTGTCCCATTCTGAAGAGTTGCCAGGAAACCACTATTTCCTGGTCTCTTAGAAAACTGTTAGTGCTTGGGATTGTCCCACTGCTTTCCTTTTCCTTTTAAAGTTACACATCTTCTATTTCAAATTAGCTGCTCCTATGTGATCGTTATTAGCCCCTGCCCCAATACTGTTTCTTTTCCTATATGTTGTAGACTGTATTTATTTTTCCAAAATTAATAATCACAATTCCCCTCCATATAGATTTTTTCCCCCTCCTCTTCTTCCTAGTTCATTATTCTTTTACTTCTTAAAAGACTCTTAGTTGGCAGGGTGCCTGGGTTGCTCAGTTGTTTAAGCAACGGACTCTTGGTTTAGGCTCAGGTCATGACCTCACAGTTTGTGAGTTCGAGCCCCTCCTCCAGCACCCTGTGGAGCCCAAATTAGAGCCCTGCATCAGAGTGAGGAGGCTGCTTGGGATTCTCTCTCTCTCTCTCTCTCTCTCTCTCTCTCTCTCTCTCTCTGCCCTCCCCTGCTCATGTTCTCTCTCAAAATAAAGTAAAAGACTTAAAAAAGACTCTTAGTTGGCTTCAGAGACCACTTACACAACCTTATTATGATAAAAGGATGCATTTTTTTGAGAAAATGTTCTGTACTATTGTAGGAATAGATATTAATCTTATCTCAAGAGGTGTCTTCTGTCTGAAACTTTATTATCTCTGAGGTCTTGAAAGTCTGTCTTCTGATAGAGTTATGCTACAGTGGGCGCAAATTAAATCTTTTAAATCCAAGACAGTTGTGTAAACATTGTTTCCACAGTAAATTCCCTTTGGTCCTTCTTACTACTGGATGCCATGTGACTTCTTGGCCACAAGTCATTATTTTGGGAGTGCCTCAGTGTGTCCTTTTCCGAACACAAAAGTGTGTCTAGATGTAGGGCTTGTTTTAAGTTGGTTTCCATTGGTAGCCTCAAAATCCAAGTTGATGAATGCAAGCCAGAAGGACAGTGCATGCTTGAAGAGCAGGGTTTTCTGCCTAGTGACTATAAGAAGATAGCAGCTTAGGGGACATAGATGGAGAAGAACGTGAGGTCCGATGTTGGTCATGGTCAGCCTTGAGCACCGAGTTTGGAAGAACTGAATCAGTGTGATCTCTCCTCAAATAAAAAATGTCATGAATTCATGAGAGCATGTTATCTAAATAACATAATAGTGGGGCGCCTGGGTGGCGCAGTCGGTTAAGCGTCCGACTTCAGCCAGGTCACGATCTCACGGTCCGTGAGTTCGAGCCCCACGTCAGGCTCTGGGCTGATGGCTCAGAGCCTGGAGCCTGTTTCCGACTCTGTGTCTCCCTCTCTCTCTGCCCCTCCCCCGTTCATGCTCTGTCTCTCTCTGTCCCAAAAATAAAATAAACGTTGAAAAAAAAATAAATAACATAATAGTGTATGTATGTGTGTATGTATATATTATACATGCTTTTATATTAGTACACACGTATGTTGGCCTCATCATATGCAAAGGTTGGATATCATGGCAATAATGTGAGTTCAAAAAATCTATGGTGGAAACAAAGACAACCTACAGAAGAGTCTTTAGAAATGTAGGTTTCTCCAATCAGAGTAAGAGTCTCAGAAAAAGAATGCTAGTTTTGCACGAATAATACAATTACCATAAGCAGTTTAAGACTTTTTCTACAAATTACTGTGATTTTACATAAAGTCTTGTGTAATAGCTCCTCTGTGAATACTTGAAATTGTGTTCCTTTGCTTTATTTTACTCTCTGTATACAGAGATTTCTTGTTTTGGATTTAACTTTGTTTTATAATTATGTAGGTAGAGTACTTACATGATTTCAAAGTCAAATCTGTAAACCAAGGTAAATTTGAAGAAGTCTAACTTTTCTCTCTTCCTTGTATCCTATCTGTTCCTCTCATAGATTTGTAATAGTCTTTTATTCTGTTTTAATTTTTTTTAATGTTTATTTATTTTTGAGACAGAGAGAGGCAGAGCATGAACAGGGGAAGGGCAGAGAGAGAGGGAGACACAGAATCTGAAACGGGCTCCAGGCTCCAAGGTGTCAGCACAGAGCCCGATGCGGGGCTCGAGCTCACGGACTGTGAGATCATGACCTGAGCCGAAGTCGGACGCTTAACTGACTGAGCCACCCAGGCGCCCCTTATTCTGTTTTAAAAACATAAATACATGGATTTACATAGGGTCACATATATGTATACATTTGTGTGTATGCATGTGCATACACACACATGTGTACATATGCACACACACATCTGCGTTCCTCCTGGTCTCTGACCTTTTGTCCTTAGCAAAATACCCTGGAGAGCACTTTGCTGTACTTGCTAGAGATATTTCTTTTTTTTTACAGTCTCATAGTATTCCATTGTGGGATTATATCATATTTCATTCAGTCCATCCCTCATTTATTGATCTTTTGGTTGTTTCCAGTGTTTTGTTACTATAAATAACACTGCAGTGAACAGCTTTGTGCATATATCATTTTTCTCTTTGTCAGCACATCTTTTGGATAAATTCCCAGAAGTGTGCTTTCAGTGTCAAAAGATAAATGCCTAGGAAATTTTCCTAGGCACTGCTACTTTCCTTTCCATATGGTTTGCATGTGCCAATTTGCATTCCTATCAAAATTTATATGAAAGTTTCTATTTCCCCAAGTTTGGCCAACATACCTGTAGTCAAACTGAAAGATAGGCCTATATGATAGGTAAGAAACTGTATCTAAGTGTACTATTCATTGCTTATCTCTTATTAAAAGCAAAGTTGAATATTTTTTTTCTAAATCGTTAATATCCATCTGCGTTTATTTTCATGTGACTGATTAGTTCATGTTTCAATCTCATTTTTCTATATGATTGTTGATCCCTTTCTCCCCCTTGTTTTTTGAAGCCCTGTACACATTGGGGACTCTTGTCTCTAGTGTAAATTATAAATATCATTTCCCAGTCTGCTTTTGAAATCTTTACCATACAAATGTTTAATGTAATCACATTACAGATCTTTCTTTTCCATTATTGCCTCTGGATTTTAAATCATAATTAAGCACATTTTCCTCATTCCTAGGTTATTGAGAACTTCACCGATGTTTTTCCCAGTACTTAATTTCATTTTTTCACAGTTAAATATTTGATACATTTGAAATGTATTCTCGTGTATAGTCTAAGGAACGGATCTGGTTTTATCTTTCATGGGACTATCTGCTCATCCCACCAGCGCCTATTAGAAACACCATTTTCCCACTAATAATTTGAGGATGCCATATTTCTCATGTGCTAAATATTCAGTTGGGTTTATCATCTACCTCTTTTTAAAAAGTGAAAAACCTTCCTCAAAAGTCCCATTTCACAGATTTCTCCTTAATTTCCTCATTGCCCAAAACTAGATCATGTGCCTTTCCTAAACCAATCCCTTACAAAAGGAGTGGCCTTTCTCCTTTTGGTTTAGCAAAGCCCAAGGCTTTCTGGGGGAGCATGCTTGGACTAAATCAGAGGCAGTTAGGTAAGAGAGATGGAAGGAGGGAGAGATGGGGATGGAGATCAGGTAAATAGCAATGCATTAGGTTTTCTTTCTGTATTATAAGCTTCTCAAGGTCACAGAGTTCTCATGTGTCTTCATGTTCCTAGCCGTTAGCGCAGTGCCTAGATATATTACAGGCTTGGAGATGATTATTAAAGAGCGCTGAGTTGAGATAGTACTACTGACTGTGGTTTTATAATAAAGCAACTTTTAAAAAATAACCTAGCCAGAGTATGGCTGAAATAAAGATATTAAAAAGTATATTAATCACTAGGTTCATAAGGCCTGAATAAGCTGGATAAATGATTTAAATATTTTTAATGTTTATTTGAGAGAGAGAGAGACACAGCGTGAGTGGGGGAGGGACAGAGAGAGAGAGAAGAGAGCGAGAATCCCAGCCAGGCTCCACACTGTCAGCACAGTACCCGACGTGGGGCTCGAACTCAGAAAACCGTGAGATCACAACCTGAGCCGAGATCAAGAGTCAGATGCTTAACTGCCTGAGCCACCCAGGTGCCCCAGCTGGATAAATGATTTAGCATTTGTTTTTTAAGTCCTCTTTTGAATTTTGCATGCTCTCCACAGAGTACCTTTTTTTTTTTTCTTTCGGAGAATGTCAGTATATTTTATAAACATTCTTTGTCTCTGGGTTCAAGTAGAATGGGAAGCAGTAGGTTGCAAATTTTCTTAAAGACAGAATCAATGTGTTCTCTGCCACCTCAACACCACCCAGCTCTGCACCTGAAATATTGCTGACATTCTCTTAATATTTATCAAATGAATGAATGACTGAATGCTATCTCCTTTTCACAGCCAGCCATGGAAACTTAGAGCCGAATTGCTCTCCCATATCATTCAGCTAAAAGAAAGGTCTAAAACTTTTGCACTCACAGAATTCCATTGGCTTCCTTAGTGATTATATTCTTTTATATTCTCAGAGCTACGATTTTATAGCCCACAAACATGGAATCATACTATTGAGAAGCCAAGCTTTTGTGGAAAATAATAACCAATGGTTTGAAAAGATAGAAGGCTCTTTCTTAACAGAGATTGAAAAAAAAACTATATTGTATAAAAGAAGGTGTTTATTCTTAACACATGACTAATACAGAAAAGAAACTAAATTTTAGAGCTATTTGCCATATTGGCCTCTGTCTCAGCTTCTCTTCCTATAATGTAGGCATTTAGGATTTTCAACTTCTCAATCATTATAGAAAAGTTTGACTTTTATATGATCCTTAAATGTCAGTATCTAATTTCTGAAGATGAGTTTACAATTTGAGGTAGGTGACTTTAAAGTACACTTTGCTCTTCTCAGACCTGGCAGAGGATACAGAAAATTTGTTGAGTTCCCAAAACCTGGAACTCCTAATAAGCTTCTCCAATAAAAATGTGATTAAATTGTTTCATAAGGTTAGGGTTTTGCCTGTGGCAGTTTGAATTTCCTCAGCTTAACACATCATCAGTGTGACATGTCACGGTTGGCTTTGTCAGCAATTCTTATACACAGATTAAGTGTAAACACATTTAAAATGAGAGACTTAAATGTAGCCTAGTACTAAAGGAGCTACTGGTAAATGACACAGGTAAAGCGTTTCTAATAAAAACATTATTGTCAAGTACTCGCCAGATCTGAGTTCTTTGCCTGAGTGTTTATTGGGCATCTATAATCTGGTATCATGCAGAGTGTTTATTGGGCATCTATAATCTGGTATCATGCAGAATGTTCTTACCAGCTTCTAGACTTCCCCAGGTGTGCAGTTGACTCTGGGAAGGTATGTTCAAAATTGAGCACGGAAAAATTTGAATTTATATGCAAAAGGAATGCAGCCTCTATTCTAAGACATTACCCCCACCATACTCACACCAGTCAACATGTGCTTGTGTTTTCATATTTTGCATGCCTAACATTTTATCACACATTCTTACCATAATGCCAAACCACATTATATCAAAAAAGTTTTGTTTTTTAAGAGGCCCAGGAGTAGAACATACATAGGGATACATTCCATAGCTTCTTGACGTTTTCTAAAGTTAGATTGATTTCTCTCTCTCTCTCTTTTTTTTTCCCTATGTATTTCCTGGTATTCTCTCTCTCCCCTGCCCTGAAAGCACAGAAACTCACACGCACGCTTCCTACTTAACTAACATGTTTTAGATTGCAATTTGCTGAACAATGAAGTAAATCTGGCTTCTCTAGGTGTGTGCTAAGGTTTAAAAAATGTTTTTGATGGATCCTTCAAGCTCACTTTGAGCCCATTTACAGTGTGGCTATGTGAACATGTGTATGTACACGTGTGTGTGTGTGTGTGTGTGTGTGTGTGTGTGTGTGGACGCGCATGTAAGCACACAAAAGTATTCTTTGGAGGTGGGCATAGTGGGGGGAATCTATGCTGCTTTATTGAGCTAAGAGTTTCACTGAGATGATGAAAATATATGTGAAATTAAAGTGCAACAGTAATTACAACAGAAGTGAACTATTATCGGTGCAGTTGACTCCAAATTAAATTAACAAAAGTATCTGGCCTGTGGGGTTTTTGAAGAGCAGCTTCTTTTCATTATTATTTACACACACACACACACACACACACACACACACACACTCAATACGGCACCTTATTGAAACTTAGACTCTCCACGTAGAAATGCATACGAAGTCTGCATTTTCCTTAAACAGGATAATTTGATGGCAGAACTGCCTACCTGTTCTGCATTCCTTTAAAGAATTTTGCTAATCATACAGGAGCCCCCGCATTGCATGATTGATACATTCATTTTGGTTCAGCCTTGCCTCCCTTCTGCCTTAGAGAACTCAGCTCTAATGGATTAGGTTTAATTCTTACAGTCTTGTGTTGTTTTTCTGGCATGTTAAGTCAAAACAAAAGGAAAAAAGACTGTGCTTTTGGCAGTAAATCATGGCCTGCTGGGAAAATCAACCCCTACCCAGATGTGCCAGGTGGCCATCTCTAAACTCCAGTAACTCTTGAATCTGAAAGAGCCGTTTTCCCCTCCGAAGCTTACTTACACTGTGCAGTGTAGTGAGGACATGCTGGAGGATCGTTTTTATATCACAAACACTGGGTCCTGGAAGCAGGAAAGGAGAACTGCTGAGCCGTCTAGATTTTAACAACAGCACGAAAAAGACATCAAAGGGAGAAATTCTTGCAGTGAAATTCTTGCAGTCGTCTACTTGGACTCTTTTTTTTTTTTAATGTTTATTTATTTTGAGAGAGAGAGAGAGAACACGAGCAGGGGGAGGGCAGAGAGAAGAGGGAGAGAGAATCCCAACCAGGCTCCATGCTGTCAGTGCAGAGCCTGATGCGGGGCTCAGACTCACAAACCATGAGATCATGATTGGACCTGAAATCAAGAGTCAACGCTCAACGGACTAAGCCTCCCAGGCACCCCCCTTGGACTCTTTTTTAAGTATTATGTTTAAGACCTAAATTAAAATTTAAAAACATAATTTCTCCAAAAATGCATAAATATGATCATGCAATTCATGTACGCACATATGTAAATACACATGTACAGAAATGTAAATGTGTGTGTATGTCTGTATCTTTGGTCTCTGCCTATTCCCCCAGCCCTTGACATCCACCACTATCCCTCCCACCTCCTCCCTATGCAGTTTATCACCAGGGAACAAGCTCCTTTATAACTTTCCACCTCCTGTGCTCAAGTATTAATTCTTACTTGGGTGGCTGAATCCTTGGGTTGGTCGTTTCTGGCATAGTCTCAATCCTTTTACCTTGGTGTATCATAAAAAAGTTGTCTGTGCATATTTGTGCAGAGATGTGAAAACAGTTGGGAAATCCTGACCTATGGTTATGCTTCAGTATTTTTCAGCATGCTGATGTATCGATATAATAACACACATACGTGCATGTGTGTGTCCTTCTACATACGTATCTGGAAGGATATTTTTGTCATTCTTTTTACAGAAATGGAATTTTATTCTTTTCTTTCAATAATTGTTTGTTTTTGTCTTTAAAGCCATCAAAAACTCTAATTCATTATTCTGAGTGGCTGTAGCGTAATTGTACAGCTATTCTCTGGCTGGTGGCATTTCATTTGTGTCCAGGCACTGTATTGTTTTATAACATTACTACAAGAAAACTGTATATATTTTTGTTAAGATTATAATTGACACATGGAACACCTGGGTGGCTCAGTTGGTGAAGCTGAAGCGTCTGACCCCTGGTCTCGGCTCAGGTCATGATCTCACGGTTTGTGGGATCAAGCCCCATGTCGGATTCTGCACTGCCAGTGGGGAGCCTGTTTGGGTTTCTCTCTCTCTTTCTTTTTCTCTGCCCCTCCCTCGCTCTTGCTCTCTCTATTTCTCTCAAAATAACAAACTTGAAAAAATACAATTGGCACGTAACATGATTTTTATGGGCTAGATACTTAGACATGAGAATACTTGATTTTTTTTGTTTATTTGTTTGTTGATTTAGAGAGAAAAGGCACACACAACAGGGAGAGGGGCAGAGAGAGAAAGAGAATCCCAAGCAGGCTCTTGCTGTTAGTGTAGAGCCTGACATGGGGCTCAATTCTATGAACTGTGAGATCATGACTTGAGTCAAGATCAAGAGTCAGATGCTTAAATGACTGAGCCACCCAGGCGCCCATTATAATGCTTGGTTTAAGAAACGTGCTATTTTTGATATTAATGTAGATTGTATATCAAAAAAAACCCTTTAAAATTCACATTTTAACCCACAATGTATTAGAATACCCCTTTCTCTAAATTCTTATCAGGAATAGATATTGTTACTTATTTTCATTTTTATCAGCCTGGTAAATATAATGACATCTCATTTTTGTGTCCATTTAAGATTTCCTACATTCTAGAAAGTTTGAGCATCATTTCATTTCTTTGACAGTTTATAATTGCCCTTCTTTAAATTTTTTTAATGTTTATTTATTATTGAGAGACAGAGAGAGACAGAGCATGAGAGAGGCAGAGAGAGAGGGAGACACAGAATCCAAAGTAGGCTCCAGGCTCTGAGCTGTCAGCACATGACCCACGAACTGTGAGTCATGACCTGAGCCGAAGTCAGATGCTCAACTGACTGAGCCACTCAGGTGCCCCTATGTTGTTTTTCTTTAAAATGCTTCTTCATTTACCCATTTTTAGCTTTTGTTCCCCTTCTTGTCTCTTTGTGAGATCACTTTACCTTTCGTGATCTTACTGTGTCCTTTCTGTTGATGTTTTTTTTGTCTAAGTCAAATGTTGTGTGATTTGTTATTCATTTCTTCTCTCTCTCTCTCTCTCTCTCTCTCACACACACACACACACACACACACACACACACACACACGTTCTTATATTCTTTGCGTGTCAGTTCAAATGGGCAGACATATGCTGAAAAATAAGTTATTTTATAGTTGCCTAGGACTGTGCATCTGGAGACAGGCACGTCACTGAAATCTTATTTGTCAGAACTATTAGTTTCAAGAAAGAGCTTTCACTAATAAAAATTCTTGGTGTGATCTGGGGGTAGGAAGTTCATTCCAGGTCCTTTGCATATTTCTAACAGAGGTCATCTTTATTTCCTGGTGGCACATGTTGGTGACGTTTCTGCCTTTGTTGAGAGATATTAATAGTATTACGACAGAAATATTTTTTTCTTATGGAAAAGGATTCAGTGAGGATGAGATGCTTCATCTTCACTGTCTGAACTATTCCAGTTACTTCTTGAATCCCATTTTTAAGTGGATGTGTTTCTTTTGCTTTTGGTGGTTATCATTTTTTTAACTTTGTCTTTTGAAATAATTGTCGATTTACAGAGTAATAAAAAAAAGTACGGGGCAGCGCCATGTGCCCTTTATACATTTTGTGATGTTGCATAATTATAGTATGGTACCACATGATAGAATTGTCATCAGTGTAATACAAATTTATTCAGATTTGATCAGTTTAATAAGCATGTGTATGTGGGGGGGGGTTCTGTTTGGGTTATTTTTTAACTCTACCACAGGAAACAAATTCATGTATTCCTCACATTGTAAAGTTCCAGAGCAATAAAAGAAAGTAGATAGAATTGAGATCATGAGAAAAGTGGGTCATTGGAGTTGTTTTCTCAGTGATCCTGTGAAATGCCTTTCTGTAACTTTAAACAGAATTAAGAAAGGTTCCACATGGACCTGCATGAAGGCAAGACATATATAAAGTGCTCTCTGAAAATCCCAGTTACCACCCCTGCCCCTTCATCTTTTGATGAGAAATGGAGTTCACTTTTGTACTGGGCCAGTGGGCACTGTCTCTTGTTCAAGAATGAATGAATAAATAAATAAATAAATAAATAAATAAATAAATAAGTAAGTAAGTAAGTAAGTAAGTAAGTAAGTAAGTAAGTAAGTAATGAGTATTTGTGGGAAGGTATGTTCTCCTGACTTACAGGGACACCTGCTGAGATAGTTTGGATTGTAATTTCGTGACAGCCTTTTCCTAAATTAATCACATCTCTGCAATCAGGCAACTGTAGCTACTCTTCACAAGTAATGTCGCACGTACAACTGTGAATAAGTAAATTAGTGCCAACTAGCATCTGACCACATACTGTGACAAAGAATGTGTTCTTGGGCTGCAGCACCTCCCTTTCCTTTATGAATTGTCTTAGGGGATCTCTAGTCCTTTAACAGACCAAGTGAAGGGAGTATTGCTGATCCTCCCCTGGAAATGTAGCCTTGAAATACTGTGATATGCATGGGATCCATGGACTGCAGGCTGTAAGAGACAGAAATCTGCCATCATAGCTCATTGGTCCATTTCCTTTTTTTAAAATAAGTAAACGTATTCTAGAAAAGTGAAGTAATACCCTTAAAGGCACAAAGATAATTAGTGAGAACGTCTTAACTAAAATGCAGAATTTTCTTTGGAAAGATGTTCTTTCCACTATAGCACTGTAGTACTCTGATCATTAAATCATTTTATAGCCCATTTTATACATTAATTAAATCAATGTTATAATATCCTATGAATAGTCTACAAAATCTTCCAAGATTATTTTTCTCCCTCTGTTACTGGAATATTCTAGGGGGACTTAGGAGATCCTATGGCAGGCAGCCATCCTTTTTTTTTAAATTTTTTTTTCAACGTTTATTTATTTTTGGGACAGAGAGAGGCAGAGCATGAACGGGGGAGGGGCAGAGAGAGAGGGAGACACAGAACCGGAAACAGGCTCCAGGCTCTGAGCCATCAGCCCAGAGCCCGACGCGGGGCTCGAACTCACGGACCGCGAGATCGTGACCTGGCTGAAGTCGGATGTTTAACCGACTGCGCCACCCAAGCGCCCCAACAGCCATCTTTTTTAATGGACAACTGACTGGTAAGAGTAAATTTGATGGTTCTAATGCTCATGCTAGGCAAACATAATACAATTTAAAGTATTCTGAAGCATTTCCCACCTCACCTCAAAGAATCCAAAAGAAGTTTAATTGGGGTCTAGTTAGGGATTTTGATGAAGGTTTGGGTAGTCTTCGGAACATATGTACCACGCACTAACTCAGTTATTCATTAACATTGACTATTACAACATATTATTATGAAAAATTTGAAACCTATGCAAAAGTAGAGTGCCTAGTATAATAAATTCCCATGTAGTCCATGGCATGCAGCACTGCAAAAGGTGATCAGTGTAGGTTTAAGAAGGAGTACATACAAATGATTCGGTTTCCTTACATATGGCCATTCCATTCTTTCATGGGGTAGAGGTTCTGGAGTATTGTTAAATGGTTCTTTCCATCGGGCCATCTGCCTGATGTAGCATCTCCTTTTCTCTGGTGTCCCTCAATAGTACTGCACAATGGTATTAGTGTTGAGATAGCACTTAGAAATGTAAATCCACAGAAGCATCTGGGTGGCCCACTTGGTTAAGCATCCGACTTTGGCTCAGGTCATGATCTCACTGTTGGTGAGTTTGAGCCCCATGTTGGGCTCTGTGTTGACAGCTCAGGGCCTGGAGCCTGCTTCGGATTCTGTGTCTCCCTCTCTCCCTGCTCCTCCCCAACTCATGCTCTGTCTCTCAAAAATAAATAAATGTTTAAAAAAAAAATAGAAATGTAAATCCACAATATGGAGTTTAGGATACTGATTATGAATCTGCAGGTGACAGTAGAGGGAGTCATATTTTCCACCTTGCAGGCAGGCCACTTCTGGGTTGGTGAAACAGCAAGGGAATATTGGAAGTAACAGTGGATCAATGGCTACACCATAGTTGACACAGAGTAAAGACCAAAACAGTAAGCGTAATCTCTTCAGACTTGGCTGAGTACCATCAGTGCAACCTGTTTTAAGTTAGGTAAGTGCTTCTTTTCCTAGTTGGACTTTAATGAACTCTTCTGAAGACAGGGACCATGTTCTTCTTGCTGGTCGTCTCTGTCTTATGCCTGGCTATGAATGTTGACGTTTGTTGAAAGGATGGTGGATAGATGGATGTGTAGTTGGACAAAGGAGTGAAGAAAGGCATCTTTTGAAATAAAACTGAATCAGTAGCCTCAACATTTTAGATGTCACAGTGTGATGTCAGAGTGTTTCAAAGCCTGGCCCATTTTTAAGCAGATACCATGAAGAACAGTGTAGCATTAAAATAGGCCATTCTGTTATTGTCTCAGGTCACATTTTTGGAACCTAATTAAAAGTTCAGTGACAGTCTCTCTCTCTCTCTCTCTCTCTCTCTCTCTCTCTCTCTCTATCTATCTATCTCTTTAAAAGCAACAAAAAGATTTTGATTCTAGAAGAAAAACACTGGTGGTTCAGTTTAATGCTGTTCTTGAAGTTCAAATTATGGTTGCCTGGTAGAGGTTAAGATCTTGTTATGTTAGAAGAAGATCATTTTGACATTTTAATGATTAAATTTACTTGTCTTGGGCCCATTTCATACAAAATTTCATTCTGTAAAAGTAATTTTAGTAACATGTAGTATAATTCTGATGATAGATCCTGGAAAAGGGTGAGGATATAAGTACATTTTGACATGTTGGGGAATATTGTGTTCTGCTGAGTATTATCCACAACAGAAAATCAAACATGGTAGAACAGAATTTGTAGAGTTCATGTAAGTCACTAGGCCACTCTCACACATCAGTCCCTGAAATATTGGGAAGGAAATTAGCTATCATTTCTCATTTTGCAGATGGGGATGCACACAAGGGCAGTTGATTCATCCAGTTCTGTTGGCAACAGAACCCTCACTGGTACCTCAGGAGCACGCTAAATCCACTGTCTCTGCCTTCAGAGCTTGGGCCCAGCACTTTGCTCTGGATTGAGGCCCTATGTTCCTAAATCTTTCTATCTTATTCAAGTCTTACCTTGTTTATGTTAAGTAGGGTCTGTTTTTTCTTCCATTCATTATCCTGTGAGGTGTTTTCTATTTCACTCACAATCTTGGTTACCCTCTTCTGGATATCACACAGTGTATTACTAAAGAGTTTAAAATGTTTAGATTAGGAACGATAGGATGTGGAATAAAGTCTTTGGTACAATAAGAGAGTATTACTACAAATTAAAGCATGGAATTATTGTATATCAGTATAGTGTTTTACATTTTTAGTCACTTATGAATGTTATCCCCAAAATAAAATACAAGAATTATCTCTCCTGTCTTCCTAATTTGGGAAAACATGCATTACCTCTTCATAGTTTTGGATTTCTTCTTAATCCTTGATTTTTTTTTTTAAATTTATACTTAAATGTCTTTCCACTATTCTTGAAACTACATGTAATGTTTTAGAAACTTAAATACCTCAGGCTAAAAACATGACAAAAACAAAAACATAGAAATAAACAAAAATTGAAAGGAGTCCCAAAGGCCAGTCTTAGGAGAAACTACAGAACCGTGTGCCTTTTATATCTTATTCTCTTGACATTAATTCGCTCCCTACCACCCCTTTCCTCCTGTTCAAAGCTAGAAGCTCTTGACATGTGGAACACTTTCTTGTGAGGGCACACAATTAAATGGCAATGAGATGTGGTCTTCCAACTTCAGTGACTCCCAAGGTTCTCTCGTCCATAATGTCTTCATTTGTTGGTTGACTCATTCACAGAATATAAATTTAATGTAATGGGTCTGACCTAATTTAAAAGAAAAAAAAAAACAGACTACAGATTAGGTGATGTCAGAGAACATAACACACAGTAAGAATAGGTATTGTTTTACAACAATTTTGTGACATTACTTCTCTACAAGTGTCCAAGATTATTAAATGATTTTTTTAAGTTTATTTATTTATTTTGACAGACTGTGAGCAGGGGAGGGGCAGAAAGAGAGGAAAAGAGAGAGAATCCCAAGCAGACTCCACATTGTCGGCATAGAGCATGATGTGGGGCTCAAACCCAGAAACGATGAGATCATGACCTGAGCCAACATCACGAGTCATATGCTTAACCGACTGAGCCACCCAAATGCCCCATAAAATGTCCTTCTAATGCTACCACACTAATCCATCATTCCACCGGTGGGGTAGTGAGTCACAGGAATGAACATAAACTCTTAACTAAAAGTTAACTCTCAGGATCTGGATTTATTTGGCCCACTACCAATGCCACTATAATGATTTATTTTCTTTGAGCTACAAATAATGAACCACCAAGCCTTCCCCAGCTAACAGTAGCATGATTCCTCTGATGACGCCTTTAGAAAACAATACCTTCACTTAAAAAAAAGTAAATATTTTTGACTTCTACATTCTCCATTACCCATGAGGGAAATATTTTAATGATCTTGTGCTCCATATAGTTTAAATTTATAGTTTAAATTTTGTTCTCTGCAGTAATACTGCTGTAGATTATTAATAAGCTTTCATTCTTTGCGAGACCATTTGTTATCTTTACACCAATACAAATGCATTTTCCCCTGAATCTCTTGAATTATTCCATCCAGACAGGAAGATTTGCCAAGAAGATAGAAAGAGAGATTGAGATTTAGGTTTGGTTCATTAGGAAATGGTACCTGAGTCGGACTTCCTCCCCTGGGTGTTTCTCATAACCATAAGTTGACAAGGATGGTGTTTTGCAGGTGGTTCTTGAATTGACAAAAGGGGAGAACATCCTCTGTCCTAATGAACATGCCGTGTCTGTTATGTGTGTGGGCATTCTCTCTGGAATACCAGAGAAAGAAAATTAAATCAACTCACGACAGCTATCTTGCATATCTCACCTGGGAAGGTATGCATGTGGTAGGACAGGCACTGCTTAACATTAATCAGCCTCCTGAAGTCATTACATTCATGAGGAAATGTAATTCACATGTGATTACTTTTTAATTTACTCTGTAATCACATTCCAAGTGAACGGGCCAAGCTTAAAATGAAATTTAAAAGTCAAATACTGCTTTGTATTAGGAATTCACAATTTTTATATGCACTTAGGTTAATAAAGATTTTACAATAACCATTTGTGGCTGAGCATATGATAATTTTTTGATGAAAGTTAGTGCCATACCTTAGATAAAATGTATTTGATTTCCCTCCAAGTACTCAACTGGACCCAGGGAGTCTCAGAACTCTGTGCTGAATTCCTGCCTCATCTAAACTTTATTTGAAAAAAAAAATCACCCAAGCATTTTTCAATCCCAGATCGGAGGTTGCAGTGAACTAATGTATTTTTAATTTGTACTGTGCCTGTGAGGTGTATCCATTTGTTTTATCCATCATCAGAAAGTGTGTACAGAACCTTATAGTAGCTGACTTGAGCTCATCAACGGGGAATGCCTGTGCCTGCAGTAAGAGTCTTCCTCCAACAAGGTGGCCTTTCAAGTTTACCAAGTTACAAAGCTGCTCTGTTAGTTTTACAAAAGTCTTTTGCTTTAACAGCCTAGGACCAAGTAGTTATGGGTAGTAGAGAATAGGTGTGTATTTTGCTTCATCGGCCAGAACTAAGGTCAGCAGAAAGAAATGTACAAAGAATTTACGGATTTCCAGTCAATACAAAGAAAATTTTTTTATTGTTTGGTCCCACCTGGCATTGGACTAAACAACCTCAGAAGTACTAAGATCTCTTTCCCAGAAAATATTAAAAAGCTGGGTTCCATTTTCTAGGGTTGGTTGTAGTGTTGCCAAACATCAGTTATTAACTCAACTTTTAAGATATTTGAGATGTCTTTGTGCTAACTTTACCGTTATTTACTTTATCTCAACTTACTTTGTTTTAACTAATGCAGGACTTTGGCATTGTTCTAAGCCAGTCCTATTAAATGAAAATATAGTAAGAGGCAAATACAAAATTTTCTACTAACCACATTAAAGAAGGGACAAATAAGCAGGTGAAATTAATCATATTTAGCCCACTGTATCATAGCTGGTATCATTTCAAGATCTAATCAACATAGAACCTTTTAAAATGAGATTTCTTACATTCTTTTGTTCATACTACTCTTTGAAATCCTGTATTTTATATATGCAGTGCATCTCATTTCGGACCAGGCACATTTCAAGTGCTCAAGAGCTTTATGTGGCTAATGGCTACTGTATTGGGCAGAGTAGTGTTAAGGTAGGACGTTCATGGAATCATGACTTTGATATGCTGGTTGTATTTTCTTAAATGCACACTAAATAAATTCACTGATTTTCAAGTTAAAAAGTTAAATTTAGTGAATGGAATATGCACCATACCCTGAGAAATTCCTGACATAATAAGTAGCTTGTGTGTTTGTTTGGTGGTAATGCACATGATAGCTGTCTCTCATGTGCATTGGACTCCACATGACTGTACTTATCTGTGGTCCCCAGCACACAAGCCATAAACACATGATTTTTCCTTACACAAAAGTATGACAGACTTCAAAGGAATGAGACTGGTGCAATCCTGCTTTATGTATTTCTTACAAACAAAATGCTCACTGTATATGGTATGTATATCCTGTACTTATATGCACATACCATGCATAATATGTATGTCCATGCACATACACACTAGGTATACCATGCTACAGCTATTAATGGTATCACAATCCTTATAATTCCCCTTATGGCTGAGAAGAACACAGTTGTAACACTTGGCCTGAGCAATGAGACTGCCCTGGAGGTCCCATCTTGTGTCTTACCTTTGTACTTAGGGTAGTGTGGTGTCTAACCCAGTGTGATAGGCACAATTCTGGTACCCTAAGGATACGCCTGTCCTAGACCCCGGAACTCATGAAGGGTACCAGAAGGTACTTTACAGATGTGATTGAAGTTACAGATTTTGAGATGGGAAGATTATCCTGGATTACTCAGGTAGTCCCAATATAGTCACAAGAGTCCTTATAATGAATGAGGGAGGCAAGAGCTAAGAGAGGTAAAAGGAGGAGATGTGGTGATGGAAGCAGAGATTAGGGTGATGTGATATAGGGGGACTCAGCATGCTATTGCTGGCTTAAAGATGAGGCCATAAGCCAAGGAATGCAGTTGTCCTGCAGAAGCTAGACAAGTCAAGAATATGCTTCTCCCTTACAGCCTCCAGAAGGAACACATTGATATCTTTTTATTTTTAATATTTATTTATTTTTAAGAGACAGAGAGAGTGTGAGCAGGGGAGGGGCAGAGAGAGAGGGAGACACAGGATCCAAAGCAAGCTTCAGGCTCTGACCTGTCAGCACAGAGCCTGACCCGGGGCTCGAACTCACGAGCTGTGACATCAAGACCTGAGCCGAACTCGGACACCCAACCGACTAAGCTACCCAGGTGCCCCTGATATCTTTTTATTAAAATATATTTAAAATTTTTTTAATGTTTATTTAATTTTGAGAGAGAGAGAGAGAGACAGAGCATAAGCAGGGGAGGGGCAGAGAGAGACAAGACACAGAATCTGAAGCAGGCTCCAGGCTCTAAGCTGTCAGCACCGAACCTGACCCGAGGCTCGAACTCAGGGACTGTGAGATCATGACCTGAGCTGAAGTCAGTCGCTTAACCGACTGAGCCACCCAGGCGTCCCAAAACACAATGATATCTTGATCTTAGCCCACTAAGATCCATTTCAGACTTCTAACCTCTAGACCTATAAGATGAATTTGTTGTTTTAAGACATTAAATTTGTGGCAGTTTGTTACAGCAGTGGTAGAAAACTAAAATACACACTCTGAGCAGTAAGTTGATTAAAAATTCATCACTTTCAACTTTAGGTAGGAAAAGGAGCCTGTTGTCTGGCACCCAAGTCAAGCAGATATTTCCCTGGGAGACCTTCCTGAGCTACCTTGGTGAAGATGAGGGCTCTATCCTTTCATTCTTTGTCCCTGCTAGTTTTGGTGTTGGCCTCCAACGTTGCATAGACTTTACTGTGATGCAGTCGTGTTTCGCCACTAAACACTTTGTTTGGCTAGGTATTGCATGTCCCCACAGCCTACCCTTATTCAGCCCCCAGGAGCTCTTGGATGTATTGTGTATGTGCCTCAGGACTTTGATCTTACACTTTCATAAAGTGGCTTGTCAAGCACACGGTCAAGGGTGTGTGTGTGCTCCAGTGTTCCCACCTTGGCTGTATTGGTGTGGTAGAAGGTTGTCCATTTACTTTCTGAAACTTCCTGAGGCCTTCTTGGGAACTGACATCTGAGAGGGTTCTTTAGTCAACTAAATAATGTGAATGTTTTAAATTTATTTGGTTTTCTTTTAGAAATTTGTTGTCACTTTGCAGAATATTATTAGGAAAGTGGTTTGGAGTCTCATTGTCTGCTCCTTTGTCAAACTGGAAAGACATATGCCCCGAGGCCTTGGGAGGATGAACACAGGGTCTCACGATCCATTGAGACATTAAGGTACCAAGATCACCTTTGTTCCACACTGTGTGCTCTAAGGCAGGTCTGTGCTCAACACCTGTGATCTCTTCTTACCTGATCAGTGATTGTAGTCATGCCTGCATGTAGATTTGAACAGGATTATGGTAATTCTTGCCAAGTCTCTAAGTGTATTCTAAGCATTCATACTTTTCAAGTGTATTTTATTAATTACACTCCCCATGGTGAAGGATTTTGAACTTTGAAAAATGTTTATCTGGTTGTTGTTAAATGTGGTTTGGTATTCACAATTCTACCTTTTTTTTAATGTTTGTTTTTTATTTTTATTTTGAGAGAGAGAGAGAGAGAGAGAGAGTGTGTGTGCAAGCAGGGGAGGGTCAGAGAGAGAGGGAGAGAATCCCAAGCCGGCTCCATGCTGTCAGCGCACAGCCTGACACAGGGCTTGATCCCACGAACTGTGAGGTCGTGACTTCAACTGAAGTCAAGAGTCTGATGCTCAACCAACTGAGCCACTGAGGTGCCCCTACAATTCTGTCTTTTAAGCAAAATGTCATTCGCTTAGTTTGAGGTGATCCTACTCCAGTGTCATTAGAATGAATAATTTTAAAACACATATGTACTATTCTTTCACTGGCCTTGGAAATGATGGACCAGTCATTGAGTTATTTGAAAAAGTTCCTCATTGATGGTGTTTAGGAGAGCTCAAGACAAGGCATGAGCAGACCTCTTACAGTTTCTCTATGTTTTACTTTCATGAATGGTGGTGGAATCATGTGCAAGGGTAGGGAGAAAGGACTTAGAGGAAGAGCATGGAGATAGAAATAAATATGCCCAAACTGAGGTCCTCAGTAGGTAAGTAGCATGCAGAATAAAGATGACAAATGTGTGCCCCAGGGCACCACGACCTGTGGCTGATTGAACTTGGAAAGCTCATTCACTTAGCTGACATACTTGGCCCTCGTATCCTCTCAACAGAAACATCCTCTAAATTGATCAGAGCTGGCCATTAAATTGAAAACTGCTGTTGTTTTGTTGTTCATATGTTCATTTGTATAAGGAAGAATAAGAGGAAGACACGGAATATAGAGGCAGGGCAATACCACTCACGCAAGTGGAAGGCAGGTTTCTCTCGAATTAAAAGGGTCAAGAAGCAGGAAGGCATGTGAATATTAGGAGGGCACAGCTCTTAGTGGGCAAAATCAGCAATACGGTCAGAGGCCTGGTCACTTTATTAGGGATGAATGGATCTCAGACGCTCAAAGACAAAGTCATCTCCAGCTTGACCTTACATAAAATTCCTGGGATACCTGTGGAGATGCCTATGGTGATTCACTGTTCCTGAGAGGCCCTGAGAGACTATATTTCTGACCAGCTCCCAGGTGACATCAGCACTATTGGTTTGGGCACCACACTTTGAGTAGCAAGGATGAGAATCTGGTGAGGGCACTAATGCCAAACAGGCTTGTTCTCAAGTGTTGGTTGTCTTGTCTGTCTGGCTGTCTGGCTGTCTCTCACCTTCCCTCCCTCATGATTTCTTGTTTCTCTTTATCTCCATGTGTAGACAGGATGTCTCAGCCTTTTCCTGCTTGGAGGAGAGAACACAGAGAGAGGCTTACTCAGTTGCTTCTGCTCATAGCACCATATCCCCCTCTTTTCGGCTTCTAGATGTCCGGTAGAGGACATGGTCCAACCTAGCCTGTGTTGATTATGCATGGGAGGTATCCAGCTTGGTCACTTCTCCACCCACAGAACAGAGGTGGAATCACAGAACACAGACTCCACACACATCTGGGAGGTAGGCGGCCATGATCCCTGCCTTCCTGAAGAGCGTCTGCCCCATCCTCTCGCCTCTAGCTCTGGCCTCTCTGCAGAGTCCCAACCTCACCTCTCCATTTGTCTGCTTGCTTTGGGAGTTTCTGTGGGACTCTGTTTACTGAACATCTGTCCTTCAGGCCTTTGCCTGTTTGTCCTTTACGTTTATTCATAGTAGGTTTTCTGGTTGGCTCATTTTCTATTTATTTGTTTTAAGTTATATTGAACTTTTGTTTTTTTATGTTAATTAGATTTGATGGTCTTTTAGGTCTCCTTCACTGTAGAATGTTTAAAAATTATTTTTCTAGGGGCACCTGGGTGGTTTAGTCAGTTAAGTATCTGACTTCAGCTCAGGTCATGATCTCACAGTTCATGAGTTCATGCCCCGCATTGGCCTCTGTGCTGACAGCTCAGAGCCTAGAGCCTGCTTCGAATTCTGTGACTTCCTCTGTCTCTGCCCTTCCCCTACTCACTCACTTTCTCTCTCTCACACACACACACAAATAAACATTAAAAAGATTTTGAAAAAAATTATTTTTTAGTACTTTTATCATTTTCAAATACAAATTACAAATTTCAATTACAAATGTTTCAAATAAAACATTTGTAATGTTTAAGTCTTGGATATACCTTCTGTTTATTTGGAATAAGTTGTGAGATACTGATCAAATTTATTCTGTCCAATGGCATCATGGTCCCAAATACCCCTTTCTTGATTAATCCATTTCCCCATACAGATTTGAAATGCCATCTTTATCGTATACACCTTTTCTAAGTGAGTTTAACATTTATAGCTTTATGGTTTTGGACATGAGCCATACAAATTGTCCTTATGTTCATATAGCACATTCATTTCAGGTCAGTAGATTTGAAATACTTCCCTTTCCATTTCTAGTAGAGAAACTACTACTGTAACTGATGCCTGCTTTTAGAGTTATGTGTGTATCATCTCTGACCACTTTCCACTTGTGTTCTTTCAGGTTTTTTTTGTTTTGTTTTGGTGTTTGGTTTTTGGTTTTTGGTTTTTTTTTTTTTTTTTTTTTTTTTTTTCCTTTCTTTCTAACTTAATCCCACTTTCTGGCCATTAGCCACTTTAATGTGTCACTTCTGAGCAACTATCGCTCCCGTCTCAGAAAAGCAGCTCAGACTGTTGTAAAGGCAACAAAAATAGAAGAGCAAGAAGAGAATATGGGACATTATTTTCGTTCTGTGATGTCATCAGTCAATCAGGATCTGAATTTCCAAGTGCTGTTTGCAGCTTTGTTTGGATTGTGGCATTTTGGCTGGCTGGCTTCTGCATAATGTTTGAGATTCATTAATTCTTCTCAAAATGGTGTGTTCCCCACTGAAAAGCAGCTGACTTAAATGTTTGAAAGCCCAGTGGGAGCCACCATTAACTGACCTCAGAGAAGAGCACATACCCTTTGGCCCTTTTTTCTCTTTGAAGTTTGGAGAGGTGGCAGTTTGATCACACATGGCTTCTACCTCCAATGAGCAGTTTTACTGAACAAGTGTCGGATTATCAAGAATTTAACCCACCAACTGCCAAGAATACGGAATGTTCCAGGCTTAATTTTCATCAGAGCAGTGTTTTCAGTCCTTAACACAGTAGTTATTCTTTTGAAATGGAAAATCGTAGGTAAATGTCCGAAAACTGGAAAACTATTCATGTCATTTTTAAAACAGTCCTATTCAATTAAACCCAGTCTCAACTAAAACCTAATCCATTCTGTAATGACCGCATAAACAGGTAAATTGGAAAGGCTGGTGTTTACAGGTCCTGACTTGCACCAGTCCATTACATGGCAGGGATCTAGGAAGGTCATTCTTGGGTCATTATTTGTAACCTCCTTACAAGAAGGAAAGGAAGAGGCAAGAGCAGAATTGTAACATTCCACAAAATTGCCCCAAAGTATGAAACCTGAATGATTGATAGTGGGAAGGCTTTAATAAATAATACTTAAATTAAAATAGGGAGTGAGATAGTTTAAGCAAAATTATATTGTAACTTGCAATTTATTCATGGAAAAGGAATTATAAAAATAAGATTGAATAATAAAAAGGAAACCCCTTAAAAAAAAACACAAACCAACCAACAAAAACCCCTGGAGATTTAGTTAGGTAATACAAGCTTTTCTTTCTCTTTTCCTCTTCTTTCCCCCATCCTCAGCTTCTAAATAGCACACCTGTCAGATTTTTTTCCCCTCTTTTATTTCTTGACTTGTCAGAGGGAAAAGGTCAGAAGTGATCACCAACTCTACTTTTTAACAGACAGAAAGCTGTAATTGAGAGGCAATTCCTCTGCAATTTTGTGGGAAGGGGCTGTTTCAGAGTGGCTTTCAAAAGCTAGGCTAGGAGAGATATGCTGGTCTTCTGTAAGTGAATCACCTTCATTCACCACGCGCAGATCATTTCTGATTTTTACCGAAACACAGAAAGCTACACGGCTCACATTAGTGTCCTTCTTTTGAACGAATAGGAATGTATTCTATTTTTAACATCTACTGGGGTGCCCTGAAGCCTAAAAGAAATTGCTTTGTGAGAGGTAGCCTGGAAAGGTCTCATTTTGAAATTGTGCATTCTTTTTTCTTAATTTTTTGAATGCTTATTTATTTTTGAGAGACAGAGAGAAGCAGAGTGTGAGCAGGGAAGGGGCAGAGAGAGACGCACACAGAATCCGAAGCAGTCTCTAGGCTCTGAGCTGTCAGCACAGAGCTGGAAGCAGGGCTTGAACTCACAAGCTGTGAGATCATGACCTGAGCTGTAGTCGGCCCCCCAATCGACTGAGCCACCCAGGCGCCCCATGAAATTGTGCATCCTTAAGAATGGTTTATTCTTAAGAGTGGTTTATTATTACTTCTTTTTTATGAGAAGTTTGCGTTTCTCTTCAAGATTTAACTTAGGATGAAAAATGTGTGTTTATCTTTAACAGAATTATACGCAGCGTTTTTCATCTTAGTATGGTATATATTGGGATGTAATTTAGAAACATTTTGAAGTTGCTGAATTGATTCCTTTATAAAAAATTGATTTCTGTCAAAACTTGAAGAATAATGAAGGCATCCCTAAACTCACCATGTGAAACTTTGCAAAACCCGTGTGTATGTCCAAAATTTTCACTGCTCATTAGAGTTTTATGTTTGACGGGAGGTGCATAATAAAAGGAATCATTCTGAAGAAAATTCACACACTTTGAATCCAATTTAAACTCCTTGTCATATCTAACTTTACAAAGTACCATCATTCAATTAAAAAATACCCCCTCCCAGTGTAATATGTGATAGAAGCCTGTCAGCATCTACAGTAAAATGTGTTCCTTTTTTAGCAAGTAAAAGAGTGAGATACAAGGAGAGAGAGGTAGGAAACAAGGTGGAAATGTCTAAATTTGAAGGAACTGAGTCTTGTTTGCCTTTATGGTAATAATGGTTTTTAAAAAAGACCCCTTAGATTCATTGGCGCCTGTTCTAGCTCACATTTGGTGGGCTGTTCTGTGTTGAAGTCAGAAAATGGTGCTGACGAAAGGTGTGAATGGTGTGGTCCTGTCAGTTGCGGAGAATCCTGCGATGGTCCCTGTGATACTGATACATTGTTTTGAAAGTATATGGGACATTTCACAGGTCCCTTGAATAACCTCTCTTTTTATTATCATCTAATTATCAATCATCCAAGAGCCATAATATATAAACATCCCTAAGTAAACAAGTAGAATTGTGATGTAAAAAGCTCAGTTTGAACCACGAAAAGAAGGTGTGATTACCCACTATGATCAGTGAATCTGAATTATATCATACTTAGAATAGAGACATGCAAATGAATGAATTAAATTAGGAACACAAATCTCTTCTTAAATCAGCATTTTTGACTGTCAGAACCTGGACTAGAGTGCATTATTCTTAATAGACTGTGATTTGTATTGAAATAGGACAATAAATCTGTTGATTGGAATTTATTTCCTGCTTGTTTGGTGGTTTCTGGCTTTGTGCAGGAGCAGGGTGAGTGTAATAGGCAGGGCTGGTGACTCAGCAGGATGCCTGCCATTTTTGTAAACACTCACACTCTTTAGATGGAAGACTGATTAGAAGAGAGGTGGGGTCATGTTCTGCATTCAGTGTTTCAGTTTGCACTGATTCACAGGAAACCTGTGAAGTCTTCTGAGGGCGCCAGCAGCAGGATGATCTAATAGTCTTCTTTTCAGGGCGGCTGGGTGAATCAGTTGGTAAAACATCTGACTTTGGCTCAGGTCATGATCTCATGGGTTCAAGCCCCGTGTTGGGTTTTGCACCAGCAGTGTGGAGCCTGCTTAGGATTCTCTTTCTCCATCTCTTCCCTTCTCTCACTTGTGCACTCTTTCTCAAATAATAAATAAACTTAAAAACTTAAAAAAAAAAGAATACAGAACAAATCCTTCCAACTCAACAGTAAGAAAAACAAGTTAATTAAAAAGTGAGTAGAAGATCAGAGCAGATACCTCACTAAAGATACACAGATAGAAAACGTGCCCATGGAAAGATACTCAATATCATATGTCAATAGAATTACAAATTAAAACAAGGATGAGATACCACCACAAACCTATTAGAATAACTAAAACCTGAAAAACTGACAATACCATTACCACAGAGGATGTGAAGCCACAAGATCTCTCACTCATTGCTTATGAAAATATAGAATGTTACAGCTACTTTGGAGGATATTTTTGCACTTTATTACAAAGCTAAAGAGAGTTTTTACCATCTAATTCAGCAATTGTGCTTCTATGCACTTACCCAACTGATCTGAAAATTTCTCTGTCTCCACAAACCTGTACAGTAGTGTTTACAACAGTTGTATTCATAATTGCCCCAAACTCAAATCAAACAAGATGCCCTTCAGCAGGTGAATGAGTAAAGAAATTGTGGTGCATCTGTACAATGGAACACTTCTCAGCAATCAAAGAAATGAGCTAACTATATATGTAAAAAAAAAAAAAAGCATGGATCTATGTTAAATGCGTTAAATGCTAAGGAATGAAGCCAGGCTGAAAAGGCTACATAGTATATGGATCCATTTATAAGAAATTCTGGTACAGACAAAACTGTGGAGATGGTAAAGAGATCCATGGTAACCAGAGGTTTGTGGGTGAGATTCGGTAGGTGAAACAAAGGGATTTTGTTTGTTTTGTTTTTTTAGGGATGTCAAGCTATTCTGTAGGATGCAATAATGGTGGTTATATGACACTTTTCATTTGTCAAAACTCATAGTACTCTACATCTCAAAGAGTGAATCTTACTGTATCTAAATTAAAAAAAAAAAAGAAATCCTCTAGGAGGTCTGAGGGACACCAGGATGGAATGCAGAATGTCACAAAAGAATTTATATATTATAAATGCATGAAACAATCTTACTAAAGGGAGATGAGAGGAAACATATTTACTAATATTGGAAATGAATGGAGTCTGTAAGAGTAAAGGCAAAATTAACTGCACATGAGTACTATACTCCGGTTGATAAAATTGTTTTTCACAGGGTTACAGATTAACAATTCTGAAAACTTTATCAATATATATTGTAATTGAGCAATTAAGTAAATGGGTGGTGGTTGATGGGAGCCAGGTTCTCACTGTTGAAGTAGGAGGTCACAGATAAGAAAGGAAGAAGGCTGGAATGATCCCTGTAATAATTAATTAGAATTGAAAATATCCAACTCTATTTAGCTTAATATAGATACTGATGATTACATACAGAAGTTTTTTACGAAATGTATGTATACATTGGTTACAACAGGTCCATTTTTCCCTTACTCTGTCAGCTAAGGGGGTGTAGAAGCAATGGCCTGATTTCTAATACCGTTTTCCAAAGAAAAGAACTAGAGCTCCTGAAAAAAAAATGGCTTATTCTAGGATGGTGGCAAGAAATAGATAACCTAATGTGAAACAGCTTGTGGTTCCAACAAGTAGGAAAGTGCTCAACAAACAAAACACAATACATTCATGATAATGGGGATTTGTCAAAGGGACACAGGAACTGACTGCAAGAGCTCCCAGTAGCAGAGGGATCACTCTGAGCAAAAAAACAAAATAGTATCAGATTATAACCCAAAGCATAAAACAATATTCTTTCAGTAGTATGGATATAAATAAATGATTGAATAAATGAATACATTGGAGACAAGGATAATCTGTGCAGGAGAATTCCAGATAATTAATGAAGATATTCTGCCCTCAAGGAAGTGGAACATAACTCCGCACCCCTTCAGAGTGTGCTGCACATAGTGTGTTTGTTAAAGAGAACAGTGTGGAAAGGGGGTAAAGCAGTAACTTCAGAAGCCTTTAAAAGACTTCCTCTGCGAGATGATCAACATTAACACCAGTAGTGGTAGGTCATCTTGATGATATGTACCCTTGATAGGATGTGAGAAGAACAGTGCCTCACCTCTGTGATGTTCCTCCCCAAACACTGTAATCCCAATCTAATTATGAGAAAGTTATCAGACAAGTCTCAATTGGTGGACTTTGTACAGTCTACCTGACCAGTAGTCTTCAGAATTATCAAGGCCTCTAGAAAAAGGGAAGGAAGTCTGATAAACCATCACAGCCAATAGGAGCCTTGGGAGACATGATGAGTCATTGTTAACTATGGTATCTTACACTGGATCCTGGAACAGAAAAGGAACATTAAGTTAAAAAAAAAAAAAACAACTGAGGAAATCTGAATAAAGAATGGATTTCAGTTAATAATGTATCAGTGGTGGTTTAATAATTGTGATAAATCTACCATACAAATGGATGATGTTAATAATAGTAGAAACTATATGTGGGATATATGGAAACTCTATTGTTTTTGTAGGGTTTTTGGTAGATTTAAGTTTATCGTACAATAAAAAGCTTATTGAAAACAAACAAAAATAAAACAAAATCTTTGGGGGTGAGAAAGAAAGTTTTTTCCTGAGTAAAAGTGATTGAACAAAGTTGGGCTTGAATATGAAGGGGCGCTTAGGAGGGAAAGGAGTGTTGACATCCTTTTATCAGTTATGTTTGCACCTCAGGCACTTTAAGGTTTTGAAAAGAATAAATGTGACGTGAGGCACTTGAACCTTTGACCAGGTGTTGGTAAGAGAGTCGTTGGTAAGTCGCTTGGGGGTCTGTGGACTCTCTGGTCCAGTCTGCGGACCATCTAGGTCTGCCTGGTAGGATTGGGGAGCCTGTTTCAGTCTAAGTTGTTAGTGGTGTTGTTGACCCCAAACAAAATAGTACTCCCACTCCAGTTTTTCTTGATATTTTCCATTTCACCTCATTCTGTTGAAAGTGATACTTCATATGAGAGGCTGAGAGAGATAGAGGACTACATCATTTTTTTCCTTTAAAGCTTCCTTAAATTGTTGCTAGGATCTCTTTTAAAGGAGAGAAACCCTGTTCACATTTTCTTTGATTTTAATTTTCTGCTTGTTATCCCCCATCCCATGTCCACTTTCATAGAGAACAAAAGGAAGGACCTAATACTCTTTGAACAAGTTCTCTTTTTTTTAATGTTTATTTATTTTTGAAAGAGAGAGAATGCACAGGGAGGGGCAGAGATAGGGGGACAGAGAGTCTGAAGTGGGTTCTGCACTGACAGCAGATGTGTGGGGCTCAAGCTCATGAGCCATGAGATCATGACCTGAGCCAAAGTCAGATGCTTAACTGACTAAGCCACCCAGGCACCCCTCTTTGGACCAAGTTTTAAAAAAGAAAACCAACCAAGATTTTTCCTAATGTGACTAGATGCAGCTAAATATGAACAGAAACAATCTGCTGACATGCCTTACGCTATTTAAAGGCGCTAGGCCCTGCTCTGACAGAGCTGATGCACCATGGATTGTCTTTGGGTGCATGAACAGTTGATGTTGCCCAGAGAGTCTGGAGAAACCCAACCCAACAACACATGTCTCTTTTATAGGAATTTTGTGCTACTATCCATCTGAGCCCTTCCATATTCCTGATTTTTTGTTTATAGAGAAGCAGATATGAGAGGGTTGCTGCATGAATGTGTAGGGTTGTTAAGGCCTAGTTGTATGAGGGCAGTAACATCAATTAGGGATCATTGGAGAGCTGTGTGTCAAAGATAGAAAACACCTCAAATTTCATTTGAAGTGAGATATAGAATAAATTAATAAATACCTATTAAAAACGAAGGGCATGATAGTGTCATAATAAGATAATGTGATCATTCATGTAGGCTATAAAGAGCTATGGGAATAGAAATTAAAGTCAGTAAATGCTGAAGAGCTTTGAACTGTTTCAACTTGACAATATGAGACCAAATCACAACAGTACCGAGTTTTACTTTTTATTATTACAAGGGGGTTTGTACTTACAAAGATATCTTTACCGATAACCTAAACTCTGCTCCTCTTTTTTCTAAATGCTACTGGTAACAGGGATGGTCCTGGCTTTATAATGGGGCTGGGATCCCTAAACCTTTATCTGTATGTTCTTGAGAAGATACCCTACCTTTCTGAATCTAGGTGGCCCCATCTTTCAAATGAAGATGACAATCTGTAGTCTGTAGAATCATTGTAGAAATTCTTTATAACATTCAGACTTCTTTGTGATTTCACATAGGTGTTTGGTTAGAAGCCCCCATCAGTGTAACAGTTTAATTCATGGCAGTATCAGAGAACTGTAACTTTTCTTGCTGAATCGTATTTTAAAATAGAAAATAAGGGGCACTTGGGTGGCTCAGTCAATTAAGTGTCCGACTCCTGGTTTCAACTCAGGTCATGATCTCTTGGTTTGTGAGTTTGAGCCCCACATCACGCTTTGTGCCAGTCGTGTGGAGCCTGCTTGGGATTCTCTCTTTCCCTCTTTCTGCCTCTCCCCTGCTTTCTGTCTGCCTATCTGTCTGTCTCTCTCTCTCTCTCAAAATAAACTTGAAAAAAAAACTTAAAAAACAAACTAAAATAGGAAATTAAATTTCAAGATTACCAAACACAGCATGGTTAGTTTGATTAAAATATATAGACTATTTTAAATTTTATACATGCAATATGAGGTCATATCAGGATACTTAGTTCTCTCTATTTAATTTTATAATCTAGTCATTTAAAGAGAAATTATGAAAATTGTGCTTGGTCCACCTGGCTACAGATTTGAATTCTAGAATTTATATTTGGTCTTTTATTTAGGTTCTGAAAAGAACGCTCGTTACTTTTTCTGGAGGAGAATCAACACCAAGTCAGAAATGACCTCTCTTCATTTTTACAACATATGCCCTGTTTTTCTAATTAAAATTAGCATTAAAAAAATAAAACATCATCCTGAACGCCTAAGACAAAAAAGAAAAAAGGAGGTAAAAAATCATAAAGAAGCTGTTAGCAGCAGTACTTCAGGATGTTTCTTGCAGAACAGAAAAAATTCATTGGCAGATTCCATTTTTGATTTGTTTTGTCTCAGTGAAAATTCCTTCAGCTTCCTTTTTGTTTCTTTCAAGGACTGGGATTGGGATGGGGCGACATGTGGAACCGCAGGTGGCCCTTAATTCTGGCAAACCCAAACCACCCTGTCATGTTTTCATGATTTTCTGGCAGGTATGAAAGGTTGTTTCCCCTCTATCCTTTTGATGTCTTCAGTATAAGCACGAGTTGGGGTCTTTTTATTATAACAGCATGGTAGATTTCTCTAGTTTTCATTTAAAACTTGACTCACTGTTCACCCTCCCCTTTGATCTTCCTAGTTGAAAACCACTTGGAGGGGCGCCTGAGTGGCTTAGTCGGTTGAGCATCCAACTCTTGGTTTCTGCTCAGGTCATGATCCCAGGGTCCTGGGATCAAACCCCATTTCCAGCTCTGTGCTGAGCATGGCGACTGCTTGGGATTTTCTCTCTCCCTCACCCCCTCCCCGGACCCCTCCATGGCCTCTATCTCTCACTTACAAAAAACAAAAACCAAAACAGAAGACACCACTTGGATATTGTGATTTTTTTTTTTTTAATTGAAGGGCTTGTGTGCTTTTGTTCAAGTCCTCATAGATTCTTTTTGTCACCTGGATGGCATCACCTATCATGATGTCTGGACATGGCTCTTCCCCAATCTGTGTGGTTAACTGTTAGGAGATTTCCACTGGCCATGTGTATGTGCCAGAGCACCCATCATGGAAAGCTGCACCAAAGGTCAAGGCCTGTTCCTCAGAACATTTAGAATTGTGGCTCAGATTTTACCTTGAATCTACTTGGTCTCAGCCGTCAAGAAAGAGTGATTTACTGGAGAATTATTCATAGCTCTCTCCTCTCACGTAGCAAGAAAAACCAAGGAGACCAAGGTAGAATGACCAAGATGTCAGGGAGAGATGAAAGGAAGCTTGGGGTTTCTTTAGTGTTGGAGATGTTGGTTGTAGTTTGGCACACAGGCTTGCCTGTTTACCTGTCACTGGGTTTCTTAAACCTAAAAAACAAAACAAAACAACCTGTTGCATGTTTCTTGTAACCCAAAGAAACCTGTATCACAGACTGATATCTGAGGTTCTATAGCTATATGTATATTTAAAAAACATTTTTTTAATGTTTATTTATTTTTGAGAGAGACAGAGTAGGAGTTGGGGTGGGGCAGAGAGAGAGGGAGACACAGAATCCGAAGCAGGCTTCAGGCTCCGAGCTGTCAGCACAGAGCTCAACACAAGCCTCTCACGAACGGTGAGATCATGACCTGAGCTGAAGTCAGATGCTTCACAGACTGAGCCACCCAGGTGCCCCTGTAGCTATATATCTTAATTTCTGTAGAGGCTTCTATCCTGGCAGAAAGACCCTATTCCTTAAAAAAAAAAAAATGGCATGCCCTGCAAAAATCTCACATTGATTTACTTTGGCATATTCTGACAAAGACAAAGTCACAGAACAAGTTGAATTTCCATTTTAATGGTTTCATTTCATTATACTAAGCAGACAGTTGGAAAGAGAGGGGAACCATTAACAATATTGTGATGTCACACAGGACAAATATTTCAAAATGGGCTAGTTTCACAGAGATCTGCGTAGTGTGAACAGATGACTTCTTTGTTGCTGAGGGTATACAGCACAGGGCTTTAATGTCCCTGCCCTGCCATTTCTTGGTCTTGTGACCCTGGGAGGGACCTAAGACATTCCTGCTCTTCGGTGTCCTCTTCTGCATGAAACAGAATGTTGATAACCACCATAGGATTGTGATGATTCACTGAGTTTGAAAAACTTCACGTGGAATGTCACCCCACAGCAGATGACAATACATGCTAGTTCTTTCTTGTTTTTCTGCTCATGAAGAACTAATTCTGAGGAGCAGAATCTTTTGTTTTCTTCTTTTTGCCTACTCTGTGTTATACCTACTGTGTGTTAAGAGTCTTATAGTATAATTAGCTTACAGGTGTGCCTGTGTTTCCTGAAGTGTATTTTATGGGAGTCTGTCTAGATAGATGATGATGATAACTAAGGTTTTATAGAGAGAACAAAGAAAAAGCAATTCCAAGCCCAAACCATTTGGGAGAAGGCTAGGGGAAAAATCTTCTTTCTTTACTGCAGAACTTCTCAGAACCTTTAAGATGTTCCTTCCATGGCAAATATCCAGGAAGATAATTTAGTACTTGAAATTTTCCTGCTTTGTTTGCTCTGTGAAAGGCTTTCTTCAGGGTACATCATGTGGGTCTAGAGTCCTGAGGAAGAGATTTTGGGGGAGGGAGGTGGAGTGAGGTGGGAAGCCTTAAATAGTGAATAAAGTGTTATTTAAAACTTAGGGTTGAAGAAGTAAATCTGACTTGTTAAATCTGTGCTTCCTTACACTAGTGATGGTTTTCCTTGAGGACCCATTGGGGAAGTTTAACAATTCTTAAATGAAAAAAAAAAAAAGATGGGCTTTATTACAGGTGGTATACGCTGAAGAACCAGGTGTGGGAATTAGAAATTCCATTTGTGTCTCAGACACTAATTAGTCCCGTGTCTTTCTTCACTTCTCTTAAATTCTTCCTTAGCTGAAATTTCATCTTATATTGTTTATGAAATAGGTAATTGAGGGCCCCTCATGTTGAGTATAAGGCTGGTACCCAAGGCTGCAGTGGAAATGAAAGCAGTTGTAAGTATCCATTTCCATGGTCAGAACTGTTGGCATCGAAGGACACTAGGAAATTCCCTTTGTGATATTAATCTTGTGTAATGTACCAGCAACTAAAGATACTCGGGGGGGGGGGTTAATTTCTGGCCTCCCCTCGGATTCACTGCTCTGACCCAGTCTTACACCAAAATGTAATTGTGATAAAGCAAAGGAAATGACAGCATTTTTGTGGGAATCCTTTTTAGACGGCGGGAGAGAGAGATCTTGATAGGGAGAGAATTCTTTATCTGTACCTGAGACAGACATGAGGGTGTCACTTGGTTTGGCCTAATTATATCTCGGCAGACATTGTTGAAAGCACGGGTAGTAGTAATACCTTAGGAACTGATTCAGAAATCCCTAACCTCAAAGTGCAAAACAACGGTGCTAAAGCTGGTACTTTCAATAAACACCTTACTCCATGGTGTGTTACAAGATGGAATTTGTCTGTTTTCTAGCCCTGGTAAGCCTGTTTGTTTTGACCTACTGCTATGTGAAGGGAATGCATTTAGAAGCATAGCTTGTACTTAAGGTTTTGCTTTGTTTTGTTTTTTAATTTGAAACTACAGTGTTAGAGACAAATTGATTATAAGAAATTCCTCTGAGCTACCAATATCTGTACTAATGCATTCAGTTTTGTCTCAGCTGATTGTGCTAGTATGTTTGTCTGGCATTTTCATTTTTTTCTGAACTGAGTGACTCACTCCTGTTAGATTCTAGGTCAAGTTGCTTTAGCTTTGTTTTGTTTCGTGTTGGCCTTGGCTTACTGTATCGTTTTCCTGACTCTTTTTTCTCTCCCCTCTTTCTATTTAATAATAGGTACTTAGTTTTATGGGTAGCATTTTTCATCCCTAGGGAGCATGTGTGTAATTTGTGATTTTGTACATAAGTTCCCAAAGGTCCTTGCTAGCTGCTCGGGCATGCTCTCGCTTGCTCCCCTCTGATTCTTCATTATTTTCTCCCTGGGAGCATTGCATCTCCTTAAGAGCACTTTATGTCCTTCTACTACTTTACCTCTGTTTCTTTTCCCTGTTTCCGGTCTTCTTTCAATTCCCTGCATTCTTCCTTGCTTTGACCTTCTCGGTTTCTTTCCATGACCTCTTTCACCCAAAGGAGAGAAAGCACTCAGTAGCCAAGAGGGGTTCCCATTTCCAGGGAACAGATTTTATGGCTTGGCATTGAAAGCCACAGCAGGACTTCCAGTGATGCATGATTGATACAGCACTTTTCTGTAAACAAGTTCCCTGTACAAGTGAAATCTCTTCTCCCTCCTATTAGTCTTTCCCTGTACTCATGTTTGTAAGATGGCAGCCTGTGGGGGAACCTGACTCTCCAAATGTTTGCAAGTCCTTGGGATACTCCAGCCCCACCATGAGCTCTGGTTTATTCAACGTGCATTACTCCCTACTCTTTCCTTACCTTGACTAGCCAGGGGATTGTCCATTTCCATATGACAGTTGTCAGATGTTTGTTTCTATACCGTACAGCCTCAAAACCTGAGGAATTTTAATTTCAGCACCTTGCACAAGGCCATTTTTATTACTTCATAGAATGCAGGTAAATTCTACTTGAGAGTATTTCCATATTCTTATTAATATCTGACTAATCTGCAAACATCTTCTCTTGGGTTTTGCTGGGTCACTGTTACTCTAGAACTTCTCTGTCCTACATAGTTGCTCCTAGACTCTCTGGCTATTTAAATAGAAACCTAAATTAATTGCTATTAAATAGTATTTAAGAATTTTTTTTCTAGTTATGCTAGCCCCATTTCCAATTCTCAAGAGATATATGTGGCTAGTGGATACTATTTTGGACAGAATAAATACAGAATGTGTCTATTATCACAGAAAGTTCTGTTGGAACTAAAAACTGTCTCCTGATTTATCTGGGTTGAACCAAGTAATTAACATTTATTAAATCCACTGGCTTCTGCTAGTTTTAAGTGTGGCATTGTTAATGGCTTTGAGTACTGTATTCCTTTGACTTCCAGTTGGTGAAAGATTTGTTGGTGTTTCCCTAATTATATTTCTCCAGCTTTAGCAATATATAATTGACATATAGCATTGTGTAAGCTTAAGGTATACAATGTGTTGATTTGATATATGTATATACTGTAGAATAATTAAAAGAGTAGTGAATACCTCCATTATCTCACATAATTACCTGTGTGTGTGTGTGTGTGTGTGTGTGTGTGTGTGTGTGGGTGTGTGTGGTGAGAACATTTAAGATAACACTCTCTTAGCAACTTACCTGTGTACAATACAGTACTGTTAACTATAATGGAAGTTTTTACCCTTTGCTGATCATCTCCCTCCTTCCTCTACCCCCAAGCTCCTGGTGACCAGTATTCTAAACTCTGTTTCTGTGACGTCAGCCTTTTTAGATTCCACATATAAGTACTCTCTTACAGTATTTGTCTTTCTCTGACTTCACTTAGCATGGTGCCCTTGAAGTCTATGTTGTCCCAAATGGCAGGATTTTCTTCTTATGCCTGAATATTTACACACACACACACACACACACACACACACACACACACACACACACCATATCTTCTTTATCCATTCTTCCATAGACACTTAGGCAGTTTACCTATTATGGCTGTTGTGAGTAATGCTATATTGAAAATTAGAATGTAGATACCTCTGAGATTCTCATTTCATTTCTTTTGGGTATATACCCATAAATGTGTTGAATCATATGGTAGTTCTATTTTTAATTTTTTGAGTGCACTTTTTTTTACCTTCTCAGTTATGTTTATTCCTAAGCATTTTATTGGTTTTCATGCCATTGAAAATGGGATAGTTTTTTTTTAATTTTCTCTTTCAGATATTTAGTTGTTACTGTATAGAAACACAACCGCTTGTATGTTGATTTTATGTCCTACAACTTTACTGAACTTGTTGATTAGTTTAAAGGGTATTTTGGTTGAGTCTTTTGGAATTTTTATATATAAGAACATATCACCTGTAATTAACAACAGGTTAATTCCTGCTCGGATTGGATGCTTTTTATTTCCTTGACCTGCCTACTTGCTCTGCTTGGGACTTCTAGTACTATGTTGACCAGGAGTGATAAGAGTGGGCCCCACTGTCCTGTTCCTGGGCTTAGAGGAAAAGCTTTCAATCTTTCATTATTGAGTATCATGTTATCTGTGGGTTTACCATATACTGCCTTTATTATGTTGAGGTATGTTTCTTCTGTACCCAATTTGTTGACAGTTTTTCATATGAAATGATGTTGTATTTTGTCAAATACTTTTCTTGCACCTGTTGAAATGATCATATGATTTTTGTCTTTCATTGTATTTAATGTGATGTATCATATTTATTGATTAGTCTGTGTTGAAACATTCTTGAATCCCAACAATAAATCCCACATAGTTATGGTATATGATCCTTTTAATGTGTTATTGATAATGTATTGTTGAATTTGTCTTTCTATTACTTTGTCAAGAATCTTTGCATCTATATTCTTCAGGGATATTGGTCTGTTCTCTTGCAGTGTCCTTAGCTGGTTTTGGTATCAGGGTTATGCTGGCTTTGTAAAATGGTTTTGGCAGTGTTCCCTGTTCAGTATTTTGAAACAGTTTACGAAGCATTGGTGTTAATTCTTCTCCAAAAGTTTTGTAGAATTCACCAGTGAAGCCATTTGTTCCTGGGCTTTTCTGTGTTGGGAAGATTTTGATTAGTGATAAAATCTCCTTACTCATTATTAGTGTCTTCAGATTTTCTATTCCTTTGTGATTCATTCTTTGGTACGTTATGTGTTTCTACAGAAGTATTTGTTCATTTCTTCCAGGTTATCTGGTTTATTGGCATATAATTGTTCATAGTAGTCTGTTATGATCCTATGTATTTCTGTAGTATCATTTGTAATATATTTTTAATTTATGATTTTTAGTATTTTTTTTCCTTAGTCTAGCTAACAGTTTGTCTGTTTTATCTTTCAAAAAAATCAGCTCTTAGTTGTATTGATCTTTTCTATTGTGTTTCTGATTTCTACCTCATTGATTTCTGCTCTCATCTTTGTTACTTCCTTCGTTTTGTTATCTTTGGACTTCTTTTGCTAGTTCCTTCAGGTGTAAAGCCAGGATATTTATTTGTGATCTTCCTATATGTATTTATCACTATAAACTTCCCTCTAAGAATTGTTTTTACAGCATCCCATAGGTGTGACTGTGTTGTGTTTCCATTTTTATTTGTTTTCAGATATTTTTTCAACTTCCTCTTTGGCCTGTTGTTTGTTCAGGATGGTGTTGTTTAGTTTCCAGAAGCTTGTAGATGTTCCAGCTTTCCTCTTGTTGATTTCTGATTTCATTCCATTGTGGTGGGGAAAACAAATCCTTGGTATGATTTCAACCTTCTTAAATTTCCTAAAAATTGTTTTGTATTAATGCCATCTTAAGCTTTTCTCTTATTCCTTTCTTCCTCTCTTTCTGTCTTCCTTTGTGAGTTGATGATTTTCTATGGTGCTATGTCTTGATTCCCTTCTCCTTGTCTTTTGTATATCTACTGTAGGTTTTTGCTTTGTGGTTACCATGAGGCTTACATAAAACATCTTCTAGATCTAATGGTCTATTTTATGCTGATAACAGCTTACCTTTGATTGCATACAAAAACTCTGTTCTTTAATCTCCCCTTTTTATGTTTTGATGTCACCCTTTACCTCTTTTTATATTGTGCCTTCATCAACACATTGATATAGTTGTAGTTACTATTAATAGTTCTGTCATCTAATCTTCTCATTAAAGTGGTTAACACATCACCATATTATAGTATTAGAGTGTTTTGATTTTCACTATATACTTACCTTTATCGGTGTATAATATATTTTCATGCAATTAATGAATGTCCTTTTATTCCAACTTGAAGAGCTGCTTTCAGCATTTAGTAGTGCCCTAATTTTTAAAGGAGGTAGAGGTTTTTACCCTACTGCTGCTCTGAAAAACTCTGCATTTCTCATCTTTATTGTCTCTTGTGAATATATGAAATACTCTACAAAGTTTTTGTCTGCTCTCTGGCCTCTGTCTTCTGAGGTGTACTTTATAATTTTGCTAATGTTGCCATTTAGACCTTGCAAAGAGCCATTATACTGAGTACAAATAGTTTAGTCTTTTTGTTTGGCTTTTACCTTTTCTCCTCTCCTTCCCCCAACTTCTCACTTCTAAGATATTAGGACTAACTAGAAGGAGCTAATGTGTGGTAATGCCATTATCTCAGACCCTGAGACATGCCCCATAGCACAGACTCACAAGCAAGTGATCATTTCCAAGCTAATAATGGGGGGCCTCACCCTACTCACAATTCTACCTTCTCTTTAGACACTTAGGTAACATTAGTTGTATGTTTAATGTAGCAACATGTCTCAAGCTTTGCACGGCTTTGGTATGTAGGCATTCAGCGTACTGTGCCCTGATTATCTAGATTCTAAAGTTTTTTTTTGTTAATAAATATCTAGCTCTGTGGGGAAAGACAGGGGTTTTATTAACATGCAGCATTAACATCGCCAGGCTCTGTGGATAGGTTGACATAGTGTCATCGTTACAGAAGATAAAATTTGAAGGAGCATTTGTGGAGCAGCTAACAATGGATATTAGAACAATAGCTCAGGATTTTATGGTAGTTTAATCATTATCCACCCCCATCCTTTCATTGAGTCAGTCAACTCATATTTCTTAAAGTTTACTACATGCCAGGTATTGCACTTTCTGCTGGGGTGGTTCAAAGGCAAGAAGGAGCAATGGCAGTGAAGGGAAGCATGTACAATGGAGGAGAAAATCGCAGCATCTCCTCCATGGACCTGTGTCCTGTGTAGCTGCTCAGGGCTCCAGCATCAGAAGGCCACCCTCTCCCATGCCCCTCCACCAACTTAGCTTAATCCCCTGCTGTCACTGTGTTGAGATTCTTCATAACTTTGAACAGGGGACCCTACCTTGATTGTCATTTTGTATCGGGCACTACAAATTATGTAGGTGCTTCTGGAACAATGTTATAGTGAGACGCGGGAGGGTTATTTAATCTAGATGTGGAGGATTTGGGAAGGCATCCTGGAGGAATTGAAATATACATTAAGATGTGAAGGAGGAATAATGGGTCAAACAAAGGCGCATGGCTGAGAAAACCTCATTAGAAGCCTTAGGTGGGCAGGCAGGGCAATAATCCCAGGAGTAGGTGTCCCCAGGCCATCAAGCCTCTGTCTTCACCTTTGAAATTTACCTGTGTCACATGCCTTAGAGACAGTCGGCTTTTGCTTTTTTGCTTTTTCTTCATAGGACTTCCTTTCTTACATAGGGATGTATAAGATTAATCAGGCTATGACATCTGACTTTCTTCATAGGCAGAAGTTGCTTCATAGGCAACAGCCCAGGTGTTGGCAACAGCCTATCGGGTAATGGAAATTAATTAGATGGGCCTGCGGAGATCTGGGGCAAACTGGAGAGACTTTGTTTCTTCAAGGGTTCAACACCCTTTGTCTCCTGAGCTCTAGAAAACTGTGGCCAAAATATCCAGTATTTCTAAAAAGAGTGGGAAGTCTGGATCTTTATGTAACAGTTCTTCATTTTATATTAGCAAATGACATAAAACATTTACACATATGATTGGCCAAACGAAGCAGTTCTTTTGGCTACATGTAACCTCATCACCGGTATGTAAGTCCTGAACTTCCTTCCAAGAGAAACTAGAATGTTCCTCCTACTTGTCTGCAAATGTAAATTACTTCTCTAATGGGATGGTTTCATTTTTCTCATTTTCTTTTTTAAATTAAAAAAAAATTTGCTTTTTTTTGAGATTTTCTTTTTTTAAATATGAGATTTACTGTCAAACTGGTTTCTATACAACACCCAGTGCTCATCCCAATTGTTTACTTATTTTTGAAGGAGAGAGAGACAGATCATGAGCAGGGGAAGGGCAGGAGAGGGGCAGAGAGAGAGAGAGGGAGACACAGAATCTGAAGCAGGCTCCCGGTTCTGAGCTGTCAGCAGAGCCCAACCCGGGGCTCCAACCCACAAGTTGTGAGATCATGACCTAAGGTGAAGTCGGGCACTTAACTGATTGAGCCACCCTGGCACCCCTCATTTTCATTTTTAAAAGATAACCTTTACTGGGGCACCTGGGTGGCTCAGTCAGTTGATTGTCTGACTCTTAATTTTGGCTTAGGTCATGATTTCACGGTTTGTGGGACTGAGCCCCGAGTTGGGCTCCACACCGGCAGCTTGGAGCCTGCTTGGGATTTTCTCTCTCCACTCTATCTTTGCTGTTCCCTCACGTATACTTGTTCTCTCTCTGTCTTGCTCCCTCTCAAAATAAAGGAATCAACTTAAAAAAAATAAGTGTAGACCTTACATTCAAATAGACTTGGAGTCATGTACCAATTTGGCTACTCATTAGTGTGCAATTTTGGTCAAATGGTATTTTCTGAGTCTCAACTTATGATGTGATGATAATAAAGCATTTTTAAGGTTAAAGCCAACTTCGGTGTGGACTTGCATAGAAAGCTGTTGGTTTAAGGTGTTGCCCATAATGAGTCTTCCACAAATTTTGGCTGCTATCACTATGATTTATAACCATTACTATTTAAAAAATTTTAACATTCATTTATTTTTGAGAGACAGAGGGAGATAGAGTACAAGCAGGTGAGGGGCAGAGTGAGAAGGAGACACAGAATTCGAAGCAGGTTCCAGGCTCTGAGGTGTCAGCACAGAGCCCAGCGTGGGGCTCCAGCCCACAAATGATGAGGTCATGACCTGAGCCAAAGTCTGACACTTAACTGACTGAGCCATCCAGGTGCCTCTAGTCATTACTATTTTAAATTATTGTTATTGTGATTATCAGAAGAGCAAAGAAAACAATGTTGCAGGACTCTTAGACATGGTATACACATGAAAAATGAAGGTAGGAGAAATATGTTTTATTAGGTAATATTTAGGTAAAGCAAGGAGAATGTGCAGTGGGATTTTCTCTATGAGTTCTACTGAAATGTGTTGAATGTAAATGAGTTTTGTTTTATTAATTAAATAAGTTGGGTCATTCCTGTTACTGGTAGGATAATGACCTCCAGCCTGAAGCATCCTGGAAGGTCCTTGTTGGTGTGGCCTCTCCCCCGCCGTCTTGTCCTAAATATACCAGTTTTGTGCTGGTGTCCAGTCACTGGTCATTTTTTCCCACTGCAGAGTGTCTGTTCCTGTTGTGTTTTGTTTTCCCATATTTTTATGCCCTACCTGTCTTCCTCTGTCCCCTGCAACACGCACAACTTCTAGGTCTATTGAATATCTGCCCTCAGCTTACATCTCCACTCCCTCAGTAGGCCTCTTTGGACTCTCCAATCTCAGTTTGATTCTCCTATACATGTTTACTTATATGATGATTTAAATCATATCTGTCTCCCCTGTGAGCCTGAACTTTGCAGAAAAGCTTGGACTATGTAGACCTTTGCACATCATTATGTTCCTAGCACTGGCTTCCTACCTAACCCATCAAAGGTGTTTAATAAATATTGCATGAAGAAAAGAAGGAAAGATCAATTTGAAATAAAAATATGACCTCAAGAATGAGAGGTTGTAACTTAAAAAGTCAACAAGTACTAGATCCTAACAAAAGCTGAAAGTAGCAGTTTTACTCTGGAATTGTACATTTGCGTTGGAACATGAATGGAAGTCATTCAGCTATTCAACCTCTAGTTGGCCTCTACAATTGATTGTCTTCTCTGGAATTTCTCTACACTGTGAGAAGTTTGCTTTGTGACAATAAACTCTCATTAGATGGCAAGGTATAATTGGGATATCATATCATATGGCCAAATAAGACATAGCCCAGAGAGTTCCAAGTGCTTAAAATTTTCCTCTCATTGATAGTGATCTGAGATCTGAGGTTTTTTTTTTTTTTTTTTTTTTGTAAAAGAGGAAGAGACATTTTATTTGCTGCAAAATATAGCATAGGAAACAACAATTTGAAGTCATTTTTAGGGCAAAAAATACACAACAGTTTGTTTTGCATTAGCGCAAAGAGAAAAGATACTTAAAAAAAAGTGTCCCTTAAAAATACCATATTAAAAATTAGGAAAGAAAAATGTAGTAGTGAAGTTACATTAAAAGATAGAAATGTTTTACATTTCTAACAGAAATATAAAGACCATGGGGGAAGGGAAGAGGAAAAAAATGGTTACAAACAAAGATTGAGGGAGGCAAACCATTAAGAGACTCTTAAATACAGAGAACAAACTGAGAGTTGGTGGGGGGTAGGGGAAAGGGGAAAATGGGTGATGCGCATTGAGGAGGGCACTTGTTGGGATGAGCACTGGATGTAAGCAATGAATCATGAGAATCTACCCCCAAAACCAAGAGCACACTGTACACACTGTATGTTAGCCAATTTGACAATAAATTATATTTAAAAATTAAAACTATATAAAAAATATTTTTAAAAATAGAAAAAGAAGGGTCTTGGAAAAATGTTTAATTTTACCTGGACCCTGGTATCAGCTGGGGATAGGAAATTGGGTATTTTCCTTCTAAGTAAGTTTTTAGCTCTCCCCAGGAAGTTGGGTCCTTGTTTGTGCTTGTCTGGCCACCTCTAGAAACCATGGATTTGGGGTCACATGCCACCTTCTTGGGAAAATAGCTTAATACTTTTGCACTGGTGCTACTGTTTGTAAGTGGATAATTAAATAGGCTTATTCACTGAAAATATGGTATGTAGGTTATCTACTCATAAACATCTGCCAAAAACTGAATATTGTGTGGAAACATTAATTTGTTTGGGGTCAGATAGATATAGGAGAACATGAGTTTTTCCCACTGTTTGTTCTTGCTGGGATTTTGATGAAAAGGACAAACCTGTTTTGATTATCTTTCATTTTTAAAAGCTGTGAATTTTGGAGATAATTCTGGAGTCAACAAAGATCCATTTTAAAAAATTTTGTCTATTCATGGAACAACTATCCAAAGTCTTCTCACATCAATTGCTGTTCTAAGGGCTGATGTTACACTGGTGATCAAGACATGGTCTTTTTGCTAAGGCAGTTTGTACTTGTAAAGATCGTGCCACATTTACATTACACCTGGAATGGATTATCAATTGCAAGTGATAGAGACGTATCAAAGTAACTTAAGCAAACCAGAGAAGTTATTGACTCGAATAACAAGAATGCCTAGCTTAATTCATGATTGCCTGTAGAGATTCCTATATTTTTAGGAATATCTGTTGGTCTCTTCACTCTACTTTCTTTTATGATACCTCTATTCTCTTGAAGGTTTTTCTTGTATCATGACAAAGATGGTCACTAGCCTACATATGACCCCACCTGCCTCGGACAATCTTGTTAAACCACTGTCCAGTAGTTTTAACAAAATCCTTAGACCAACTCTTATAAGTAGGATGAAGTCAGGGGATGGAATGTTCATTTTGGTCACATGCTTGTTCCCGAGGGGCCCGCTCTGCAAATCCATGGACTAAAAGTAGGTGAAAATGATTCTTCCGAAGGAAAATTAGATAGGAGTAGTGGGTGTTGGGTAATCAGAAACAGCAGACATCTCTTCCATATGGCATTATAATTTCTGGCATGTCTACTACTATACTTTTTTTGTTTGTTTTCTGGCCTGTTGAAGCACATTACAGATTACTGCTATAGGTTTTTTTCTCTGTTCACATTTTTATTCTACAGCTTCCCTCTGAGAATTGTTTTTTTTTTTCCCTTTGTGGAATTCTTCTGTTGAAGTTTGTGTGGCCATGTGGATCCAAGTTCTCCTAATAGTCTAGAGGTTTCTGCTGAATGTCACCAGGCAGCCTGGTTTCCCTTCCCTGGGGAGCTTTTGTCTCCTGAAGACGTGTGAGAACCCTCACGGCCACTGACCCACTGTGAACTTTCCTGCAATATGCTGAGGTGCATCCTCACCTTTGATGTGACGACATAGACAATGACATTTTTAAGGGACTTAATATTTTCTGTTTGTCCTTGGAGTTGCAAAATGGTCTCACTTTGGTTTATAATGTGTCAATTTAAAATAGTGGTTTCTACAAAAAAAGAGTTTTTAAGGTTTTTCTTATGCTTATTCTCCCCACACACCTATAAAACTTACAAAAAAGTTTCCTATATAAAACTTACAAAACAGCAAACATTTTTTGCAGCTGTTCCCTTATCTCCTGCCCTGGCAGTGATGCGTATTTATTTCTACCTTGTTTGTGTTTATTTGTGTTGCTGTGTTCCACAGTTTTCAAGGGTATTTCACTACCCCAAAGAGATTTCACTGAGAGTCTTCAAATATCCAGTTTGTTTCATTAGAATTCCTGTGCATCATTTGACTGAGGTTTGTAAAGTAGGAAGGATGGGGTCAGTTGTGGACTAAGTTACCTGCACATTTTTCCATGACCCAAGTCCAATCTTTCCATTAGCGGAAGAAGTGTGCTGACCCAAAGCATTTTTCTGATTTGACTGAAGAGAAGCCAGTGACAATGTAGGTCATCCATGAACTTTTACCCTGTGTTCACACAATCCTCCAACTGTGTTTCAGGTGCTCCTGAAGGGGCTCAAAGCTGGGTGGTGAATCGCATCACGCATCCCAATATGTCAAGTCAGTGTTTAAGGTTTGATGTCTGCTGGGTCTGCAGCTCTTTCACTCAAAAGCTTTAAACAGGATTCACCAGAGCGGAGGAAAAAGGAAGAATCTGCCAAGGCTTAACTGCTGTGGCAGAAAGAGTATCAATCGTTACAGAAATAACCTTCAACCTTTTATCTGCACCGTATGGTGCCATTGACAAGACACAGGATATAGACTGTCACCCAACACATAAAAGCTGACATTGATGAAATGCAGGATAAACATCCCGATCTCACCTTTAAAGGCAAGTCTCTTCCTTTTATTTTATCTTCCTTAAGAGTGAAGTCAATAATCTGCACCAATATGACTTAGTAGATTTCCTTTCGTCCTCTCTTAATGCCCTCACTCTGAGCTGGGAAATCCTTTGGCGGGGATGTGGAGCACACCTGCTACTCCAAGATCATTTGCAGAGGGGATTCTTCTTTGAGTCCTGGGGAAATATGCCCAAGAGTGGTCCTTCACCTTGAAGCTGGCAAGCACAGGTCATTAGCTTGATGGTTGGTATTGGCAGGGATCCATTAACGAGAACCTTTCATAATCAGAGTACTCATGGAAACTGTTAACAGACAACATAATTGAAAATGAAGGATAAAATATGCTCTCTGTGTTAGATTAATTTCACCAGCCTAACAGTAATGGGGAAGGGGAGAAAGGTAACTCTCTGGAGGTTGAAGCCTGTCAGTCTTTTGTCTTCTAACAGGGGATTCTTTCAAGTGTTTATCACGAGCCCCCCACCTGAACGCCAGTGAGTACCAACCGTAATCTTTAGAGCCTCTGTGACCACCATCACCAAAATGAGAAATAAATTCCTAGCTAACTGTAGGGACTTAATACATTTAAATTTCTATAAAGGTTAATAGCTACAGTAGGACTCTGAGCAGGGTCCTCTCCATTTTTTCCCCTGTAACACGCAACAGGAGAAAAAATGGATTTTCCATGAAGTTCATAAAGATTTCAAGGTTCATCCACAAATAACACAACAGTGTTACTCGTTAATCACTCACTCACTGTCCTCCTTTGCAATTATTGCAATGTCCAAGCACCCTATGAGTCCTGTGCTAGTAATTCAATTGGCTTATATTGGTAGGATCACTGATGTGCTATTACTGGATCTCCGCAATTCGTGATGATCCAAGATCTAAGAGTTTAAAGGACAAAACGCAAATGTATATGTATGTGTGTGTATCCATATACACACATATATATTTGTGTGCACACACAGATATACAGACATTCTGATTTAAGATTGCCTACTTTTCATGCATCTCTCGTTGGACAAATGCTTGTGAAACCTGTAATGATGTTGTCTCAGGGACTGAGGATACATACAGGGTTTATAGTGACAATGGCAGTCACAAAACACTTGACTATATATGTTACTTTGTATTCATAAGTGCTGAAAATAACACAGAAGCATGTCCTGGGCTAAGAGAGTGTTGGGGGCAGAGACATAATTTGAACAGGTGTCTGGTGGAAGTGAGAGCTCCCCCAAGTGAGAAACTGGGGAGGGAGGAAGCTTCCCAGGTAGAACTAGCTCAAACAAAGTACCAAAGCATGGGGCGTTTTTGGCATATTTGAAGAGTGATGAGTGGTCTCAAAGGGGCAGCCGAGTAAGTGGACTCCCAGCCACACCAAGGAAGTTAACCTCTCCTCTCTGGGAGATGGGTACAAATGGTTTCTAAAGGTCCTTCCTTCCTGCTCTTCTCTGCTTCTCACCCTGAAATCTTTGTTAGTTCAAGTTGGCAGGGTGCTGTCTCAAGCCTTCCTAAATATAATGGAAAGCTAACTAGGCAAAGAGAAAGCAAACATTTGTTGTTGTTTTCCCTTTGGAGGAAAACCCCAGGACAAAAAGGAGGCAACACAATTTTTTTCTGTTCTTAAATCTCTGACATTTTTAAAGATAGAATGTGATGGTCACAGAGTCCAGGTTCTGGAGGCTGATTGCTTGGGTAATTATAGTCCATTATTCTCCAGGAAAGTATGAGGATTAAATGATCTAGGTCCTTGGCATTGCTCAACACGCTGTCTCATATGTTGTATGCACTGAACATACATTTGATGTATGTTTACACTTAGGACAAGTATCTCTGAAGACTGGAAATAGCAACCCAAGATGAGTCTACTTTCCAATTCTTATTTAATATGTATAATGTATTCAACTGTACCTATGAATAATTGGCCTGTAAGTCTGAATCCTTAGGATTTATAACTAGTCTCCTCAATCCGTCCTCAAAAACACACATTCCATTCCTTACACTCCTCTGAGATGCTTTTCTCCTCATTCCTTCATACTCAGGCATTTCTAAATAACTTTTTAGACCAGTCCAGGTTAAGTAAAACTAAATTGGTAAAACAGAAGCCCGTGTCAGTCACGTGTGTTGATTCTGATAATTCGTTTAAGCCAAATAATATTGGGGAGCTAAAAAAGAGCCCACATTATATAAACTTATCTATCACGAGCATTGAGATACGTCAGCCTTCTGTATTTTACGGTGGATATTTACTGAGCAGTGGATAAAAAGAACAAAGCAAACATACATTCGTGGACATAAAAAGATGCCCAAGATGTTGAGAGAAAAAATAGGTGCTCTGTGGTAGTATAATCCCATCTGTTACACACACACACACACACACACACACACACACACACACACACTCCTACACCTGCCTCCCTCTCTCCCTGAAATTGTTCACTGAGGGTATCTCTGAGTACTGAGATCAGTACTTTTCATATTATACACTTCTGAACTGCTTGTGTTTTCTACCAACAACATACATTCTGTGGTTTCTGAGAGTATACATATGTGTATGATTGTATTTATATATTCTGTGAGTACTAAGTTATGGAGAAAATGCATTTCTTGGAGGAGAAATGGTGTGGGCAGTGCTTTTTGCCTTCTCTTATTTTGGAAAATGGAAGAAAATCATTATAATCTTCTTCGATATTCTTAGTCTTCGTTTTGTAGACCCGATGGGCTACCAAGCCTCTTGTAAAATGTTACGGTCTCTCAAGTGACGTTAAATACTGCCCACCTCTAACAAGTCAGAAATAAAATCATTTATGGCAATGAGTTCTGTGGATTCTGCATTTCCAGAAGTGATATTTGTGCTGTTCCCTACATGCATCATTGGTTCCAAGTCACTGTTTGTTGCCATTTTTAAATTTCTGAATAAGTTTATCACTTTCCAAATGGCAGTTGTGCTGAAAGCACCAGAGATTCAAGGCTCTCAGTGAGTCAGTGAACACCTAAAAAGTGTTCTGGAGCTGGAGCCCAGGATCTGGAAATAACAGGGGGGGAGTCTTGGATAGGAATTCATCCATCCCATAAATCCAACTTGAGTGTTCAGTCTGTGTGTGGCGGGCTGCGGTCCTGGTTGCAGGTGTCACCAGCTCCTTGGATTGCTCTAGTGACACTGGGCTCCCAGCATGCCATCCCTGATTTTCAGAGTCCTCATCACTGCCTTTCTACTCCCATCTGTCTTACTTGACTCATTTAGATGGTCTGCCTGACTTGATAGAATATTGGGGTTTCTGATCGCTGGTCTAACCTTCCTAAGAACTTAAATTCTGTCTGAAGAAGAAAACTTGCCTTTGCCTTGTCACACTGTTCCTCATGCCACACTGGCTAGTGGTTTTTATCTGGGCCCTCTGTCCTGGAAAATTGGAGTGTGGCTTGCCGAAATACCACAGTGGTAGGGATGCATCAAGAGTTGGACCAGCATGAAAATATAATTGCGCAAAGGGAAAGCTTGGCAAAGGTAGAGTTCTGCCTTAAATGTACTCTAGTTGCTGTAGATGCAACTGCCCAGGGCAAGGGTGGGGGTGGGGCAGCAGGGGAAGAGGCACCCAGCGATGGCAAGCCCCGCATAGGCAGCGAGTCAAGAGTCTGTGCACACCTGTAGGCCAAATAACTTGGCAGCTTTATAGGAATATTCTCTTTCTCCCTCATATTTTTTTTTGACCAATTACTTTCAATAATGATGGCAAGTCAGCATCTCCCCCTGACTGTGTTAGAGATTATAATGTCAAAAGGGCCTCTGTCATGTCTTCTGTGTCTTAATAAACCTGTCAGCTGAGGTTACGTTGTTTTCTCATTTCCATCAGGGAAACATGGGATAGCACAGCTGGGCAAAGACACCAGGTCGTGGGATGTGTTTTCGGGTCCATGTGATGTGCTGCATCCCAGCAGTTCCTGGCCTGTGCAGCAACGCTTGCCGAAGAACAGATTCTTTTAATTAGGGCCTCACTGACGTTGGGATGTCATTTGGAAATCCTTGTGCTGGCAGGGGCACTGCTAACAACCCCTTACCTCCTCCTTTGGCAGGAAGTTCTCCTGATGTTCTGGTTGTTTGGTCAGTGTCATCCTGCCCAGGGATTTATCTTCCCAGATCTTAACTATGGTGGCATAATTTTTGTGTTCAAAAAAGAGTCAGCAGTCTTCAATCAATTACTGATTTCAGTACATGATATCTGACCAAACCCTTTTTGGGCACAAGTTCAGAAAGTGTGTGTTTTTCTTGGAATCCTGCTTTGAGCCATGCACCACTCTGAATACCAGGTTTATAGGGATGAGAAGAAGCTAACACTATTCCTGCCTTCATGGGACTCATTGTCAAGTAGAGGAAATGGTCAAATAATGACACAAACAAGCACATATTGACACACTGGGGCGATTCTCTAAAGGTAAAGAAAGTGGTTCCAAAAGGCTGTAGACCAGTGATTTTCAGCCAGGAGTGACTTTACCTTCCAAGGTGATTTGGCAATGCCTGGAGACTTCCTTGGATTTCACAACTGAGAGGGAGATGGTTTGAGCATCTAGTGAATGTTGCTAGCTTTCCACAATGCATAGGATAGACCTCACACCAAAGAATTACCTGGCCCCAAATAGCAGTAGTGCCTACGTTGAGAAGCTCTGCTCTGGAGCATGGGGGTCTAGCCTGGCTTGGGACAATAGGGAAGTCCTTGAGGGAGTTCTGAAGGAAGACAGGAGTCAGCAAGGAGGTAGAGTTAGGTGGAGACGAATCCTGGACAGGAAGACACATGTACAAAGGAAGGGGCACAGGGTCTTGGGGGGAACTGAAAGAGGCCACTGCCGCAGGAGAACAGGGAACATGGAGAGTGGGAATGACATGTGCATGAGGGAATCAGGCCGTGGTCTCTCCAGAGCTTTGTGAGTCCCAGGCAGCCATGAGGACATCTCACATGGGGTGAGATCTAGGTTCAGGAACTCTGGTGTGGGAAAGGCAGGTACCTACCTTTGGAGGTGACTTTGTGGTATGTGTTGTCACAAAAGAACACAACTTTTGGAGCCTAATATAGCTGGGCTGGAATCCTAGCTCTGTTTCTTATGACCTGGATTAAGTTGGTCATGTTGCCTGACCTTCCTAGTCCCGCATTTCCATGTGGGACAATAATGCTCACCTCGTAGGGCCAACGTGGAAAGTAAAAGAGATAATGCACGTGCTGTATCTTCTGCAGAAAGTTCTGCAGAAATTTCCCTTCTTGGTTTCAGTCGTGACCCAGGCTACAGGAATCTCATCTAAAACCAGGAGAACTCCATAGGAAACTGGGATTCTCCTTATTAAAATTTTCTTTAAAAGATCTAGACCCTGCCATAAAGACAGGTAGCTGTGAGCCTGAGTCCTTTCTTCATAGGAAAGATCCTAGTGGGTCTTGTGGTTGAGATACTTACCTGAATAGATAATTCCATTTATAATTCAGGTTTCCTGATATCCAGGGAAACCACACAAGAATTAAGGATTTACTTGTGAACATAACTTGCAAAATGTTTTTTTTAAGTTTATTTATTTATTTTGAGAGAGAGAGAGGGAGAGAGAGAAAGAGAAAGTGCAAGTACGTGGGGAAAGGGTAGAGAGAGAGGGAGAGAGAGAATCCCAAGCAGGCTTCCTGCTGTGAGCGAGGAACCCATTGAGGGGCTCCATCTCAGGAATCATGACATCATGACCTGAGCTGAAATCAAGAGTCAGATGCTTAACCTACTGAGCCACCCAAGTGCCCCTGTTTTTAGAAATCTATATGAAGGAATATAGTATAGTGCTAATAGTATATACTCCAGAATGAGTTCTGGGTTCCAGTCCTGACTTCTGTTTTTAATTGCTATTTCTATTCTAGATAGTTTCCCATCTGCACAAGCGGTAAAAATGAAACACAGCTCAAAAAGTTAGTGTTAGGATTAAATGAAATCCTGTATATCACGTTGTAGGAGGGCATCTGACAAATACAGATCACTTAACAAGTAATGCTATCATAGAGGAGAACACTGGATTCCTCCCTACCATGAATCCCATCATCATTCTGTGTTCTAAATACTTATGGAAACGGAGTCTCACCTGCAAGTACTGAATGTGTAACTGACACTGCTGGTGTCTGGTCCAAATTCTAGCCCTTCGTTCATGGAGGATTTAATTAGACAAGTGACTATAGAAAATGTAAAAATTAGTTTTGAAAGTAAAAGGTCTGCCTTGGAAGCTATTAGAAAATGACAAACCAATCTTTAAAAGTACAAATAAATGGTCTTTCTTCTGTTAAACATCTGAAATCCAATGCTTTCCAGGGAGCTTTTCTTTCCTATGGTAACAGGGTTAGAATGACCTTGAAGAGGTCATTCTGCCCTTTCCTGTCTCTTCAGACAGCTGGACTCCTGACATTTCACATTCTCCTTTCCTCCTATTTTCCCTAATATGCTTCTCTTGGCAACCTGTTCTGGCTGCGGCTTTGCTGTCGGAAGTTCTTTCCAACATCAGGCTTACGTTCTTCTTGCTGTTATCATCCGCTTGGCCTCTATTCCATTCTCAGCAGAGACACACAACCAACCCACTTGTGCCGATAAGGGTGAGTTTATCCATCCTGAGCTAACACACTGAGATCCCTGAGGAAGCAGGTGCAAGCAAGCCTGATACACATTGATTTTCCCAGGTGCCCCCTCTGTGTGTGTCCGCATATGCTGACTGTGACTTTCAGCCCTGCCTTTGATTTAATAGAAATAGGGCCACACAGCTGCTTGCTTATTTCCATCTCTTCTGTTGGTTCTAGTGTGCTCCTTCCCCCAAATGGAGGTCCCTCCTGAGTTACTTATCTTGAAACTCTCTCCACGTGCAGTGTACCTTCTGTTCCTGGCAAACATCCTTTCCCCAAAGCATCCCCCTGTGTTTTTCTTTCAGGAGCAAGGATGCCCTTGGAAGTGTCTTCTTACCTGTTCACTGTGCCACGTCGACTCTTAGGGAAGCAAGGCTCAGCTCAGGCCTCGGCCCTAGACCTGGCATTTGTGAATTGTATTATTAATGATTGTAAATATGAAGTGCCCACTGATTCCTAAGCACTAGATGTAGTTGAGGCCCTACCCTGGTCACATTCAGGCAAATCAAACATTGATTCAGGAGTGGCCGTGACTGTGGCAGGCAGTTTTGCCTTTACAAGCTCTGTGATGAATACAGAAGGGTGTTCGTTGTATCGACTGCCACAGACTTTCCAGCCATAAGGACAACACAGTTGGCAATGCTACTGATCTGCCACCTTTTAATGGCCTGGTAATTAAAAATGATGGGCAGATAAAAATAGAGGAGCTGAACAAGACCGTTCTTTTCTCCCGATCGTCACATTCCTCAGGAGGTATTTGGCTCAAGGGCAGAAGACAAGTCAGATTTTAAGGGCCAGAAATTCAGTATCCTTTCTTTTTGCCATGACAAGGATATTACAAGGGGCATTGCATTGTTTCTGTGTCAAAATCGGGGATGGAGAATGGTCCTCTTTTGCTTTGTTAGAAGCATAGGTAAAAAATTTTTGTGAAAATTATCAGTATCGTGTTGACTGTGGTTCCTGCTCCAGGAGAAATTTGAATTTGTATTTTAATTAACTTCTCTCGCTCTCCTGCTCTCTCTCTCTCCCTCTGCTCTGTGTTACAAGTAACAATGTGTTATTGGTTTGGAATTGATTTGGGTGTCATATGTTGTCATTTGATAAAAAACTGTTTAGCTAAGCTGCTTGACATTACAACAGCTGGTAATGTCACTTTTGTTAATGTCTTTAACCACATTTTTAACAAAACAGCAGATGCTCCCCGCGAACGCCATTTTCCTCCTCTGATGGTGTAAAATCAGCTTCATCAAAGGCCCTGACTTGAGCAGAGGTCCTGAGAGTAGATCGCTTGACCTCTGAAGAGGGCTTGCTTTTTAAGGATCTTAAGTTCCCTGGAAGTGCTGGAAACAAAAAGATACTTACAAAAATGAGAAGTGCCAAATCCGGTTTCTTCTGTGAGAAGAATGCTCTGAAGAGGTAGAAAATGTGGTCTTGAGGACAGGGAGTCTTGGCTTTGCTGTACAGCAGCAAAACTGAGCACACATGAGCCACAGTGGCCAGTGGTGACCCAGAGCTTGGCCGGCTCTGTTAGTTGCATGATGTGATCATCAGTTTTTAATTGCTAATTTTTAGGGAGAAGAAAAAAAAAGTCCTGTCTGCCCCCTGTCCCTGTCTCCCTCCTTTTCTTAACCAAGCCGTTTTCTAGTTAGACAAACACATGTACACACACAGAACAGGATTAGTTCTCTGAAATATTTGACAGTTTGGCAACACAGTGTTTAAATTCCCCTGAAAGATACCTGCCAAAATGGTTTTCTATGTAATGGACATCTTATTTTTAGGCTTTATCCCTATGTTTGTAAATTTTTACTGCCTTGTTCATAAGTCTTGGGAAATACAGTCTTAAAAATCATGATGCATATTTGCTCATTTGTTTGTGTATGCATTTAGCAGGTATTTATAGAATTGATGTCGAGTATAGGGCAGTGTATCCTCCAGGTTAAGAGCATGTCCCCAAGGTTAGAAGGCCAGTCACATGGTGCTGTCTCCACCGTTGATGCCCTGTTGATGTGTGACTTGGGGCCTGATACTCGGCTGCTTTGTGCTTCAGTTTCTTCAGCTTTAAAATGGGGATAATGAGGCACCTGGGTGGTTCAGTTAGTTGAACATTAGACTCGGCTCAGGTCATGTCCACGTGGTTTAGGAGTTCGAGCCCCGCATTGGGCTCTGTGCTGACAGCTCAGAACCTGGAGCCTGCTTCGGATTCTGTGTCTCCCTCTCTACCCCTCCCCTTGCTCATGCTGTGTCTCTCTGTCTCTGTCTCTGTCTCTGTCTCTCTCTCTCAAAAATAAGAAAACAAAATGGGGATAATTCTAGTACCAATCACAAAGGTTTTTGGTTGGATAAAATGAGTTAACATATGTAGAAAGTAATAGATGTGTGAAAATATTAATTCTTATAATTAATGTTTATAATTAAAAAGTAATAGAAGGCACTAAAATGTTAACTGTTATTGTTAATACTCCCCTGAAAATATATATATTTTTAAGAAGCTATGTGCTTCTTGACGTATTGTGGTAGACTCCCCAACATTTATTCTACTCTCGCATAATTTATTCTCAACAATATGGAAACTGATTCATGAGTGTGTATGTATATGTGTGTTGAGACCTTACTCTTTATATGTGTAAGGCGCTTATGTGTGTACAGTAAATAAGTAGATGTTCAGTGTATCTGTGCTATAACGTTTCGTGGGTTAGGGATGAATAGGAAAAAAATATATATCTAAAGAGGCTTCTTGGTGAGGGGCAAAAATGGGGAAAAATATTGGCAAACATTGGTCTAAAACCAGTACAGGCCACTAGGAACACACTTGGAGTTGATTAAGTTGGACTTATTTATTACAGGAGGGAAAATACACTCATGGAGAACCATGGGACCTCTTAGTAAGAATATGTTAGAAAGGATTTGGCCCTGTTTGGGTGGTTGGGAGAGGGCCCATGGAAGTGAGGTTCATTCTGGACAGAGTACTGTCATAAAGTGGGGGCCAATTCTGTAATTGGGTATCTCAATAAATCTCTGTGGGGAAGGCAGGATGGAGTGAGGCTAAAGCTATAATTCATGAAGAAGCAGCAGTCGCTCATATTAGCCAAAGGAGGAGGATGTGTGGTATTTTGTGTGTTATATTGTAACCTTGTCTTTGTCAGGTGCTCAGACGTTTTGTCAAGTGGCCTTGTCTTGTCTCACTTTATCTTAATCTCAGAGTGACCTTTCGTGAGTTGTTGGTGTTCTGCAAGGTTGTTTATGTCCAGCAGGAGAACACTGTGGCCTAGCTGTGAGTGCCAGGCCAGCTTCTAACACTGAGCCCTAGATGTGTCAGACCAGTGTTCAGTTGTCTGGGGCCCTTTCTACACCCCTCCATCTTCCCTACTTTGCTCACTCCCTGCTCTCTCCCTTCCTTTCTCTCTCCCTATTCACAGTAATTCCATCAACCTTGCCAGATATTGATTCAAAGATGAGTTGATCTGAACCAATTTGGGCCACAGAGCAGCAAGGGGAAGGTTGCTCACACTTCTGAGAAAGAAAGGCAGTCTTTTTCAGGAATTGAACAAGAAGCACAGAACACCAATTGCTCCTGGCAACCATCTAATCACCATGTGGGGAACTAGCCTTAGGACAGAGCCTTCACAAGGTTCTTAGAGCAGAGAGCTCAGAAGATCTACTGCCCCCCACCCCCTGCCCGATGACACTGCCAGTCATGGAGCCTGCCTGATCTCTGCACTTCTCTGTGAGATAGTGACCTTCACGGTTCTGTAGCTGAAAAAATTTTGACCAGCGCTCCTACACATTTCCATCTGTGAGGTGCAGACATGTCTGAAAGGTTATATGTAAAGAAAATCATCTGTATTTTTTAAAATTATGAACATGTCACTTTTTTTGCAAAATAATTCTATGAAGAACTTTTGAAAATATTTCATTGGGAAGAGGATGGACTGTTTATTCATGGGATGTTAATTTGCTTCTGAGGCATTATCCTCCAAGCCAGGTTTACTGTGGAACAGCTCCGAGAGGGTCCCCTCCTTTGCTCTCCCTTGCCTTCAGAGCTTTCACATATAGGCTCACTTTGCCTCCTGCCTTTTGCTGGCCACACACCATACTGCTATGACTGCTAATCATAAGGGCTATTATTATTCTTCCCTCAGAATATCACAGAATGTTCAAACTGGAAGGGACCTTAGAGGTCATCTCATCACAACCTTCATTTTAAAGATGAGTAGACCGAGACCCAGGGAAATGCAACTTCTTAAAGGTCAGGCAACCACTGGCAGAAAAAGTGGATTTTTTTCATGCTGCGAGGGAGTGAACAGACTCTTGGTGTGCCTGCTGCCTTGCTGAGTCCTACACCTTTGGCAGCCATCACTAATCAGTCACTGCTCTCCTTTCTACCAAGTGTCCAGGGCCGTCTTGTAACCATCAATACATACCCCTCAATCATTGTGGGCAAATGCACTGAAACTGTCACTATGCCATGTGCATGTTATAAGTTAATATTTATTTTTTAATAAGGGATAGCTGTCTAAATACAGAGGTACATTCTAAGCCAAGGTGCCACATCTCATGCTTATGTCTTATGCGTCTAATATATAACTATATATGGAAGAAGTGTAATTTTGCTAACATATTAGTAAATATGTGTTAAGACCCAGTATTACTTCCATTGTCAAGGCGAATAGAGTCACAATGTATGCATTGTCTGACGAAATATTGAAGAGGAACCGATTGACTTGCACTTTTAGAATAGAACTTTTAAAGCTTTTGTTTTCTTTTAATTTTTTAGGATTGTGTGTCTGATGTTAGGCTACTATAATAACTGAGTTTTTAAACAACTCCATTTTAAGAACAGTTTCTTAATTTTAAATATCTAAGTGATGTTTTTGAGGGTGTTATTTTTTAAGCTAGAAAATACTTCTAATCTTGTGATGGTTACTAAGCAACAATTAAGAAGAAATCTCAGTAGATTTTGAAAACTACTATTTACTTAAGACAGAGAAATGTGTGGCTTTTGCACAGCTTATATCTCCTGGCAAGTGTCACTGGGGGCTGACAATGAGGGACAATAAGAGTGGGTTGTACTTGGCCTGGGTGGTGGTTTGGAAGGACAAATGGTCCTTTTAAATGGCTTACTTTTCAGTTCTGGTATTCTCTAAAAAATCACAAATAGCAAATTAAATCCAAAGCATGAAGTTAAAAGGGTATTCTTTGATAGATGTGAGGGAATCACAGGAAAGACCCAAGAGATGCTGCTGAGTTCAAGAGTCACTGGATCCATGACTTTGCTGAGCACTGGAGTATGTCGATGGTCCAGCGTGGCTCATGACCCTCCTCTCTGCCTGCTTGAGGGGAAGGCTTCTATTGGACCACCTGACCAAGACCATACAAGTATGAGGGAGGGATGGTTCTGAATAGGGAAAACAGTGCAATGGGCAGAATTGGCAGTGGATGCTGGGCAGGAAGCAGTAATGGAGAGTGTTTTAGGTAGTTTGGTTTCATGGCTAACTTCACTGCATGGAGTGGTGGGGGAGCAAGACATGGTGGGAATGGTATCCTGTTTTTGCCATGTTTGGCTCAGGATCAGTGGTTGGTGCGAACTTGCATGTGGAGCAGTTCAGGGTTTAAGTAATGGGAGAGTCCCTGGGCAAGAACCTAAAAGCTCTGTCACTCAGCCGTACAGCCAAGATACGCAGCTTTACACTTCATACTTGAACACAATGTACTGCATGAAATGGAGAATGGTACCAGCTCCATGGCCTTTCTTATTCTTGAAGAACCCAATGTGCTCCTGGATTCTCTGCCACTATTAGAGACACTTCAGTGTGATATTTCTGCTTTTCCTTTTGCCATTGAAAAGTTTAAATATAAATTGGCTTTTTGCAAGAAGCCCATGTTTCATATAGGCATAAGTAAACTGTCATAGAGATCATTTAGAAGCAGAAAATGATTAATTGTACCTTTTAATCATCATTCCATTATTGTATGAAACAGTCATGTCATTGGACCCATTTCACTAATGAAGGTTTAGCACCACTAGGAGCATATTTGCATTAATGAGGCATCACAGGTTATTAATTGAAATCTAATAACAGTTTGGAATATTATACGTTTGCATTAATTGGAAACAGAATTGTGAATTTATTGGCAATATACCTCTTGTCATTATAGAGAAACGATTCCTTTTTGGGATATAAAGAGGCTATTTTTGCACCAGTTGGCATTTCTGGCTCTTATATGTTGATTTCATTTTCATGACTGATTTCGAAAGCAGATCTTTCTGGTATGTCTGGTACCATTCCTGTCACAACACGTTTGGTGTTTGACCTGTTCATCAGCCAACTACTTCAGGAAAGAATATGGAATGAGGCAAGTGTGAGTCAGGGAAGAAATGCTCATCGTTGGCAGTTCTGTCCCTGACTCACCTCCCCAGGGAGCCCTTGCCTGACCACCCTAACCAAAGCAGGTAACTTTGTTAAGCCCCTTTAGTGCCCCTTTTTACTTCCTTTATAGCACTTATGATCAGTCGTAACTATGTTTGTCTTTTGTCCATCTGTCTCACCAGTATACATCTCTACAGGACAGGAGCAATGTGTCTTTTGTTCATCATATCTCTAGCACCTGGCATGATGTAGATGGGCAATATATAGTTGTTGAATGAATGAATGGATCCTGGCTTGAGCTGGAAGAACATAGGGGGAGTGAGTCACCGTTGAAAGCTATGGTAATCTTACTATGCAGAGTTTAAACCCTGGGTCTGGGACAAAATGATAAAATGCCAAATTTAAAATGTTCCCTAAATTCATTCTATGCCCTTGGTATTTCTCTTCCAGAAACATGGCCTTAGAATACCACTGAACTTAATTCAATCTGGATTGGTGTCCCTGAGACTGGAAAAAAATGAGGAATAGTAACACTCCCTTGTTATTATGTCCCATGGCAATTGATTGAGAGCTGTGTTTTCTAACACTTCTTAATTAAGGATTTTGTAGAAATCAACATTCGTGATAAACCTTAAAATAGAATTTCAATATAATAATTGACACTTTTGTTAAAGCTCATAGAAACCAACATGCAGGCTCAGCTGGGTGTAGCATTGAGGTTACAAGAAAGTAATTTTTGTTGGGAGTTTAGAGTCCACAAGGATGAGGATAGAGATTTAGCACTTGGAGAACTGCATCTTCTTTTCTTCCTCCCTCCCTCCCTCCCTCCCTTCTTTCCTCCCTTCCTCCTTTCTTCCCTTCCTTTCCTTCTTTTCCACCCTTCCCTTCCTTTTCCTTCCTTCCTTCCTTCCTTCCTTCCTTCCTTCCTTCCTTCCTTCCTTCCTTCCAACTTATGAACTGTGTCTTTTCACTTGATGTATTTTAAGGGAGCACAGTGTGGTGGAAAGAGCTTTCAAAAAACCATCAGGAAACACGGATCCTGGTCCAGACTTGACCACTCAATAACTGAGAGACCAAGGGAAAGTCCATTTCCTGAATCTTATCTGGAAAATAGAGACATTTGCCTTGTACAGCTTACCGAATTTTTATAAAGATAGTTGAGGAAGACAAATAAATGTACTTGGCAAATTGTAAGGCAAATGCAAAATATTGCTATTATTCGCTGGTTGGCTGAGAAGGAAAATAAACAGAGGCAGTAAGAGAGAATTTCACAGAAGCCACCTGGGTTGACTCCTAGTTAAATAGAATTAGTAGCTCTTATTTCTTCATTTTGCTAGATATACAAGGTTTCACCTGGCTCCCTGTGGGGCTTTAAAAAGTTCCCCCTCCCCTTTGGGTCTCAAACGTGAACATGAGTGAATATTGGGGTTGTGCTTTAATCAGGGCAGAGACATCTATATTAAAGCAGTGAAATACAGTGTTTCCAACTACCCATTTGGATACAAGTTTTTAAAGTCCTAACGCCTCATATAGGAGAGAGTGAAAATTAATGGGCATTGTCACACCCTGCTGATGGCACATGGAAAACCCATGCAGTAGAGATTGTAGGCAAAGCAATTGTAAAAGACCATTTTGGTAGAGAGTTGTGACAGATTTTTAAGAGAACAGCCTTTTGTACCTTTGTCAATCTTCGGTGTTACATTTAGGTTCAAAGTGTTATTGAAAACTTGTTGGTTCTTCTTCTCTTGATTGGGAACATGTTAGTTTATTCTCTGTGTATTGTGTGAAAAATGCCTATGGGCAGAAAAATCCACATATATGTCTTATATATACATCCCCTGATCTTTTGACCCTTTGGAAGCTACTGTGACCTGCTTTCTCTCCTAGACAAGGCTCAGCATGTTTTTTTCCCCTCTGGGTGAGGCATAGCATTGCTAATTCTACAGGGAGTCTTTTCAGGTAAAAATGTGCTCAGATTATTTAAGACATCAGAAACCAGTGTAGTTTTTGTGTGTATGTGTGTATGTGTGTGTCCAATCAAGAGATGCTTTCTTCCTGTTAAACAGCCTCAAAATAAAATCACCTTGCTTACAAACTTTTAAATATGCAAATATGTTTGCCTTTCTCTGATGATTGGATGTTCACCAAGCAGAACCAAGAATGGTTGCCTGTTAAACCATGTCATTAGATTTTGTAATATCTGAACGTTGATTTACCTGTGGAACACATTGTGGCAGAATTTATTCATTGATCCCTCCATTCATTCACCAAATACTTTTAAAGCAACTTGTATATGCCAGGCTATGCTCCCTGTGCTGTGATTCAGCAGCAAGTAAGACAAACAGACATCTTATGCTCATGGAGGTTTTATTTCAGTGGAGTAGACTGATAAGTAACAAGTCAATGAAGAAATAATGTAGTTGCAGGTAGTGATTTGGGCTTTGAAGAAAATAAAAACAAGAGGGTAGTGAGTATTGCGAAGGGATGCTATATTTGATTGGGCATCCAGGGAAGACTTTCTGAAGATAGGGCATTTGAGCTGTGACTGGAATGAAGCAAAGGGCGGGGGTGGGGTGGTGGGATGTGGAAAGATGAAGGAGACCAGTATTATAGACAGAATAAAGGCCTGGAGGAGTCATCAAGAGTGGAATGTTGAGGGAAGAGCAAGGCAGCAGTTGAGAGGGAGCTTCATGAGAGTGATAAGGCATTGAGGTTGGATGGGTAGATATGACCGAATTGAGTCAAGAGGACCTTATAGGCTATGATAAGGAGTTTGCAATGGGAACGTAGTGGGGAGTGTGATCTGATTTATTTTTTAAAAATAATTTTCTGTGGGTGCCTGGGTGGCTCAGTTGGTTAAGTGTCTCATGGTTCGTGGGTTCAAGTCCCACATCAGGCTCTGTGCTGACAGCTCAGAGCCTGGAGCCTGCTTCGGATTCTGTGTCTCCCTCTCTCTCTGCCCCTCCCCCACTTGTGCTCTGTCTCTACCTCTCAAAGATAAATAAACGTTAAATTTAAAAAAAAAAAAGAATTTTCGGGTGCTCTGTGGATAATAGATTATCTGGGAATAAGTTTAGAAGGAGAAACCTCCTTGGATGGTTTGGGGAATAATTCAGAAAAAAGGTGATGGTGGCTTGGATGTGGTGGTACTGGTGGAGATGGTGAGAAATGATTGGAATCTTAATACATTTTGAAGATATTTGGACCATATTATATAATCCATAATTATATATGTTATCCTCAAGGAGAGATTCTAGGATGTATTCCCCAAGTCCCATTAAGTAATGGAAGACCCCCAAACTTTGTCTGGCCTAACCAGTGGTGACATTATGGCTGTAGAAACTCTAGCAGAGAAGAATCTACCTCTTTTATGATAGCTCCTGTAGATGTTCTTACATCACTCTGATTGGAATGGGTTAGGTCATGTGTCTACCACTCAACAAATCCAGTGGCCAAGGGAATATGATATGTCTATTGGCTGGGCCTCAAGCACATTCGTTAACTCTGAATATGGAGCCTTGCTTATGGATGTAGAGCAGGACTGAGTCCTCAGATGATGCCAGGGTCATTGCTGGAGGAAGTGGCAGAAGATTACGAGAACAGCGGATGTTCACTGGCCTCTGATGGCGCCACAGCGCTCTCCGAATACCTGTCATTTATGAACTTCCTGCAGATATCATGGAGTTCCTGGCTGGAGTGACAGATATACTATGATTAAAGTACCATGCATTATTATTTTAATCTGCTTTGTCCTTGTAAGGAACAAAAGGACATGGTCCTCTGAGATGGGAATTCTCAAGACAGCTCAGTAGAAGAAGTGCTTTTTTGTCTTCAGCAGAGCTCATCAATGTTGACCCTGAAAAGACATGTTGAAAAGTAACTCCAATGCTACTCTATCTCCAGTGGTTTATTATGAACCACATACAGAATTCCCTCTTGGAATTTAGAGTCATTGGCACCTGTTTTCATAGCTATCCATTCTAAACCTAATGCATAGATTGAGAGAAGATGGATAAGAGAAATGCTGAAGAAGACAAAGAAGCAGCAGAATCAGAATATTTAAACTCTCACAGTAGTGGTTTAATACATTTAAGATCTTAAGTGAGTTATTTGAAGGAATTGATTCTGAGAGGGGTTTTAGCATCCAAAGAGAATTATTTTACCTGGCATGTCAACAACTACAACAAAAATGTTACCAGAGTGGAAAGAACCTCTTCTTGGTGGTAAAAGAGAGCTTGCTCTAAGGATTACTATTACTTGTCCAAGGTCAAAGAACAGCAGCAAATGAATGCAGTGAGGAAGAAGAGAATAGCAGAAGGAAAATAAAGGTCATGTTTACACTTACTTTGTTAAGGATACATTTATTTTTAAGAAACTGTTTCCAACTGTATTAAAACAGTTCATCTCCAAGAAAAAATAAAAATATGGCATATTCAACAAATCTTTCTCTGTTGTACAAGGGATGTAAACTTGGCCTCTAAAAAATCATGGGGTCTTAATTCTCAAAAGGTAACCCTTAATCTCACTCATCTCACTGGGGCCCCTGGCAAGTATGTGGTCATTACTTTCTGCGTGGTATGGCTTGTCAAACAATTCAGACGGCATCTCTGATTACCTTCCTCATGAAAATAGTCCAGGAAACCTCCCTCAACACATTTTTCCACCTAATATTTGTGGTTTTAAGTAAAAGATGCTACTGAGACTATGTGTGACATTAGCAAACTGTACAAAGGTGAAATTCTAACAGAAAAGCCAAGTGTCATTGAAGAGGATATATATTAAATACACTGCAGATCCTTTGCAACTGTTCCAAATACAGTATTTATTTTTCACTAGATAATGCTGGAAAATGTTTTTTCCCCACCTTTGAACAATTGCCTCTTCCCTGACCTTTTGAAATGATTATCCTATATAAAATACTACTCACCACATACGCCATTTATTTATCCATATGGCATGCATAGTATGGTACCTTGGGTTTATTAATACACATGATAATATAATGGCATGTTGCTGAGAGAACTGGCATTTAGCATTTCTTCCAGTGTGCCATTGAACATGACCATCTCATCACTAGAAGTGAAATGTTTATATTTTAAGACTATCCCTTTTGCTTCCTTCATTATTCTGGTACACCATGTAGAAGGGATAGTTTTAGTATTAAATCCCTACAAGGAAACCCCTTCTTCAGTGAAAATAGTTTGGTGACAGTTGACTCAATCAGAACCTCCTCCCCCCCAACCCCCGCCCCAGTTTTCCACTGTCCTCTGGTGAGCTGGCTAAGCACTTGGGCAGCACGGGAATAGTCCTAAAATAAAATGCATAAATGGGTTTGGATTTTTTTAATTGATAAAAAGAATTCTGAATGTCATTTACCAACTGCTGTGTCCCTCATGTGGCACACTAAGCCATAGCAGGCATATTCTTGTAACAGACTTAATTTAGTGGTACGGAGAAACCGCGGAAAGGTGGCCTGACTCCTCCTTGTTCTTGGGGAGAAAATCTCAATTTTTCTTTGCTGTTTTCCTGCCATTTTCTTGTTCTTTTGTTAATAAATAAGTAAGAATAAATAATATTTAAAAAAATAAAAAAGAGCTCTGTGGACAAGCAGTGAAAGAGCATCCAGAGTAAAGGTTCAGAGTTAACCTGATCCTTCCTTGTCTCAGAATTGGCTTTTAACTCTATATTACAACATTCTCAGCAGTCAGGGTGAAAGCCAAACCCAAGCATAGTCCACATCTTGTTCTTATAATGCCTCACAGTTTGAGGGCAGGATATATCAGTTTTCTTCTAAACCCAGAGCTCGTGAGGTCTTGTCTCTTGAATCCTCAGTAAGACTTGGAGTGTAAGTTAAGGGTTCTTATTCTAAAAATTCAACTGGCTCTCATAGTCAGCTGGAAGGTGAAATAGTTTCTTCAAAGATAGAAAGTTCAAAGCATCCCTTTGGCTTTTAGTCCCAAAAGATATTTTGCAAACATTTGTTTGTATTTTTGGAGGCTTTTTCTTCCTGGTTGGGCTCATTAATACCCTTTTGTGAGTACTATTTTGCTTTTTCAAATAGCTTTTTCTAAACAGCTTTCTCTGGTGGAAAATCTAATTTAGTTGCAAGCAATATTACCAGTTCCGCTCCTTTATTTTTTTCTTCCTCATTGAAAGGAAAATAAAAGATTGTGTGTCAAATAGAGATGTACGATTTATGGCATTAGCACTTCCATTAATACATTTATGCAGCAATTATATATCTTCACATTTTGTATCTATCCATGACTGAGGATAGCTTCTTTATGTTGCAAGAGCATATTTTTCTTCAAGACACATTTTTATTATTTTGTATTTTAAGCTTTTTCCTTGATTTTCATTGGAAGTGGACATGGGGCAGGGAGTTATAGCTGTTTTACATCCCCAGAAATAGAGTAAACTTTTACTGTAGACTTAATCTTAGACCTATTGAATCTTAGATGCTCTTCATGTTATTCATCTGCTCAGAGTTTCTTAGGAGAACTAATCTTTCCCCATAAGGATGATTCCTGCTTAATCCAAATGATTTGAAGGTAGCTGCCCCCATTCTCTTTAGCTCACAGACTGGATGATAAGAATATTGTATTCCTTTGACATAGTGTTTGGTTCTAACAGGGAAGATAGGAAGCCAAACTATTTCCAGCCCTTCTGAGAAGTTCCCTCACTGTTGTCTTTGCCACCATGTAGAATGAAGCTGTCTGAGAATGAAATTAGATGGAGTGAAGATAGGGCTAAGTATGATATCATTTGAGTACCTGGATGTTTTGGTATGGAGCTAACTCATAGCATCACATGAACCTTTTGTTACATTTTCAGGAATTTTGTGAGCTGGTTCATGACATGTTGGTGGCTTTAAATTGGCAATTGCCACAAATCAGCCCCCCTCCATTAAAAAAATTGAATATATTGTTAGACATTTCCAAACCACCACTGCCTGGGCCCGTTCTAAATTTTGTTTCCTCACCTCTTGTCATGTGTGTTAATTAACTGCCTACCCCCATCCCCTGCCTTTATTTTACTTAAGTTAGCTTGAGTTGGTTTGCCAACACATGTAACCTGTAGCCAGCGAAGTTATGGCTTGGCTAAGTTATTTATTTTGACATTATGATAACATAGTTATTTTATATCATATAGTAGATAAAATGTGGGAAGTAATACACCTTTTGGTTTCAAAAGTTGCATGCTCCTGTTGGGTTTTCCAAAATATCTGAAGGGAGGTAATATGAAATTTCTAGAACTTTTTTTTTTAATTTCTAGAACTTTTTGATGGTTCATCATACCTCACAGTTTATTCACTGTTCTTGGGGAGCATTTAAGTCATAAAGGGAAGGAACAACAAAATTTTACTTTGTGAATCAGTGGTTACAATGTAGGATTCATAACTTTTGAGAGAGAAAACTGGACAACCTGGTGTTTTGAGATATTAGTGGGGATTATTTTGTTTCTGAAATAGCTAAGAAGCTACTCCTTGTGCCAGTGATCATCACTTCAGTCAAGGTGTTATATCAAGTAGACCCATCTCTGCTATCACTTTGCATGTGTGAATTCTGTTTGCTTTAGTTTCTGATAATTAATGAACATTGTGGACCAGAATGCCTATCTCGTAGAACTGCATGATTTTGCAGGGTTCATTGTGTTAATTTAATTTAATTTAATTTAATTTTTTGTTTTATTTTATATGAAATTTATTGTCAAATTGGTTTCCATATAACACCTGGTGCTCATCCCAACAGGTGCCTTCCTCAATGCCCATCACCCACTTTCCCCTCCCCCCCACCCCCCATCAATCCTCAGTGGGTTCATTGTGTTTAAACAGCAGGTCTGATTTGAGTCATAGGAGTTAAATTTGAAGAAAAATACTTTAGAAATGTTTCTATCCAATGTTCTCTAGGTTTTCATTTAATTTCTAATAAGGTTTATGGCTATTATCATATGCCTCACATGCCATTGTTTGAAATCATTGGACAATATGCAAGTCCAAGTGATAAAACTTGTACATAATTTACATATAATATGAGTGCAACATATGTCCTCTGTTTGAGGTGACAAGACAGAAACAAGATTCGAGAGAAATTAGGCAAGAAGCCTTGTGTGTTCAACACTGCAATTTCCTATAACACTGAGATCTGTGTATTATTTTCGGTATAAAGTAATTCAAAGGAGAAATATATTGTAGGTTGTCCATCTGACAATGAGAACACAGAAAGAGGATTTCACATGGGTCAGAGCTAGCTAAAGGGTAATGTTGGGGTATTAGGCCAAAGTCCTTTGAATAAATCTGGACCGGTAGGATATTCTAAAACAATATTATTGGAATTTATGTTTTCTCTCTAAACCAGTTGGGAGATATTCAGAGTGTATCACACTTCTTTCCACTTACAAAGTACTTTCTATTTGGCAAGCTATTTTCACAGACCAGTTGAAATTAAGGAAGCGTGGTATTTAAGGAAAAAATTAAAATGTCAATCAACCCAGAAAATGTTGAAGACTTATCTAAAACAAATAGTAATCGAGCATATCTATTCTAATTTTGTCCACTGTCTCCTCTTAAAAGAGGAGTATTTGTATGACCACAGGCAAGTCATTTACCTCTTCAAGCTACAGAGTATTTGTCCATAAAAAGTGTGAGATCAAAGGGCACAGGGGATTGGAGAAGGAAATAAAAGTACCCACCTTCTTGGCTTACCAAGTCCATATCATGAATATTACATGAAATGAATGGAATAATTCATGGCTAGTGTTTAGCGTAGAGCCTTGTACATCCATAGTTATGAGTAGGTGTTAGCTATTACTATTGTTATTATAGTTATTAGCCTTGCTCATGAGTAAGAATTACCATGTTTAAATAAATAAATCCCTACTATTTCTCTGTTCTATGCACACTGGATAGAGTTGCCTATGTAAGAAGCAACCTGATTTTGGATCATCACAACCATTTGGAGCATATGCCCTTGTGACTTTCAAGTTATGTGCACACTTGAAGATAATGATTTCTGTAACCATTACATCTTCATACATATGACACCTCTCTTGGGCACCAGACATATGGGCCGCTTGTCCTGCCCTGTGCTACTCTGGAACTTGTTGGTCTCTTTAAGTTATAACCACCTTCCCCCTTCACATCTCATCCTCCAGTTATTTTGCTTATGAATTTGGACAACAATTAACTCAAACCTATTATTCAGTTTTGGTGACTATTGGGGCACTTTCATTTAGTATGGTGAGCAACAACAGCCATTTGATTTTACTTATATTAATTATTATGGGCTTCAGAAGTTATAATAGCGATAACAAGGTTACTTAAGGTTATAAATTGAAGCTGTGAGCTTCAATTAGAATCATAGACATAGCTTTCATCATCAAAATCAACTACAGACTCAATTGTATATACCAATACTCTATATGCTGCTTTTTTTTTAATATGGGTCATGGTAATCCATTTACAATACCTATTTTTGACTTTTAGTTGCCAATGCATAAACTGCTTTAAGAATTGTCATTTGGTTGTTGTATTAGTTTGCCATTGCTGCAGAGCAAATCACCCCCAAAACTCAAGAGGCTTAAGCCAACTATTATTTATTACTGCTTATGTCTTTGTGAGTCATCTGGGGCTTGGCTGATCTAGGCTGGGCTCAAGAGGGTGGCTCTTCTTCAGACTGCAGGGTCCAATTCTGTTTCCTGTCTTTCATACTTTTTAGACTAGCAACAAGACTACCCATCTGATTTCCTTATGCTGAGGCAGAGATGGAGTAATGCAAGCAGAAATCCTTAAGGCCTTTTAAGACCGAGGACTGGAACTTAGAACACATTATCATTCCTTCCCATATATCAAGGCCAAAGAAAATCCTAAGACCAGGTTCAAAGTTAAGGGTCAGGGGAACACATATGGACCCAGGGACCCTGGCACAGGTATGGATGCAGGGAGAGGTAAAGAATTGAGTCCAACAGTGCTACTACATGGTTATTCTGTGCTTCTCCAGACATACTTTTCATTTGTAGGCATTAGTTCTGTATGTTTGCTATCTCTCACACAGTCATTGTAGTCCTCCTAGACCTTTAGTGGATTCTGATCTCATGCATACTGAAAATTATGCTACAAACTTAGTTTTATTCCTTGTGTTGGTTGCCAGAAAGCCTAAGAAAAGTTTGTAGTTGATTTTGATGATGGCAACCATGTCTATAACTCTTATTCTTCATTTCACTTCTGCTCCTGTTTTTGTCTATCTTTGTTTTATTTGTTTAATCTGTGGTCTTAAGTTGGACAATTTTACTTCTTGTGCATATATTTTTGAATGTCTTGCATCATGTCTGATGCAAGCAGAAATATAAATATATAAATAAAATTTGAAACAACAATTTCCTACCACTGTTTGCCTTTTACCCAGTAGCAAGGTTACAAATAATGTAGTAATAGCTAGCGCTTATTGAACACTTCTTTCTTCTTGGGCCCTATGCAAAATGGTGGTTAAGCAATACCAATTCTGTTTCTACAATAGCCTCATGCAATAGGTACTGGTATTATCCCTATGGAAGCAGATGTAGTCTATATAACTTGTTCAGTGTCTTGCCAGTGGTACATGCCACCACTATAATTTGAGCTGGGAAAGACTGGCTTTCGATCTTATATTCATTTTTTTTAAGTTTATTTATGCATAGAGAGAGGGAGAGAGAGAGAGAATGAGAGAATGAGTAAGCAGGGCAGGGGCAGACAGAAAGGGAGAGGGAGGATCTGAAGCAGGCTCCATGCTGTTAGCACAGAGCCCAATATGGGGCTCGAACTCATGAACTGTGAGATCATGACCTGAGCCAAAACCAGGAGTCAGATGCTTAACCAACTCAGCCACCCAGGTGCCCCTCGGTCTTATATTCTTGACTGCTAAGTTACACTGTTGTGTATGCTAAAAGTTTAAAAGGAATGGATAGTAGTTCTTTTCTTTTTTCATGAGTCTGGTTCAGTTTTCATTCCTTACTCATCTTCTACTTCTTCTTGTGTTTCTCATAAATATACCTAATTAAAATGTCACCTGCTAATGGCTTGAAAATACCATTTAAACTGGGTGACACTTGGCATTCCAACCACTATGGGTTTAACAGAAAACTTTAAGGATTTAAGCAAATGAAAGTGATTTATGAATCCCCCTTACCGGTACAGATATGTTTAGTACAACTGTCTTCGTATTTATGAGGAGCATAATACTTCCAGGTATATTTTATGTTTTCTTGCAGAAGTTTGATGGTAAATGTGGAAATTAAACTGGAAAATATGGATAAATCAGCACGATTCCAAACACCTGCTCAAAACATTCATTTTATTGATTTAACAGTTGACTCTTTAGGGTGTTTTTATAAAAACATTGGCTCTAGGCAGAATAAGTATTCTCAGTGAATATATTTGTTGACATATCACTTAGAAGCTACTGTACTGACAGATTTTAGGCATTTTTTATGAATTTGAATGACAAGCAAAGGCCATTCTAGATGAGAGCAGCTCTTTCTGTGTTTTACTGGCTGATCCTCTGGTATTTATGTACTTTTAGTGATGAGGCCTTCTTGCTGTGATCGTTCAGTATCTCCCTTGGCTTGATCATTTGGGAAATCTTCAATGATTTTTTAAGGGGAATTAGGCTGTTTCAGTGTCAATGATTTCTATGCAACTAATATCTTTGAGGAAAAATTGAAGTAATCTTTTTTCCTTCAAAACATTTGTAATTCCCACAAACTTGAAGGACTCTGAAGCCATTTTAGTAATGATAATTTACTTTTAATCAATTCTCTGTGACTACAGACAAGTAAAAGGCTTGTATTTTTCTTTAATTCTCTTAAGTAAGGGTCAGGTGATTGCTGTGTCTCCCCCATTGTCTGCCCTTCTAATGGCTGCATGGCGGATCACTGACAGACTGATGTCTCTCAAACTGAGTTCCATTCTTCCATTGCTTTCAGTCCTTGCCATTTCTTCAATCAGTAGTATAGCTGTAGTAAATAGAATAACAAGAGTTTCTTTTGGTAGCACAGGACAGAAATCATACGTGACCTGTTAATAAAATATACATAATTAAAATGTCACTTGCTAATGGTTGGAAAATACCAGTTAAACTGTGTGACACTTGGTATTCTAATCACTGCAGGTTGGATTCTGCGTGTGTGTGTGTGTGTGTGTGTGTGTGTGTGTGTGTGAATATATATATGGTATATAATATATACACATATATGTATTGGCCCGTGGTAGGTTTGGGTACCATGATCCAGGTACCCAAAATGATGTTGTTAAGAATCTCTTAGCTCTGTATGTTTGGGCTCTACTGCTATGTTGGCTTCTATTTTGTATACCTACTACCTTGTGGTAGTCATTGGCAACATGAGGCTGCTACATCTTACCAGTAGCAGCATCCCCAGCAGAAGAATTTTTTCCCAGTATCTCATAGCAAGAGTCCCACAGAGAACTCCCACTGGCCTATCCAGATCATGTGCCCACCTAAAACCCCAGAGTTGAGGTCAAGTACTTCACATGACTCCCCTCTTGCGGTGGGTGGTGCTGTGCTTCTTTACAGGAAAATTAGGTGCTATAATCAAAATGCAAGGATGACCACTCAGTTAAAAACAATTGCCCATCTATGTATAAATGCATAGCAATAATGTGTAGGGATATATTCTTAATTGTGTTACCAATCTGTAATCTGTTATCAACCAGTTTTTATAATGAAAGGTACTTAAGGTAGGAAAATCCTTGCGTTTTTCCTTGTTAGGAAGGTTATTGATTGTTTTTTAATCACTAGGATGTTCATTCTTGAATGAAGTTCTTTAGGATGTAACTTGACCTCCCATTCTCATTCTTGAGGGGAGCAGTATAGCATCCAAGAAAATGAATGGTTACAGTTCTGTGTAATAAACACAGTAGTTGAGAGTTGTTCAAGGCTTTCTTGGAAGCTCAAGAAGGATATCTAGTTTAGGCTGAGAATGCTTTTAAGCTGAGGTAATAGACACTTTCTTTGACCCTTTTCATGCCTCCCCAACTTCATACCTTCTCTTGATCCTGAATATTCCCTTCACTTTCATTGTACTAAATTATTCTTGGTTCTCCATTTGACCCCTTGTCTGTCATGTCCCTGCATTTGGTCTTGCCTGTTTTTTGGTTCCTATACCCTTTAATTCAGAGCTGCCTCTTGGATGGCATACCTGCCAGTGTAGACATGGTGATGGGACTCTGAGGAGACTTTCTAATCCCATTCTCCTGTGCTTTCCTCTACCAAAAAGTGGGAAAGCCAAAAGCTACATTTCCAGACTCCCTTACAGCTAGGGGTCTGGATGTGATTTATGTTTTTAATTATTATTATTAAAAAATTGTTAATGTTTATTGTTGAGAGAGCATGAACAGGGAAGGGACAGAGAGTGAGGGAAACTCAGAATCCAAAGCAGGCTCCAGGCTCTGTGCTGATAGCTCTGTCATCACAGAGCCTGATGCAGAGCTCAAACTTAGGATCTGTGAGATCATGACCTGAACCTAAGTCAGATGCTCAACCGACTGAGGCACCCAGGCATCTCATGTCTGTGTGTGTATCTGTGTGTGTGTGTGTGTGTGTGTGTGTATTTTATTATTATTATTAATTTTTTGCCAGTTAGAGGTATTTGAGTTTTGGAAAGCAGTATTCTGAGGCCATATTTTTTCTTTATCTTTTTTAATTTCCCTGCTTTTTTTAAAATTTCTTTTCTTGGTGAGAATATTAAGTTCCATTCTCTTAGAAAATTTTAATTATATAATACAGTGTTATCAACTATAGTCATCATGCTATACCCTAGATCCTCAGACCTTATTCATCTTATAACCAAAAATTCATATCACTTTGCCAACCTCTCCCTATTTCCCCCACCTCTCGCCTTTGGCAACTATTTTTCTACACTGTTTTTATGAGTTTGACTTGTTTGTTAGCATCATAATTCCCTCCATATTCATCTCTGTCATTGCAAATGACAGATTTTCCTTTTTTAAAAATTTTTCTAAATGTTTTATTCATTTTTTTCATTAAAAGTTATTTATTTATTTATTATTTTTTTCAATATATGAAGTTTATTGTTAAATTGGTTTCCATACAACACCCAGTGCTCATCCCAAAAGGTGCCCTCCTCGATACCCATCACCCACCCTCCCCTCCCTCCCACCCCCATCAACCCTCAGTTTGTTCTCAGTTTTTAAGAGTCTCTTAGGCTTTGGCTCTCTCCCACTCTAACCTCTTTTTTTTTTTTCCTTCCCCTCCCCTATGGGTTTCTGTTAAGTTTCTCAGGATCCACATAAGAGTGAAAACATATAGTATCTTTCTTTCTCTGTATGGCTTATTTCACTTAGCATCACACTCTCCAGTTCTATCCATGTTGCTACAAAGGGCCATATTTCATTCTTTCTCATTGCCACGTAGAACTCCATTGTGTATATAAACCACAATTTCTTTATCCATTCATCAGTTGATGGACATTGAGGCTCTTTCCATAATTTGGCTATTGTTAAGAGTGCTGCTATAAACATTGGGATACAAGTGGCCCTATGCATCAGTACTCCTGTATCCCTTGGGTAAATTGCTAGCAGTGCTGTTGCTGGGTCATAGGGTAGGTCTATTTTTAATTTTTTGAGGAACCTCCACACTGTTTTCCACAGTGGCTGCACCAATTTGCATTCCCACCAACAGTGCAAGAGGGTTCCCGTTTCTCCACATCCTCTCCAGCATCTATAGTCTCCTGATTTGTTCATTTTGGCCACTCTGACTGGCGTGAGGTGATACCTGAGTGTGGTTTTGATTTGTATTTCCCTGATGAGGAACAACGTTGAGCATCTTTTCATGTGCCTGTTGGCCATCCGGATGTCTTCTTTAGAGAAGTGTCTATTCATGTTTTCTGCCCATTTCTTCACTGGGTTATTTGTTTTTCAGGTGTGGAGTTTGGTGAGCTCTTTATAGATTTTGGATACTAGCCCTTTGTCCGATATGTCATTTGCAAATACCTTTTCCCATTCTGTTGGTTGCCTTTTAGTTTTGTTGGTTGTTTCCTTTGCTGTGCAGAAGCTTTTTAGCTTCATAAGGTCCCAGTAGTTCATTTTTGCTTTTAATTCCCTTGCCTTTGGGGATGTGTCAAGTAAGAAATTGCTACGGCTGAGGTCAGAGAGGTCTTTTCCTGCTTTCTCCTCTAGGGTTTTGATGGTTTCCTGTCTCACATTTAGGTCCTTTATCCATTTTGAGTTTATTTTTGTGAATGGGGTGAGAACGTGGTCTAGTTTCAATCTTCTGCATGTTGCTCTCCAGTTCTCCCAGCACCATTTGTGAAAGAGACTGTCTTTTTTCCATTGGATGTTCTTTCCTGCTTTGTCAAAGATGAGTTGGCCATACATTTGTGGGTCTAGTTCTGGGGTTTCTATTCTATTCCATTGGTCTATGTGTCTGTTTTTGTGCCAATACCATGCTGTCTTGATGATGACAGCTTTGTAGTAGAGGCTAAAGTCTGGGATTGTGATGCCTCCTGCTTTGGTCTTCTTCTTCAAAATTCCTTTGGCTATCCGGGGCCTTTTGTGGTTCCATATGAATTTTAGGATTGCTTGTTCTAGTTTCGAGAAGAATGCTGGTGCAATTTTGATTGGGATTGCATTGAATGTGTAGCTAGCTTTGGGTAGTATGGACATTTTGACAATATTTATTCTTCCAATCCATGAGCATGGAATGTTTTTCCATTTCTTTATATCTTCTTCAATTTCCTTCATAAGATTTCTATAGTTTTCAGCATACAGATCTTTTACAACTTTGGTTAGATTTATTCCTAGGTATTTTATGCTACTTGGAGCAATTGTGAATGGGATCAGTTTCTTTATTTGTCTTTCTGTTGCTTCATTATTAGTGTATAAGAATGCAACTGATTTCTGTACATTGATTTTGTATCCTGCAACTTTGCTAAATTCATGTATCAGTTCTGGCAGACTTCTGGTGGAGTCTATCGGATTTTCCATGTATAATATGTCATCTGCAAAAAGCGAAAGCTTGACTTCGTCTTTGCCAATTTTGATGCCTTTGATTTCCTATTGTTGTCTGATTGCTGACGCTAACACTTCCAACACAATGTTAAACAACAGCGGTGAGAGTGGACATCCCTGTCATGTTCCTGATCTCAGGGGGAAAGCTCTCAGTTTTTCCCCATTGAGGATGATGTTAGCTGTGGGCTTTTCATAAATGACTTTTATGATCTTTCAGTATGTTCCTTCTATCCCGACTTTCTTGAGGGTTTTTATTAAGAAAGGTTGCTGAATTTTGTCAAAGACCTTTTCTGTATCAATTGACAGGATCATATGGTTCTTATATTTTCTTGTATTAATGTGATGTATCATGTTAATTAATTTGTGAATGTTGAACCAGCCCTGCATCCCAGGAATGAATCCCACTTGATCATGGTGAATAATTCTTTTTATATGCTGTTGAATTTGATTTGCTAGTATCTTGTTGAGAATTTTTGCATCCATATTTATTAGGGATATTGGCCTGTAGTTCTTTTTTTCCTGGGTCTCTGTCTGGTTTAGGAATCAAAGTAATACTGGCTTCATAGAATCAGTCTGGAAGTTTTCCTTCCCTTTCTATTTTTTGGAATAGCTTGAGAAGGATAGGTATTATCTCTGCTTTAAACGTCTGGTAGAACTCCCCTGGGAAGCCATCTGGTCCTGGACTCTTATTTGTTGGGAGATTTTTGATGGCTGATTCAATTTCTTCACTGCTTATGGGTCTGTTCAAGCTTTCTATTTCCTCCTGATTGAGTTTTGGAAGCGTGTGGGTGTTTAGGAATTTGTCCATTTCTTCCAGGTTATCCAGTTTGTTGGCATATAATTTTTCATAGTATTCCCTGATAATTGCTTGTATTTCTGAGGGATTAGTTATAATAATTCCATTTTAATTCATGATTTTATCTATTTAGGTCATCTACCTTTTCTTTTTTTTTTTATATGAAATTTATTGACAAATTGGTTTCCATACAACACCCAGTGCTCATCCCAAAAGGTGCCCTCCTCAATACCCATCACCCACCCTCTCCTCCCTCCCACCCCCCATCACCCCTCAGTTTGTTCTCAGTTTTTAAGAGTCTCTTATGCTTTGGCTCTCTCCCACTCTAACCTCTTTTTTTTTTTTCCTTCCCCTCCCCTATGGGTTCCTGTTAAGTTTCTCAAGATCCACATAAGAGTGAAACCATATGGTATCTGTCTTTCTCTGTATGACTTATTTCACTTAGCATCACAGTCTCCAGTTCCATCCACGTTGCTACAAAAGGCCATATTTCATTTTTTCTCATTGCCACGTAATATTCCATTGTGTATATAAACCACAATTTCTTTATCCATTCATCAGTTGATGGACATTGAGGCTCTTTCCATAATTTTGCTATTGTTGAGAGTGCTGCTATGAACATTGGGGTACAAGTGGCCCTATGCATCAGTACTCCTGTATCCCTTAGATAAATTCCTAGCAGTGCTATTGCTGGGTCATAGGGTAGGTCTATTTTTAATTTTCTGAGGAACCTCCACACTGCTTTCCAGAGCGGCTGCACCAATTTGCATTCCCACCAACAGTGCAAGAGGGTTCCCGTTTCTCCACATCCTCTCCAGCATCTATAGTCTCCTGATTTGTTCATTTTGGCCACTCTGACTGGCGTGAGGTGATACCTGAGTGTGGTTTTGATTTGTATTTCCCTGATAAGGAGCGACGCTGAACATCTTTTCATGTGCCTATTGGCCATCCGGATGTCTTCTTTAGAGAAGTGTCTATTCATGTTTTCTGCCCATTTCTTCACTGGGTTATTTGTTTTTCAGGTGTGGAGTTTGGTGAGTTCTTTATAGATTTTGGATACTAGCCCTTTGTCCGATATGTCATTTGCGAATATCTTTTCCCATTCCGTTGGTTGCCTTTTAGTTTTGTTGGTTGTTTCCTTTGCTGTGCAGAAGCTTTTTATCTTCATAAGGTCCCAGTAATTCACTTTTGCTTTTAATTCCCTTGCCTTTGGGGATGTGTCGAGTAAGAGATTGCTACGGCTGAGGTCAGAGAGGTCTTTTCCTGCTTTCTCCTCTAAGGTTTTGATGGTTTCCTGTCTCACATTTAGGTCCTTTATCCATTTTGAGTTTATTTTTGTGAATGGTGTGAGAAAGTGGTCTAGTTTCAACCTTCTGCATGTTGCTGTCCAGTTCTCCCAGCACAATTTGTTAAAGAGGCTGTCTTTTTTCCATTGGATGTTCTTTCCTACTTTGTCAAAGATGAGTTGGCCATACGTTTGTGGGTCTAGTTCTGGGGTTTCTATTCTATTCCATTGGTCTATGTGTCTGTTTTTGTGCCACTCCCTTCTCTTTTTGAGAAGCCTGGCTAGAGGTTTGTCAATTTTGTTTATTTTTTCAAAAAACCAACTCTTGGTTTCGTTGATCTGCTCTACAGTTTTTTTATTATTTTTTTTTTAATTTTTTTTTTCAACGTTTTTATTTATTTTTGGGACAGAGAGAGACAGAGCATGAACGGGGGAGGCGCAGAGAGAGAGAGGGAAACACAGAACCGGAAACAGGCTCCAGGCTCTGAGCCATCAGCCCAGAGCCTGATGCGGGGCTCGAACTCACGGACCGCGAGATCGTGACCTGGCTGAAGTCGGACGCTTAACCGACTGCGCCACCCAGGCGCCCCCAGTTTTTTTAGATTCTATATTGTTTATTTCTGCTCTGATCTTTATTATTTCTCTTCTTCTGCTGGGTTTAGGCTGTCTTTGCTGTTCTGCTTCTATTTCCTTTAGGTGTGCTGTTAGATTTTGTATTTGGGATTTTTCTTGTTTCTTGAGATAGGCCTGGATTGCAATGTATTTTCCTCTCAGGACTGCCTTCGCTGCATCCCAAAGCGTTTGGATTGTTGTATTTTCATTTTCATTTGTTTCCATATATTTTTTAATTTCTTCTCTAATTGCCTGGTTGACCCATTCATTCCTTAGTAGGGTGTTCTTTAACCTCCATGCTTTTGGAGGTTTTCCAGACTTTTTCCTGTGGTTGATTTCAAGCTTCATGGCATTGTGGTCTGAAAGTATGCATGGTATGATTTCAATTCTTGTATACTTATGAGGGGCTGTTTTGTGACCCATTATGTGATCTATCTTGGAGGATGTCCCATGTGCACTAGAGAAGAAAGTATATTCTGTTGCTTTGGGATGCAGAGTTCTAAATATATCTGTCAAGTCCATCTGATCCAATGTATCATTCAGGGCCCTTGTTTCTTTATTGACCATGTGTCTAGATGATCTATCCATTTCTGTATGTGGAGTGTCAAAGTCCCCTGCAATTACCACATTCTTATCAATAAGGTTGCTTATGTTTGTGAGTAATTGTTTTATATATTTGGGGGCTCCTGTATTTGGTGCATAGACATTTATAATTGTTAGCTTTTCCTGATGGATAGACCCTGTGATTGTTATATAATGCCCTTCTTCATCTCTTGTTACAGCCTTTAATTTAAAGTCTAGTTTGTCTGATATAAGTATGGCTACTCCAGCTTTCTTTTGACTTCCAGTGGCATGATAAATAGCTCTCCATCCCCTCACTCTCAATCTGAAGGTGTCCTCAGGTCTAAAATGAGTCTCTTGTAGACAGCAAATAGATGGGTCTTGTTTTTTTATCCATTCTGATACCCTATGTCTTTTGGTTGGCACATTTAGTCCATTTACATTCAGTATTATTATAGAAAGATATGAGTTTAGAGTCATTGTGATGTCCGTAGGTTTCATGCTTGTAGCGATGTCTCTGGTACTTTGTCTCACAGGATCCCCCTTAGGATCTCTTGTAGGGCTGGTTTAGTGGTGACGAATTCCTTCAGTTTTTGTTTGGGAAGACATTTATCTCTCCTTCTATTATGAATGACAGACTTGCTGGATAAAGGATTCTCGGCTGCATATTTTTTCTGTTCATCACATTGAAGATCTCCTGCCATTCCTTTCTGGCCTGCCAAGTTTCAGTAGAGAGATCGGTCACGAGTCTTATGGGCCTCCCTTTATATGTTAGAGCACGTTTATCTCTAGCTGCTTTCAGAATTTTCTCTTTATCCTTGTATTTTGCCAGTTTCACTATGATATGTCGTGCAGAAGATTGATGCAAGTTACGTCTGAAGGGAGTTCTCTGTGCCTCTTGGATTTCAGTGTCTTTTTCCTTCCCCAGATCCGGGAAGTTCTCAGCTATGATTTTTTCAAGTACACCTTCAGCACCTTTCCCTCTCTCTTCCTCCTCTGGAATACCAATTATACGTATATTATTTCTCTTTAGTGCATCACTTAGTTCTCTAATTTTCCCCTCATACTCCTGGATTTTTTTATCTCTCTTTTTCTCAGCTTCTTCTTTTTCCATAATTTTATCTTCTAGTTCACCTATTCTCTCCTCTACCTCTTCAATCCAAGCCATAGTTGTCTCCATTTTATCTTGCAACTCGTTGATAGCATTTTTTAGCTCCTCCTGGCTGTTCCTTAGTCCCTTGATCTCTGTAGCAAGAGATTCTCTGCTGTCCTTTATACTGTTTTCAAGCCCAAAGATTAATTTTATGACTGTTATTCTAAATTCACTTTCTGTTACATTGTTTAAATCGTTTTTGATCAGTTCGTTAGCTGTTGTTATTTCCTGGACGTTTTTCTGAGGGGAATTCTTCCATTTCGTCATTTTGGATAGTCCCTGGAGTGGTGCGGGACTGCTGGGCACTTCCCCTGTGCTGTCTTGAATAACTTGCCTTGGTGGGCCGGGTCGCAGTCAGACCTGGTGTCTGCCCCCAGCCCACCACTGGGGCCACAGTCAGACTGGTGTGTGCCTTCTCTTCCCCTGTGGTAGGGGCGGGATTCACTGTGGGGTGGCGTGGCCCGTCTGGGCTACTTGCACACTGCCAGGCTTGTGGTGCTGGGGATCTGGTGTATTAGCTGGGATGGATCAGCAAGGTGCACAGGGGCAGGAGGGGCAGGCTCAGCTCGCTTTTCCTTCGGAGATCCGCTTTGGGAGGGGCCCTTTGCACCGGAAGGGAGTCAGACCCGCCAGAGGGATGGATCCGCAGAAGCACAGCCTTGGTGTTTGCACGGTGCAGGCAAGTTCCCTGGCAGGAACTGGTTCCCTTTGGGATTTTGGCTGGGGGTGAGCGAGGGAGATGGCGCTGGTGAGTGCCTTTGTTCCCCGCCAAGCTGAGCTCTGCCGTCTGGGGATCAACAACCCTCCCTCCCGTTGTCCTCCAGCCCTCTCGTTCTCTGAGCAGAGCTGTTAGCTTATAACCTTCCAGATGTCAAGTCCCTCTTGCTGTCGTAACACACTCAGTCTGGCCCCTCCGCTTTTGCCAGCCAGACACGGGGGCTCTGCTTGGCCGGCGGGCCGCCCCTCCGCCCCGGCTCCCTCCTGCCAGTCCGTGGAGCGAACACCGCCTGTCCGCCCTTCCTACCCTCTTCCGTGGGCTTCTCGTCTGCGCTGGGCTCGGGAGACTCCCTTCTGCTAGGCTTCTGGCAGTTTTCTGGGTTATTTAGGCAGGTGTAGGTGGAATCTAAGTGATTAGCAGGACACGCGGTGAGCCCAGCATCCTCCTACGCCACTATCTTCCCAGGATCTCTTTCTGTTTTATTTATTTTTGAGAGAGAGAGAGGGAGAGTTTCAGGCTCCAGGCTCTGAGCTGTCGGCACAGAGCCTGATGCTGGGCTCGAACCCACAAGTGAGATCATGACCTGAGCTGAAGTCAGATGCTTAACTGGCTGAGCCACCTAACCACCCCAGATTTCCTTGATTTTAAGGGCTGAATAATGTTCAGTTGTACATATATATGCCCCATTATTTCACACCATATTTTTCTTGATCCATTAAACTGTTCACAGACACTTAGGTTGTTTTCAGATACTGGTTATTATGAATAATCCTTCAGGGAATGTTGGGATACCAGAACCATTCAAAATAATGTTTTTATTTCCTTTGGATACATATCCACAAGTGGGATAGCTAGAGGTATAAGGTGGTTCTACCTTTAATTTCTTGAGGGACCTCCATACTGTTTTCCATAGTGGTTGTACCAGTTTGCATTCCCACCAACAGTGTATGAGGGTTCCCTTTTCTTCACATCCTCACCAACATTTATCTCTTGCCTTTTGATACTAGCCATCCTAATATATGTCAGGTGATAGCTCACTGTGGTTTTGACTTGTGCTTCTTTGATGATTAGTGATGCTGAATATCTTTTTGTGTACTTGTTGGCCATGTGTATGTCTTTTTTGAAAAATGTCTGTCAGGTCCTTTGCCCATTCTTATATTGGGTTATTTGGGGGTTTTTTTGCTATGAGTTGTATAATGAGGCCATTTTTTTTCTATTCTCCACAGTTTCTTCTGGCTAGAATATTGGAGGAAACATTTTGTTTTTCAACATCAGTGTTATAGCAGCCAGCCTCTAACTTCAGTGCTATTGAAAAGCAAGCATGGAAGATCTATATTTTTTGCTAGTGTGTCTCACATAAAAGCCAGAGGTGTCTGTGACTGTAGCTTTCTGATTCGTGTTCATCATTTCATCAATATATTTCTGATATGAATGGTTCTGTCAGTGACTTCCCGAGTTTCTGCCTCCCTATTAATGGCAGAACTAGCAGCATTTCTCATGGGTCATTCTGGAGCCCATCCCCCCAACTTGGATGTATCCCATCCACTTGTTTTATCTCGATTTTACGTAGCTCAACTCTGGCTGGTATAACTACTCACTTCCTCTGAGCCTCAGTATCTACTTAAAACTTGGATATAGCAGACCCTAACACTTTTAAGGTTGTCATGAAGATGCTGCGAGCAGAGGCATGCTGGGAACTTACATCATTGAAAGCACGTTAAAGTTGCCCAGTGAATGGCGCCCTTGGGCAAGGTGTTGTCAACTAGTTCGAACTTGCTAGTTTTGTCTATTAGACAAGAAAATTTCTTTCTAGGAGAAACATTGCTGAACTCAAGAAAAATGTTTTCCCTCATCTCCTGAGAGAAGATGGCTTTTTACTATGTTTTCTTGTTACTCGGAATCCATATAGCCTACCCTTTCTGAGCCACAGCCAGATAATGTGGAACGCTCCTTCTCTGGGCTCTAGTCCCTTAATAGTATTGGTTCACATTGTATACAAATGCATCAATCACATTTCATGGTGCAAAACTCTAAATAAGGTAACTATAACTTTTGACTTCCTTTGCAACATTGTAAGAGTAGAAGATACATAGAGTAAAAAACCTCTGTACCATGGTGGAGTAATCAAGCCAGAAAGTGGTTTTTACAGTGAAAGACCTTTGATCTCAGTCACTAAGAATGTGAACTGAGTTTCTGTCTTCTTATCTTTAAAACGGATATAATCATGCTGCCTCACAAAGTTAGGAGCTTCGAGCTACACAATTGGAAAGCCACAATTGGAAAAAAAAAAAAGCCACAATTGGAAAGCCCCGCATAATTAATAATGAGGTAGAGGCAGGGATGGTCAAGATCATGTTTGACTAGGGCAGTGGGTCACAAGATATGATAAACATGTAGCCGTTGCTTTTATTTCCATTGAAATTTATTCAGGGTCTCACATGTGCAGACATTGGCTATATCTTTATGTACATTATCATCTGTACAACACACTTATTAGGTTTATATTCCTGTCCCCATTTTACAGATAAAGATGTTGACTCAGTATGACTGACTTGTCTGAAATGATATAACTAAGTGACTCTAGTCTCTAGCTTCTTTCCTTTACATACAGATCCAGAGACGTCAGATTTCCTGAAGGAGTTTTAGATATTGCTGGTTACAAGGAGATCATGCCTGACAAAGATAAAATTTATATTCCTACTTGGCACATGAGTCACCTCTGCAACCTACTCCTAGCTTTGTCTCCATCAGTATCATTACCCCGATGGAGCTCCGTTTGAACCATGACATCAGCCCTCCTCTCCTAGTCACGTGATTGCTGAGACAAAAGTGATTGACAGTTTGCTAGCTAATTGTATCCCTTCCAGAGTAGGAATTACAGGTGTAAACTTTTGTGAAAATGCATTTTCAGTTCCAAGGGGACTCTTGGCCCTCGTCAACTTCAGTTTGCATCGTGAGAAGAAATAAGAAGTGAGTTCAGTTTTTAAAATGTCATTAATTACCGATACAAGGTAGCCCTGGCATCAGGTGGGAATTCCTTAAAAGGAAACTATTCTGCCCTGGGGAGGCCAATTACCATTTTGGAAAGCTGCTTCTGTGTTTTTTAATTAACTTTGTTGTTTCTGTGCATTTAATGGAAATGTAATAATTTGTTGCTTCTCACTACCTGTATATTTTCAAATAGAAAATTATTTGAATAATTCAGCTTCCTGGACGTATTCATCTACTGCCAAATGGATACTATATTTAAAATAGTTTCTACTGAATATTTCTTTTCTAACTGGAACAATGAAATATTAAACCAGAGGTGATATAATACATCTTACCAAGTCATTAGGTTTAATTTGCCATATCCTATAGAGTTTTGCCCTTTTCTGGTATCAAGACTGTTAGTGACCCATGGAGTATGTTTGTACACCATAGAAAAAGGCACCCTTCCTGGGGAGACAGAACCCCACCTTAAGGTGTATTGGTCGGTGTATTGTTCTGCACAACTCCACGTTGCCATGTGGGTAATAACGATATTCAAAGTTATGTGTGAGTTATCAGAAACATAATCCCTGCCCTTGTTTGTCATTTGGAACATGTGAGCATACTCTGAAACCAAACCTTCTCTAAGGGTAGAAATTGGATAGTGGCTCAGCACTAATGAAACAGTCCTCTGGGCGGGTTTGGGATAGAAAAGGGAGGAAGGTCAGCCCTAAGTTGTATGATATGTGAGTCACAGGGTTAGATGGGCTTCCAGTAGTAGTGAAGTGGGGTTCTGAAATCTAAAATTAAAAATAGTTTTGGTTAATTCCACAGACCTTTTTCTATTTGTTTTTTGTTTTTTGTTTTTTGTTTTTTTTTTTTTGGTGTTTTGTTTGTTTGGTTTGGTTTTGGTTTGGGTTTGGGTTTGGGCATGATAAAGAACATGGGGTTTTTGACTCTGCTAGGATAAATGCTAGTATACCTGTAGCAGTCAGGAAATGTAAGACATGACAGCTCTGGAAATACCCTTGATGTTGGGCTCTCCAGTTACCAGCCTCTCTGTCCTCCTCCTGCCTCGCACCTATGGACATGTGTTCAGATAACAGAAGAGCAGCAGGAGGTAACATGCATTGGGCTCCTGCTGTTTGCCAGGGAAAGGACCAACAAGGAAAATACGTATTTCACATTGAGTGTATGACAGATGCAGGAGATTCAGGTTTGAAGAATCTAGGCTCTGTTCTTTACCTCGGGGAGTTGACAGTGTAGTAGAGGAAACGGACAACAAGCATGACAAATGAATATGTTATTACAAATGATGAGAAGCATTGTGGGGGAAAAGTACAGGACACAATGAGAACACTATGGGGCAGGGGGTGGTGGATGAATTTAGATTTTGAACCACTCTACGAGTAATGAACTGTAACAAACAAACACCTGAACTATTCAAAAACATTAGTGACACAGTCACCCTCTTACCTTCCAAGAAGTTGCTCACATATCCTGGGGCTGTTTATGCTCCTGCCCTGGAGGCGTCAGGCCACCACCAGTGCCCAAGTTGGGAAGCTCTGGCAGGTCATTCAGAGTTGGTTTTCCTTTCCCAGGACAAAGAAATAGGAGCTGGTTTCCTTCATGTAAAACCTCTCCACCTCTTACCAAATGTTGAAATGTCTGTGCTCCTCTCCCTGTGAAGAGGGAAGAAGCATGGAGAGGCTAGTGGCTGCAGCTTTTGTGATTAACACTGTATTATAGGTGTTTCACAAATACCTGAATCGATTTTCTAGCTCCAGGCTATAGGGACAGAATCTGGGCTTAGCTGTTTGATCTGCACAGTTTTCCCTCTTCAGTAGTTGCCATGCTTAATTCTCAAGCATCTCCTCACCTATAATCTTCGGCTTACATTATTTTTCTGATCGCTCAAGGCATTTTGAGAATATGACCCTTTACCAACAGAGCCCCAGGTGCTGAATTCATTTGTTTGTACATGTTCCTGGGAGAGAAGACTTCATTGGTGGGTGCCATCTTTGGAATCCGCTCATCTCTTCTGAAAATATTTTACCTTTTGACTCTTGTGGCACTGTCCTACCTCTTTTTGACACTTGGACAACTTTCTTCTTGTTTCCCATTCTTCCATTCTTAGCTAGGTATTTACTTTCTCACTGGCTTCCCTTTTCCTTCTGTCCCTTGCTGTCTCCTTGCATCCCTCTTTCCTTCCTGTCTCTTATGACCTCCCCTCCCCTTCCTTCTCCTTCCTATTGATTCCACATCACTCCCTGTTTATAAAGTATCTCCCTGCCCTTTTTTTTTAATGGAGTGCCTACTTCCTAAATATCCTATGGTTGGAGGAGTGTATCTGTACCTCTCTCTCCTGATTTGCTGTCAATAGAGGTTGATCTGGAAACGGCTCCTACAGAAATGAAACCCTGTAAGACCCATAAACCTAGGTCAGGCTTGGTTGCATGTGCATGTGCATGTATACCTGAATTCAGGGATGTACCTGAATTCAGTCATTAGTTGTCTGTTGTACTCATTCTATGAGCTATGTTGGTGAAAGACCATAAAACTTAAAAAGACGTATGGCCCCATGCCCCAAAACTTTGACTCTCTACTTTTTAAAAAGCTTGAAGGTGAATTTTAAAATCTTATTCTTGGGGTGCCTGGGTGGCTCAGTCAGTTAAGCATCAGACTCTTGATCTCACCTCAGGCCGTTATCTTGCAGTTTATGAGATCAAGGTCTGCATTGGGCTCTGCACTGACAGTGTGGAGCCTGCTTGGAATACTGTCTCTCCCCCTCACTCTCTGCTCTTCCCTCACTCACACTTGCTCATGCTTACTCTCTCTCTCAAAATACGTAAATACAAACTTTAAGAAAGTAAAAAAAAAAAAAAAAAGCAAAAAGCTTATTCTTAGCCTAAGCTGAGAAGTACTGAATTTGAATTTGGAACTCTCACAGGGAACAAACATGAACAGTTCTCTGAAGTAGAGTATAAGATCCTGCTCTTATAAGACAATCTTCCCCAGGTATCTCTGAAACTAAGTGACTGGCTATGTTACAGACATTAAAATGGCATTAATTTATTTATGAAACTGTTACTCACATGTGGTGAATGTCATGGATATTTTTCCGTCTCTATCTTGGCCCAAATCCATTAGGCACTTACTCACATTTAAACTTTATTTCTCCAAAAATACAGTTGGATTGGTTACCAAGTGGTACCTCTCTCTATACCTGTCCTCTAATAGCATTTCTCCCAAAATGGTCCCACTTGAATGAATCTTTCTGGCATAACATGAAAAGACCTTCAGTTGTGTTGTATCTCAATGGTGGCAAAATCAGTCTTTAACAAATAGCTAATGTAAAAACTGTGCACAGTAATAAATAGACATAGGATTCCAGCTGGCACAAAATCTGATTTTAGATTGAATGACAAGCTACAGTACTTTCTATTTTTTTCACGGGTGGGGGAAATCACAAAAATGGAAATGTGTGTGTGCATGGTTTTTTTCCCTTCCTTTCCTTTTGATGCTATTTAAAATAGTCATGAGCATGAATTACCCTATTTTTAGATTTAGGTCATTTGAAAAGCTTCCTCTTTTAAGATTTAAAAAAAAAAAAACATGGCAGGAGTACCAATAGGGGTGGTTAATAGTGGGTGTGCTCTGCCCAAAGCATGGGCCAGATTTTGTTGCTGTCATACCTGCTACACAGTAGGTCATGTCAGTGACTCTGCCCCCTTCCCCCCAGACCTCAAGACAGTCTTATAGATCTGAAGAAGAGGTAAAGAAATAAGCCAAAGGAGGTTTCCAACTTCAGATAACCTACCTTCCCTCCTTTATTTATTTATTTTTGTCCCATCAGCCCATAGATCCGAGGCTTAAGACATAAGCCATACACTCCATAGTTCAAGTTGTAATGTAGAAAGAGGTTCACACACACACACACACACACACACACACACACACACACACACACACATCTCTATTCTTGCATTGACTTATGCCTTAGTTCATCCCTCTGGACTGGAGGCATCCTGGCAGGGGTCTGGCTCAAAGTATTATAATGAAATTTGCCCTTTTTTTGCTTCTCTCCCAGTATTTCATTAGCAAGGGAAGGGTAGAAGTTTACAGAGTGGGGCAGAAACATGGAGATCTTTGAAGTTTGGCCGAACACAAGTGATTTTAACATTCATGGGTTTGGAGTGTGCCCTCACCCCCACCTCCAAATCAGGGCTGGACCTCATGTCTTTAGTCTCCAGTCTGGCATTTAAAACTTCAGACATTTTCAGAGCCATAAAACATGTTCCATCCCAATAAAAAGATACCAGATTTCTATTAGATTCTGTAATATCAATCCCCATGAAATCCCTGTTTCCTAGTAGTCGTTCATGTTTCAGTAGGTATAAAACCACTTCTATATTTTAAATTTCTCTATTGGATAGATGTTTGAATATTAACTCCTTTAGTTACTGTTTTAGAATCTCATTTATCTCCAGTAATCTCACCCAGGAACAAATTTAAGTGTGATATTCTTCTAAATATCACTAATATATACTAAAATGTGTTAGATGGTGGGCTTAGCAATGGCAATTCTGATTTTAAAAAATCTCTCTGTCTACTTTGTTACTGCTTATCACTCTCCAGAGTTTCATTTCACTTACCTTCACTGTTGAATGAAGAGCCATTAAAATCAGTGTAAAAATAAGCCAGGAGAAAGGAAGGCAAGACCAGAGGAAAATGACCAGATTTCTATCCATCCAGCAAGTTATACCAATGTTTATCAATTTCTTGGCCCCCGTTAGTCACACAGGTCATTTTCCCTCATTTCATGACTAGTGGTGTAGACACAAATTTAAACCTACCCTCCAAGTAGAGATGATATATTAAATTTGTTAAAGATCTGTCTTCATTCTTTTAACGTGTGTCAAATGTTCGTGATAACGTTTGCCAAAACTATCAAGTTTTGCTAACCTCTTAATTTCTTTCCCTTTTCAAATGGCTTATCTTTTTTCTTCTCTTTAAGTAAACAGATCTAAGGTCAGATGTTTATTCATTTAACAAATAATTACTGGCTATCTAAGCGACCCTGGGCTCTGAGTTAAATGCTGGACATGTATTTATGGGCAAGGCCAACCTGCTTGCCACCCTCTCAAGCTTTGTATTAGAGTTGGGAAAGGTAATGTCCATCTCTCTCTCTCTCTCTCTCTCTCTGTCTCTCTGTCTCTCTGTCTCTCTGTCTCTCTCTCTCTCTCTCTCTCTCTCTCTGTCTCTCTCTCACACACACACACACACACACACACGCACGCGCACACACAAATAAAATAGTTATCGTTGTAAGAGAGAGAGTGACAGGGCTGAGCTAACTTAAATAAGGAGGACATGAAAAGCTCTCTGGAACATGGGTGATATTTCAGCCCCCCAAAATGAGAAGGACAGGCTGTAGAAGGTAGGCAGAAAGGGAGATATTCCACATCAAAGGGCCAGCATATGTAAAGGTCCTGATTTGGAAACAAAAAGCTCATTCTGTTTGATGAATGGCAAAATGATCAGTTGGTACATAATGAATGCGCAGACCTGAGCAAATAACATGGAGAGAGTGAAAGAGTGTTTGGATTTTATTTCAGGTGCAATGGAGCATCATTAATGGGTTTTAAGAAGGGTGCAGCCTGTATGATTTGCTTTGAGAAGTGAACACAGCTGCTGCATGGAGAAGTAGAACAGAGTAGGACAGAGTAGGACAAATGTCCCCAGCTTGAAAGCTATTGCCTCAGTGACTAATATGACAGCAGTAGAAGGTGCTCATGGGTTTAGATTCAGGGACAAGACAGAAAGGCCAAAGGAAGAAGCCTTCTCAGTGCAACAGAGGAGATACAACTGTGGGTACCAGCTTGAGGAGATGCTGGTGACAGGGCTCTAGTGGCCCTACCTGGGTAGAAGCCTTCCTTTGTAAAGGACACAAAGTGTAGGCAGTTCTGTTGACAAATTGATATGGAACATGGTCAAATAAAGCTTATATTACATGTAAGCATGAGATTATCTGTGCAAATATGGATTTTAATTAAAAGTGTAGATATGAAGTGTATATGTTGATTCAATGCCTTTATTTTCAAAAACATGCTTGAGTTTGTCTGAGGTCCTTTCAATTCATTTTAGGAAAGGAAAGTTTTTCAACAGTATGGGTGCTATTTAAATTTTTGTTTAAAATCCAGTTAACATACAGAGTAATATTAGTTTTGGGTGATTTCTATATATAATTTTATTGCTTACAGTAGTCACCAGGTGAAAGTTTTCATTTTAATCCTATTAAAATCTAGGAGATCAGTTGATATGAGAGCTTGATGCCGGATGTGTAACTTGAGAGTCCTGCTCCCCAGGTTCCAGCCTCAGGCCTGTCTCCTATCAGTTGTGAAGTTACTTTGCCTCAGTATCTATATCTGAGCCTCAGTTTCCTCAGTGATAGAGTGAAACTAACAGCAGTGTCTGCTTTACACAGTTGTTTGACTGTGACAAGTGTTCGTCCCATCCAGCACTTAGCTTGGTGCCTCCCGATGTCAGAGTACAGTGCAGTTGGCTCATAATTGCGATAATTTCAGAATTAGGAAGCACTCTGGACAGTCTTCTTTCACTCTCCAGTCTGGAAGATTAGGAAGAAACCAAAGCTGGCTACTCCATGGGAGGTATCATATAGCTGTTAGGGACAGTCCCAGACCTGGGTGCTGTTTCTCTCAAACTCTCAGTGATGGTTCTGCATGATTCCTTTTCCCTTTTTCTCTTAGAATTTGCTTGAGTGGGGGGAAAAAGAGCTTCTAACAAAGGTAGAAGAAGAATGGAAAATCACAAGCACACATAGACCATGAATTTGGGTATTGAAATGTGTGGGGATAAGAGACAGCAAAGCATGGAGACCAGAGAATCTCAGAAAGACAGAAAAACAGAGAGACAGAAAGTATGGATTTGGTAAAAAGAAGTATGTCTTTTGAATGGAAATCTAAGCATCATAGAGTAGATGAACCATATAAAAATTAAAAGTTCAGTACATTTGGTAAAAGACATAATAATACATTACATATTTCTAAGATCCAAAATTCAGGAATGGTCTAGATATAAAAATGGGAGGCTTATCTCCTTAATTTAAATTTTATACCAAATGAAATCTTGAAAAGTTTGGGATGAGCAAAAAAGGCACCGAGGATTAATGAGACATAGGAGAAAACAACTAGATTTTATATTTGCAGTACCCTAAACATCAAAAAGTGGAAATGAGAAAGATGTCATGGATTTAGAATAGTTAGGAAAACAATGCAGTTGTCCACGCCAGTTTGAATTTACTGGTTAATTTACTACTTACAGTGGAATCAGGGCATCTCCCAGTACTTTATATACATATTGTGTTACTTGGAAGTTAAAGAATTAGTTGCAGTTTTGCTAAGAGACTCATAATGTGACCGAGGATGTGTTGTCTGGGAGAGTTTGCAGTGTGTCTTTAAAATGCCTTGATGTGTGGGTAGGAAACGATCGTACATACATACATGTGTATAAAATGTTTATTGAATTCATTTAGAGGAGACTTTTCTTGGGGCTTCTGGGTGGCTCAGTCGGTTAAGTGTCTGACCCTTGATTTCAGCTCAGGTCATGATTTCACAGTTCATGAGATTGAGCCCCACATCAGGCTCTGCACCAATATCATGGAACCTGCTTGGGATTCTCTCCCTCCCTCTCCTGCCCCTCCCCCACTCGTGTGTGTGTGTGTGTGTGTGTGTGTGTGCGCGCGCGCGCACGTGCGCACGCGCTCTCCTTCTTTCTCTCAAAATAAATAAATAAACTTAAAAAAAAATAGACTCTCCAAAATAACAATAGAATTTAGTCAGACACTAACTAAAGTAATCCATCCAGATGTCTATCCGGCAGAATGAATGTTTGCTTTATAAAAACAAACAAACAAACAAAAAACTGTGTTAAGGGTTTTGGGAGACATGGAGGTAGAATAATCGTGGAGCTTACCCCCGTGCAGTGCACAGTCCAGGCAGAAAGCTGACATTCTTGTATCTGTTTGTTCACGTGTGCAGCATTCATTGAAGGCACTGTGCTCTTCCCATGTTCAGCTCTAATGGCAGGCATTGCTAGTCAATCCCAGTGCTCCTTCCAACCAATCCTCCACAACTGTGGCAACAAGTTGCTTGGTAGAATAATCCTTTTCCACCCTCTTGGCACTTGGCTCTGCTGTGTTTTAAAGGCAGAGATTGTATCATTTTACTGTAATGCCCTGAGTACTTATCACAGTAGTCAGTATAGAATAAATGCTCAACAAATACCCAGTGTGCTCTTTGAAGTTATATTTACCTTCTTATAGCTATTTATTCTTCCTGTGTATTAGATGCTCAGCGTTATATCAATATTGGCCCTCCCGTGACTTGGAACGTATATTATGTGTGTGCATATCTTCAAAATCTCCCAATCTGAATATTAAAGTCAATTGTTTTGTGTATTTGTGTAGCCTCCTAGGGCTAATAGGGTGTGCTTATTTAAGCATAAAGAATAAAGTGTATATGGTTTCTGAAGAGTAACTCAATGGATATGTGATCTTGTTGAATAGAAATGAGGCTCATGTCACGGAGAGTTTATTAACAACTAATAGCTTTGTGAAGTTGGAGAACATTTCCAGGGCTAAGTGGGAAGGGGGAGGAAGTTATTTTAATCACTGGCATAAGCCATTTATAGTCCTGTCATCTTCTCTGTCATGAAGATTATCACTTAATTATAAGATAACATGATTTGCTGTTTATATATCTGAGATAGAAATGTGCGGGCTGGGATCAAAGTGGAAATCAATTCTCAAAAGGTCTGGGTACTAATTAATAAAGTTGGTGCAGCTGTGTGCCTGTCAGCCCAGCCTGGGTTGGGGTGTCTGTTTTCCAGCCATTTGATGAGCTGAGTTCTCTGGCCCCCAGTCAGAGAGGGCGACCAGCTATAAATACAGAAAGGATGACTCTGGCAAGTGGGTGATTGCATAAGTGGAGGTCAGTTAGGAAGGTGCCTGATCTCACCATGCAGGTCTGAGAAGTGTCAGGATACTCCCCAAGGTCCTCTCCTTGCTTACCTGCATTTGCCTTGAGTTGTGCAAGAAAATGACAGATGTGACAGTTTAAACAAAGGCTGCTGGTTTTGGAAGAATGCATCTTTCTGGAGACATGTGTTAGCTCACAAAAGAGAGAACTCATAAACAAATGGATATGTGGAAGTGATAAGAAAGGTAGATTTCAATTCTCCCTAACTTCTATATAGGGCTTTCTGTGCATGGCCAGATTTGTCATGAGAAATGGGATAAGACGCAATTTCTTATACTCACACTGAATGTCCATCTGGCAGGAATATTGTTGAGGCAAATCTCGTAACACCCCCATATTTAAGAGGATGTCTTCTGGATTGGGGTGACTCTGGCATGAATCTAAGTTCTGTTCCTTAATATTTCTGTGGGCTTCATATTTCTGAGCTTTGCGTTTTATTATTATTTTTTTGTTTAGTTTTGTTTCCATTTGCAAAATAGGGATCATAACAGTAGCAGCTTCAGAAGTGCAGTTTTTATAGTTTGGCATGTGGTATGTTCCAAAACACGGTAGCTGTTTTTATTAGGCTTTTTTGTTATCATAGCATTCCTCTTTAGTACTCCGTGAGGGCAAGGGATGACAACTATTTTTTGTTTTTTTTACCTTATTCCCAAACTCCTAACATAATACTTTTATTGGCCTCCCAAACAGAACAGGGAGCACAGTCATTTGAGGATGAGTTTGGGAGGGATTCTTTAGAAAGGGACTGTTTCTGTTTACAGAGGTGCAACTGGTATGTAGGGGAATCCAGGGTAATGCAGGAGCCTGGAGGGAGCAGCACTGGGGCTGTCAGGACCCAAGCCCAAAGATAGGAAGCAGAGGGAGTGATCTTGCACCCTAATATGAAAGGGAATTTTGAAGAGCAATCTTCCTTGAAAGAACCATGGATCTCTGAGTGGAGGCTTGACTTCCCTTTTTTCTCTCCATTGATCTCCAGCTAGAACCCTTACTGACTAGATTACCTGGAATGCTAGAAGGCAAGAGGCCCATCAGTGTAGTCCATGAAGGCCGGCCTTTTGGGTCATAGAATAGGGCAAGGAGTGGGGGAAAGCATTTAACGGGCAGCAGGACTATCACAGTGTCTCACACATGGTAGGCTCCTAATAAGAATGTATCCAGTGAGGGGCACCTGGGTGGCTCAGTCGGTTAAGCATCCAAATTCGGCTCAGATCATGATCTCATGGTTTGTGGATTCGAACCCTGCATCAGGCTCAGGGCTGACAGCTCGGAGCCTGGAACCTGCTTCAGATTCTTTGTGTCCCTCTCTCTGCCCTTCCCCCTCCTCTGCTTTCTCTCTCTCTCTCTCAAAAATAAATAAACATTTAAAAATTTAAAAAAAAGAAGGTCTCCAGTCAATACCATCTCCTAAGTAGTTGGCTTAAATTCTATTCCTTCAGACCGTTGTTTCTTTACTAGCCTCTATGTGGTATAGCTAAGTGCTATAAAGATGGGACAGTGCGTGAAGCCCCTAACTGCAGTCTTCCCACTAATCTAACATACTTTGATTTGGAAAGTGCTTTGCATGCATATTTTTTAAGTTAACTTGGACAATCTCCTTCTAAGGTAGAATTCATCATCCCCATTTCTTAGAGAAGGGGTCCTAAGTTTTGAGAAGTTAGCAGATATGACCAGAGTCATAGAGCTGGGAAGAGAGCAGAGTAGGAACTTGAAACCCTGGCTGCTGGGTTTCCCATCTCCATCAGGCCACTCTGGTTCTGTGACCTTTTAAAGTCAGTTTCCTGATTGAGCTACTAGAAATCTCCATACAATAGTTTACTGATCTGACTCAGAATGTTTTTTTTTTTCTTTTTTCACCTAACGGTTGAGTAAATTCAGTACATAATATTGTAGATTGTCTTAGCTGTATCTATTCTATTATTTCCAAAGGGGATACCCTTGTGAGTCATCTGAGAACTTATTAAAATGTAGAATTTTCAGGGGCCCTCTGAATTTTCAGGTCTTATCTGTTGGGTTGAACCCCAGGCAAAGTCCTCAGGGTCTTGTGTAGCCAGCGTGGCAGTGGATACTTTTTTTCTTGAATCACTGATGTCAGTTGAACCCCTCATTTTTCAACTGATGGAAATGAAGCCCAGGGAGTAGGAGTGACTGATTCACTGGCAATGACTAGTTGGTGTCAAACATAGGGATCCGTGTTGTCAATAAATAAAATCCACACCCAATAAGAGTAATACTCGTTAGAGAGTATAACCTAAGAATGGGTACATAAAGCTTATTTGGCTGAAGATCTCTTTTGTAGGTGTGCATATGATAGCTAAATGTAAATTAGACAACACTCTGATTGGATAAGAGGCAACTTAACAACAGATGCTGAGTTAATGCATGTAACAAGGTGAAATGCTGTTCCCCACATCTAGATCATTTTCAAAGGCACAATAATAGAGCTGCCTAGTAGTCTCTTATTTTGGATGAGTGTAGGATGGATTATAAGAATAGGTACCCAAAGATGTGGAAAGGCACAATCATCAGTAAAAACAGAAGAGTCAAGTTTTGTTTGTAAGATAGACATTTTATTAATGAACCTGATTTTATTTTATTATTTATTGATACTTTTTTGAGAGAGAGAGAGAGAGAGAGAGAGAGAGAGAGAGTGAGCAGGGGAGAGGGACAAAGGGAGAGCCAGAGAATCTCAAGTAGGCTCCACGCCCAGCACAGACCCCGACACAGGGCTCAATCCATGACCCCGGCATCATGATCTGAGCCGAAGTCAAGAGTCAGTTGCTCAACTGACTGAGCCACCCAGGTGCCCCAATGAACCTCATTTTAGAACAGATATTTGCTGCTCATGAAATCAGCCTTTGACACAAGACAAAGACTGCTAAAGACATCTAGTCTTCAAGCTGATTTTGTGTCTCTAGGAGGGAGATAAACTGTTCAAAAAATTTTTAATGTATTTCTCTTGATAGAACTGAGAACTCAGACAAATTTGAGTGGCTCGTAGCAATATACTCATGTCACAAATATTTCTAAGTCTCTCATTCCAGGTTGGATCACTCCCAAAGTACAAGGATACATTATAAATGACTTTAACAGTACTTGCAGTGATCTGCTTAATCCACCAAATTTAAGGTGGGAACTTACAAGATTATAGAGATGAAGTTGACAAAGGAAGATTTCTTAAGTAGCTGCTGGAACACTTAAAATCCTAACAGTTTCTCTACTGATGATTTGACTGTTTAAACACACTGCATCTGTATGGGTATTAAGATACATTAATTCTTTAATTTTTTTTTAGAAGATCTATAATTTACTTTATCACATTAATTCTTTACTTTTTCATCATGGGCAGCAACACTTTCTGTAATATGTTCAGTGAGTCAGGGTGTACGGTACATTTGTTTTGTTTTGTTTTGAAAAACGGCTTTTGCACATCCTCTCCCCAAGTCTGTGTTTACTGAGTTTATACAGACTTTTATGGAGAGATAATTCCAAGCCTGCTATTAAGACAATGGCTTTGACTTTAGAATGAGTTTATATCTTTAAGGGTAGTTTTCAGCAAATGAGCCAACCATATGTTAAATCAAATTTAACATCCATTATGAAACACTGAATCATACTTTATATCTCAGTAATGATAACAAATGATCGCTTATCTCATGTTCTTCTCATTTGTACTACTGCTCATCCATCTTGCTAATATTGCAAAGATTTATTAAATGAACAAGTGTCCAACTATAACTGTTAATATTAATAGCGTCTTTTTATATTTTCTCATGCTGCCTTCCTTTTCTATGCTTGCTTAAGCCCTCTTTAATGTACGTTTTAAAAGTAATAGTTTTTCTCATTCTGAAATGATAATTAACAGAAAACTAGGAAGGTAGCAGTAAAATTATTTCAATGAAACTATGCACTTATACTAGCCCATTCATTACAAGGCAGAGGATTTGCTATGTGCTCAGCGCTAGAAGTGAAGATCTTTTTTTCACTGGAGTAAAATAGTCGATTTTAGAACTCTGGAAACATTTCAGATCCCTTATGACTTAAAATTGCTACTTGTGCAGAGAAAGTTTAAATCCATTGAGTAAATTTGTAATTTAATCTTTAAAGTTTAACTAACATTTATTCTTCCTTCCTAAGTGCTTTCTGTTGGTGTAAATTTTAAGAAGTTGTCTCTCTCTTTTTGTAAGACTTCACTGTGGGTTTTTAATTAAACTGCTTCCAAATGAATAACTTCTCTGAAGCCTTGTTTCTAGAAAAGATCTCACCATATCACCACTTCTCAGGCTGTAATACTGGTCTTTACTTCTCCTCTGTGTCCTAAGTTGAGTGTTTTCAGGCAAGACCACTTTGTACTGTAAAACAAAGTCTTAGGTATTTAAACCTGTCCTACGATCTTGCTACCAGACTCTTGTTACCTAAATGGTAGATTTCTACCTCAACCATCTGATTGAGTCTGGAGACATTTGTGTTTTTTCTGAATTCATTTTGCATTCCTGGTGAAACAGATCTTCCTCAATTTCTCTGGTTCCTAGCTTTATTTCATGGATTCAGATGTTCCTTGAGAGCAGGGATCCAACACAAACTTGTTCCACATTTCCCCAAATTCCTGCTTTGCATCAGATGTCCCATAGTAGTAGAATCTTATCTAATGAGGTGGTTGTGGGCAAAATTTCTTTGTAAGTGGTCAGCCTCACACTAATATAATATATTATATTTATGATACTAATAATATATACCAATAATATATATACTACTAATAATAATGAAAGTGATAAAAGTGATCATTTACTGTGTTGCTTTTACATTTTGGGTGTTTTATGTGTATTACCTCTAATCCTCTTAGGAACCCTGAGAGGAGGAAATGATTCCTGCTGGGAATGAATGCTTCTTTGTGAAAGTAGTACAATTCAATTGACAATCGTGTGCTCTATGCAACATCTCTTTTATTACACTTATGGGTTAAATTATTATTTTTTTTATCTGCAGAGTTATTTATTTGTTTGTTTATTTATTTATACTTTTTTGTGCATTTCCATCATTTCTCCTCTCAGAACGGCTGGTCCCTCAGGCACTCTGTCCTGTGTTTCTCATAATATCTAGGAAAGCAGCTTATATTTAACAGGCATGATAAATTATTCTTGGTCCAAGTAAACAGTAAAATAAAACCAAATCTTTAAAAAAAAAAGATTGCTTTTTTTTTTTTTTTTTTTTTTTTTTACTGTAGGTACTAAAATATGACCAGACTTTTAAGAAGTCCTAGGAAGAGAGGCTTGGGCTTTGGGGGTAAAGTTTAACTTAAGGAGGCATTCTTTTCTAAGACCCTTCATAGAATTGGAACCATAGAGCTTCAAGATTAGAAGTGTGGAGAAGGGATATGACTCACAGGACCACATGTTGCATTTTATTACGGTATTACAAGCTAGGACTCAAACAGTGCTGTGGTTTCAGAAGGGAAAGATAAGGTGCACAGCTAATGTGTTCTTTTATCAGGATGGAAATTACCCAGGTGAAATGAAGTCATGAAATGAGCTCTTTTACACACACTGTTTAATGCATCCCTTGGCACAGAGGGGATGGATTAACATGGAGGATGAAATGGAAGGCTGTCAAGTTAATACTTTATTAATGTTCTTGTTTTCTTCCCTATGTCACCTTGGTCTCAATTTCCCGATCTGTGAAGTGGAGGTGAAGCTCTTATCCCCAGGAACATTGTGGGCATATAATACGAATGCATTTAAAGTGCTTAAAAACATGCCAGTAGAGATCAAGGGCTCAGACTGTTATTTTTGTAATCATAAAAGTATGTGCGTATGTGTGTTTGTGTATAAATAAGAGTTATATTAGTATGTATACTTCATATTAGTATATTTTACTTTGCTTTAGTATATAACCTATAATTCATACTCCTAATGTTGGACATAAAGCCTTTGCCTTCTTACAAATGTGATTGCTGCAGCTAGTGAACCATTATAGGAGCAGTTTGAATTGCCCACTCTTTAAGCGGGTCATTGTGATGAAGATACGATCAATTGTTAAAAAATTTAATGCAAACTACAAAAATATTTCAGGATTCTTTAATATCCTTTGAGAATTTCTGGAGGTGAGCTAGAAGAGGAAACTCTAAAGGATCTTCTAGGATTTTACATAGAAACCCTTTGAATATGGCTATGTCAAAGGGAAAGTAATTTCATTACTTATCATTAGGGGCACCTGGGTGGCTCAGTTGGTCAAGAGGCTGACTCTTGATTTCAGCTAGGGTCATAATCTCATAGTTTGTGGGTTCGAGCTCTGCATTGGTCTCTGAGCTGACAGTGCAGAGTCTGCTTGGGATTCTCTCTCTCTCTCTCTCTCTCTCTCTCACTCTCTCTGCCCCTCCCCCATTCACACCTTCTTACTTTCTCTCCCTAAATAAGTAAGTAAACTTAAAAAAAAACACTCTTATCATTAAGGACAAATCTAAAGGCAGAATTTGGGAACTGCTATGTGAAGACTGATATAAAGCTTGTATACTTCTATGTAAGCAAATGGTAAAAATTACCTAGTTGATATATAATTAAGACAAGAATTGATAGTCTGAGGCATCTGAGCAACAGATAGTTATCACCACATTCTTCCCAGATCCTGCAGAAGGGAGAGTGAAATTAGACTGTTACCAAAACTTGGCATAATGCTAAAGTTGATGCGGGATATTCTGAAATAGGCTTTTCAAACACTTCCTTTAAAAAATGCCATTTAGAATGTCTCCCATTTGATCCACAGTTAGACTTACATTCTTAACCCTACAGTAAATTTTTATAATCCAGTACTCACTGCTGTCATACTCTTAATCAAATAGGAAATTGCATCCTGGGTTTAGCCAAGATTGAGGGGGAAGATTGTGCATCATCAGCATACTATTATCTAAAATTATACCATCCACGATGGAATCTAATGAAGATCTGCAGGTACCCAGCATGGGACTAAGAATTTCAGTTCAAACTCTATTTATAGTACCTTTAACCTGTGGCCACCTGGCTTTAGGATCAGTTCTGGCTTTGTTAAAGATTTTGTGCCTCCCAAATACATACTACATGCAGTACATTTTGCTGGACATTGTGGAGGAAACTAAAATGATTATGACTCAATTTTTGTTGTCGAGAAGCTTATCTCCTATCTGGATAGACAGACAGGCACTCATATGGCAGAACTCTGGCATCTGAAATGCTCATGGTTCAACCCACTACAAGAATGCTAAAGAGGAAGGGGGAATTAATTTTGATGGGAGGACTGGAAAAGTTTGGACGATATGACTTGTGAGTTAGACCTTAGAAGTTTCAACTGCTAGAAATGTGGTAGACAGGCTGTAAGTTCTAAAAGTAGCAATAATGATTAAACTGATCAACCCATCAGGAAGAGGCAGCAGACAATTATGAGGCTGGAAGGGAAGGGTAGGAACAGATTTCAGAGGATTCTAAATGCCATTTGGTGGGGGACGGGGGTGAGGGGCCTTGATTCTTAAGTGCTTGGGAGCACTGGGATTCTGAAAAGAAAGCAACAGGATCAAATTATGTGTTTCATGAGGATACGTGTGGCCAGTCTGTTGTATATTGGGTTAGTGTTGTAATAATGGAAACAATTGAAGCAGTAATGTTGGGAAGGAGAGAAATGTCTGTAAAACTGGAAATGGAATCATCAGTACTCAGTGAATGGTTAGATGCTGACTTTAGCAGGCACATAGAATCCAAGAGTTTATTTCCAGTTCTAGCCCAGGTGAGTCTTGATTCTCTTGAGACATTGACAGTAAGCCACAACAGACAGAACTAATTAATAGAAAGCCTTGTTTCAGAGAAATGGTGCTTGTGTTATACACACACACACACACACACACACACACACACACACACACGCAGGCACCATACTTCCTTGATTCCGTCATGCTGTTAGTTGTAACACCACTGATTTTATATTTTGGAAAAATGAAATGCCACCGTAGTAAATACTTAAATCAATCATAAGCTGTATCTCTATGTTAAAAATGTACAAATAGGCAGCTTAAAATTTAGGAAATATGGCAATGACCCTTCAGATATTAATATTTCCTAATTTATAGTTTGTTGGACAATTATAATTGCAAAAGGTATATACTTTCTAATATGAGAATCCAATTTTTACCTCTTTTTGTATGTTCTCTGTGACCTTGGGAAAGTCATTCACCTCTGGGTGGACTAATGATTCTAAAGTCCATTAAAAAAACACATTATAGGGGCGCCTGGGTGGCTCAGTCGGTTAGGCGGCCGACTTCGGCTCAGGTCATGATCTTGCGGTCCGTGAGTTCTAGCCCCGTGTCGGGCTCTGTGCTGACAGCTCAGAGCCTGGAGCCTGCTTCATATTCTGTGTCTCTCTCTCTCTGACCTTCCCCTGTTCATGCTCTGTCTCTCCCTGTCTCAAAAATAAATAAACGTTAAAAATTTTTTTTAAAAAACACATTATAGGGAATCCTTAATACTATCTTACCTCTATTATGTCATTTACCCCTGAGCATATCCCATCTTTCAAATAAAATGAATGATCACCAGAATGCTAACTATATTTGATTTTTTAAATTAAAAAATCAAAATATCAAACATAGATGAACTTCCACTGTGAAGTTTGTTAAAAGAAATAATAGAATATCCTGGGTCTCCCCTTCAACTCTTAAAGCAGGATTTGGGGGGAATGGAACCCAGAATACCATCTTTTTTGACAAGCTCCACAGATAATTCTGGTGTACAAAGAGAATTGATATCCACAGTGCTTGGGCAAACTTACTTGTATTCCAGGGTCTCAGGGTAATATCCCTGTAGTTGATGGCAGCCCAACTGTTTGAGCAGCCCAAATGTTAGGTAGATGGACCAGGGGGCTTTTTTCCTGCCCAGCAGTGGTCCTTACAGTCCTGTATGTCCTCAACCTTCATCATCTACCTCTGCAGCCAACTTTTTAATGGTATCTGTTGGTATGAATTCTCTCAGCATATTTTTGTCTGGACACTCAGCATTGGCAAATTGTTCTTCATCATTTGCTTTGTTACAAGTTTAATAAAAAAAAGGGGGGGCAACTTAGACATAATTCACAGTTTTCCCAATTAACCATAGCATGCTCCTGAATTCTTAAGGACATAAAAAATTTAATTATCTAGGCGATAAACACTGAGTGTCTTTTTTCTGCAGATAGGAAGTAATGGACTTTGGATCTGTCTGGATTTAATGTTGACATTATGGGACAGGAATGCTAATCACTGAAGCTACAATAAAAAAAAATTCAAACCGCCTTTCCCATACAAAATTATATTCTAAATTTCAAATAGGAAAATGCAGTTTGAAGTTGAACTTGTGTATTCTCTTTCAGGAAGTTTACACCATTCCCTAACCTCTTCTATTTACCTAACTTCTTACTCACTAAATACAGACATTTTAAATGTCTTTGGCTCTTAGGGCTCCCAGCCTGTAAAGAAATAATCTTTCCCTTCTGGACCTCAAAACCGACTACTGAAAATCTTATCATCCATTTAACCCAATGCATATTAAAATTGAGCAGTTAATTATCTGTAGTTCTAATCCAGTAAGCCTGTGCAATTAACATCTGGGATTCAGTTCATCTTTCTGCTGACTTTCTAATTTAAGGATTGGGACATAGTGGATCTCTCTAGAACACATATTTAACAAAGATTATTTCCTGTATTTAAATCTTCATTTTTTTTAACCCATGGTGCATTTTGTGCAATATTTTCATAACACTTTCCAGTTGTAAGTTTTTCCTGGAGAGAGATTATTAGCAGTAAGTCAGTCTTTAAAAAACAGAAAGTAAGTATAGTTATATTCCTTCACTATTTTTTTATTTCTGAAAAATAGCTAGCATATCAAAATTACCTATAACAGCAAAAGATTTTCAAATAGGTAGTCATTTGCCATATGATAGGGTTTTGATTGCTCTGACCTATCTTCTTGGCTAATCTTTCCTACCTGCTTGTCTGATACTTGCAACTAATTTAAGATTGGGGACACCCTTTATTTCATCACTAGAAAATAGGTAGAGTAAATGTATAATTACAAATACCAATGAAGAATGAATCCTGGGCCCAATTAAGAGGACTCTTTTCTGGGGTAATGGTAGTCTACATTGGGCTCCAAAAAGCTTTAGGAGTGTCTAAAGAAGGAGGCTGAGAAAGAAGGGAACAGTGTAATTGGTAAAGAAGCAGAAAGGAGTCGCTGAAGGTGGACTTTATGATTTTCATTGCAGGCCTGGGCTTCAGTGTGTGTGGTGAAGCCCACTGATGACAGAACCTTCTCCCACTGTTCCACCAGATGGTCCTCCAGTCTTTTTTCATATAAAACTTACATGCTACCTTCTTTGAGGAGTCTTCCTGGCTTTCACCCATCAGTTCTCCCGACTGTATGTCTCACTTTCTACTCACATTACAAACCTCACACCGACATATGCCTCTTTCCCCAGAGTATCCTATTTGTCAGGAGTTTTATTTATCTCTAGTGCTGCTTTTATTTTTTCTGTCGCAGTCCCTTAGCACAACACACTGGTCAACAGTACATCTAGGGAGTATTTACAATATCATTGAATGTTTCCTAATAATAGTTCCAATTTATTAAAGAATATTTTAAAACTACAGAAAAATAAAAAGAAAACACACCAACATTAATTTTGTTTCCGAGATATAAGCATTATTAACATTTAGATGAATTTCTTTCTAGTGCCTTTCTCTATTAGCTAAATGCAAATATGCGTACATGTGGGTCTTTTGTATATTTATTTATTTTTTTAAAAATTTTTTTAACATTTATTTATTTTTGAGACAGAGAGCATGAACAGGGGAGGGTCAGAGAAAGAGGGAGACACAGAATCTGAAACAGGCTCCAGGCTCTGAGCTGTCAGCATAGAGCCCCACGCGGGGCTGGAACCCACGGACCGCTAGATCATTACCTGAGCCAAAGTCCGACGCTTAATCCACTGAGCCGCCCAGGCACCCCGGGTCTTTTGTATCTTTAAAAAATGTGCATATACATATGTATTTACATGCTTTGTGTTTTGCTTATCTTTTTACACTTAGCTCTTTCAACATTTTTTCACATTGTTAAGTATCTTTTGAAAAGCTGATGTCTTAATGGCTTTCACATATTAGCCATTGCGTATCAGAACTTAAATAACCATTCTTTCTCTTGTTTCAAACATAAAACTGTGACAAATTTCTTATAACTAATATTTGTCTGAATCTCTGGTAATACTGTTGGAGTCAATTTCTAAAAAGGAATGTATAGATAGTTTGATACATACATATACACACACACACACACACACACATATATATATACACACACATATATATATGTATATATATATATATATATATATATATATATATATATATATATATACCAATTTGCCCTTATAATAGTATACATGTGTGCCTTCTTCCTTAAAGCTTCTGAATATTTTTATTAAAAATGCCTTTTTTCCTAATAAAAATGCCATTTCCTTGTTTAAAATTGTAACTAATTGAATATAGTTAAGTTGAATATTTTTAAAATTACTTATCCATGTATATTTCTTATTATGTGAACTATTCATGGTTTCAACTGAGTTCTCTAATGAAGTGTTTGCATCTTATTCATTTGCAATAGCTCTTTATCTAAAGATATTAGCTATTAGTCTATAATACATTTGTCAAATACATTTCCCTATATCGTTTTTTTTAACTTCATCTTGTTTATAATGGTTTTGGGGAGCTGAATGTTTTAATTTTCTGCAGCCATATGTATCATGTTTTTCTTTGTCATTTTATTTTAATGTCTTCATACATAAAAGTCTCTTCCCATCCAGATATGTAGTCCTATTTCCTTCTAATTGTCTCCTGGCTCTGTATTTTCTGCTCTTAATTCATTAGTGAATATATGATTTATTTTAATATGTGACAGGAGGAAGAGAATTAACTTATTTCCTGTAAATGATGTGTTAATCTACATTTCCACCATTGTGTGTGTTGCCCTTTATTTTTCTTCCTGTGGGTTTACATTGCCACCCTTGTTAGATGGTAAATTCTATGCTTTAATCTCTTTCTGGTCTTTCCCTTTTATCACTTGATCTAAATTTATTTTTTAATTGATTAATTAATTTATTTAATGTTTATTTATTTTTGAGAGAGAGAGACAGAGTGTGTGCAGGGAGGGACAGAGAGAAGGAGACACAGAATCCAAAGCAGGCTCCAGGCTCTGAGCTGTCAGCATAGAGCCTGACACAGGGCTTGAACTCATGAACCATGAGATCATGACCTGAGCTGAAGACGGACATTTACCTGACTGAGCCACCCATGCACCTCTACCCTAAATATTTTTCGATGATGTGCTCTCAACTATTATAGCTTCCTTTCATTATTTATTTTGAAGAATTTTTTCTTTTTAAGTAAGGTTAGCCCAAGAGTGCAAGTTTTTTTTTTTTTTTTTTACCTTCTCACTTAATTTAGAAGCACCTTTGATAGGTATGAATGCGTCCATTCAATTGCCTGTCTACAAGAACAAGGGGAAAAGCCTGTCAGTTAAATAGGAGGATAATAGACCATTGGAGAACAGGATAGTATTGCTTGTGTGTCCTTGAGCTACTTAAGAGAAGGATCTTTGGAATGAAATTCTGGTCCCAGCCCTACCCTTCACAAGTTTGTTTAACCTTAATCAAGCTCATTTTACCTTTCTGTGATAGAATTTTAAAAATACAGATATTCATAGTGCTTATCTTGTGTAATTACAAAGATTAAATAACCAATTTACATAAAATGTTGTGCTTGGCCCAGAATATGTTGCTTCTTTTCTTTTTTACTCTTTAATTTTTTTTATTGTGGTAAAATATACATAACCTAGAATTTACTGTCTTAACGATTTTTAAGTGTACAGTTCAGCATTAGTAAATACATGCACATTGTTGTGCAGCCAATCTCCAATATTCTTTTTTTCTTGCAAAACTGAAAGTCTATACTCATTGAACAACACCTCTCCTTTCCTCCTTCCCTGTCATCTGGCAACTGTCCTTCAACTTTCTGTCTTACTGAAGCAGACTATTCTAGTTCCCTTATGTGAGTAGAACCATAAAGTCTTTTAGTGACTGGCTTGTTTTGCTTAGTCTAAGATCCTCAAGGCTCATGTAGCATTTGGCAGAATTTCCTTCCTTTACAAGGCTGGATAATAGTCCATTGTATGTATATGTTATCTTTCCTTTATCCATTCGTTTGTCATCAAACACTAGGATACCTTCCATCTTTTTTTTTAATGTTTATTTTGAAAGAGAGTGTAAATGAGTGGGGCAGGGGAAAAAGGCAGGGAGAGAGAGAATTCCAAGTAGGCGCCACACAGTCAGCACAGAACCCAATGCAGGGCTCAATCTCACAAACCATGAGATCGTGACCTGAGCCGAAATCAAGAGTCAGATGCTTAACCAACTGAGCCACCCAGGCACCTCTATTCCTTCTACCTTTTGACTATTGAGCATCATGCTGTTATTCAGATGTTTGTGCCAATATCTTCATGACCCTGCTTTTAATTCTTTGGGGTATACATCCAGACATGGAATTTCCAGATCATATAGTAATGTTATTTTTTAAATTTTGGTTGAAACTGTCATACTGCTGTCCATAGCAGCTGTCATATTGTACCATTAACCCTCACATGTCATTAGAGCTCATGAAGCCAAGGAACCTGGTTTATGAATGGCCAGTAATAGGATTTAATGACTGGTACAGAGTAGGAGCAAACTCTAAATCCCAAAAGACTAACCCAGTTAATAGATGAGTTGTATAGGTCACAAACAAATTGAACAGCTTTCACTTTTTTATCCTCTTTTAACTTAAGTGTTAAACTGGCTTGAGAAAACTATAAAGGCTGTAGTGATAATATATTTCTATAGTTACATGGGTGATATCCCATATGTGTATATGTTCAGCAATTTATTCAATTAACTGGTATGTATCTCACATTGTTATAGGTAATGGGGTTACAGAAGTGAAAGGGAGAGATAAGATCTTTGCCTTCATGGAGGTTACATCCTGGTAGGGAAAGGAGACACTATGCAAGCAAAGAATTAAGTGGGCAAGATCATTTCAGAGTATGGTAAGTGACCTGAAGGTTTATTAGTGGGTTAGTAGATGCTGCATTCATGAGGAGAAGCTACCCGAGGCAGGATTCATTTCATGATATGTAAGCAGAAGCTTATAGGGACCACTGGTTGACTTTCCACCAATGTCTCACCTAAGCCTATAAGTCCATGGCATTGCCTGGTCCGTAGTAGGGGACCCTGAGTGAGCAAGTGGCCTACATTGACTGAGCAAGCCTGAAGGGAGGGCCTGTGCACCCTGATTCAGGAAAGAACTATTTTGTCTGTGCTGTTGGACTGCAGCAAAGGCTCAGGCAGCCTGGATTGCTGCTGACTTCCATCAGGCTCTTGGGATTCACCCCAGGAAGCTGACTTTTCTGTATACTCTAGATGAGTTTACACAGTTGCCATTCTATCCCCATTCAAGTTAGAATGGAGGGGAAAGTAAAAGCAATAATTCTCAGATTCCCTTTTAGCTGGGTCATCCTTACAGAAGGGGTTCCTCCCTTTGCATGTACTCATGTGCTGTTTGGCAGGTGAAAGGGAGGCAGAGGCCATCTTTCAGCACTACTTTTCCTGCATCTGCTGGCCAGAATGGCTGTGCAAATGGGTTTCCCTGTAGTCATGTTCCTCTTCATTCTCCAGCTTTCTTTCTTTTTTTTCTTTCTCAGTTGCACTAGGGCTCTGACATGGCTCCTCAGTGTGATACTGTTGTGGGAATTTTTTCTGTCTTGTCCCTTCAGCCCTTCCAGTCATTTTTTTTTCAACGTTTTTTATTTATTTTTGGGACAGAGAGAGACAGAGCATGAACGGGGGAGGGGCAGAGAGAGAGGGAGACACAGAATCGGAAACAGGCTCCAGGCTCTGAGCCATCAGCCCAGAGCCTGACGCGGGGCTCGAACTCACGGACTGCGAGATCGTGACCTGGCTGAAGTCGGACGCTTAACCGACTGCGCCACCCAGGCGCCCCCCTTCCAGTCATTTTTAAAGCCCCAACTTCCCCATATAAAAGTCTGGAGTGGGTTCTGGTTCTTGGACTTAAATCCAACTGGTACACTGATGCTTCTGTAGAGCAAAGAGAAAGAACTAACTCCATACTGGATGACTTTATTGAGCCACTTACCATATAGTATCATCATGTGAGATGATGATTTCCCTTATTATTCAAGTCAGTTTTAGTTGGAGTTTTCTGTTTATTAGAACTGAAAGCAACTTCAAGGGATGCCGACAATGGAGATGAGAAAGAACAAACCTGAAAGCTCTTGGGGAAGCAGGGGCAGAGTGGGGAGGTGTTTAATTTGAGATGTCTCTTAGATGTTGAAGCACAGGTGCCCAGGGTGGAGGGTGGCTTTTGGCTGTAGAAGTTTAAACATGAAGAGAAAGGTTGGGTCTGTAGATGCAAAACTAAGGTAGGTCAAGAGCTAGCCTGGAGGCAAAGCCAAGATAGGGACCACTTTTTAATTTCTTTGGTGAATTTGACAGACTTTTTGTCCTCTTTATGAGTCAGTCTTCTTTTCCTTTTTGACAAAAGCACTGAATTTCAAAGTATTTAATTAAAGGACAAGTTCTTATAGAACTTCAAATATGTTTTATTCATGCAAAATGTAATACAAGTGAAAGATACTTGCCAAACGCCCCTTAGAGGAATGATAGCTGCCCCCCTCCCTGTAAAATAGTTGATCCTGTTGCTAGAAGTACACTCATCTGCTTGGGTTTGCATTCTGTCTCTAGGGGCTCAGTAGGGGTCTCTTATACATGCCCATTTTTAGAAAAATGTCACCACCAACTTTTATTCCCGCACAGGGACTGCATCTTTGGTTAAAGAGCGTACGTGTTCATCTTATCAGAGGGCCTTTCTTAACTTGAACTACTCTCCACATTTCTACTTATTCTAGATTTAAGCTATGCCTTTAACCTTATTTACATGCATTTGTAAGTGAATTGTTCTAACACTGCTCAAAATTCTAAATAGACTATTTAAGAGACTGGAAACAATCAATATTCAGTGGCATTCTTTGGTAGAGAAACAATTTATGCTTTTATATTTCTTTTTGGCATAGCCCACTGTTCATCAGTATAACTGATGTGTAGCACAGCTGACCTCTGACAACATGGATGTGTTAATTCCTTCCAGCTGACATCATTTCAAGATCTGCATTATAGGGGACCTTCCTAGGCTTTGATGATTGTCTTGTGGGCTAGGCAGAGCAAAGCTTAGGGAGAATTAGATAACCTATGGTGTGATGTATATAGAATACAAGATTTTGGTTAAATAAATTTAGACATGCAAAATTCAGCAAATCTGAGAACCAATCATAAAATCCTTAAGTGGAAAGAATTTTTGAAGGTTTTTTTTTTTTTTTAATGCTGAGCCTTCTTTCTTAACCAGGTGATTGTGGCCAGTCTCAACTTCAGTGATTATTGACATAAACAAATGAATAACTGAAATAAAATAACTATATTATATGTAAGGCATGGTTCTCGCTATCTTACCTGTACTTCAAATATCCTTATGAGGTAATATTAGTACTGTTAGTAATATTAGTACTATTTCTATTTTACAGAAGAAGACACTGAGGCTCAGAAAGATTAAGTTGTTTTTCTGAGGACACGCTCTAGTAAAAGGCAGAAACAGGACTTGAACTCAAGTCAGCTTGCCTCTGAATCACAGCTTCTTTATATCACCAAAACACTAAAAATAGGGTCTGTCTAGTCATCTTTAGATTCTCTTTGGGAGAAGACCCTCTTACTTTCCTCACTCATTCCTTTGAGTCCTCTTGTTCTGATGAGAAAGTCACATAAATGTTACACAAAGTTGGAAGAGACTGTGGCGATTATTTAGTTCATCTTTGTGTTCTAGGGAAGAACTTTGCAAGGCATTCAAATAAGTTGGGTGATTGGGACTTCCTTTGCCTGTCTTTTTCGCTTAGAGATATACCCTCCATGCTTGCTTATATGTTACATGCTCAGAAAAGTCCTGATGTTGAACACAGTGTTTTCCAAATCTATTTGACCACAAACTTGTATCATCATTCTATGGAGGTAGCCCAACCCCCTCAAATCACAAGAGAGGATATTGAGAATAGAAAGGTCAAGAAGGTTCTTTTGGGCCACAGGCTTTCTGTTTCCTATAAAGCCATAAGAGTCAGCCAAATTTGGACTATTTGAGTTGTGTGAATCATTAAGTATATGATCAAAGACTCTAAACCAAAAGTCCTTTAACATTCCCAGTATTTTTTCAGAAGGCACCCGTCAAAGCAGTCAGCTTAAAAGGCGACTTTGGGCAATTATTACCTTATTAGAAGAAAAGGGTGGTGGGGAGTACAGTAAATACGTCACGAGCTTATTAATATGTCCTGAGTTTATTTCTGGCTGCTGTGGTGGGTTAGTAGCCAACTTAGAGGAAAGGGAGGAACCGGAGTTTGAAGAAGTGTTTCACTCTCAGGTCACATTTCTGCAAATGCAGGCAGGCTAGCTGACAGCAGGGCCTGGGAGTCCCTTGGGTGCCATTTTCACTTTTTTTCTTGTTCTGTCTCTATCCTGAACTGTATTTATTTGCACACAAGCCATTTTCTGCAGCATTTAAGAAAACCATTAACCACTTGCTTCTGTTTTTTCTGTAATGTATATCCAGCCCCTTCTCTGTTCTGCTTTGCCAGACCTGCTGAGATTTGGAGACCTTTGTAACAGGGACCCTAAGGGTTGGAATCCTTCTAGTTATTTGGCTGAGAAATGTCTCTACTTATTCTATTTATTCTCTCTTTAGTAATAAGCCAGGTTTGTTGTTTGTTGTTGTTGTCTTACATTCCCTAAGACTCCCTTATAAAGTCAAAATGGAGAATTATTTCACTTTTGAAATCATATTTTATGGAGCTTAATATCCTCTGAGATGCATGAGATGACATGAAAAGTTCAATGCAGTCTCTTCTGACAAATTCCTTGTGTGAATGACATTAACTGAAAAGCTAATATTTCTTTTCAGGCTCTTCTGCTGAATTTCGAAAATCGGGCCCATTTTGATATAGAAGGAGGGGAAGAAGTATCCTGGCTGAAACAGCATTTCTAGTCTGTCATTTTTTAAATGTTTATTTAGTTTGAGAGAGAGTGCAGGGGGAAGGGGCAGGGAGAGGAAGGAGAGAGAGAATCCCAAGCAGGCTCTGCACTGAGTGAGGGTCTTGAAACCCGAAGAACCATGAGATTGTGACCTTAGCCGAAATAGAGAGCTGGACACATAACCAACTGAGCCACCCAGATGCCCCTGTTCTGTCATTTTAATCTCTGTCTCTTCCTTCCCTCCCTCTCCTTTACTGCATCTAGAGCAGAATCGACACTGTGTGAGGCTCTCTCAACTCAGAAGCTTCCAAGTGCCCTGTGCAGAACAGTGTTGGTTACCTCAAAGGAGAGGGAACATTTATAGGTTGGCAGTGAGAGCATACAAATCAGTGACCAGCTGAAAGACAAAACTTAGAAAACGGAAACAACGAAGGCAGACTTGAAGAACAAGAAGCACAACAAATTGTAGCAAGATGCTTTGGGCCAGGAGGCCTCTGTGCCCTGGTATGGAAGAGGGAAGGATCAGGTAGAATCTCAGGAAGATAGGTACTTTGCATCGGGCCAAGGGTCCATACAATATGAATTCTAGCAATAGGCTGGGGACAGCAGGGCAGGTGTGAGCACTGGATAGGCAGAAAATAAAAACAAAACAAATACTCAGGAAAACTGAACAACAGCCCCCTTGATGGGAGCTTCATTACTTAACTGACTTTTGGCTGAAGTTGCCGAGAACCAGCCTTGAAGGTAACTCTGAATTAGTTTTCAGCAGCCCTCACACAGTTGTTTATGCAAGCACGCAGAATCTTAACCTGTATCTAAACCTCTGGTCTGTCTGTCAATTCGGAGGAACTTCCCCAAACAACTCAGATAACAACATAATGCTTGGAGCACCTAGATGGCTCAGTCAGTTAAGTGTCTGCTTCAGCTCAAGTCTGATCTCAGGGTTCATGAGTTTGAGCCCTGAATTGGGCTCACTGTTGTCAGCACAGAGCCCACTTTGGATCCTCTGCCCCTCCCCTTCTTGCTTGCGTGTGTGTGCTTGCACGCGCTCTCACTCTCTCTCTCTCTCTCTCTCTCTCAAAAATAAATAAATTTTAAAAAAGCATAGTGCTTTATGACAGACACAACCCCAAAGTAGACTCACTGAATTGTATTGGCATGATACATATGGTCAAAGTTAGGCAAAGCTAGTCTCCAAATCTATAAAACTGAATTCAGGTTAAATTGAGCAATCTGTTAAAGGAATCAAACTAGTGTATACGTGAGGATGAAGTACTGGGGAAATTTTTAAAGAAGTTTTGGGTACTTTAAATGGCCTTTCTGAACTTCCCCAGAATAGCAGAATAGTGTGTGTGTGTGTGTGTGTGTGTGTGTTTTAATTAAAAGATTGAAATTAATGTGCCTAGTCAAATAGATCCTGCCTTTTCAAAGCAAACTTACAACACCAACACAGAGGAAAACCTTTCTGGTATTTATAAGAGATGATGATGAAAAGCTATCTGCCTATATAGAGTCTATTTTAATCTCTTTCTGGGTAGGTTATTCTGATAAGAGTATGAATTATATATCTGTATTTTTATCTGTAAGAAAACCTATCTATAACCAGATAGTTTACCGTGAAGTTCTATCTGTGTTATATGTTCTGGATGTGTAAATTGATTCAACCACCACAACAGAATTCTTCGTGTAAAAAAAAAAAAAGTATTCAGACTTTTAAAGGTCACAGTGTGTTTAATCAAATAAGCCTTTTGCTAGATTTATAAATACTATCCAGATTTATTTTCAAATGCATGTAAGATACCAGTTTTTTTAAAGGATTTATTCACATATTATAAACCCAACATGAATTATCACTCATATGTCTTAGTTATATTTAGGCATAAATATAGGAGAGGCCTATATTCCAAAATTATTTCATTTCCTTATATAAAGAGCAATTTTTCACTAGGCAGTTTCACATTTCCAAAGGGTGCCAAATTAAAAAGGATAAAACACAATTTCATTTTATTTAGCCACGAAGAGGCACCCTGTGGTTGGGGCTTGAAGCTGCCTTCAACATTCTTTAGTGCCCAAGTGCTGGATGTTTCCTGCCTGTATCAACCCTGTGGCCTTTGTATTCACTCCTGGAAGTGAGTTACCAGTGGGGGGCGTACCACATGCACCTTTGGGCTAGTAGACTTTATGGGGAGTTCTTTATCATTTAAGAAGGCACCAGAGTCCTTGGCCGAGTACCTGAGATCCTGTTAGTTTAGTTTAGAATTCTTTGCTCTGAAAAATTCAGCCCTGCTACTAATTTTACACTCATTTTCTTTTTCTTCTCTTAACATAATGTTAAAAGTTTTCAGAGGGAGAATAAAATACTTCAAGATGGGCTTTCAACTAAAAAAAATCCACATTTATCTTTTTATAAATTTGGAGTTGAAAATTTGGGTGTGAAAGCTGCTGCATCTCACATTTCTGTCTTGCTCACATATTTAATTATACATGGCAGATCAGAGAAAGTTAGCTCAGGGTAAGGCTAATTAAAAGATGTTTCTTTATAGGTGCCATTAGCTGAATAGAAAGTGCTTGGAGTCTCATATTCTGTGTTTCTACCCTGATCGAAAAAGCAGGCATAAAAGGTCAGAGGAGGGCTGGTCCTCTGCATTTTAAATGTGAGTCCCAGCAAAGTGGAGAAACCTCAAATATCTCAATCCCAAGAAATAAGAGTGTTTATCTGTTTGTGATGCACCATGTATTCTGTTCCATGTTGAGATAGCACACAGAAGTAATATTGCTTGTATGCAAGATTATTGTGTGTGTATGTGTGTGTGTGTGTGTGTGTGTGTGCGTGCGTGCGTGTGCATTTATTGCTAATTTCTATACAGTAGCAGTAAAATCCTAACATCTCTAAAGTTGAGATGAGCTTTAAGGTAGGTCAGGCAACCTATACTCTGAACTAATGTTTGCCTGACACTTAAAAGAAAAAAAAATCGTTCGTTACATTAAGCCTTTTCCTGGAGAGTTTTGTACCCAAACAGCAACCTCATTGTTGTTTGATACAGAGGAAACAGACTGAGTGGTCTTAATTAAAAAGTGCTTTGCTGTACAAGTGTGAAATACGGGAGCAGTCACCCAGCCAGATGTTGAAGCACACAAATTAGGCTTAATTGAGCTGTTTTATTGTTGGGTTTTTATTTTATTTCAAAATGCAACAAGACAGTAAGAGCTTTAAGAGGGGGAAATTAAAGAACCCTCTTTGATTTTGGATTTAGCTGCTTAAATTTAGTGGAGTTTATTTATTTTAAGTTTTAATTTAAATTCCAATTAGTTAACATACCATGTAATATTATTTTCAGGTATAGAATATAGTGATTCAATACTTCCACACAACACCCAGTGCTCATCACATCAAATGCCCTCATTAATCCCCATCACCTATTTTACCCATCCCCTTATCACCTCACCTGTGGTAACTAACCATCAGTTTGCTGTCTATAGTTAAGAGTCTCTTTCTTAGTTTGCCTCTCTCTCTCTCTGTCTCTCTCTGTCTGTCTCTCTCTCTCTCTCTCTTTACCTCTTTGCTCATTTGTTTTGTTTCTTAAATTCCACGTGTGAGTGAAACCATATGGTACTTGTCTTGCTCTGACTTATTTTACTTAGCACAATACTCTCTAGCTCCATTCATGTCATAGCAAATGGCAAGATTTCATTTTTTATGGCTGAATAATATCCCATTATATATGTGTGTGTGCGCGCACACACCACATTTTCTTTATCCATTCATCAGTCAGTGGACATTTGAGCTGTTTCCAAAGAGAATATCTCTCTTCTTTATGAAAAGGAAGTTCTTTTCCTCTGGCAACTATGTCTAATGGATTCTTGGTGACAGAAGGGGCTAAATTTGAACTCAACTTCAGTGAGGTCGCTAATGTCTCTGGTTTTCATTTTGGATAGCAAAATAAAATTCGATCTGGCTTACAGGGATGTCTAGAAAGGTCTCCATTTCTCTTCCCTTTTCCTTTTATTAAGTTTATTTATTTTGGAGCACAAGTAGGGGAGGGGCAGAGAGAGAGGGAGAGAATCTCAAGATCATCAAGGGGCTCAATCTCACCAACCATGAGGTCATGACCTAAGCCAAAATCAAGGGTCCGATACTAAGCAGCTGAGCCACCCAGATACCCTTTCCTTTCTGATCTCACATTTGAAAAAAATCACTAATTGAATTTTGCTTTCTTTGTTACTTTTCCTTGGCAGTTCTACTCTTCAGCTGGTCCATGGTTGTTCTTTTAGTATCACTACAGGTTACATTGCATTTCTCAATGGTTAAGATATATCCCCTCCTCTCTCTCTCTCTCTCTCTCTCTTTTGTAAAAGCCAATTGATTGTCATAAACAATATAGTTTAACTGATGCTCCATTCAAAATGTTTACGTTACGTGTTCAAATCAGTCTTTCCCTACTCTTGTTGTAAAGTCATTTATAGTCATTTGGAATGGTTAAGGCCATTTCAAAGATTATCACGACCAAGGCACCAAATAAGGACGTTAAACACCAGATAGATTTGTCTATATCATGTAGGTTCTAGCACAGAGTTGGCATTTAATGAATACTATTTGGCTGATGATGGGTTCAAGAAGTAACTTTCTCAAGGCTACATGGCCACTCAGTGGTAAAAAAACTAAAAGAAAACTTACCTTTGGTGTCACATTATTTAGTCTGCCACTGGTTTGGTGACACATTTCCTCCTCCCCCAAAATGAATTCTGATTTTTGTGTTGTGGCATAGTTGGAAGAGAGTCTACCTTTCTCTTAACAAAATCATTTAGGGATCAAAGGACATAAATTTGAAATAGTAATGTGGGCACATATCTGATAAAAGTTCCATTTATGCACACAAATTGCTTTCTCTCTGCCTCAAACGCAAGCAGGGTCTTGAGATATACCTTCTAACTCAGAAAATTACCTGCTTTTTACAAATGTTAGTATTATATCCATGCAAGACATCATTAAAATTGGTTGTAGCAATATTCAAATGAAATACAAAGGGGAACATATTAGTGGGAGGAGGCACTATATAGACAATGTAATAATCAAGTACAAATAAGTGTATAGGGATAGTCATCCCTTTTCACACGATGCTGGGTAAGACTTGGAGAAGAGAGCTGCTTAGAAAAAGAATGCACTGGATCTAGCTGGGAAGTGCACTGTGGTTCCCCCTGCTCCTTTTTTTCTAAGCATGGGATCATAAGCTTCATAATTTTCATACTACAAGCGCAAATATTAATTACTACCTGTGCTCAGAAAGAAGTTTGGGAATTGTTTGACTTTTGATAGCTCCCTTGTAGAGTATCTACTCACGTGTGCAATGAGGATAAGCAGTGAAATGTATCCTTGACTCTAATTGTGATTTTATCTAACTGGACTCATGTATTTTGGTATGTAAGTGTGTCACATCTGTTTGTTTTTTGTTTTTTTTTTTTAATTATACTGCACATCCTTTTTATTTTATTCTCCCTTGAATCCGGTAATGGCCTTCATGACAATGGTCTGTATGAACCTAAGCATGGAAAAGAAATAAAGCTCTACAGAAGGAATGTTATTGTCATGGGTGACCTTTATTGCTAAGAGATGGTTTATGACATTACACATAATTTTTTAAGTTATTAATCATTTAGCATTCATTTTCAAAAATCGCCTAAGAAGCATGTCAGGAATTTTGTCTTTGAAGATTCTCACTTGTGTCCTTGTGGGAGTTTTGGGTGGCGACTGCTTATCCCCTATGACCTGGAGGCTCTCCTGGAAACACAAGTAAGAAATCGCTGATCATTTTGGACTAAATGTTTGCATAGTGGTAGAAGCAAAAATAGAAAGTCTAGCTCCTTCACTCAGTGTTGCTTTCCCTTTGCTCTCATGTCTCATCTAGAATACATTTATCTTGGACGCCAAATGATCTGCTATGCACAGCGGTTACTCACACACGCTACTCCCAACATTGGGAGTTGGGATATGGAGGGTGCTCAGTAAATGGTAGTTAAATTGAACTCACTCATTTATTTAACAGTTCTATTGTGTGCCAGGTACTGAGTTCAAGATAAAAGTATGGTTTAGTCTTGGTTCATGCACTTCTGGGATCACTCACAGCAAGGTAGATATTTTAACAAATTATTGCTGCATTTACCTTTGCCTTGGGACAAAGATTCATTTGAAATCCTAGAGGTAGTAACAGTTAAACTGAGTCTCGAGCAGGGCAGGACTTGAGTAGAGGTGATGAATGTCCCAGCAAGCGGCAACAACTGATGTAAAATTACAGAGACAAGAGCGAGTAACTTGGACAACAGCAAATGGCTCAGTGGGCCATATGTAATTAATCTGTGTGAGAGAGTACCGGTAGATGAGTTTGGAAGGAGTGGCAGGGACCCAGATAGTGGCATACCTTGTAATATGATGGAACTTGAGTTCATTTGTTCATGCATTCCGCAGTTCTTGTTTGAGTATCTGTGATGTATTCCAGGACTATTGGAGATGCAATGTCAAACAAGACTAATAAGTTCCATGTTCTCATAGAACTTAAATTCCAGTAGGGAAAAGTAAAAATAAACGAGTGAATATATAAAGAATATAATTACTGATTATTGTAAAAATAAATACCAGGAAGGAAAAAATACATAATGTGGTAGAAAATACCAGGAATGGAATGAAGGCAGACAGAGGTGCTTGTAGAAAGTGTAGTCAAAGAAGATGTTCTAAAGAAGACACTTAGCAGAGACCTGAAGGATGATAGAAGCCAGCTGTGGACAGGTGACAGAAGGGAGCCGTGGGCCCGTGAACCAATGAGTGCTCACCTGTGAGAAGAGTCTGGCGCCTAGGGGTGGTGAGAGAGAGTAGCCTGAGGTGCACATAGCCATCTGGACAGGTGCCACATCACCTCACAAGGGCTTGTGTGCTAGCTTGCTTATTCTCAGTCCAGTGGAAAGCCATTGATACAGATAGTGGAAGTGACATGATTGATAATTGTATAAAGACACTCTGGTTTCCATATACAGAATGGAAGAGTGAGACAAGAGTAGAGACTCAAGGAGAAAAGTTAGGAGAGGATATTGTTACACTCCCAAGATAAGAGGCAATACTTGTCTGGACTGGTAAAGTTTGAGATGGAAAGAAGTAGATGGTTGCAGTCTATATTTTGGAAGTTGAACCCACAGGAATTTGAACCAGTTTATATTTCTAGCCTGTAGAATCAGGACCATAGCCATAAATGACTTTTTATGTAACTGCCTTTTTTCCAGAGGGGAAGTAGTTCTTTGATGTCACATATGCACTAACAGGAGAAACATATAATGTGAAACAAGGACATACTTGTCTTGGCTTTAATTTTGTCTGATTGTCATAGCTGATGGTGTATTTCAAGCATGATGACCTTTTAGTTTTAGGGATAGGAAAAGAAGTCATGACTTTACTATGAATAGCAACAGATTGAATTCATTCCAGTACCCAACTAACCTTGTGTTCTCAGCTCCCTCTACTCCAAGGTAGAACAATCTCAGTGATTTGTGATGTTTTTTGATGCAGGAGCAAAAAGGGAGCTCCCTGGAATGATGGGACCTGAATCATTCATGGTCGGTGCGTTAAGACAGAAAGCCTCCTGAATAAGTCTGCAGGAGGAATAACTTAGGATTTTTTTAATGTTTACTTATTTATTTATTTTGAGATGGGGGGGCGGAGAGAGAGAGAGAGAGAGAGAGAAAGAATATCCCAAGCAGGCTCCATGCTATCAGTACAGAACTTAACGCAGGGCTCCATCTCATGAACTGTGAGATCATGACCTGACTCAAAATCAAGAGTCGGTTGCTTAAACATCTGAGCCATGCCAGGCACCCCCAACTTAGGATTTTTAAGAGACAGTTTTTATCAATAAAATAATTTTGGGCATGTCCAAATGCCAAAAGCAAATGATTTTGTTGCACCTTGGCACCAGTGAAAATTTTAATGGTTTTAAACAACAACAACAAATTTTATAACAGCACTTCCTGGCTGAAGAAGAAGGTTTTCCAGTCCCACCATGAGCCTGGTGAGAACAAATTGTCCAGTTGGCCATCTCATCAAGGTCACAGTGGTGCTCTCAGCAAAGGAGCCTCCAGACTGTTACTATTAGAAACCTTGACTAGAAACCTGGATAAATTATCAAGAGGTAAAGATGGTGACTGGAGAGCCTTTCAGGTTTAACAAAGACTAGTAGTAGAAACAAGTGTGGGACATGTTCTGGCAACAGTATGTAATTCTTATTTGGCTGGAGTATTGAGTTTTGGGGCATAGATGGGAGGTATGAAGAGCAATTGAGTGGTACTAGGGAAGCCTTGAGTTCCAGGGTCACCAGATGATCTAAGCAATCTACTATATCATACTACCAACCTTTCCACATTAGAAGTCAGGACAAGTATAAGATGAGATGAAAAAATAAGTACTGAGCTAACAGAATATTTACTGGAGGCTATCCTAGAAAACGGGCTGGATAGATATCAAATGGACATAATATGCATCACAGGGGAGATGTGCTCTCTGTGCCCATTGAGTAATTGAGTTATTCTCTACTCAATCTGTTCAGACCCATTTTGAATGTCAAGGAGTAAAGTTAATCCACCTTATCCTTCCATGTTCTCCTTATCCTACCATGTTGCTGGTAGATCTCCCAGACCACAGGATATTAGATGGATTATCTAATATCTATAGAGGATGAGCCAGTCCAGGTTGAGCTGGTATTGAGACTGAGGTTTGGGGGTGCTCACCAGGAAAGGTCCTCACTTGATACTAAGGTCAGCTTTCACCTGGTCACTTGGCCCTCTAGGTAGGGACCCTTTTGAAAGTCTCTTTTTTTCCCCCCTCTGTACCCTCGAGTTATGTCCTCTTGTGACTTCTTGTCCCTTCCTCAGCTTTAACTTTCCCTTGTCTCTGGGGGCATAATAGCATTTGTGCTGCAAACTTGCTGTGAAACATTGTGCTCTTTATTTATCCAGCATTGTATTTCTTTGAGTTTTGCACTTTCTTTTGAGTCCATGTACCTGCTTCAGTTTGGATAAGGGAGAAAGGAGGAAAACACATAACAACAACACAGAAGCCTGACACCAGAATGTCTATGAGAAAGGAAGGTATGCAGGAAACAAGCTGTCACACAGATAACCCCTTCCAGGGGTATATACTTGTCAACCCTAGTCTACCTGTGTTTCTCTTCTTCTTGAAGCGGGCAGCCTGGCAACAGTTTGGAGGAATTTTGAGAGCCCAGAATAAGAAACACGGGCCCTGGAATTTAATCCTCACTGTTGATGATTTGGTGACATTCAAGGACGAAGTCAGTAACCTCTTGTAGGACTTGATTCCTTATCTTCAAAATGAAGTAGTTGCCCAGATGAGGCCCACTTGGATGGTCCTTTGCAGACTTAACAGGCTATGGTTTAGCCTTTTTCAACCCGTGATACATTTGATTTATCTGGTTCTTCAACATGCATACATAGCTGGTTACCTAGAAAAAAAATCTGTATTGAAATAGCCAAGAATTGGATTTAGTTCCTTCAGCTGGGGCTTTCCTGGCCAGTGTTTGGCCTCTTGTGAACAAATAAATAGCCTTTCTCCTGAGCAGAGCTCATTTGTGATGTTGCGGTTTCCTAACCAGAAGAGGAAGAATATGCATCTCAAATAATTTCTTGAGGTTTTATTCACTGTTAGTTTAGTGCTGTTATATTTAGCCACATTTTAAGCTCTCCAATTTCCTTTGAAATGCACAGGGGAGGGAAATGAGGAAAGCAATTGGAAAACAATAGAAAAGACATTTAGAATAACAAGAGAAAGGCTTGGTGCAACCTACAAATGTTTGGGAAATACTTCAAGACTTTCTACAAAGCCTTAAACACACCACCTGTTTCTCTCTTTTGAGGCTTCAATGGGATGTATACACTGCTTTCAAAGCTATCAAGAGCTATAGAAGTTTTGCCTTCCAGTGAATAAATGTGCATCATCGACACCGCCTCTCACTCCCTGCTTCAGACCTTTTTGAAGATAAGTCTTTATCTTGGCTTTCTACTTCCTGCTTCATTAATTGCCCGGCTAAGCTAATGAAGCCCATTTGGTGTTGTGAACATTCAAAGCCTCAAGTGTATGAAAGCCACTGTCCTTTAATTATGTAAAACAGATATTAAAAAAGAATTCCCTGCCTCTAACCAGGATCAAGACACCAGGAATGAATTCTGAAATTTAAGCCCATTCAGAGCTGGGCTTTCGTGCTTATATTCTTTTGCCGATCTTAAAACACTGTGGCACCTCCTTCCAAGGTGTACTTTCTTTGTTTTACTCTTCCTCTCCTGCAACTGATGGTACAGGCCCTGGTGGACCCAGCTCCCACCCCGTTTGGTAGGTGACAGGAATCCTCCAAGTTAGGGATCATGATTTGGGAACTGTGATCTGGGTTTGGCATCCCTTTTACTCTCACAGGTGTCTTACTACATCTTGACAGGTGCCTGACATGAGATGCTGTCAGAGCTGGGATTTAACCTTGGAATGCCACCTTCAATTAGGGTGTTTCTGGATAGGAAACAATGAAATGGATCTGAGTGTTTGATGCCTCAATATTGTTGTATTTAATTTTATTTCTGTACCAGATGTACTGCCGGTGTGGGCATTTTTTTTTTCAGGTGTTACAAAAATAGGTGCTGGTTGTGCTCTGTCACTAGAACTGTGAGTTTGATGAGCTGTTCTTGGTGAAGAAGTCACATGAAGTAGGGCTGTCATCCTAAAATATATGCCATGGAAGGCAGATCTGCTATTGTTTTCATACCTTCACACTTAATGGGGTTTTAATTTATCATAAGTGTCTAGACTGCTAATAGCAATGAAACTCATTAGAAATCATTCTCCAAATATATGACATATAACAAAATAAATGATTGAGAACTTGAGATGAGGGAAAGGCTGTCAGTGGATAGGCTCCCTTCAAAACTGTGCACTGTGTGAATGCAGATGTTTGTGGAGAGTGTAGCCTTCCCCCTTCCCACCGCCCCCATGTTATTTGGTTGTTTTTTTTCCCTGAGCATACATATATTTAGCTCTGCCTAGCAAGAAAGGTATGATTCTCACACCTTATAATATACACAGTTTATACAAATGAGGGGACCTCATTTGTCCTCATGATAGTTTGGAGCTAGACAGATGACAAACAACAACAACAACAACAAATAAAATTTTAAATGTTGAGGCTTTGATTAGGCAGAATACAGACTCTCTCCCTCTGTCCAAAGATGCCCTAATCCCTGGGAACTGAATGAGTGTCATTACATGACAATGGGGAATTAAGGCTACAGATGGAATTGAGGTAGTTAAATCGCTGACCTTAAAATAAGGAGGTTATCCTGGATTATCCCAGTGGGCCTGGGGTAATCACAGCAGTCCTTAAAGTGGATGAGGGAGATGGAAGAGGAGATTAGGGTGATGCCCTGTGAAATGGACTTGACCTACTATTGCCCACTTTGAAGATGGACAGAGGGAGGCATGCATTCGGGATGTAGGCAGCCTTTAGAAGCTGGAAAAGAAGCCTCCAGATAGGAACTCAGCTCTGCCCACACCTTCGTTTTAACCCAATGAGACCCAGGTCATATTTCCAAACTACAGAAGGATAAGATGATAAATTTGTGTTGTTTAAAGCCACTAAATTTGTGGTAATTTGATACAGCAGTTAGGAAACCTCCTAAGTGAGGCAGTAGTTACCTCCTTTTCTTCCCCCCATTCATGTTTGGGCATAAAAGCACAGTTCTTCTTCCATTTGGAATTTTTCTCCTCTTTGATAACAGATGTCTTTGGCCCCAAGCTAGTTCTAACATTAAATATGTTCAGTTTGAATAGGTGCACAATCTGTTTTCTTCCCTCTGATCCCTGATATTACATGAAAAATTACTTACAGGCAGCTATTAAGACTCTTAGTGCTAATATTTTTTATTTGCTTATCAGGTTCTTGGTTCACAGTAAATGTTGTTTTTATTTTTATTATTATGCTGCTCCAGGCAGCTCAGACATCTCAGCCCATCTTGTTAGATTTAGGATGCATTTGCCTGAGTTTCTTTCTGTCTTTTCCTTCTGCTCCTTAAGACTCTCCTGATGGTTTCCTGTAAACTTTGTTCTTTCTCTATGCATTCTTTGTCTGAGATATATGTTTGGTATAAGAAAAGCAACACTGAATTGAATCAATCAAGAAATACTACCATGTTGTACATGGTTTTTAGTTTAAAGTAGGGCCTTAACCTAAAAATTATATAGTTAAAAACAAACAAACAAAAAAAAAAGAAATGACCTTGAAAATCTCATCTGTCATCCCTAAAGTAGGACAAAGAGATAACATTGTTTTCTGTATCTACTATGGCCAGTCTCTCCTCTATCTTTGGCACAGATTATTGGTTTTGGAGCTAAGAATCAGATAAAGTTGGCTGTGTTCTGGGGCCATGTCATACAAAGACGAAAAACCTTGATGTAATGAATTCTCACATGGTACCAAGCAGATATAATTAAATCAGTCTAAAGCGATTGTATTTACGGAAGTTGAAAGAACTGTGCTGTATAATACTTCCTTCCTCCCTTTCTTCTGATTCATTTACAGTTATATATTGAGTGTTTGCTATATTCCAGGCATGGCTTCTGAGAACAGTGGCCATTATGAAATTGTTGCTGTACTGTTTTTTAAAAGACTTTTTTTTTCATGTGTGTGTGTGTACACGTGACATTTTGGCTATAACAGCAGAAAGTGTCATTTGTTGTTGTTTACTTTCTTTTCAAGAAACCTTCCTATTAATCTATCCTCAAAGCATTTTTCTTCCAGCAGAGCAGCCTTCCCAGGCAGGCTTCAGAAGAGTTCTGGAAGAGTCGTGTTTGTGAGAATGAAATTCTCAACAGCCTGGTCATTGTGCTCCTTAAGGTTTGTGAGAGTCAGCTCTGCTTCAGCCAAGTTATTTGCATTTGCAAAGATCTCTTTCTAAATTAGCTGCTGAGGAGCAGCGCCTTTTTCAAGGAGAGGACTCTCTACCACTGTGTCAATAAGTTAGGGCCAAGAAGTTAGTGGTTCTCTGGTTGTCTATCTAAGCTTTATGGCTAATATGTCAGGGATGGGTATGATAAGATAGATTTCAAAACATTATTCATTGTTTCACTCCTGCTTCATCTTGCTTTGCTCATTGATTTCCTTCACGTCTACCCTGAGGACTTTACATTCACCCCAAACTCAGCAGATCTTTCTCACAGCAGGTCTACAGGCCATTGGCTTCTAAGAAGCACTAATGCTTGTCTCCTCTGATCTTTGTTTTACCCAAAGCCTCTGTGGTCTGATTGGTAGCAGGTACATGCTGAGCCCAGCATCAGAGGAGCCCATCAAAGACATTTTACATCATGTCAGCTCTCAACCATCCAAGACGTCAACGTGTCACTCTTGGTAGAAAGCAGAGGGAGGGTTGCCATCTTCACTTCATTGGTCATTCTAAGAGGCTCCCTTCTCTTCAATTACTCATGGGTGTCAGAAGAAGAAAGAGAACACTGAAGAGGTATTATGTGCTGTGGCACTTCAAAGGTGATTACTTGTTCTTCCCATCAATCATGTAAAGAAAATTCTCCTAGCTCGCTTGATAATCCTATTTTTCCTTTGCGGAAGGAGACTGACTTGCTGCCAGAGGAGCTGCCAAATTAGCAGTGTCATTACCAACTTTTGAACTCATTAGGGCTTATTTAGTATTCCCAAACAGTAGAGGGTCTGAAAAATAATTTCTCCAGTGGCGGGTATGAAGTGGAGGCAGTAACAGTTTTTCAGGAAACAAATTGCAGATTAATTTTTCAGATTTGCAGATATTATTGGTTGGGCACTTAGTGAAGGGTTAAATTTGTTTCTAGAATTAAATGATGCCAGGTCATATAGGTTGTTGTTGTTGTTGTTGTGTGTCATCATGCCCAGATTCCTTTTGTTTCTGAATCAAGGGAGAATACTTTCATATATGTAAAGCACTTACGTACACGTTTATATACACATATACTGTGTGCCTGGCACACAGTAGGTGCTGTGTATCAGTGCTGGCTGCTGTTGGTATTGCTGTTGTTGTTATCCCATCAATTTTAATTCACATATTGAGATTCATTTTTTGTTGTTGTTGAGACTTGATTTTATTATTTGGATTTGTGACCCAAAAGGCCATCTGGCCAGCTTGCTGGCTTCCTTCCTTCCGTCCATCCATTCATCCATCTATCCAGGCTGCCATCTGCTCATTTATTCATTCAACATTTGTTGAGCTTCATCTGTTTTGTGCCAGGAAGTGCACATACAACAGTGCCCTAGAGTCATAGTTCCTTCCTACTTGGAGCTCATGGTCTGTTGGGGATACAACCAAAAACAACAGCAAAAAAGGTACTAAGCAGACCAATGAAATTAGTTTAAACTGTGGTAAGTACTCTAAAGAAAGTAAATGTGTCATAAAGCCAACAAAGATTAATTACCTGTGTTTGTTAAGACCACTGATTATAGCTCTTTATAAGATGCATGCTTGAACTAATCCCCCAATGTTCAAAATCAACCTGTGAAACCATTTGGGATTATGTAGCCAGCTGTCATCCATCCCCCAGCAAACAGTGGACCCCATGTCATAGCTCACCATCCATGGTGGCCATGCCATCACCATCACACTTGGGGCTGTTCTTTTAAGTCTCCAGCTTTGTTTCAACCTCAAAGCACACATTTGGGCAAACTGGTCCAAAAACACATTCTCTTGAAAACGTTGCCTTATGTACTCCTTGCTGATCAAGTCTGAATATTTATTTACTGATTCAGCAAATATTTATTGAGTTCCTACCATGTGCCAGGCAGTTTCCATGTGTGAGCGTATTAACAGTGTATGGTATGCCTGGTACTAACATGAGCCAAGCTCATTATCCAATTAAATATGTTTGTTGACATTTATAGTGAATGTTAAGCTTTAAATCTTATGTAACTGGAAGATGCATTGTCTTTAAACACAGTAAGCAGAAGGGAATGGAACAGCATCGCATCTGTAAAGTCAGGCACATCCTAATAATTCCTATAGGTGAGGCTCATTCATAATGTTCATTTATATGAAGGAAGGAAAGGTCTCTGAAGGCAGAAACCAGGGAAGTGTTCCTGAAGAAGTCAGGAGTGAGATTATTTGTGAATTATAGTTAGGGTTTCCATGACCTGATAATATGGGGGCAGGGAGGCACTTCACATGGAGAGAGCATCATTTTATGCACAGAGTTACAGGCTGAGGGCAAAGAAATGGCCAATTTGGCCATGTTGCTAATCAGTGAGGGCAGGGGACTGATTGGCATTCAAATGCTCTTCTACTCTACCAGGTGATCTTTCTAGAATCTTACCTCTAGCTGTAAACTTAATATTTAGAGCCATTTTAAACTGACAACTTACTATATGTGAGGCACTTTCCAAATTGTTTTTCAGTTAGCCTCCCAACAGCTCTGTTGATCAGGTAGTATAGGATGTTTACAAATGGGGCAACTTAAGTCCGAGAGGGCAAGAAACTCACCCAAGGGCATGCAGCCAGTGACTGCCAGATGTGAACCATACTTGCCCAAAGGTACAGAAGAGGTCATTCTAAGGACTTTTGTGTAGTATCTCCTGTCCTGCTCCCCTTTTGTTATGTTTCTGGCTTTTAACAAGTATATGAGTTTCTGAAATGACACCATTTGGCATCCATCTTCTACCAGAATGATGGAAACTTTCTGGAAAAAAAAACAAAACTAATAACTTTAGGGTTCGCTTTGGCTTTGAAGGCACTGCAAGCCAAAACCCTTATGGTCAAGAAAGAAATAATAGGGGTGCCTGGATGACTCATTTGGAAGAGCATGTGACTCTTGATCTCTGGGTCACATGTCCTAGCCCCAGTTTGGGCATAGAGATGACTTTAAAAATATAAATAAACTTAAAGGAGGAAATTGTGAACAGTTTTGAATGTGCACTCGTGCATAAGTCAGTGTTCTATCGATTTCTAGCTGCTTACATGAAAAGGAAGGATTTACTATAAGTACAAAATTATGTCTTCTGGAACCTAAATGAAGGCTGTCCTACAGCCTTTGGAGGAACTTAGAGATGAAAAATTATAGAAACTTGGGTGGAATGATCTGTTCTTGGTCAAGTTCTCTCTGTGGGTCTGTACCATTCTTTCTCTCTGAGGGTCATGGACTACCTCTTTTCAGTCCACATAAAAGGACACATGGAGGCCTACATCTCCTGAGTGGATGTACTCCAAAATCCAGGTCACTCTGTTTTGTCCCTATTCTAAATGCTGAGGCATTCTATCCCTTTGGAAAGGGCAAGCCATTTCCAGAGAAGACACTGGGCACCCAGCTCAAATGATGGTGTCTCCAACACATACAAGAGAAGACACAGTCTCTGTCCTTGGCATCTCATTAGGGAGAATGCCAGCAGGAGGTGGCTGAAACAACAGTAAGGTCAGAGAACCTAGCACATCCCTGATTCTGAGGATGTGAAAAGAACAGGCAGGATTGGTGCAGAAAGTTAGTCCAGGAAAACTTCTAAATGCCTTATATCATGGAATTTCAGTTTCAAGCTCACTAAAACAGCTGTTGTGATTTCATATTCATAGTGATTTAAGGGAAATTATAAGTAGCTGATGACACTAGATACAAATACCCGGGTCTACACTCATCAGCATGTTACTCCTGTCTCCTCCTCTCATCCTTCTGCATTCACTGCACCACAGATTTTATACCCCAACAATAGTGGGTTATGGTAATTGACATCCACTCCACAAAAGGAATGAATGATGCCGTGCCTCCTTCATATCACCTGTCTCAGTTGTCATTTTAACTTGTGTAATTATTTGACTAATGTCTGTTTGCCTAGGTTCTAAACACCACAAATCTCTTGCCTCCAGTCTAGTGTCCGGCACAAGGTGGGAGCTCAGTATATGTGTGGAATGAATGAATGAATGAATGAATGAATGAATGATTCCTTGACCATAGCACCCTTGTTAAGCTCAGGTGGGAACAAGTAGAAGTGATTTAACTTCCAGCATTTGTGAAACCCCAACCTCTCTTTCCTTTATTATATTTTTCAACTTACAAAGGTAATATATGTTCACATACAAATTCACATAGTAAATTCAAAGACTGCACCAGAAGGGTAAAAAGTGAAAAAAGTAAAAAGCCAGGGTCATTTTCTCTTCCCAGTCCTGATTCTTTTTCCAGAAGTTACTCCTCTGAATCCATTGTAGAATAGTAGTCCCCCCTTATCTATGGGGGAACATTCTAAGACCCCCAGTGGATGCTGAAATTGTGGATAGTACCAAACCCTATAGATACAATTTCCTCCCTATACATACATACCTGTGACATGGTTTAATTTATAAATTCAGCACAGTAAGAGATTAGTGACAATAATGGATAATAAAATAGAACACTTATAATAATATGCTGAAATAAACATTATGTGAATATGGTCTCTCACTCTTTCAATATATCTTATTCTGTACTCACCCTTCTTTTTGTGATGATGTGAGATGGTAAATACCCACATCATGAGATGAAGTGAGGAGAGCGACATATTCATTGTGTCCTAGCAGTAGGCTACTGTTGACCTTCAGATGATTCATCAGAAGGAGGCTCATGTGCTCCTGGACTGTGGTTGACCACAGGTAACTGAAATTGCAGAAAGCCAAACAGTAGACAATGGGGAGGTGTATTATCCTTTCTGATGCTTATTTCTTGAGTTTGTTTAAAAAAATCATGTTGCTATAAACAGTGTGATTTTTTCCCACCTAATATGTTATGGACATCTTTCTTGTCAATACATCAATATGTCATTTATCACAGAGTATCAAAGGGCTAATTTGGTGCTGAGGGACTTTCGACAACCATTACAACAGAGCGTGCTTTAGGCCAAAGCTGGCTCACTGCCAGTTTTTTTTTAATAAAGATTTATTGGAACACAGACATACTCATCTGTTTACATAATGTCTTTGATTGCTCTCATGCTCTAATGCCAAGATGTTGCAGCAGAGGTCTTGTACCCTGCAATGCCTGAAATATTTACTCTCTCTTAAAAAAAATGTTTGCTGACCTCTAATATGGTCTACTCCACGTTTGTGTATCACTGTCTTGATGATCGGGCCAGGACCCCATATCAAGGACAATGCACTCCCCTCAGCCTGTTTGTCAGAAACACTAAAATCGCTTAGTGTTTGTGGATATTCGAGTTTCCTCTTTCTTTTGGCAAGTTTTGACAAGTGATTTGTGTTACTGGAAAGCAGACAGAGAAGATGCCTGGCTTGTGTGCTTGTTATTACTTCAATTTCACTAATTAAGATCCTTTTTATATTTCTCAAAAAAAAAAACAAAAAAACAAACACATAAATAGATACATACACTGCCCACATCTGTTTGTTTAATTGGGAACTTCCTAGTTTATTGCTAGATAGTTAATAAACCGGGCATAATTAAGTAATAGCCCACATTTATTACCATCACTCAGTAAGTAGCACAGTGTGTGAAGTATACATTCTTGGATTTCCTGATTGGAATCCATCCACAGTTAATATTTGGTTAGGGCGTGCTGGCATCTAGATAAAAGTACACATGACTACCTAATAGTACCTTGAACAGGGCCTTTTATCAGAAAGTAGCTCTACCTGAGTCAACTTTTAATTGACTTCAAGGTCATCTTGCCACTGTTAGTGCCCCAGGTGGGAGTGTGATGGAGAGTGGTGTGCACAGCAGTTTCCAGCCCCACCTGGCTTTGGAGGTGGCTTTGGAGGCATCTGTTCACTATGGACCTTGGCCAACTCTACAGTAAAAAGGAGCCCTTAAGTTTTTTAAGAGGCCTGGATGTTAAATTTTAATACATGGAACCACCCAGAACCTTGTATAAAACGCAAATTCCAGGATTCCATATGGCAGATTCAGGTTCAGTAGACCTGGGTTGGGGCCCAGAAATCTTCATTTTTAAATAAACCCCTCTGGTGATTCTGATGAGAATGTTCAGGGACCAAACTTGGAGAAGCACTGCCCTCCTCTGGCACCTTCCTCCATCCTCTCCTTCCCCACTTTCCCTTTCTCTTCTCAACTTTCTTTCTCTCTACCCCCATGCCAATGTGTACACACTCACAAAGTGTGGCTGTACTCAGCGGGGAAACTAGAACTCATCTCTTCTCCAGTCCACCCCACTCTGCCCTGATTTGTTCACAGGTTCTCTCTCTCTCTCTGTCTCCCACTCTGTGTCTTTCTCTCATGCAAATGTTTGCATCGAAGAAAATCACTGGATTCAACTCTGGGGCCAACTTTGTCATTAAAGGTTGCCAATCCTCACCCTTCTCAGGAATTCTAGGAATTCAGACAAGCTAAAGCCCACTGGCACCTGATGTGGCCTTGGGCCAGGCCTGTCTCACTCATCATGTTAGAGTCCCTCTCACAGCATTTGGTGAGTCAGTGCTCAGTAAATATTAGGTGAATGACACATGAATGAGAAATCAGTGCATGAATGAAATGGAAGACAAAGTATGTCTCAGAAATGTTACCAGCAGCTCATTAGAGCTGTAAGGCTCTCAAGATGTTTTATTTACCTGAAACCAAGTGTCTCCGCCTCAGAAATGGTTTATATTTGGAGACTGGATTTGAAAGATGTGTTTCTTTCAAAGCCGAACCTGTGTTTGGCCGCTGGCTTCTCTGGCAGATGTCCCCCTTTCCCAAACATACCCCTTCATCATGAGCACTGGAAAACAAATCGTGGATTTTCCTTTTGTTTTCACTTTTCCTAAAATCACAGAAGGTATCTCTGGATAGTGATTTTCGAGATTTTATGTACCCTCTTTTGGCTCATTTCAACCCTCTGTGACATTTGTAATTAATTTTTTTTCTTTCCAGGATCCACATTTTGAACTCTCAAATAATGTGGGAAATCACATTGAAATAAAATAAAAAAAAGATTTCCCCCTGCCTTTTCAAGATTATATGTTTGGGAATTAACTCAATGAGTTATAAACGTTCTTCATCATTAAAATAATGACAACAAATGATAGTTTGTGATGTTTCAAACATGCTGGAATGGAAAAAATCTGTAATTATCACATCTTTACTGTAAATTTTCAATAGTGTAAAACTGTCTGACATTCTTGGGGATTTTTTTCAGAGCTCATGAATCATAAGAATGCATCCTCTTCCCTCATTCTTTTTCTTCTCTTCAGTTAGTCATCTGGGCTGTGATTTCTGGTTGCTTGGGAGGGTCGTGTGACTTGGAGGACGAACTTAAAACTTGGCAGTTGGTTAGTAACTAGGAGCTCACCATTTATTTCCTTCCCACACATCTTTTTTGTTCACTTGGAATTAATTTTTTTTCAAAACAAAAGCAAACAAATGAGAGGAGAGAAGGTGCAGGCGGCTCATGACTGACTAGAAGCAAAGAAGGGGGGAGGAGAAAGAAGTTGAAAGGGCCAGGAGAAGAAAAGGCCAAGGGGCTGGACAGTTGAGGTGCTGAGAGCAGAGGGAGGCTTGGCAAAAGAAAGCACCATTTTTACATGTTCTGAGATGGATTTAAAAGTTAAAAATCAGTTTCGCTTTTAAAAAAGCCCCCATAGTGGCTTTTATTCTCCAACTGTGAAAAGAGTAACACCATCTTCAACTGTGTAGATAGATTTAAAAACAAAAAACAGTGGCACCTGGGTGGCTCATTCGGTTAAGTGTCTGACTTCGGCTCAGGTCATGATCTCATGGTTCATGAGTTCAAGCCCAGCATCAGGCTCTGTGCTGATGGCTCAGAGCCTGGAGGTTGCTTCGGATTCTGTCTCTTTCTCTCTCTGACCCTCCCCTGCTCATTCTCTGTCTCTATCTCTCAAAAATAAACATTGAAAGAAAAATTTTTTAAAAAATGTAAGAGGCTTCCTATTAAAGCAAGCCTGAGGTGCCGGTGCCCCCGCTGCTGACATAACAGCAACAAGTCAGTAGTGTGCACACCACCTCATGTGTTCCCCCATTGCCTTTGAAACAGTAACTCCCTCTGGTTTTGTTGCTCTATTTTCAAGTCACCAAAAAACAGTAGCTGTACTTATTAAAGCTTCTGAGCCATATCTCGGGCTGTAGGCTCTGCAGCATCTTGTTAGTCCTTCCAGAGAACACACAAAGTCATACAATCTCCACTGAACAAGGGAAGTGAATCCCAACAAGGCCAAGCAATTTGTTCAAGGGTACTTGTAAGTGATAGACCTGAGATTCAAAGTCATGTGTGTGTATGTGTATGTGTGTGTGTGTGTGTTTGTGTGTGTGTCTTTTTAAACTTTCAGTTTTGAAATAATTTTAGATGCGCAAAAATGTTGCAATCATAGTATAAAGAATTCTTGTAAGTCTTCCTTTAGATTCTCCAGATATTAATACTTGACCTTGCTTCATCATATTTTCTCTCTATATATATTTTTTCTGAAATTTTTGCAATAAGTTGCAGACAATGATGCTCTCTTCTACATACTTCAGTATGTAATTTCTATAAAAAAAAAGACAGTGTCTTAGAAAATCAGTGTATGGGGTGCCTGGGTGGCTTAGTCAGTTGAGCGACCGACTTCGGCTCAGGTCATGATCTCATGGTTTGTGAGTTCGAGTCCCGCGTTGGGCTCTGTGCTGCCAGCTCAGAGCCTGGAGCCTGCTTCTGATTCTGTCTCCCTCTCTCTCTGACCCTCCCCCACTCATGCTCTGTCTCTCTCTGCCTCAGAAATAAATTAAAAAAAAACATTAAAAAATCAGTGTATGGCTATCAAGCCAGGAAATAAACATTGATTCAGTGCTGTTGGACTTACTGTAATTTTGACAATGTGCTTTTTTTTCCTGGTCTGTGTTCCAATCTATGATCATACATTATATTTAGTTTTCATGTCTCTTAGTGTCTTTTTTTTTTTTTTTTGAGAGAGAGAGATCATGCAAGTAGGGAGAGGGACAGAGGGAAAGGCAGAGAGAGAGAGAGAGAGAGAGAGAGAGAGAGAGAGAGAGAGAGAGAGAGAGAATCTTAAGCAGGCTCTATACTCAGCAAGGAGCCTGACAGGGGGCCCGATCCCATGACCCTGGCATCATGATGTGAGCCGAAATCAAGAGTTGGACACTCAACCAACTGAGCCACCCAGGCGCCCCTCTTGGTATCTTCTTAATGTCAATTTCTCAGACTCCTAGTCTTTCATTATTGTGACATTTTTGGAAAATAGAGACCTGCTGCTTTCCTGAATCTTCCTTAATTTGGGTTTATCTGATAATGTGATATTCTTTCATGATCCATTGGAATGGAATCACATTTGCATTTTTGACAGGAATGCCACAGAAGTAATACTGTATCCTGAGAGCATTATATGGAGAAGCATATGGTGTCTATTTGTCCCATTCCTGATAATACTTGTTAACTTTGATCACTTGGTTATTGTGCCAGGCTTTTCCCACTTCATTTTACCCTTTCTAATTAATAATTATATCTTAAAGAGAGATACCTTTAAACAATTGAAATATCTTCTTTTTATGATACTTTTGTCCATTTGTTTTAGCATTCACTAATGCTTCTTACCTGCAACGATTATTGTGGAGATTGCCAAATGGTGATGTATGTATTAGTTGGGGTTTTATAAGGAAGAGCTTTTCTTTCTCCTCTTTTTATTTATCTATTTATAGCAGCATGAATTCACATATTTATTTTTATTCTATAGGTTATGGTCAGTTACTGTTATCACTTTGTTTTGCTCAGAATATATCAGGTTTAGCGAGGGGAGCCCCTTTGGGCTGATTCAGGTGTCCTTTTGCCATGCCTCCTGTAATTTTTTTCAGACTTTTCTTGCTTTCTAGAACCACAAGATACTCCAGACTCATCTTGTTTCTTCCATGTCCCTTCCCTGGAATCGCCATTTCTCCAAGGAGCTCTGGTTCTTTTTGCTGAAGAGTTGTATTTAGAAACCAAGAGCTGGATATTAAGTGTCCTCACTGGTACTGTGCTGTCATTGCTTCCCAGCCTCTCCATGGGTACATTAGGAAATGCCTATTTATGCACACATTACATCTATACCTTGATTTCAGTTTGTGTATTGAAAACTGCGAATTCACAGTGATACATACTTTCAATCTATCATAAGCCTTCTGTGGGCTCCGCTCCTGAAATACATGCTTTGGAGTCCTTGAATGATTTTTAGTTGTCACTGTTTTCAACACTTCTCTTTTGAATGCTTTTTTTTTCCTTTAGGGAAAATATATTTCTGTGTCTCCTAAGTTTTGTCTATTTTATTTCACTAGCTATTTATTACAAACAGCTTAATTTTTTGTCTTAAATTATCTTCAGTGTCTCATAGGAAAGGGGAGATATGTTTTCCTCCTACTTTTCAATCACATATCACTTTGGTGACTATTTTACTTTTTATGCTTGTTTTAGGAGTAAAACACAGAGTTTGATTTTTTTTCCTCTCCTGATTAGGATTGCTTTAATGGTTTTAATTATCTTGGTTTCTTTCACTTTTCTCCTTAAAACTAATGAAAAATAATTGTTACTCGTAGGAATCCTCAGCATCTCTGCCACTATCTCAAACTATCAGGTGACATGAGGTAATAATTACCCAATCTCTCTGTGTCTGTCTATGAAAACATGCATTGGTAATCCCAATCTGCCTCTAATCTCCTTTCAAAAAAAGGGGAGAGAGAGAGAGGGAGAAAGAGAGAAAGGAGAAGGAGGATGAGGTGGAGATGGTGGCGAAGGAGAAGAAGAAGGAAGAGCGGGGGAAGGGGAAGAGGAGAAAGAGGGAAAAAGAAGGGTCACGTCCTTCTGGAAGTTTTTGGTTCAGCCATATTACTTCATGGTGTGGTTTATAAAACCTTCTTCCACAAGCAACATAAAGTGAGTTTATGAAGAAAATATGAGACATTTTCTAAGTTGGCTCTTTAAAGAAAAAGCAATAGGCTTTTCTGAATTTTAGGCATAGCCAACTTAATATTCCAGTACCAGGCTTCATTCTGAATATTTTGAATATTTATGGGGCTTGATATGTGGACTTTTTAAAAGGTCACTTGGAAATGAAGTCACTTTTATTTTAGAGTTGGAGAAGGTGAACATGAAAAAGGAACGAGCTTTTAATGGAAACCATGATGTCTTTTCTCCTGCAAAAGGTCTTAGTTTCCTGTAGTAATTGTATTTTTTTAATGGTGTTCCTTATATGAGACGACTGCATCTTGATGTATGAAAGTATTTCAGCTCAAGAATCGGGGTTCCCACCACAAACTGACTGTCATTTTGACCTGGTACTTTTGTTTCAGCCCAGGCAATTACTGCAGATAAGAACAATCAGCAGTATTCACCCACAACCCCTCTATGCGTTTTTCTTAGTTGAGATACTTCTGTTTGCACATGATAGTCCTCGATTTAAGCTATCTTAAGAGCAAAAGGAACTGCCATTATAAGAATTCAGGCTGTGCCATAGACCATAGGGGAAGAGGATAAAGTGGGCTTTGTGAGAAGGGCAGGCCTCAGGACCAGGAGCCAAGGGAACTATTCTCTTAACTTCTCTGAGTCTCATAATATATGACCACGGAGGTATAGAGAAAAACAGTCCTAGAAGGGACCTGTGATCAGATTATTTTGGGAATAATCTACATCAATCTGATTGATCTAAACCACATCAATCTGATTTTAGAGTTTCACAATACCCATTGGAATATTAAAAGCTCTTTGGGCACCTGGGTCGCTCGGACTCTTGGTTTCTACTCAGGTCATGATCTCATGGTTTGAGAGAGAGCCCCGCTTTGGTCTCTGGGCTAACAGCTCAGAGTGTGGAGCCTGCTTTAGATTCTGTGTCTCCCCCTCACTCTGCCTCTCCCCCAATTCTACTCTTTCTCAAAATAAATAAATAAACTTTAAAAAATAAAAATAAAAGAATATTAAAAGCTCTACAGTTTCCATGGTAAAGAAATCCATTTAACCTTCTTTAACCCAATGATTTCCAAACATGTTTGACCATTGCATTGAGAAATCTCACTTTAGACAAAGCACTTAAATCATAAAAGAATTAAATCTGTCAGATCCATGCAGTTCTATTATATTGTGTTTTAAATAATATGGATGAGGATTTGTTAAGTAACTGGTTTAAAGTCACACTACTGTGTCCAATGCTTTTCACACTGGGGCTTATAATTATGGACCTTGGCTGAAGAAGTATCCACTGACAGCTGTTTACTTTAGACCCATACTCTACAGGCCTAGCATTTAAAGAAACTCTCATTTTAAATGTAGTGATTAACTGTTATTTGGTTGGTTCCCTTGACAGGCATCCTGCTGTTTCACAAACCATCCATCAATTCTGATTAAGAATGTACCTTTATTTCCTGTGCATGACAAATATATTTTCTGCTGTTTCTAGTCATAGGCATGTTGGCTCCAAATCTTGTTAAGATTTTTGTCATTCCAAATGGTGATGTTTCAAAAGAGTTGAAAATGGCTAGCATATTAGCCTAGTTCTTGAACCCAACCAAAATCAATTTTGGTTGAATTTACCTTAATGCTCACTCTTTCTGTTTAATGTTTTTATGTCTTGGACCCAGAGGAAGGGAGGTGTTGTGTCCAGGATTCTAAGAGGCTATAGACACAATGGCTTTATTAAATAAATCCAAATGAATGCTAGTGAGGACAGTAAAGTTTTCCATGGATAAGTCTTTTGGGGAAGTGAAAAGAAGGTAATGAAATCCCAGAAATGAAAAGCTGAGGGAAGTGTGTAGGTAGGAGGAATAAATCCCAAGAGAATATACTTTTATACTTTCTAACAATAAGAATAATGTGTTCTTAAAGGAATGCAATTTTTTTCCTTATAGAAAAAAAATAATTATTATCATTATATAATAATAATTAATTATTATATAATAATTAAAATATAATTTCCTTATAATTAGTAGGAATAGCAGAAGTGGTAATAACATCCTATCAGTTGTAATGTGTCTCTTGTCCATAAAGCTGGGCCAAGTGACGTGTTAAATGCCCTTAAGATGGTATATTTCTCACATGTAGCCATTTGCTAACTGGCTGAAAGAATGAATAAATTTTCATTTGGTTCCGCCTAGGGGTAAGAATTTTTGATGCTCAGCAGGAGGGTAAGTCAAAGAAGAATAAGCTATAACTTGCCTCAAAGGTGTTTATAATGTAAAGAGGGATAAAAGACTGGGCACAATAGATGTAAATGTACATTTACAAAAATGTAAAGAGGGATAAAAGACTGGGTAGGCAGTGTCATAGGAGAGGTTAACACTGTGGAAGTTTAGCAACAAAGGGGAGATGGTATAAATTCTCTCAGTGAGTTATGGTCCACAGGATGGTCAAGGGAGATGGGAGCCAAGATTGCCTGTTGAAAAAACATTTACTTGGTAGGATGGCTTTCCTATCTTTTGAGAAAACAAGTTTAATAGAAGAATAAAAGCAGTGACCAGAGTACAAATGGCTAAAAAGAGAGTAGAGATAGTTAGTATCAACATCACTATTGAAAACATGAAGGGCAGGGAAGAAAAGAGGTTTTGAAATAGAGTAAAAGTGAGAGAGATACAAATGCCGTGAGGGCTTATATTTAGAGAAGGTTGATTCTGAAGTTATTTGGTGTCCCAGCATAATGAGACATAGATGATGGAAACAGAGCTGTCATCCTTGTCTTTCATTCAGCAGAAGATACTTTGTAAGATGATAAGGCAAGGTTAATGAGTAAGGCAATCCCTGATCTCAGTAGCTTTGTTGCACATAAACTCATAAATGTCATATACTGAAGGGGTGCATGGAATAAGATCACCCCTACTACTTAATATGCTCAAGGGACCTTATTTTCAAACATTAGGTGGGGGCACAATATTTACCTGTGGAGTTAACAAGCGACTTACTAACACAGTCACTTGAGTTGTTAATTAATGTGTAATTTTTTAATTGCTCACACCTGCAGAAATTTCCTCCAATAGGAAAGAAGACCTAGTTTCAACCCTGGGTGGTTTGAGTTGGGATTTTCTTCATTGGGTGTATAAATAATTGTAATTCCTCTTATTCAGTAACATAAATGCAGTTATCCATGGAGTGTGTACTGACCACGAACTTAGAATAAGGCACATTGGCATGGGGCCCAAATAGGACAAATTGGAATGGGCAAGATGGTTGAATCTCTCCTTCAAGCAGCAAACCAATCTAGCTGGGAAGAGAAGGCATGGATAGATGAAATAATTAGTAATTAAGAAAGTATTACATCCCACTACTATATAATGCTAGCCTGGATGCTCTCAGCAAAAGCTAGTACAGAAGATGTGAAATGCTATATACTAACAGGGGTTAAGAGCACAAGCTCAAGATGGGTTGGAATCCTGGTTTGCCCATTTATGAGCTCTGTGCCATTGGACAAGCCACTTGACTTTTTGGTTCTCTATGTCTCCATCTGTTTAATAGGGATAATAATATTGGCTACCTCAAAGAGTTATTAAAAAGATTAAGTAAATTATATATTAAGTAAAGATTAAGTTATTCAAAAGATTAAGTAAATTAACATATATTGGTTCACAACCTCTGGAGCTTCCTGGATAAAATGTAAAATGAAAGGTAAGGAGAGACAGAAGAAAGAGGCAGACCACTCTACATTGGTAGGTGGCAGCTTTTATTAAAGCAAGGAAATTTTTATGAGGCTTGTCTCTGCAGTTTCAAGATGAGTAGATCTCCACACCCACCTTCCAGAGTCTTAAAAGTTGATATAGAGGCCTTACCTGGGTCAGTCACATATATTATCCAGATGGTCTCAACACATCACTGTCCCAAGGCTGTGACTTGGGGCAGAACTCAGTGTGGGGAAGGCAAGCAGAACACACATTCCACGGACATGGAATGGGGTGAGGAATCTTTGATTGTCTGGCTCCAGCTCATGGGTCAACAGGCAGTCATTCCCTCTTGAGGGCTTCCTCTAATACTATACATAATGTGTTGAATAGTATCTAAATAATCACATACAAATTCTTAGGTATTCTTGTTTTTGTTGTTGGCTTGCTTGTTTTTTTTTTTTTTTTTTTGTTTTGCTATGGAACTGATATAGGCTCCTCATTGTTTCCTCTCCTCTGGCTTCTTGCATGAAGGGGCTTTGGGGTATTAAGTTGATGTTTCTTCCAAGAGTGCAGTCTTGGTTTGACTAGATAATTGGACATGAGAGTCAGAATGGAGTGAAATGGAAGGTTTGGGAGGGCCGAAAAAGATAACCTTGGAGGGATGGGTTAAGTGAGAAGAATGCCCAGGGCTTTCAGCTTTTGCTTATGCCTTATACTTCAGAGGCAGTGGATAAGAGTGCTGGCTCTGAGGACACTCGTTCATTCATACAGAGTTGCAGAATGAACACATTCTGGGTGATGGGTCACTGGCTACCTGGCTTTAGGGTGGGACTCCAAAGCCTCCTATCTGAGTGACCGTGGACACATTACTTCCCCTTTGTGTGCCTCAGTTTCCACTGAGTACTACTTTATTCACAAGATCGGGGTAATGGTGAAATGGCTGAAGTGTATTTGCCAAAGCCCCCTGACCCACAATGAGCCACTGAAGCTATACTCCCCGGCAAATGAAAGAATGGTCACAGTTCCACCTACTGTCTTGGTCAGCTTTGGTGAGTCATTCAACTTGTCTTAAGTACACCTCAAATTCTTCATCTTTAAAACAGGATAAAGGTAGTACTTACCTTATATGGCTGTTGTGAAGATGAAATAAGTGTCTGGGATAGCACCTGAGTCAGAGGACGCATTGTATAGTTACAGCTGCTTCTGCTCCTGTCGTTATTAATTATAGCAGCGGTGAAGCTGGTTGTAGTTCTACTTGTGAGACAGAAACGGATGAGCCACACAGAACACACAAACAAGGCTGAGTGCTAGAGAAATGCAGGGTCCTGAGGAATCCAGGTTTACTTTGTTTTCTATTGGGGTCAGCTTATTAAGATGTTAATACTTCGCTTGTTTTTCCTGATTGTTGAGCCATGGTCATTGGTATGCAAGAAATTACCTTCTTTCCTCTCAGCACGTGTTTTCAGCACATCTCAAGCTAATGCATCCTTCTGTCCCAGTCTCACTGCCCGTGGCTAAGTGGATAGGAGTGTATTTCATGGAAATATGCTCAGTAACCCTGAGCTCTGGGCCAGGCAAGAACAAAGCACACCCTGGCATTTGAGTCTTTTGTGTTTTTTAACTTCGTGTGACATAGTGTGGGTTGGGTTTAGTTGCTAGAACAGCGACATAAGTATTTATAGAGAATGTACAACTCTCCTCAAAGAACAGAAGATATCATGTTCATCAAATGTCTGATAGATGGAGGTCCACGAAGCAAAGAAAATCCATTCTCTGTCTTGTTCTCCCATCAGGTTATAGAAGCTGAATTCCAGGCATCTTGATGCCTTTTACTGGCATATACTCCTACCCAGTTTGGAGGATCCTTATCTACAAACTCATTACTCTCCTAGTAGGAAATGGTCACCTTCTCAATCAGGAATGTAGCACAAGACCAACCATTTCTAACTTCTCCCTGGTGTAAGATGTCATTGAAGTCTGACCTCCCTATGCCATCCCTTTCCTTTTTCCTTTCTCTCAAGAATGGTTTAACCCTGAGGAGAGTCAGGGAAACCACAGCTGTGAAAGTCAGAGGTTATCAAACTTGGGTGTGCCTCACAGTCACCCAGGAGCCTAATTAAAATGCAGAGTCTTGGGAAGATTCCCCATGATCCTGATTCATCAGGTCCCACCTGGGTGCTGCATTGGGTAACCACATTCATGAAAAATACTGATGCTGGTACCCCAAGGAGTTTCATACCTTGAGACACATTGTGCTAAGAGATGTTTCCCAGCCCTAACCTATCTGAAGATCTTGGCAACAGCCACTACGCAGAGTGTAGGATTTGAGAAGTTCTCTAGGATAATGGCATTGAAAAAATGACAAAGTCCTGAGTTTCTGCAAGTAAAGGACAGGCTGCTGCCTACAGAACCATTTCAGGGCAGAAACAACGAGGGGTTAGCAAGTCAGGTTTTGCCTGAGCCGAATAACTCAATTTTGATTTTCTTTTTTGCATGCCTGTTACTCACTTCTACTGATGACGTAGTTCAAATCAAACTTCTTGTAGGCTTTGGGAATAACAAAGAGAATAGGACAGACATGGTCCCTGCCTTCCCAGTTTATGTTGTTGCAGACAGACAAACCAGTAAACAAACACTTATGTAAAATAATGACAGGTTTGGGGTAGTGCTAAAAAAAAAAAATCTGAACAGGCTCTGACAGACAGTGGAGGGAACACATTATACATAGGTCAGGAGGAGTTTACTCCAGTGATGTTAAAGAGCGGCATCTAAAGCACTGAACAGTGGTCAGCCATGCCTAGTGTGGAGACAGTCATTCGGGTGAAGGCAAGGGCCAAGACAAACTCAAGAGGGAGGAAAGCTTGGCATGACAAAGGAATGGAAAGGCCAGTACTAAAATGTTGCACTTTCCCATGCCAGCTACACGTTGTAATTTCAATGTTCCTAGTAGCCACAGTAAAAACAGGTTTTAAGGACGTAAGTGAAATTGATTTCACTCATGTATTTTCTCGAGCTTAATATCTCCAAAATGGTAAAATTTCAACATATAAGCCATGAAAAACAATACTAATGGGATTCTTTTACATCCTGTTTTTCTTATGCTAAGTCTTGGAAATCTTGTTTGTATGTTACACCTTTAGCATATCTCTATTTGGGCTAGCCACAGTTCATGTGCTCAGTAGCCCCATGTGGCTAGTGGCCACTCTAGTGGACAGAGAAGAACTAGAACTAAGCAAAAAAGAGAGTGGAATGGTTAAAGTTAGAAATACAGGCGGGAGCAGATGAGAAAGGGCCTTATAGACTATGGTGAAGCCTACATGAAATTGGACAAGAGCTTTCTCTTAAAAAGAGGGCCCAGAGCAAAAGCAGTTTGTAAACTACAAGTAGCCCTCATATTGTCATGTGAGTGGGCCTGTAGGAATTATCCCCCTTCCCTGCCCGGAAGACAGCACATAGTAGCAGATTTTAGTTGACTCCTTTGAAGGAAAGAACAAGTTAGGAAGGAAAATCCATGTTACCTTGCTGTGATTCCTTCTATCTCTCTGACTGTATCCTTTTTATTGTAAGTTTTTATTTATTTATATTTAGAGAGAGAGAGAGAGAGAGAGAGTACAAGGGCATGTGTGGGAGGGGTGGAGAGAGAGGGAGAGAGAGAGAATACCAAGCAGGCTCCACACCGTCAGTGCTAAGTCCTATGCTGGGCTCGAATTCACAAACGGTGAGATCATGACCTGAGCTGAAATCAAGAGTTGGCTGCTTAACCAACTGAGCCACCCAGGCGCCCCAACTGTATCCTTGTATTGAGCCGAGGCACCCTGCCTCTTGTCTGGCAGTTGGGTTCATTCACTCTAGTTTGCATCTCATCTCTAAAGACACCTGAGCAGTTGGAGCCCACTGCTGCTGTCCCCAAAGGATCTCGATGTTAGCAGTTAAGGAGCGTGACCAAACTCCCAAATCTCTATTGGTCTTCTCTAGCCTACCTGCCATGGACATAGGGACATGTGCCATTTGGGTTTTTGCAGCAGCTTCTGGTATCAGGTAACTATGAAAAAAAAATGTTAATAATGGAAGCTATGCAGGAATCATGACTTGGATTTGTTCCATTTAATCATTCATTCAGCACAAGTCTGACACCCTGAATGAGCTCCGTATGTATTTTTTGAAGAGTCAATGGATGAAGGAGCACATCTCTCTTGGGCACCAACAATATTCCAAGTGCTTTTAGAAGCTGCAGCTACAATGGCACATAATATAGAGATAGACAGTCCACGCCTCTATTTTAATTTCTTGGGATTAGCTGTTCAGAATACCTAGAGAGCTTTTAAAAATATGATTGTCAGATCCTTCCCAACCTGGTAGGTCACTCCTTCAAGATGGGATCAGATCCAGGGCCCCTCCCACCTGATTCTGGACCCAGTGGACACCATGTTGGCAGTTAAAAAAGCATGACAGCATCTCCTGGGGTTGGGAGGGATGCAGACAATAGGAAGCAATGGAAGTATGCAAGAAGGTCCCCTAAACCAGCACAGAATGCTTCCTGGAATAGGTGTCATCTAAGCTGTGAACTGAAAGGCAAGAATAAGCTGGGTAAATGAAAGAAGAGAGAAAAGTGTGTCAGACAGAAGGAGCTTGTAGATCAGAAATTGATACAGTCTTGCTCCCACTTTCTATTTGTCCCTCTCTTAGGATGCCGTGTCTGTGAGTGTGTTTGGAAAGGTATAAACCTCTCTATGAATGTAAAGTATTATTATTTTATGGATTTCATTGGAGGGAACCTATGTTGACTGGTGGGTGAGGAGGATGAATATTTGATAGGCAGGGAATGAGCTGTGCCGCCCAGAATGTCTCTGAGAAGCAACTTTAGTGGAATCACAGCAGACTTCCCCCCTCAGCCCTAGGGCCCAGAATGTTGTAGTGAATTGAATTATTTAAGAGGGAAATAATGGTTAATCTGAAAAATTTCTCTAAAATGCATATGCCTCTTTTACTGGCTTGGACTTGAGCTCCGTAAGAGCAGGGGCCTCCCCTGTCTTTTTCTGGATCTTCAGTGCCCGGAGTGCGGTTTACAGCATGTGCGTGCTCCATGAGTACATGTTTCCATTGAAACAGAAAGGTGACGTTGACATTGTCATCTTGAAATGATCCCATGTTATGGCAGGATTTGCAACAAGTTAGGGTCAAACTGTGCATCAACTATGTTGGAATTATTTTGCTGCCGTTTTGGGCTCTTTGTAAAATTTTATAGCAAAATTAATGCATAAATACTTCTCATTATTCATTTTAAATTCCATAGTACAAAACACGAAATCCCTCTGTTTACCTGTCCCTTTCCAGAGGTTACGGCTCTCAGAAGACTTGTGTGTATCCCTGTAGACCCTGTTCTGCCCCTTAATTTACGATGCACACACACGGAAGAAGCACATTGACAGAATCAGTTATTCATCTTGTTCTGGTTGCATTTTTGCTTTTAAGGGTATGTTTTGGCCTTACATGCTCATGAGGGCATTTGTAAGGCTATTCATTTTTTTGATGTTTATTTTTGAGAGAGAGAGAGAGAGAGAGAGAGAGAGAGAGAGAGAGAGAAACCCAAGCAGGCCCTGTGCTGTCATCAGAGAGCCCGATGAGGGACTCAAACTCACGAACTGTGAGATCATGACCTGAGCCAAAATCAAGACTTGGAAATTTACCCAACTCAGCCACCCAGGCACCCCAAGGCTACTCATTCTTTTTAATGGCTTCACAGAATTTCATGTACAGAAGTACCACCATTTATTTAGCCGCTCCTATGTTTTAGTAATTTAGTAACAGTAGTATAATAAACATCCTTTTACCTATATTTTATGTGCATTAATATATTTAACATAGATTCTTAGGACTTGAAATTTTTAAAAGAATAGCTTTTCTGTTCAGTCATTCCTGTGTGTGTGTGCATGTGTGGTGTTTATTTTTTTGCCTCTTTTTACTAAACACCAGATACAGATAAATTTTTCATGACACATTTTTAGTTGGCAGCTTCTTTATTTTGATTTTTTTTAAGTTGGCTGTTTCTTATTAGAAAATGTAATTGTAAAATTTAAATGTTATGTGGAATCAAGCATTTCATCTAAACAAAAAAAAGCAGTTAGTTTACAAATAATATTTTGAAGCATTGAATAGTTTTGTGCCCTTTAGACTAGGGAACACTGTCAGCCAAGGGTACCCTGCTGCACTGCCTCGCCATTTGTATCCTAGTCCTAGAAATAGTAACCTCTGGACTCAAACAGTGTACAACTCACACAACGACACAGTGCCCCCCTGATGTCTGGTGTTTTCTACTGTCAGTAATTTTATTCTTGTTCTCAGGATGTCCAGTTAATGCTGGGTAATTTGGTTGCAGAGTCAGGGTCGGTTACATTGCGCCATTGTGAGAAATTAGGAAAGATTTATGTCCCTTCAGGAAAGCAAACAACACTTTAAGCTCTCAGTAGGTGTCTGGTTGAATGAACAAATGAATGAATGAAGATAAAAAAATGAAACTCAACTTGTGGCTCCTCAGACCATTTTCTACGTCAGTTATTGTCCCCCAAACTGTTAACCTGAACCCGCTGCCACTGTTGGGTGTGGGCAAGAATGTGCTACTCTAATTGGGACATTCATCTGGATAACAAGCTCGAACTGGGTGTTTAATGATGGAATGGGGCTGTCAGGTGGAAATCCCCCAAGCCCACAACACTTGAGCCGTCATGTTGACTAAAAAGGAAAAGTGAAGACTTGCGGTACGAGTGACTTTAGCAAGGCCTTCCCCGATCAATATCCACCAAACAACAAAGGCAATTGATAACTTAAGCTGTGATGTGCCAAATAGTTCCTGTGGGCTCTCTTGACAAATGGGACTAACAGGTCCTTTACGTTGCACATCATGTAAGGAAGAAAGGAGAGAGGAAACCAGAGGGTTCTTTGCCTGGTTCAAGCAGAATATGGAGTTTTGCCCACCCATCTATTTTAGTAAGATTAATTATGTTTAGAAAAAGAAAGTACACTCATTCACAGTGAGGTGTCTTGCTATGTGCATGCAGATGTTTATTAATTCATTCAACAAATACTAAGGGGCTATTTTTTGGCTGCCATTGTGCCAGGCCTTGGGATGTACTTTTGTGTATGTATGGCAAAATGTCCCCATATGTGCCATTGCTTTGGCTGTTTCTCCTAATGCATATCTGATCTTTACCACGTCAACTAGAGACTCAGAGTCACAGACAGGTTTATACCAGGGTCACATAATTTTAGCTCTGGGTCTTTTCTTAAGCTGTAATTATTGGCAGGAGATGAGGGTGTCTGTTTTATAGCTTTTAATGAGAATGTTTGCAGTGCCTACATCTGTGACAGACGCTGAGAGGGACGATGAAAAAATTATAAAGCACTTTGTCAATGCCCACAGGTTTACAATAGAGTCAAGGAGTGAAATTGGACCTATAACAGATAGTTAACTGACAGTACAAGGTTGCATATAATTCTGGGGCCAATAGTTCTTTAGTCATTCTGAGAGAGAGGGACATTAATAGGGCCAAAATGGATCTAAATCTCCATATCATTCCCGTGTTTCAAACATGCGTTGTGGATGTGAGAAGACAGTGCCTACGTAGGGAGATTGACAAAGTGCTCTAATTGGTAGAACATTAATAAGTAAAATAACATCATTAACACCTACATTCTCTGAGATCACTGAGTCAACTTGGCAATGGAAAGATCTTGGATATCTATAGGAAATTCTTTCTGAGGATGAAGACAAAAAGGAGGACAAGGCGAGAAATGACCTACAAACATAAGCTAGAAATTGATTCACATTTTCATTTAGGACTAAGTTCAGTTGCATGTAACAGAAAACCTGCTACCAGTGGCTTAAACAAATGGGATATTTTCTTATGCAACAAGAAGACCTCCTAGAAGTGGGCCCATAAGTTAGTCTTTGATCTGTCCTTTTTTGGGATGGCTGCCCTATTTCCTGGCATCTTGATCAGATTCATGGAAGGAAGGCAAAGAGAAAGAGGTGGCAGGAATAGTGTCTGTTCCGTTTACTGGAAAAATACACACTTTCCTAGAGCACCTTCTGGCAGATCTTTGTTCACATGTCTTTGCCAAATACTTTATGGTGGTAGCCACACTTTGTTCGAAGGGGAGCTGGGAGAGCGAGTAGTTACTTTGCCATGGAGTGGAGGCAGGCAGGAGAGAAAGGGATTGTAAATGGGCAGTGGCTAAGCCAACCAACAGTTCCTGCCCCAGAAATTTCCATGAAGATAGCATTCAGTACACAATAAAAACTCAGAAGTCTAAGTTGAGAGTGCCTGAATAGCTCAGTTGGTTAAGCAACAAACTTTGACTCAGGTCATGATCTCATGGTTGTGAGTTGAGCCCTGCATCTGGCATCTGCTGTCAGTGCAGAGCCTGCTTCCCATCTTCTGCCCCTTCTCTCTGCCCCTCCCTGCTGGTTCTCTCTCCCTCCCTCCCTCCCTCTCTCTCTCCCTCTCTCTCTTTCTCAAAATAAACTTGAAAAAAAGTCTAACTTGAGTGGCATCTTGCTTTTGACTGATCACATTTCACTTTCTTGCTGTGTAAAACAGGGCTTTGATTAGGTGTGATCTGTATTTGTTACAACATTCTAGGATATTTCAGATACTTTTATAATTATTAATTACCATTGAGGAGTTACTATGTCCCAGGTTTTTTAAACACTTAATATGCATGATCTCATTCAATTATCACCGTACTTCTGAATGGCAGGCACTACTCTATCCATTTTAGAGATGAAAGAAATGAGATTGGGGGTGGATTAGGTAACTGTCTCTTGGTGACATGGGTGACTGACCCCAGAGACCTCTCTCCTAACCCCTAAGCTTTATAGCTTGCAAGAAGGCTTCACATTCTAGTGTGTTCTGTCTCCACAGCCTGTCCGTATATACAATACACGTGTTGTGATAATTCTCATTTTTCAGAACTTCCTAGTTTAGGTTTGGCAAGTCCTCTCATCTGTGAATCAACTGCTTTCTGTTTGGCCTGTGTTCTACTGCAGTCTCAGGTCAAAGGATGTGTCTGGAACCAGAAATGAGTGCAGTGTTTATTAGTGGCTTTGAAGTCTTCTGTGTTTACATTTGAATCCCAGTTTTTTTCAATTGCTAGGTAAATGACTTTGAAAAAGTTACCTACTATCTTTAAGAGTCAGTTTCTTCATATGCAATGGGAAGATTACAATATGAGCCAATGACTTTGTCAGTGAGAAATAAAAGAGATGACGCATGTAAAGTACCTAACATAGTATCTGCTAAGGAATTAGGTACATGATAACTATTTGTGGAAATGGTTGAAGCTCAAGGGAAATAAATGCAAATAAAATCTAAAAGTGGATTATCCTGTGCTAGCTAAATGCACTAGGATCGCCTGCATTTTTGCTGTGTGTGTGTATGTGTGTGTGTGTGTGTTTATGTGTGTTCGTGCATGCACACTTTCCCATGTCTGGACACATGTGCAATTTTCAAACTCAAATCACCTGTGGTTACACAGCCCCAGGGCTCTGTTGTATTGGTGGTTTGCGTGGCAGGATCTGAACCTCTTCCCAATACTTTCATATTCCATTAATATTACTTACTTTTGTCTTAGTCAAGATAGCACATGCAGGTGATAAAACACCAAACAGAAAAGTATAACAAGAAAAGTGAGGTAGCTATGTTTGTGATGAACATTGCAATAATGTTAAAGCTTGTCAAATCACTAAGTTGTACACCTGAAACTAATGTAACATTGTGTATCAACTATACTCAAGTTAAAAAATAAAAGTATCTAAGTCTCCATTTTTTTATCTTTTTTTACCTGCTGTCCTCTTCTCTCCAAATGTCACATTGTAAAGTTTCTTCTGTAATTTCTCAGAAAAGAAATTATGCAGATGTCAATATCTAAACAAAATGACACACCTTTAACCTTTATTTAAATTGCATGATGGTTTATGCACTTTTCATGCCTTGTTCTTCCCCATAATATTATATATTTTTTTTAAAGTTTATTTATTTGTTTTCAGAAAGAAAGAGAGTAAGTGGTGGGAGGCAGAGAGAGAGGGAGAGAGAGAATCCTAAGCAGGCTCTGCACTGTTAGCGCAGAACCCAACATGGGGCTCGAATTCATGAGCTATGAGATCATAACCAGAACTGAGATCAAGAATTGGATGTTTAACCAACTGAGCCACCCAGGTGCCATCCCCATCATATTATATGTTGAACAGCCTCCCATCATATTATATGTTGAACAGCACACCTACCTCATTGTTTTTAGTAGCTGTACCTATTGTTTTGTACTGATGAACCAAAATATACTTAATCCAATTGATGGTATACAGGTCCTTTCCTGTTTGTTTTTAAATGAAATGCTGTGATGAACATTATTGCATATTATTTGGCATATTCTGTTTTTATTTTGAAGTATAATTGAAATAAAATACTATATTAGTTTTAGGTGTACAACAAAATTAATCAACAATACACATAGTATAAAATGCTTCCATAAATAAATAAATAAATAAATAAATAAATAAATAAATAAATAAATAAAATGCTTCCAACAGTAGGTATAGTTACCATCTGTTTCCATGCCAAGTTATTATAATACTATTGACTGTATTCTCTATTTTGTATATTTCATCACTGTGACTTACTTATTTTATAACTTATAATATAAGATTGTATGTCTTAATCCCCTTCACCTATTTTCCTCATCCCCCAGTGACTTCCTTCTAGTAACAACCAACTTGTTCTCTGTATCCATGAGTCTGTTTCTTTTGTTTGTTTATTTTGCTTTTTAGGTTACACATGTAAATGAAATCATATGGTGTTGGTCAAGGTCCATTCATGTTGTCATGAATGGCAAGAGCTTAGTCATTTTTTTTTTTTAGTGTTTATTTTTGAGAGAGAGAGTGTGTGAATGTGAGAGGGGCAGAGAGAGAGGGAGACTCAGAACTGGAGGCAGGCTCCAGGTTCTGAGGTATCATCACAGAGCCCAATGTGTTGTTTAGGAGCCGAAGTCGGATGCTCGACTGACTGAGCCACCCAGGCACCTCAAGTGCTCAGTCTTTTTTATGGCTGAATAATATTTCAATATGTATTCATACACATACATACAGACACGTGTGCATACACACACACACACACACACGAACACATATCACATCTTCTTTATCCATTCACATATCAGTGCACTCCTAAGCTGCTTCCATATCTTGGTTGTTATAAATAACCCTGTAATAAACATAAAGGTGCATGTATCTTTTCAAATTAGTATTTTAATTTTTTTTCAGGTAAATAGTCAGAAGTGGAATTACTGGATGTCTGTTGACCATCTTATATCTTCTTTAGAAAAATATGTATTCAGGTCTTCTGTCCATTTTTAATTGAATCATTCATTTTGGTGTTGAATTATAAGAGTTCTTTCTATTTTTGAATATTAATTCTGTATGCGATATTATTTGCAAATATATTCTCCCATTTGGTAGGTCACCTTTTTATCTTATTGGTGGTTTCTTTAATGTGCAAAAGCTTTTTTAATTTTATGTAGTCCTTGTTGTTTGTTTTTGCTTTTATTTTCCTTGTCTGAGAAGATAGCTCCAAAAAAATGTTAAGACCACTGTTCAAGAGATTATTGCCTATGTTTTCCTTTAGGAGTTTTATGTTTTTGAGCCTTGTTATTTAGGTTTTTAATCCATTTTTTTTTATTTTTGTGTATGGGGTAAGAAAGTAGTCCAGTTTCATTATTTGGTGTGTAAATTTCCAGCTTTCCCAATATAGTTTATTGCAGACCTTTATTGAGATGTGTTTTCCCCATTGTATATTCTTGCCTCCTTGTCATAGATAAAATGAGCATGGAAGTGTGTGCTTATCACTGGGCTCCCTCCTGTGCTCTATTGATCCATGTGTCTTTTTTTTTGTGCCAGTACCATACTGTTTTGATTACGATAGCTTTGTGGTACACTTGTATATTTGGGATTGTGATACCTCCAGATTTGTTCTTTCTCAAGATTGTTTTGGCTTTTTGGGGTCTTTTGTGGTTCCACACAAATTTTAGTGTACTTTGCCTTAGTTCTGTGAAAAATACTGTTCGTATTTTGATGTGATTGCATTGAATCTAAAGATTGCTTTGGGTAGTAGGGGCATTTTAACAATTAATTTTTCCAGTCCATGAGCATGGATTTTTGTTTATTTGTGCTACCTTCAGTTTCTTTCATCAGTGTCTTATGGCTTTCAGAATACAGTCTTTTACCTCCTCGGTTGAATCTATTCCTAGACATTTTATTCTTTTTAATGCAATTGTACATAGGATTGTTTTCTTAATTTCCCTTTCTCCTAATTTGTTATTATTGTAGAGAAACACAACAGGTTTCTGTATATTAATTTTGTATCCTGCAACTTTACTGAATTCATTGTTTCTAGTATTTTTATGGTGGAATCTTTAAAGTATCCTATATCTAGTAACATGTCATCTGGAAATAGCAACAGTCTTACTTTTTCCTTACTTATTTGGATCCTTTTTTTTTAATGTTTATTTTTGAGGGACATAGACTGAGCGTGAGCGGAGGAGGGGCAGAGAGAGAGGGAGACACAGAATCTGAAGCAGGTTCCCAGCTGTCAGTGCAGAGACCAATGTGGGGCTCGAACCCACAAACTGTGAGATCATGACCTGAACTGAAGTTAGACGCTTAACCGACTGAGCCACCCGGGTGCCCCTGGATTTGGATGCTTTTATATCTGGTCTAATTGCTGCTGCTAGGATATCTAGTACTATGTTGAATAAAAGTGCTGTGAGTGGACATCCTTGTCTTGTTCCTGACCACAGAGGATAAAGCTTTCAAGTTTTCACCATTGAGTAGGATGTTAGTTGTGGGTTTCCCATATATATATATATATATATATATATATATATATATATATATATATATATATATATGTTTCCCATATATAGTTGTGTGTTTCCCTTTCCTATGTTGAGATATTTTCTCTCTAAACCACTTTGTTAAGAAATTTCATAATGAATGGATGTTGAGTTTTGTGAAATGCTTTTTCTGCTTCTATTGAGATTATCATACGATATCATATGATATCATATCCTTTATTTTGTTAAGGAACCACTTTGATTAGTGGACATTGAACCATCCTTGCATCCCTGGAATATATTCCACTTGATCACGTAAATGATTCTTTAAATTTATTGTTGAATTTGGATTACTAATAATTTTGTTGATGATTTATTTCATTTGTGTTTATCAAGGATTTTGGCTGCTAATTTTCCTTTCTTGTGATGTCTTTATCTGGTTTTAGTATTAGGTAATAATGTTGGTTTTGTAGAATGAGTTTGGAAGCATTCTTCCTTCTTTTATTATTTATTTATGTATTTATTTGAAATAGTTTCAGAGGGATTGGAATTAACCCTTCTTTAAATGTTTGGTGGGATTCACCTTTGAAGCCATCTGATCCCAGATTTTTGTTTGTTGGGAGTTTGTTGATTAATGAATCATTTTTGTAACTAGTAATTGGTCTGTTAAGATTTTCTATTTCTTCCTGATAGAGTCATATCAGGAAAATTGTATGTTTCTAGGAATTGATTCGTTTTTCTTAGTTGTCCAATTTGTCAGCATATTATTTTTGATAGTAGTCTCATAATCTTTTTTGTATTTCTGTAGTATCAGTTGTAACTTCCTTCTCACTTCTGATTTTATTTGTTTGAATCCTCTCTCTTTTTTCCTCACTGAGTCTGGCTAAAGATTTATCAATTTTGTTTGTCTTTTCAAAGAACCAGCTTTAGTTTTATTGATTTTTTCTATTGTTTATTAAATCTTTGTTTTATTTATTTCTGCTTTGGATCTTTATTTTCCTTCCTTATAACTTTGGGCTTTGCATGTTCTTTTTCAAGTGTCTTTAGGTGTAAGTCTAGATTGTTCATTTGAGATTTTTCTTGTTTTTGCGTATGGCTATAACCTTCCCTCTTAGAACTGTTTTTGTAGTGTCCCAGAGATTTTGAACCATTGTGTTTACATTTTCCTTTGTTTCCAGGTATTTTTTTTAAGCAGCAAGGGAATTTATTATTTCATATAACCAATCCAGATCCACGGCTGATTAATTCCACAACTAAATAAAATCACCCAGAACCCAGGTTCTTATTTATCTTTAAGGTTCTTGTGTCCTCCTCAGCTGTCAGCCTGCTCCCTTCATGATCACAATATAGTGGCCACAACTCTGGGCAACACATCCTCACATCAGAAGCAGAAAACTGATTATCTTCTTAGTTGTGAACATGGAGCAGAGGTGAATACCTCTTACCACACACACACACACACACACACACACACACACACACACACTGGATGGATATAGCCATGTGGGCTGCTAGAAGCCATCTTGTAACTATGTGGTGAGTACATAGCTGAGAATGACCTGAATATTCAGAAGAGAGAAGAACCAAGCCAAGAAACAGGTAAAATTGGAGATGAATGTCATTCTGAAGCCACATATGCCCTTGGCCTTTTTAGTTACATGAGCCCATAAATTCCCTGTTTGAGAGGACAATTCAGGGTGAATTTTCTGTCACTCACAACACAGAGACCTCATTCATACACCTTGTGCAATTTCCGGGTATTTTTAAAAAATGTTTCTCTTTTATTGGTTTGTTGACCCATTGATTGTTTAATAGCATGTTGTTTAGTCTCTACATGTTTGTGTTTTTTTCCCATTTTTTTCTTGTTTCTAGTTTTATACCATTGTGGTTGAAAATATGATTCATATCATTTCAGTCTTCTTAAATTCATAGAAATTTGGTTTGAACCTAACGTGTGGTCTGTCCTTCAGAATGCTCCATGTGCTCTTGAAAAGAATGTGTATTCTCTTGTTTCCACATGTAATGTTCTATATATACCTATTTCATCTGGTCTAATGTGTTATTAAAACTACTGTTTTCTTTACTGATTTTATGTCTAGATTATCTGCTAAAAATCCCCAATTATATCCCTATCTGCTTTATCCTTTATATATTTAGGTACTCTTATGTTGGGTACATAGATATCTAAAATTATTATACCCTCTGGTTGGATTGATCCTGTTGTCATTACATTATGGCATTTTTTTGTCTCTAGTTACATACTTTGTTTTAAAGTCTATTTGTCCAGGGGCGCCTGGGTAGCTCAGTGGGTTGAGCATCCGACTTCAGCTCAGGTCATGATCTCACGGTCTGTGAGTTCCAGCCCCACATCGGGCTCTGTGCTGATGGCTCAGAGCCTGGAGCCTGTTTCAGATTCTGTGTCTCCCTCCCTCTCTGACCCTCCCCCGTTCATGCTCTGTCTCTCTCTGTCTCAAAAATAAATAAACATTAAAAAAAATTAAAAAAAATAAAGTCTATTTGTCTGATGTAAGTATTGCTACCCCAGGTGTTTTGGAGGGTTTTATTTTTTGGTTTAGTTTTTTATTGTTGCTTCCATTGGCATGGAAAATATTTTCCCCTTCATTTTCAGTTTGTATGTGTTTATAGGTGTGAAGTGAGTTTCTTGTAGGCAGCATACAGACTGGTCTTGGTTTTGTTTTTTGTTTTTTTTTTTCAGTCATCTTATATCTTTTGATTGGAGCATTTAGTCCATTTACATTTAAATTAATTATCTGGGACACCTGGGTGGCTCAGTCAGTTAAGCATCCAACTTCAGTTCAGGTCATGATCTCACATTGGTTTGAGCCCCATATCAGGCTCTGTGTTGGCAGTGCAGAGCCTGATTGGGATTCTTTCTCTCTCAAAATGAATAAATAAACTTAAAAACAAAGCAAAACACGAAACGTCCTGTGAAACAAAACAAAACACAAAACATCCTGTATGTATAGCAGTCTATGTTAGGTTCATGGTCCCTTAAGTTCAAACACATTCCGAAAGAACTACATTTTTAGCCCCATCTATGTTTTATATATGCAGTGTCATACTTTACAGAGTTTTATTTTGTGTATCTCTTAACTAATTTTTATAAATCTAATTGATTTTATTATGTTTGTCTTTACTTTCATACTGTCTTTGTAAGTAATTGATCTACTATTTTGACTGTATTTGCTTTTACCAGTGAAATTTTTTCGTTTGATTATTTTCTTCTGTGGCCTTTTCTTCTTTAAGAAGAAAAGTCTTTAAGAAGACTTCTTGTTAAGAAGTTTCTTTAACATTTCTAGTAAGACCTATTTAGTCGTGAATGCCTTTAACTTTTGTTTGGGCAACTATCTTCTCTTCAGTTCTGAACGATTACTGGGTATTTTTGGTTCTAAATTTTGTCCTTTCAGCTCTTTGGATTTTATAGGCCTCTCCACTGGCTTTCAAAGTTTCTGCTGAGAGATCAGCTGATGGCCTTATGGTGTTACCCTTGTATGTAATGATTGGCTTCCCTCTTGCTGATTTTAACATTCTCTATCTTTAATTTTTGACATTTAAAAAAATTTAACCTTTGTGCATTTTTGAGAGACAGAGCGTGAGCAAGGGAGGGGCAGAGAAAGAGGGAGACACAGAATCCAAAGTAGGCTCCAGGCTCTGAACTGTCAGCACAGAGCCTGATGCAGGGCTCAAACCCACAAACTGTGAGATCATGACCTGAACTGAAGTCGGGCACTTAACCAACTGAGCCATGAGGCACCCCTAATTTTTGACATTTTAATAATGCTATGTCTTGCTGTAGACTTCTTTGGGTTCCTCTTATTTGAGGCTATGTGTGGTTCCTGGACCTGGATATTTGTTTCTTTTCTCAGATTAGGGAAAGTTTTAGCTATTATTTCTTGAAATAAGTTTTCTACCTCTTTCTCTTTTTTTTTCCTTCTGGGATCCCCATAATGCCAATGCTGGTACACTTGATGTTGTCCCAAAGGTCTCTTCCCTTACCCTAAAATTTTGATTATTTTTTTTCCTTTTTGTTCTTCAGCTTGGGTGATTTCTACCACCCTGTCTTCCAGATTGCTAATCCATTCTTATGCATCCTCTAATGTGCTCTTTATACACTCTAAGACATTTTTTTAAATTTCAGTTATTGTTTTCTTCATGTCCAGTTGATTCTTTTTTACATATTCTACTTCATTGTTGAAGTTCTGAGTTCATCCACTCTTTCTTCAAATCCCATGAGCATCTTTTTTTTTTAATTTAATTTAATTTAATTTTTTATTTTTTAAAATTTCCATCCAAATTAGTTAGCATATAGGGCAACAATGATTTCAGGAGTAGATTACTTTGTGCCTCTTACCCATTTAGCCCATCCCTCCTCCCACATCCCCTCTCATAACCCTCAGTTTGTTCTCCATATTTATGAGTCTTTTCTGTTTTGTCCCCCTCCCTGTTTTTATATTATTTTTGTTTCCCTTCCCTTATGTTCATCTGTTTTGTCTCTTAAAGTCCTCATATGAGTGAAGTCATATGATATCTGTCTTTCTCTGACTGACTAATTTCACTTAGCATAATACCCTTCAGTTCCATCCACGTAGTTGCAAATGGCAAGATTTCATTCTTTTTTATTGCTGAGGAATACTCCATTGTATATATATACCACATCTTCTTTATCCATTCATCCATCAATGGACATTTGGGCTCTTTCCATACTTTGGCTATTGTTGATAGTGCTGCCATAAACATGGGGGTGCATGTGTCCCTTCGAAACAGCACACCTGTATCCCGTGGATAAATGCCTAGTAGTGCAATTGCTGGGTCATAGGGTAGTTCTATTTTTAGTTTTTTGAGGAACCAACATACTGTTTTCCTGAGTGGCTGCACCGGCTTGCATTCCCACCAACAATGCAAAAGAGATCCTCTTTCTCCACATCCTCGCCAACATCTATTGTTGCCTGAGTTGTTAATGTTAGTCATTCTGACAGGTGTAAGGTGGTATCTCATTGTGGTTTTGATTTGTGTTTCCTTGATGATGAGTGATATGGAGCATTTTTTCATGTGTCAGTTGGCCATCTGGATGTCTTCCTTGGAGAAGTGTCTATTCATGTCTTTTGCCCATTTTTTCCCTGGATTATTTGTTTTTTGGGTGTTGAGCCCATGAGCATCTTTATGACCATTACTTTCAACTCTTGATCAGAATTGATTGCTCATTTGCACTTAATTTACTTCTTTTTCTGAGGTTTTGTGTTGTTATTGTTTCGTTTGGAACATATTTCTTTGGCTCTTATTTTGTCTGGCTCTCTGTGTTTGTTTCTATGCATTAGATAGATCAGCTACATTCTCCCAGTATTGAAAGTGGTGACGTTGTGTGAGAGGCATCCTGTGGGGTCCAGCAGCACCATCCTCCCTGGGTCACTAGAAAGCAGAACTCCAGGGCCGTAACCTGTGTGGGCTGCAAGCGCCGTCTTGTCTTGACTGGGCCATTACTGCTGTGCATGTGCTTGTGGGTGGGGCTGGCCCCAGCCTGACTGGCTGCTGCAGTGACTGGCCATGACCACTACAGGTACACTAGTGGACAGGGCTGGCTTCCTGTGTGGCTGGCTGAGAGGCCGGCCACAGCTGCTCTAGGTGTAGTAAGGTGGGAGTGGCTTTAGGTGGGGGGACACTTCCCTGCTGAGGTTGCCTATTGGGCCGGGCAGGGCAGCAGCTGCTTTGGACAGGGTTAAGTGAGGCAGATCTGCATGGAAAATCCATGGTGGGTGAGCAGTGCTAGCAGCGCTAGCAAGGTAGATGGAGAGAGTCAGAACCGGCTCCTTCCAGCATCCTGCTAGCCAGTCTGAAGGAGGGCAAGAAAAATGGTCCACCAGCACTTCTTTCCCTAGAGAAAGTTCCTACAGATCCCTTCCTTTCCAGAGAACAAGTTAAAATTAGTCTATGACTTAAAAAATCATGTCTACTTTACCATCTGCTGCCTCTGTGCTGGGTCTCAGAGTATGTGTTACAGCACACTGGCCCTTTAAGAGTGGAATCTCACTTTGCCATAGCCCTCTGGTTCTCTCAGAGTTAAGTCCCACTGATTTTCAAAGCCAGAGGGTATGGGAGCTTGTCTTCCTGGGACAGATCCCCAGGGCAAGGGGTGTCCAGTGTGGATTTTGAACCCTTTACTCCTCAGGTATGGCCTCCTCACCTGTGGGTCTCTGCACCAGGGATTTGGTTCCTGACTTTGTCTCTGCCCCTCCTACCCTTTTTGATGTGGCCTCCTCTTGATGTCTTTAGCTATGGAAGACCTGTTCTGCTAGTCTTCAGGTGGTTTTCACAGTGAGTTACGTCATAGGTAGTTGTAACCTTGGGGTGTTCATGAGAGGAGATGAGTGCAGGCCACCTCCCTGAGGTCCCTACTTTGGAATATTCTAAGTAGATCTGTAAGGCAAATTTTTAGTAAAGAATCAGCTGGTTTTAAAGGTATGCACATTTCCTATTCTGTTAGGAGATTGCCAAATATTTAATATCCAAGTCAGCTTAAACCACATATTCCCTAACAAACAGGTGGAAGAAAAATCTGTTGATCCATCCCTCCAGATTCATTTGCTTCTCTCAATAGCTTTCTAAAAATAATTGAGTGGAATGTCTATTAGGTATATTCTATCTAGCGACCACTCTGGGCTCTTGCCTACAAGGGAGGCTAATGAGCTGCCATGAACACAGGGAGTCAATGTCCTGGCTGTTCTCAACCAATGGATATTTGGCTGAACTATTATTTTTATTACAGAAATCTCATATAGTGTGGTGATGTGGGGTATATCACTTTGATCAGATGCAAGATTATTATCATTTTTTTGCTTATATTCAGCCTCATCTAATAATTGTCAAAAAAATTACTGTATTGCCAGAAAATTAGTCCTATAAACCAGATGTCCACAGGAGCCTCCTTGCTGTGTGGGGGTGTGACTATAATGGACTCAACCCCCTAATTCCACTTTTCATGAGAATTTAAAATTCTCTCCACATTTTGTGGGAATCTTTCTGGTTCCTCTGTCAATGTATCTTACAGTGGTTTGCACCACTCAACATGATATGCTATTTATCATAATAGTCCTATTCTCAGGTGTTGTATTTTTTTTTTAACCTTAGTGGCAAACTGGCAAAGATAAGAGATTAGCTTTTGTTCTCCCAGCCCCTTCCTTGTTCCCTCACCTCTGTAGAAAAGACTTGCCTCCTTCTGTGAAGACTTTATGTCCTCCACTATCCATGCCCTCCAAGCATCAACTCTGAGATGATTTGAAAGCCTTGCTTCCAAACAGATACATGTCCTCCCAAACAAATTTTTAAAAGCAAAAAAAAAAAAAAATCCTCCATATCATTACAGTTTCATTGCTTTAATCATGTTGGGAACATCTCCCTTACAAAGAACCTTTTCCACACTTCTTTTCTGTTTGTTTTTGTTTCTGTTTTAATTGGTTGCTATTTAGCTGTAAGGATGCATAGGGCAAGGGCTTTTTTAGGATAAATCCAGCACTTTAGGAGGGGAAAAAAATGCATGACCTTGGGAGAAGGAGAGAACTCTGATTAAATTCAGGCCCTACCATTTACTCACTGTGTAACATAAACGACTTAACTTTTGAACCTTATTTTCTTCAGTAATCTAAAAGGAATAATTCTTAATGGATTGTTTTAAATGTTGGATGTCATAAACATCAGGCTTCTGGCACAGAGTGTGGAAAGTAGGAGATGTTCACAAAGTGGTCGTGTTATGACTGGAACTCTAACTCACTGTTGTCATCTGTATCCTTGAATTTTGAGTTACAGATTTTGTTAATTTCACACTGTAGAATACACACACATTCCCACTGTCATTATTTGAGCACTTTCTGTTCTTAACCCCATAGAAAAGTGTCAGGAGAGGACCATGTCTAATTTTCTATTTGGTTGCTGCATACACATCAGGTACTTAGTCAGTTTTTATTGATTGGTATTTTATTGATTGATCATCTTTCAGAGATGCAAAATTTTTTCTTTCTACCTTCTTGGTAACTACTTAAAGACACTAAAATTCACTATATCAGAAACTGATTTCTTCTCTGCCTGCCTTACTTTGAGTCAGGTTTCCGTTTTCTGGCATGAGACATATCTTCATTTTTTATTCTAGGAATAAATCAATCTTTCTCATTTCTTGCTCTTTTCCAAATTCCCTTTTGTAAATCTTTCTTTTTCTTTTTCTCCTACATATGAATTCTCTTCTGTTCTTCTGGTGGAAATTCATCTCTTGTGTCACAATGCCCTTATTTCTATGTGATTCTCCTGTCTACCTTCCTCCAGATGATATATTCCCCTTATTTGAAAGAAAACATCATTTGTTTCCCAGCATCTGATCTGAATAACAGTGAAATGTTTGTTTAAAATTAATGCTTTGAGCAAAAGAACCCTCTCTGTTTACTTGACTTGCAGTATTTTAATATTTAACATGCTATGATGTAAAACTTGTGGAAGAAAAATATCCTGGTGTGATCTGGTTGTCTAACAATTTACATTCAGCTGCAATATTTTATTTGCTATAATTACTCACTGACAAAACAGGGAATCGAAATGCAAAAATACAAAATGCTCTTGGTTTGCATTTTATTTTGGAACGTGAAAAACCCTCCATGCTTGAGAGAGAGCGTGAGCAAGCGTATAAAAAGGATACCTAGCTTAGTCAGATACCCATCTCTATAACCCAACTCTTCAGCAGGAAGTCTCAAACCAGAGTGGAAACTGTTGGGCTTTCAGAGAGACTTTTGTAAAGAGGCCGTGTGATGTGGACTTAAGGTTGGAGGGCAAGGCCTGAGATCGTCACATTGTGTCTCTTACTCCAGACTCTCCCTGTGGTTTTGCATAGATTTCTTTCACCCTGTAGCATTTACGGATCTGCTCTTAAACCATTGAAGTTTCTTAGATGAAAGTTAGGAATCCACTGGGCTCTTGTTATAGAATGTCCAACTCTGGTGCTCTTTTCGCCTCCTATTATTGGCACTCTTGAAAGCGACAGGTTTCAATGGGATTGTGGATCTGAGTGGAGCATTGACAGACAACGCTTAAGCAACCAACGATTAGCTTGCCTGTTGATTTCTACCCTAGTGAAAAAGCCCTTTCCCAGATTCAGAGATAGGCGCTTCTACATATCCAGATCTTAGCTCTTTCACATATCCATCCCCAACCTCATCTGCAGTTTGAAAAATGAAAAGCACTTCTGTTTCTGAAAATTGGAATAGGGTTACAATGCATTTTTCCAAGAACTAATTGATAGAGGAAATCAAAACAAGATTCTTCTTTATGATTAAACTCAACAGTGTTCTCCAGCTTAAGAAAAGAAAGAAAACAAAATTGATTTTTGTTTCACTTTGGGGGCAAAAAGTGGTACCATGTTGTTAAAATCTAAAACTGACCAAGACAACTGTGTATTGATTCTTATAATTCAAAATCTCATTTTTCTCCCAATAAGCTACTTTCTTTACAAATATGCAGCATTTTTCATGTAACTTATTCAAAGTAGGTAGTATATAGGATTAATTTGCATTCCGATATTTCTGACATATAAAGCAGTGAAGGCAAAGGATTAATCATTACATAAACCATGTGTAGGCAGGATTTAGGCCAAAGTTCTTAGAAATAAAGACTGTGTTATGTGATGCATACTAAAAAAGAGTTTTTCCACCCCTTCAGTAACAGAATTTAGTGATCCTTAGTCTCCATGTATTGATTCTGTGATCTAAATTCAATTCAATTTGATTTTTAGATAATCTGAAAGTTGATTGAGTTGAAGAATTCTATTTTTGCCACACACAAAAAAACATTCTTTATGTAACAGGAGGATGGATTTCCGCAAATATTTTATTTTTTAATGATTATCATAATTTCCAGTATGTTTGTTATTTTTGTCTATGGTTCAAGGAAGTTGTAAAGGTTCCCAGGGTTAAAAAATACTACTTTCCTATTGTCCTATTTCTACCAATAATAAGAAATTGGGCGACTACCCAGTTTTCTCTATGCATGTGGGCATTTTGTCTATCAAACCACAGAAAGCTCATGGAACATACAGTAAAATGCCTATGAATTGAAATTGCTCTCTGTGGAGGTTGCATTATATGACCACCCTACCTTCTGAGGCCCTGTTGAAGTTAGACTATTTTAGATCTAAGAAATAGATACTAAAGTTTTATGAAGGGAGGGGAGATTTATAGCAAGGCTGCATGGAGTCTTGCACTGGCAGGAGAAAGCAACTAGAACTAAGGAAGCTCCTAACAGCCCACACCCATGAACTTCATGATCATAGAATATCTCTCTTGTTTCCTACTTTCGAGCTACCTAGCTTCCCTTGCTTACTCAGTTCCTAGGCAGTCAGGAGGTCAGCTTGCCCTTGGCTGTCATGGTCTCTCTGTACCATATTCTATCCACCTAAGCTCTTGCCACTTGGATTGTGTTTCCCAATTCACTTTTCCAATCCAGAGCAATTAGAATATTTTGTTGTATTTTATCTGAACTTTGTGAGAGGGCCTTACCAATCCATCATGCCTTTTATCTCACTTGGACCTGGAAACATCTTCGGAACCCTTAAGACAATATTTTTAGCAGCTACTATCAGTGGATTAGAGGTGATATGCCTGGAGTTGATAATGTTTTATGTCTCTTTACCACTAACAACAAGCAGTTTTTTTTTCAATGTATGAAGTTTATTGTCAAATTGGTTTCCATACAACACCCAATGCTCATCCCAAAAGGTGCCCTCCTCAATACCCATCACCCACTCTCCCCTCCCTCCCACCTCCCATCAACCCTCAGATTGTTCTCATTTTTTAAGAGTCTCTTATGCTTTGGGTCTCTTCCACTCTAACCTCTTTTTTTTTTTCTTCCCCTCCCCCATGGGTTTCTGTTAAGTTTCTCAGGATCCACATAAGAGTGAAACCATATGGTATCTGTCTTTCTCTGTATGGCTTATTTCACTTAGCATCACACTCTCCACTTCCATCCATGTTGCTACAAAGGGCCATATTTCATTCTTTCTCGTTGCCATGTAGTACTCCATTGTGTATATAAACCACAATTTACAACAAGCAGTTTTAAGACAGAGTTTTGGCATCAGGGCAGATGTAGTTTCTATAAAAGGGAGTAGTGGGAAATATTATTTATATGGTAGTAACATACACATAACATAGAATTTGCCATCTTAATCATTTTTAAGTGTACCATTCAATGGCACTGAGTATATTCACACTATTGTACAATCATCACCGCTCTCCATTTCCAGAACTTTTTCATCATCCCAAACTGAAATTGTGTACCCATTAAACAGTAATTCCCTGTTCCCTCTTCCTCTTAGCCACCAGTAACTTCTTGATACTTCCTGTGCCTATGAATTTATTCTAGGTATCCCATTATAAATGGGATAGACATTTATTCAGACATTGTAGGATAGACACAATATTTGTCTTTTTGTGTCTGGCTTACTTGACTTAGCATAATGTTTTCAAGTTTCCATCTTGTAGCATGTATCAGAATTTGATTCATTTTTAAAGCTGAATAATATTCCATTACATATCTATTTCTGTATCTATATCTATGTATCCATGCATGTATCTATCTATCTATATCACATTTTGTTTATTCAAGTAATAAAATTTTACACTAGGCTTTCTTGGACAAGGGAGGTATGACAATGGCACTTGGTCACAAAGAAAGGCTCAGAAGGAAAATAAGAGGCAGGGATCATATTCCAGATCCTGTAGCATTCCACTTAATAGAAGTACATCTTCTGGTATTTTTAGTTAACTCCCCTAAACCATATACTGGTAACTGTTAAAGGTTTGTTGTGAGGTTTATATAGAATAATGTATAGGCTATCCTTGGCCTGGCACATAGTAGGTGTTCAGAAAGTTAATTCCACATTGTTCCCCATTCCTCCACTCCCAGAAATGCCTCCACATGTAAAAAAAAATGAAGAAATACATTTGGGGAGGTTGTTTGGCTTGTTTTTGATAATGTAGGAAAGAAAAAAAAAATAAGATGCTTGTGTGTCCCAGACATAGATTTGAGAATTGTCAGGCAGGAATGGCAAGATCTTCAGAGCAGGAAGAGTGGCCTTTAGGACTCAGCACTCGTGTGTCTGTTGCATGAACTGGGGTGGCTGGCCTCATGGATCTGGTTGATCTCAGGAGAGAAAGGAAAGCATGCCTCTCTGTCTACCATGCTGAAAACACATTTTCCACAATAAAAAGTGTCTACCTCTCTCTCAAACTGCTTTTGCTGTTTCCCCTGGAAAAAAAAGTTTTGCATTTTGATAAAAAGCAATTTCTATTTTCCTGCCAAACTACCAGAGACTCTCGGAGAAACGCTTCTGCCTTCCTGGTATCAGGGTGTACAATCTGCATGACACCGAGACTGCCATGGCATCATGTTGGCAGCTGGCAAGGGTGATGGCTGGAAGAACAGCATGAAACACATGCCCTCCTCTGTTAATGCACTTGAACCAGAAGCATATTCTTGGAGTCTAACTACTAGTTGTTTAGGCACATCTAAACTTGCAGGAGGGTAAGGAGTGCAGAAGAGTTTCTGTTAAAGAACTTCTTGCAAATAATAGAATTGGGATGGGGTGATAAGAATCGCAAAAAAAAAAAAAAAATGAGCACTGTATCTTCCTCTCCTCCCCCATCCCCAGTATATTAAATGGTACTTTCAGACAGAAAATCTCTTAGTTCCAAATAAATAAAAAGTAACAGAACCAGAAGCAACCTGGGCTTTCTAATCAACTCCAACATTTCTGGGTGAAGTCCCCTGGAGAATCCATTCTCTCTATGTGTCTCAGAAGCCTTACAGCCAAGATGAACTTCAAAGACACAAAGCAGAAATGTTAGGTGCTGGCCTTCCACCCCACACTGCCTCAGGAAACCCTGCATGTGGAAATTGCATAATGCCCTTGGCACTTCCAGAGATGTGTTCTCAGATTCCTAAAGAAGGCGGTTGGTCGCAAGTTGTTTTTTGAGGACACGCATGTGATTTGGTTGTGCCTGGAGCAGCTCTTTCCACACCTGACAGCTGGTGTTTCTTATTAAGTATCTGAACATTATCCACCATATCCATGTTGGCCAGCTGGCTTGAACACTTACTGAGTCCTCAGGAGCCCTGTTTAGCATCTTCAGAGCTGCCTAGAGAGGGTTGATGGTGTGTGGGGATGAGGGTAAACTTTGGAATCAGATCCAAGTTCTACTTCCTCTTCCACAAATTGCTAGCTGTGTGGCTTTGGGCAAGTCGTTTAACCTCTCTGAGCTAAAGTTTGCTTCCCTTTGCTTCCCTGTAAGATAACGATAAGCCTGTTTCTTTAACCTGCTTGTCCCCAACATTAAACAACATCAAATAACTCTTAGTAAATATTTGCAGTGTTTCCTTTATAGCCATTGCCCAGACAATGTTGGTTTTTTCTCATCTTCCTTCTAGTTTGTGGTATAATTTTTCTTGGTAAAATGCTAAAGTGCTTAAGCTCTGTACAGACCACCTTTATGACACAGAAATTGACCAGGAACCTCAGGAATAAATGTGAAAATTAGAAAGAAGAAGAAAGCCTATCACTGTGAATTTGTCAGCTGGCAACTCTTTGCCTTTTCTAGTTAGAGTCTTTCATAGTAAAGTGGATATTTTTTTCTTCTTCTTGAAGCTGTGTATGTCGGATACTGTTTGACAGGCGTTTTTGTGTGTGCCAAAGTATGGGGGAAATTGACAAGGAGAGGCCCACTCGAGATGTCACTTCCCTGTGCTGCAAGCTGGAGCTGACAATGCAGTCTCTTCTGGAAAGCCCCGACAGCACGTTGGAGCATCTTAATGTCAAGAGGAGAGAAAGTCACTGAATAGTCAAGGGTACCTCTTCCTCTTGTGAGAAAAGTGTTGCAGGTGTGGCACAAAGATAGAAGGCTGTACTCTGGAATGGGAGTCGTCAATTCCGTTTACTTGTATAGAGAATCATATTGTGACAGGATATTTTTTATTCCCTCCTGGTGTTGGACAACTGTCCTCTCTGGTCAAGGAAAAATGTGCGCGCACACACACGCATGTGATACTTTCAGTGGGAATTTGGAACAGGCGGCAAAGGCATCCATTTTCATTTCATTGGTTTCTTAAATTTTTTTAAATTATTTATTTCTCTTGAGAGAGACAGAGATAGTACAAGTGGGGGAAGGTCAGAGAGAGAGAATCTCAAGTCGGCTCTGTGCTGTCAGCGCAGAGCCCAACGCAGGGCTTGATCTCAGGAGCCGTGAGATCACAGTCTGAGCCAAAACCGAGTCAGATGCTTAACTTACTGAACCACGCAGGTGCCCCAGTTTCTTAATTTCTTTACAAAATGCATTTCTCGCCAGTGACAGGTGATGAAACGTCATGATCGTGGGTAGGCAAAGGATGGGATTTGAAAGTGTTCACATAAAGACATGGTGTGTAGAGAGATCTGAAGGCACAAATAAGTAGAGCCAGTGCCATCACAACAACAAAGAAAATGAGGTACCGCTTGTTCTGTTCTCAGCAAGCACCAGACACCTAGGGTGCACATAATATGCTGTTTTTGATATTGTGAATAAACAGATCAGGCAGAAGCCTTGATGTCTGTGGCTCACTATTGTCTTTAGTGAAAATAATGTACAGCTGTCAAGGTACCAATGGGCTTCCTTATTCCATCATTATGACAGATTTCCCAATAATTTAAAAGCCATGATGCTTATTGAGAAGCATTCGCTGGGTGGGGGGTGCATATATCAGAGAAGCATCGCTCCGTTGGTGACAGGATCAGAGGATGCATTTACATTTGTTTTGCCGTCTATATGTCAGAAGAAACCTAGTATTTTTTTTTTTTTTCAGATCTGACCTTGGTGCTTCCGTTTCTCTCCCACACATATAAAGTATTTTCCAGGTTCTGTGTTAGAATTTGCTCTAACTCTGTGACTTAATGTGATTTCACACTGCATAGACTTTCTTCTTTCTTTTGCTGTTCCTATTTCTTTCCAATAATTGTTGGCAAACTTGTCATTTCGTTCTAAAAAGAAATTTGAATCTGATCCAAAAGTTTTGTAAATTTTATGATTAAAAAGCCAAAGAACTCATATGCAGAGTTATTATCAAGTTAAACTGATTTTACTATGTGTAATAGCTCATATTTATAAAAATTTTCAGTGACTGAACAAAATCATTACATTTGTTTTTCTCTTAATAAATGTGTGTGGGTGGTCATTTTTTCCTCAGAATTAGCCCTTTGAAGAATACAGTGTACATGGTTTCTGATTCACATGTATACAATGCCTAATTGAATTACAGCTGTAGATATATTTATAATAACAATTGTGTTGAAAGGGAATATTTAATTTTATATATGTGTGCATGTATGTATCTTTTTTAAAAGAAATCCTTTCTTCTATATTTAATATTTGGGTGTTTTGTGTTTTGGTTTTTTTTTGTTGTTGTTGTTGTTTTTTGTTTTGCCCTGTAAGCATCATGTATCATATAAGGTCATATCAGGAAAGGACTGTTTGAAGGAGGGGAAGTAATGGAGATAAAGTAGTAAGAGATGAAGAAGAAGAAGGTAGAGGAGGCACAGCCCAAGTAGCATCGGTATGTCTCAGGTGTGATAGGTAGGAAAGAAAACAAAAAGTGGACGTGTCATCAAATCTTAGACCTGATTTCTTGAACTCTTTAGGGATTTTTTTCCTATGGCATTAATGGTGATAGAGTCTTGACAATTCTTTCATTTGTTCACCTTTCCTTGAACACACGTAGAGCTTTCTCTGTGACCAGCACACATGCTAATGAGTGGTAACATGTACAGGCAAAACACATGATTTGGAAGCACCAGGGAGAATGCTAACCTAAGTATTTTTTTTATTTGATGAGTATTTGTTGGGTACCTTGTATGTAACAAGCAGATTGCTAGATGCTTGGGATACAAAGGCAGAAGAAACCCCTGGCATTATGGTGACACAGACAGTTGAACAAGTAAAAAAATAAAATAACTGTGGACTGGTGTGTGTGTGTGTGTGTGTGTGTGTGTGTGTGTGTCTGTGTGTGTGTGTGTGCGCGCTATGTGTATAAAGGAAATTATTGCGATAGCCTACTTTAGATTTTGTGGAGATGCCATTGCTTAGAGACAGGTGATAGAACTAAAAGGTGAAAGTTGGAAAGGAACCAGCCGTGCTGAGAGCAAAGGGGAAAAGCATACCAAATGGGGAAGACACCACAACCAAGGTGCCCAAGGTGGGAAGCAACTGGGCAAGCTCTCATGTTTCCAGAAGTATACCATGTGCCTGAAGCATGGTGCGTAAGGCAGAGCATGGACTGAGTTCAGGTGGGAAACATTGAGAAAGGCAGATCACATGAGGATTGTATTTTCAGTGCAATTTTAAATGCATTGGACTGGCAGATTTAGCAAATAAAAACACAGGATGCCCACTTAAGTTTGACTTTCTGATAAACAGCACATGCCTTGTTTATACAAGTGTGGCTCAAATATTGCACAGGGCATACTTATAGTAAAAAAAATTCTTTGTTGTTTATGAGAGTCAGAGTTAACTGGATGTGGTGTATTTTATCTGGCTATCCTGTAATTGGGCATTGATGTGATCTGACCTGTGTGGGTAAGATCAGTCTTCCCGGCTGTCTCGCTGAGTGTCTCACTTACTTTCTGAGTCCCAGAGGTACATCAGGAATGATCTAGCCAGTTCACTGTATTAATCACAGGATGGTTTCCAGAAGCCCATCTTTTCCTTCCTACTACTCTTAGGTAAGCTGCCTACCTTCCACTCATCTTATGGGTCTCGGCCCAAATGCAGCTCCCCCTGAGAAACCCACCTGTACTTACACTCAGAAGCCCCATGAGGTGCTCCCTTCCTATGCAGCACCAAAACTCCCTCTCTTTCCTTTGGTCCAGCATTTATGCCCTGCCTTAGAGCTGCTTGTCCTCTGTCTTCCCCATAGTCTAGGTAGGAACACTCTGAGGGCACAAGTGATTATTTTTCCTTGTTGGTTTTCTAGCATCTAGCGAGTGCCTGGAACAATGGACAAGCTCTGTAAATGCTGGTCGAGCAGGTGAAGTAAGCATGTGGCCTCTTTAGATAATTGTTGGGTCAGTAAGTACAGTTTTCTGAGGTATCACTTGCTAAAGGGCTTATTTATTGAGCACTCCTTATTTTCAGGGACTATGAGAAATTTAGGAGACACTTGAATCTAGGTCTCTGTCCGCAAGGAGCCTGTAGATTGGTTGATAATATTAGATAACCCAGAACACAGAGAGTGCACAAAACCATAGAAAGTACAGTGAGATATTAAAATAGGTGGTAGAATCAGTACGACTTAGAGATCCTTCACCTGATTTTATTGAGTGCAGGAGGTTATGTGAAAGGGCTTGGGGTAGGAGGTCTGAGAACTCTCTGGAATTCGGTGCACAGTGTTACAGGCAAGTGTTTTCTTCTAGTGGAAAAATCCAGAGCTTTGATCCCTTCTTGAAGGGCAGGCACCTGACACCAGCCAGAAAGGTTAAAAGTCATCTGCTCTGTGTGCTGTAGAAATCCATGGTGGACACGAGATCCAAATATGAATGGTGAAACTTTGAAACTGTGAGGAGAAAATTTATGAAACTTCTTTACAATTTCACACGGGGGTAGAATTTCTTAAAATAGTCAAGGTGAAACATGAGAAATTCAAATCATAATTAAAGATTTGTGTCCAACGAAGAAAGCCCTTAGAAAAATTAACAGAGGACAAGCCAAGAGAAAACAATGAAAATATTTACAATAGGTGACCAAATAGTTACACTATGGATAGATTCTTTTTATTTCTGCTTATTGTGAACAGAAGTTTAAATGGGCAAAGGAATAAATGGGCATTTTACAGAAGGGGAAATTTGAATGGCAAATATGTGTTAGAAAGAGACGTTCAGTCTTATTAGTATTCAGAGACATTACTATTACAATGAGAGACATTATCCCTATCAAGTTGGTTTAAAAAAATTAGAAAGTCAGTAGTAAGTATCAGTGAAGATACATGAAGACAGGAATTTTGAGGTGGTTTGGTATGGCAGAAGATTAGAAACAACCAGTCTGCCTGTTGATAGGAGAATAGAGAAGTAAAAGTTGGGTGTATGCTTATGATAAAATACCCTGTAGTAGTCAGGGGAATTAAAACCTAGAGCAGCACTATCCAGTAGAAACTTTATGTGAGCCACATGTGTTATCTTAAATTTGTTTGTAACCACAGTAAAAAAGTGAATAGAAATAAATAGAAGTTGGTGAAATTACTTTTAATACTCTATTTTATTCAATCCAGTATATCCAAAGTATTATCATTTCAACATACTATTAAACAAATTATTGAGATATTTTTCATTCCTTTTGTGGATGAAGTCTTCAAACTTTGGTGTGTACTTGACACAGTGTATCTAATGCAGATGCTAAATTTTTATTGGAAACACTTTATCCTTATTTCTGTGTTTAGATTTCATAAAATGTACAGTTTAAAAAATCGATTTGCATACACAAGGTGTTCCAAAAAATATTTAAAAGTGTTGCAGTAACTGAATAAATTAGCAATTTTTAAATTTAACTTAATTAAAATTTAATTAAAATTAAGAATTCAGTCCCTCATTTGCATCACCCACATTTCAAATGCTCAGTAGCTACATGATGGAGAGCTACATCTAGCTCTCTAGGTGTTTTTCATAATATAATGGTGGAAGAAAACATAAGAATAAGATTTATAATAAAATATCATTTAAGTAAATTGAACATATACCAAAAAAATCAATACATTATATTTTTGCAAAAGCATTTATGTATAATGAGATACATGGAAGTATTTGGGAAGAAGCTATAGATATAGCTTGAGATAGCATATCAGGAAGGGGATATCTAAACGGAAAATATAAGTTCCATCTAGGAGAGTTCTAGACTGTTAGAGTGCTGTGAGTCAAGGAGCTTACCCAACTCAGTTCTAAGGGTAAAACAAAAAGCAAGAGAGAGTACATCCAAACAGTGGAATATCACTCAGATCCTAAGCCATGAAAAGACATGGAGGAACTTTAAATGCCTACAACCAAGTGAAAGAGGCCAGTCTGAAAAGGCTACACAAACGCTGTGGAAAAGGCAAAACTATGGCAACAATAAAAAGACCCATGGTAGGAAGGGGTAGCGGAGATAAACAGAATGAGCACAGATTTTTAGGGCAGTGAAAATACTGTGTATCAATATTGTAATGATGGATATACAGCATTACACATTTGTTCAAATCCACAGAAATGTACAACACCAACGGTAAATCCTAGGTAAGCAATGGACTCTGGATGATTATGATGTGTCTGTGTAGGTTAATCCTTGGTGCTAAATGTCCTATGCTGGTGAGTGATGTTGGTAATGGGGGAGGCTGCACATGTATGGGGACAGGGCATGTGGGGTATTTCAACCTTTGTTATAAACCTAAAACTGCTCTTAAAATGTGAAATACTTACAAACGCTTTTTTAAAAAAAGAAGCTTATTTATTTTGAGAGAGAGGGAGAGTGTCTGTGCACTCAGGGGAGGGACAGAGAAAGAGGGAGAATCCCAAGCGGGCTCTGTGCTTGTCAGTGCAGAGTCTGACGTGGGGCGCGATCTCACAAACGGTGAGATTATGACCTGAGCCAAAATTAAAAGTCAGGTGCTTAACCTACTCAACCACCCAGGTGTGCCTAAAAATACTTGTAAAAGACCAATGGAAATGAGCTCTGTGCAAAACAGTGACAGCATTGGAATCTTAATGCAGAATTCTCGTTTTGTGATCACGTTTTCAAATACCTCATGCTGACAACTCCCATACATAGCTGATGTCATCAGAAGACATTATTATGAAAAAATTCCGAGAACATTAACTGCGGGCTCTTCACTCCTGTGATAAACATAATTTTTAAACATCATCCTCTCAGAACCTGTTGATTATAGAAAATCCAAAATGAGTCCTTATATAATTAATCCCTCACAAGCCAGAAGACACTACAGCCATTCATACACTGTTGTGTTTTATGGAAAATTATTATATATGCTGTAAGGGTTAAATTGTGTCTCCAAATTCATATCGAATCCCTAACCCTCAGTATGTCAGAATATGACTGTATTTGGAGACAGGCATTTAAGTAGGTCATTAAGTTGAAATGAGACTTTTAGAGTGAGTCCTAATCCAATCCTACTGGTGTCCTTGTAAAAAGAGGAGATTAGGACACGCACAGAGACCCCAGGAAGGTGTTTATGCAGGGAGAGGACCATCCCAAGGATAGGGGCCTCAAGAGAAACCAAATCTGTCCATACCTTGATACTGGAATTATAGTCCCCAGAACTGCCAGAAAATAAATTTCCATTATTTAAGCCATCTCATGTGTTATTTTGTTATGGCAACCCTAGCAACCTAATACACCTGCACTTAAAAAAAAAAAAAGGTGGAGAGTCAGTTCAGCAATAAGAGCAGGAACTGTGGAGTCAGATGGGATTGGCCTTAACTTTAGTCTGCAAATTACTAGCTCTGGGCCTCGTAGCATGCTGCTCTCTGGCCTTGTGAAAGGGGAATGGTAATTGTACCTGGTAGGATTATTGGGAGAATTAAGTGAGTGAATGGAAGTAATTGCTGTATAAATGTTAACTGTTGTTTTGATCATTACGATTGGATGCCGCGCTCTGGTTGTCATAGTTTCACTGTTCCCATATAGCAAATGCACCCTAACAGCTAGCGTGACTCACTATCAGTTCATTCCATGTGTCATTTTAAAAATCATAAAGAGATTCGTTTGTGAACTGTTGCCTGGTTTGCCCATTATTTTCAGTGGTTCACTCTCCAAAAGCATGACTTTGAATTGACTGCTGGAGTTCTGAAATTGAACATGATATACTTTGAGTTTTCTTTTAGGAATTCATGTGGTCAGTGTAAATTCATGCAGTTAAAATGGGCATTTGGGGGCAGCAAGAAACCAACCTCAGCAGTTGGAAGCTCGAGAATTAACAGTAGCTCTTTATAACAGAGAAGCACCAGCCTGAGAAAGAGCCAGCAGTGTAACAAGATGGATTCTGTTTTGTTTTATCTGTAATACTGCTTTTCCTCTGCAACAAATTGAGGATAGAATTAGCTTTCCCAAATCAGAGGGCATCCCTGCTCTTCACCCACTGTTGTGTTTTATGGAACATTACTATAATGTGCTTGCATTTTAGAATGCAACAAATTCTTAGCAAAATGTCACTGTTGTGAATGCAAGCTCTCCACTGTGTTTAAGTTCGTTACCTTTACACATCAGGCTCTAGGAGATAAAAGTGGGCACTTAATATTCACTGGATCTGTTGAGAATATCCCTGTGTATATGCTCAATTTCCTAAAATCACATAACCTTTTGTTATCTTGTAATACATAAAAGGGATGGTTGGATCTAAGAAAGCTGTTACTATGTCACATAAACAAGTCACAAAGTTCCATTTAAAGTACTTATGCCCTGCATGGCAATATGCCTTCCAGTGCAAACTTGCATCACTAAGCCCAGTCTGAATTCTTTGCATATTTCTCAAGAACATCTCTGATTCAAAATATGCCACTAAGCCTATTTTCTTAGAGCTCAATCTACTACCTATAAACATTACTGGCTCTGTTTTGGTGATGTCCTGCCTATCTCATTCCATCCTCCCCTATTCTGTTGCCTTGTACCAGGATGCCTCTCATTCAAGTGTCTTTTCTCAGCCAGAAGCTAGCTCTGTTTGTCTTTTTTATTCCCGCCACTAAATTTGTGAACAATTTCTAGTGTCCATGAAAGCGGAGAACTAATGGGCTTGTCTGGAAGCAGTCATATATACTTTGGACAGGTGCTGCACAAACCTTTGCGGTCAGTTTGCTGAGCCCTCTCCAATTGCGACTTGTAAACACTGATGGCAGGCTGGTCTGCACAGGTGCTGCCAGGTGTTGATTATTGCATCCACAGACACAGCTGGCTTGACCATGCTGGCTGAATTGATTGGTGTCCTGTTAGAAATCCACCTGCTCGTTGAATACCCCGTTTGCCTAAATTCAGCATATGATTCTGCGGAATGATCAAACTGGCCATGTATGAGATGGCAATAGCTTAAAAAAAAGGCATTGGAACTAGTAAATAAAAGGCATGAAAAGCAACTTCATTTAATGCTTGTTGTGTTACACACTTATTCTTAATTTACACAAATGATACAGTGCCTGTCTGTCATTAATCACATATGAAATATTAGATGAAAAACAGAAGATTAACACATACATACTTCTGGAAGTACAAGCTTATAATTATTAATGATAGAAAAAAATTAAAGGACCTAGGGTTTGGACTGTAGGCAAAGATTAGAGGTCCCGGGGGAAATACACTTAATCTCCACACTAACCCTCCTTCCATAGCTCCAGGTACATAGACCCAACTGCTTGCTGGTGATCCCTATTTGGATGAACTTCACATGCCTTTCCAACACTACTGTCCACTGAAAGTGCTCATTCTCGGTCATTCTCTGTTGCAGTTTTTCAAGTAACTTGGAAATCACCATATCCTTTCTCTGTCCTTCATCTCCCCATTCAGTAATGTAACTCATCCTTTCATCTCTGCCTTGTGAATATTCCTCATTTATGTCCCCTTCTTTTCATCCCCGAGACACAAGTCTTTCTTGGTGGATAAAGGGGAAGGAAGGGAGAAGAGGGGAGAGAAGTATTTTACTTGCTTTCCTTTAAAAAATTAATTGTAAAAAAAACACAACATAAAATTTATCATTGTAACCATTTTTAAGTGTAGAATTCAGTAATGTTAAGTACACTCGCATTGTACAACGGATCTCTAGAACTGTGCAAACCTAAAATCCACACCCATTAAACAGTAATTCCCTTTCTTTCTTTGCTGCTTTCTATATTCAGTGGTCAATGTGGACAAGCAAAAGAAGATAGATAAAACTTTGGGTCATTGTAATATCAGTTTATCAGTGTCTGCCTATTTCAAGATTCTTAAATGGTGAGTTTCAAGTGAGATCATTCATCAATGGCCCTGGCCTTGCAAGCTCACCATCTTCCCATGATTTGGTGTGGAGATTCTGCCCAGCATTTTCACCAGGTGTCTGCGTGGTCTTAATTTCAACAATCTTAAGAGAAGGGAAGGTGACCTAGGATAGGCACTGTTGCTTGTTTTTGCAAATGTACATTTAGAAGAGAGCTTGAGGTAATGGAATGAGACACAGGATCTGGATGTGAGTCTCATTTTCATCATTTATTTAAGTGTAACCACTTGCCACCAAAATCCTGCATTGTGTGAAGTATTAAATTTTATGTAGTAGATTACTTTTTGGGGGGACTATACAAGATAATCTTGTTCATCATCTTCCTCTTTTATTCCTCTCCCTCCTCCTCCTCCTCCTCTTCCTCCTCTTCCTCCTCCTCCTCCTCCTCTTCCATCATTGTCAGCAGTTACACCATTGAGACCCCAACCAAGGTGTGCTGGAAGTAGAAAAAGCCAGAGGGGATAAGATTTGTGTTGCAATGTTGTAGGCAGGCCAAACCATGGGCACGTGTGTTCAAAGCCATTGAATGATGTTCCAGGGGTTTCTACATACTTCACCAGTGCTATCTTTCACTTAGAAGTTTGAAGACACAGCCTCAAAACTTTCTGTGATGTTAGTGGGTAAAGGTTAATATAGTTAAAACTTCTAAGTCTCATTCATAAAAGGCAGCACATCTATCAAGACATATTTGTCCTGTTATAATCAAAGATCTGTCAAGTCCTTCCAGCTTCTCAAGTAAACCCATATTTTCATGATTTTAGGGTTCTACTTGGCTGTAATATTTCCTCTGGGCTGCAAAGCAGCACATGTAATCTGTTCAGGAATGAAGTTTTCTGCAGAAGTCAAAGGAAAAAAAATCAATTTAGCTGGTTTTGACTTATAACAGTAAAAAGGAAAATTGAAAGTATTGGATTTGGATAAGGACTTTTGCTTCACAGTTTGAGGGTTGAGTAGATGTTAAAATATCACTCAGCACATTGGCCAGTCATTGGATTATTCTGTTTTACTATTTCGAAGCTATAAAATCAACTGAGTAATTAAGTGGGCTGCACGTTGTCAGATGTTTCACATAAAGAACCATTAGCCTTTTCAACACATCAAATACTAATCAGTTGGCTCAGGCTTTCTTTGGTTGAATATGTTATGTCACAGATGTAGGCATGAGAAAAAGCTGCAAGTTTCTAATGAGTGCAAGGTTTATTGCTAAAGGATTAGCTTTAATCATAGATGTTTTGTATCAAAATAGGTATTTCATTTATACCTATACAACACACCCATGATATACACATGTATGTACATGCATATGTATACGTGTATGTACACACACGATGACACAATATTGGGCAATTGACAGAAGTTCTGAGGTTAAATGAGTCAGTATTGCATAGGGCCTAAAAGTGTGGGGTTTTTGTTCAGATAACTTGAGCTCAGACTTTATCTTCACTGTGTGTTAGCTGGTGGCTTTAGCAAGATACTTAATTTCTCTAAGTCTCAGTTTTTATCACCTGTAAAATGGAGCTAATAGTAACAGTCTCATCTTGTGAAAATGTCCTTAAATTGTGCATGCTAAGTGCCTCGCAAAGTGCCCAAAACATAAGTCTTAGAAAAAATGGGTGGTATTATTACTTTTCCTATTATCAACTAATCAAAAAGGTGGGTGGTTGGCCATTAGTATTCATTTACACACAATTCTATTAAAATAATTATCATGGGCTTGGGGTGCCTGGGTGGCTCAGTCAGTTAAGCATATGACTTTGGCTCAGGTCATGATCTCATGGTTTGTGGGTTCGAGCCCTGCGTTGGGCTCTGTGCTGACAGCTCAGAGCCTGGAGCCTGCTTCGGATTCTGTCTCCCTCTCCCTCTGCCCCTCCTCTGCTCACACCCTGTCTCTTTCTGTCTCTCAAAAATGAATAAACATTTAAAAATTTTAGAAAAAATTATCACAGGCTTAATGTCTGACGGAAATTGGTGAGGGCAGACTGGTCACTTCTATGCAAACTGGACACTTCTCTACCCAGTATCACAGTGTTGCTGTGGCTGCCTTTAGGGCAAAGGAGAAGGGAATAGAAGTCAAATGCTTTCCACAACTTGAAGTTCAGCGTTCCAGCTCATCCACATTTCTACAAGATGGAGGGACTGCCACCAAGAGGAACTCCATTCAAGAGCATGGAGATGGCTTTTTGTTCCTCTCTGTTTCCCTGCCTACATAGCATAGTGCCTGCACTGAATAGATGCTTCAGTGAAGCAATCAACAGAGATATGTGTGGCAATAGCATCTTTCCTCTTTGATAAATGACTTTTTAAAACCAGAACTTTTTTATTGATCCCTGCTATGAGTTGAATTATGTCCCCTCCAAAACAAGGTATGTTGGAATTCTAACTCTGAGTGTCTCAGAAAGTAGTGTATTTGAAGACAGGGTCTTTACAGAGGGAATCCAGTTAAAATGAGGTCATTAGGATTGGCTGTCATCCAACATGACTGGTGTTCTTGTAAAAAGGTGAATTTGAACACAGACACAGGCACACGAGGAAGATGATGTGGAGAGATACAGAGTGAAGACAGCCATCTGTAAGCCAAGGACAGATCCTTCCCCCCCAGCTCTTACCTGCAGGAACACCTGCCAACACCTTCATTGGGGGCTCCCAACCTCCAAAACTGAGACAAGATAGAGTTCTCTTGTTTAAGCTGCTCAGTTTGTGGTGCTTTCTTCTGGCAGCCCTAGCAAACTAATATAGTCCAGACACAGCAAAAGGTATATGAAGGGTGAAACTATTAAAGAATGAAAAGAATTAAGTTACTTGAGTTTCCATTTTCCATTTGACAACTTAGGTCATTGTAGGTATATGTGTGGCACGCTATTTCAGTGTCAGCACCTGAGGACAGGATGCTGGTTCTGCTGCATTTCAAATGCCTTCTCCTGGGGGACTGATCCAACACAAAGAGTTCAGGGGAAGCCTGGAAGAAATATCCCCAAGCCATCCGCAAGAGGCGTGTTGATACACACCTTTAGTAACATCCTAAGTAGGCTAGCAAATGTGGGTCCTCCTCTAAGAGGATTACGTGGAAATCTGCCACAGTCACAGAGACATATAAATAAGGAATGTTATCTGTATCCAATGCTTCTTTAAAGTGTGGATTTTTACAAAAAGCTAAATAAAAAATTTCTCAGAAAGATGAGTAAGAATTAGGAAGGCTAAAAACGAGCTGTGTATAGAAAAATGACTTTGAGTAGATATTTGGTTAAGAATGAATAAATCTCACTTTTACACCTGTCCTTCTCTCGATCTTTGTCCCTAAACATGTATGTTATGGAAAGGTTGAAACTATTCTGTGCACTGATAAACAAAAATGCTCAGTAATTGAGAAAATAATGACAGAAAACAATGAAAGTCCAAGTTTCTTCCCTGGATGTCGTGACTGGGTCTCAGTTGGTGTCTGGTCCCCACAACAGCCGTCAGCTCAGATGCTGAAGGTTGACAGATAGGGGTCTCAGACTGATTGGAATGCTGGAATTAATAAAGCCATAAATTGAAGGCAGGTTCTAATCCAGTGTTCCTTGCCTTCTTCATTGGCCTAAAGGTAACTAGGTCTGTAGCTAATTAACTTAGGGTTCTTTGAGATGCTTGATTCCATCACCAGCGCAGTAATTACTATTCAGGGCATTACTATACTTTGATGTTTGCCTGAAGTGTAAATTATTAGTGTCTGAAAAAAGTCATTGGCCCAAAAGGAAAACATAAGAAACAAAAGGAGGATCAAAGTACTTCTGAGCTGGTTTTCCGCTCTGAGTGCATCATCCAGGCAGCAAATGCTCCCTGACCTCCCTGAGGTTCCAGAAGCAGTGGGATCTGCAGCCTTCTCCCTAGGGTCACACCAGGTGGGGGGAGCCTAGGTTGCTAATAAGATGGCTCCTGGTTTGGAGGTATTACAGTATTCCATGTTCAGGAAATTCTTGTTTGGTGGCTTGATTTTAAATTCATCAAAAGTTTCTCTATTCAGAGAAGCCCATCAGGGATGTATTTTGGACACATATTTGTCACTGCCAGTTTGTCTCCTTTTTAAACTCTCCTTTCCAGATTTTCAGAGAACCACAGGTTTGATATTGTGAGTTTTGAATACAGCTTGAGGCCCTGGGTTGCCTCACTCCCCACTCACAGTTGCATTCAAGAAGTACAGCTCAGATGCTTAAGGTTAATTAAAAGGAAATTCAGGCTTTATTTGAGGATCTCAGAGCAACAGGATGTACTTCTCTTCCCTCCATGGTGTTTCTTCACTCCCCCCAAATTTGGTGCCCTGGAGCTGCTCCAGAGCCATTCAGACACCACTCCCCAGTCTCTCCCCTTCATTCTTGCCCAGCACTGCTCTTCTTCACCTATGTTTCCTCTCCCACAATCCTGAATCTTCATAAAAGAGACTTAGCTCCCTAGTTCTTTTCCCTACCTCAGCCCTTTGAACTGCTTTCACAAATCCAGAAGCACAAGAGAGCCAGTGACCAGGCTAGGGAGAATGAGACGGACAGGGTAAGTGTGAAGAGGGAGGGGGAGAGAGGGTCACATGTGAATGGCATGGCTCTCTTCCACCCTTACTTACTATAATTTAATTATGCTATCAAGAAAGGAAGGTTAAGAAGGAAGGCAATTAGCATTTGTTGGGTGACTCTGGTTGCACTGACACTGCGTTTGGCAGACATGTGTCCTCCTAAAGACCACTGATAATTGCAGATGTACAATGGTTTGGGGAACCTTCCATTATCGTAGCAATTCACTGTTGTGTTTTTATCCTGAGCTATGCTTGGCATGTATTTGGTTCTCCCTAAACATTTACTGAATGAATTATATAACGAGTGGGTCAGGGACTCTCAGGGCAGATTTGTGGACTTGTATAATCTCTTCCACCTCATAGATGAGGAAACATAGACTCTGACATGCTAAATACTTCGCCAAAGTTAAGACTGCTCAGAAGGGGCTGTGCTGATGTTTTCAACTCCATATATTTGGTTCAAAGATTTTCCTCCTAGAGCACACCGTCTGAGACAGTTCGCCCATATCATTTGCCCATTGGAAGAGTATTGACTTCATCAAGCAAACACTTGGTAGGGTTACTTTTTTGCTTTGCTGCTGCTAAAATATTCGTATTATAATGACAGGGATGGAATGCGAGACTAATTGAAAGTGAGGTATTTAGTACAGCTTTATATACAAAAGATATTGGATTAATGATGAACCAGCTCTCAGTTATATTCTAATTAGCTGCAGTTTTGATTATCTGCATTCTCCAGGGATTCTTGTCTTATCACTTCCAATTGTAGAGGTCTGTGGCATTAGACACCATCTAAACCAGTCGCTTTGAAACATTTTCTGTTATGTTTTTCACTGATACAGTCTTCGGTCAAAGGTAATCTTATGCCAAAGCCAAATGTGTAACATTAAGAAAAGTGAAGTTTCTCAGAGAGCCTCTCTCTCTGCCTTGCCTCCTCTCTTCAGACTAAGCCTTCAGAACAGAACTTAACAACCACTGACCTAGACACATGGTCTTGATTTTATAGAAAAGGAAAGGGGAACAGGGAGACTAAGTGTCCTTGGGAAAATTACGGAATTATTAGTGACACAGAAAGGTTTGAGAAGGCAAGCCAGAGCATTTTATATTGTGCCATGAAGAGCCACTGAACACCCAGAATAGCAACAGCACATCCTTATTGGTCATTTGTTATGTATGAAGCACAGTGCAAAGAGCTTTACACCTACTTCCTCAGAAAATTTCTTGACAACTCACGAGAGAGGTGGTGTTATCCCCACTCCATGGATAGTGAAACTGAGATACAAAGTGGTTAATCACGCTTTCTTGAAGTCACACAGCTGGAAAGCAGAGGGTGGCCAAAGCCCTGCTCCTAATCACTATTTCTACATTCCCACCGACTACCTCTTGTCCCACATAAAACCAGGAATTCTCTTTCATTGACTTAAATAACTTGAATAGTTGTTTTTATGAATTCTTCCCACCCCTACTACTTGCCATATGATGTGGGATAGTGGTTCCTAAAATTATTTGCTTGGTGAAACGCACACTGATGTAGATCCTTACGTAGGATGCTGTGAGGGTTGGGCAGAATTGCCTGTGGTTCTGTCAGTCTTGATGCACTAGGGGAATCTCTACCCCTCCTCTCTCGAAACAACCTGAGGTAAGCCTTACGCAAAACTTCATTCCCCTTTGTGGTGCAGAACTATGGTTAAGAATCACCGCCCTAAAGCATCTTATCCACAAAGCATGTGATTTAACATTTTGCAACATTCCCATAACAGCCCTTCCCCATAGGCTAAGAGAGCAGGCCTACCTATGCCCATACTGGAGACAGCAGGAATTATTCCCTATTATCCTAAAGTACAGTTCTCTAACTTACACTTGTCATAATCTTTATCCTTCAGCTTATTTGGCATAGCTGACCCTTCTCTTCTTCTGGGAATCTATGTTTGTCCTAACTTTCCAGATACCTTCCGTTCCTCCTATTTTCTCATCCCCTGGAAACTCCATTTCAGTTTCCTTTGTAGGGTGTTCCTCCTCAAATCAACTTGCCAAAATGTTGGTCTTCCTCCTAGCTCCATCCAAGGTTTCCTTCTCGTCTCCCAGCCGATCCAGAGAATGTTTGCTGTTCTGGGGCCACTGGAGAACTAGCTAAATGTCAGCATACATGACCTCTGCTGGCCGAGATTTTTGTCTCCTTTACTCATTGCCGTGTCTCTAGTGCCTAGCATAGCATTTGTCCCATAGTAGATACCTAGAAAATATTTGATGAATGAATGGTCAGTCTGTCCTGAATCAATTCAGCTTCAGAGCTTTGTCATTTTCTACTTAAGGTTTGTTCTAGCAAAATCCCAAAAGAAAGCTAATGCCCCCAGGAAAGAAAAAGAAAACACTTCTCTACAGAGATGCTGCCAAGGCTAATTGTTCAAAGTGAACTGTTGTGACTCTGTTATAGTCATTGGTACTCCAGAGAAAGTGATGAAGTGTTTGAATTATAATCAGTGTTTATATATTGCAGTTTTACCTTTAATATTCTACTCAAGTTAATATTTTCAAAGACTGAGTTTCTGTTAAAGTCTGGGTTTTTTAATTAACAAATATTTATTACTCCCAATTCAGTTGATAAACCTGAAAAACAGCAGACATTGGACTTTGGCATTTATTTTTCTCTTGCAGATTATGTTGTTCACCAGTTTTACAAGTGTAGGTGGCTCATGTGGCTAAGGTGGTAGATTGGATTTTCAGAGAAATGGGCACATCAAAACCTGTCCTATCCTACATGTTCTTAATGCTACAGGGTCCTATTACAGTGTGATGATGAAACTCTTCATCAAGACGTGAACTTTATGTTCCCTCCACTTGAAACTGAGTGGATCTTTGTAAATACCAATAGAATGTGGCAGAAATGAGGTTGTGTGAATTTTAAGGATGATTCCTTAAAGAACTTTGGCTTTTCTTGGTTCTATCTCTGTCTTAGGACATATGCCTAAGACATATGAGAAATCTGGCCACCCTGAAGCCACCATCCTGGAGACTCCACACGAGGATGCCATATAAAGCTAGGGACGGATACCCCTAACTGGAACTGAATCTTTCCATCTCAGGTTCCAGTCATGGATACAAAGAGGCCTTTATGACTCCAGGCTAACCACTGTCTGATTGTAACCTCATGAGAGATCCAGAGACAGGATCTCCTAGTGAAGATGCTTCAAATCTCCTGACCCACCCACAGAAACCATGAGAAGTAATAAATGATAACTGTTATTTCAGTCTCTTAGTTGGGGAATATTTTGTTACATAGCATTAGATAACTGGAATTGTATGCACTGGAATTCTATTTTCATATAGAAATTTGATTATTGTTCAGTTTGGCTTTGTAATCTTTCTTTCCTACTACCATGGTAGATGTTTCTCAATGAATATTAATTTTCTTTTCATATTGCTTTCTTCTTCTCTATTGGAACATTCTGCTATAAATTCTTTATCAGCATCAAGTGAGTTTTTCAGCTAAAACATGTATCTCTTTCATTTGTTACCAAAATTTCTCCCTCAGGAATAGTTTGAGCAGAATTGCAGGTGTTTAATGTTTTGCACCTTAATGAAGGCACAACTCCTGAAAGCAACTATTGGACTGTTGAGCATTCATGAATATTGAGACAGTATTAAATGGAAGAGATTTGTACTAGAAACTCTCTAGAGTGATATCTGAAAATATTATTTAATGGTACCTTTTTAAATTTTGACAAATTTCCAGAGAATGTTTGTATTTGAAGCAGATATTATCAGACTCTTAGAAATGTATACAATATTACTTATAATGCAGTAGGTTTGGCAGATTCTGTATGAATTATAGCAGTCGTTAATAGTTGTAAATAGCCACATTTTATTCGTACTATCTTCTGTTGAATCAGGTAAGAACTATTTGATTCAGATCAATAAGTAAGGCATATAAAATAATAAACCCTTTCACAAATCAAGAATATAAATTATGTGTGCTTGTGAAAGTGGTCAAATACTGAACATAAAATTTGAAAATATTATAGCTAAACACATAATCTATCAGCTATTAAAATATAAAATAGGCAAAAAATCATTACTGTGAAATTTAATAATATTTCAAGGTGTTTGGATGATTTTTCCTTCTTAGTATGGAAATAGCTCAGTGTAATTTTAAGACTTATTTGATCTTAAGTAAGCTAAGTGGGTCAAATGACCATCTGGGTTGTTTATCCACTGTGATGAGACTTCCTAGTGTATTTTGGTGTATCAGTAACACAAAAATACATTGTGTATGGATATTCCACCTCATCCCAGAAGGGGTTCAACTCAGCTTATGCCAATAGGAAGAGTACACAATAAAATAATCATAGAAATTAATTACAGGAAGAAAACAAGAAAATTCACAAATATGTGAAGATTAAACAACATGCTACTGAAAAACCAATTAGTCAAAGAAATAAAAAGATAAATCAAAAAACACTATGTGACAAACAATAATGGAAATATGATATACCCAAATATTTGTGAGATGCAACAAAAGCAGTTCTAAGAGGGAAGTTCTTAGCGATAAATGCCTACTTCAAAAAACGTCAACAGTCTCAAATAAACAACCTAAAATTAGAACCTTAAGGAACTAGAAAAAGAAGAGACAAATGAAGCCCAAAATTAGTAGAAGGAAATAACAAAGATTAGAAAAGAAGTAAGTGAACTAGAGACTAAAAAGATGATGGAGAAGATCAATAATACTAAGAGCTAGTTCTTTGAAAAGATTTATAAAAAAGTGACAAGTCTTTATCAAGAAAAAAAGTCTTCATCAAGAAAAAAAGAGGACTCAAAATCAGAAATGAAAGAGGAAATGTTACAAGTGATACTACAGGAAAACAGAAATCTAGAATGACCATATGATCCAGCAATTCCACTTTTGGCTATTTATCTGAAGAAAATGAAAACACTAACTTGAAAAGATACAGCCACCCATGTTCATTGCAGCATTATTTACAGTAGCCAAGATATGGAAACAATCTAAGTGTCCATCACTGGATCAATAAATAAAGAAATTGTGAGATAGATAGACATAGATATAAAATAGTATATTTATTACTATATATTAGATATCAATATATGTAATATCACAGTGGGATATTATTCATCTATAAACATGAGTGAAATGTTACCATTTGTGACATGGATGGATCTTGAGGTCATGATGTTATGTGAAATAAGTCAGAGAAAGGCAAATTCCGTATGACTCCTCTTATATGTGGAATCTCAAAACAAAACAACAATAACAAAAAGTCGAGCTCATAGATACAGAGAACAGATTGGTGGTTGCAGAGGTGGGGGATGGGAGAAATTGGTAAAGGGAGTATAAATTTATTTAAAAATAAACAAAAAGCACAATGATGTGTATTTGCCATTAGTGTATCATATAAAATAACTTTATCATTTAAAGTTTTAAGACTTCTCCCTGCTTGCATGCACCATCTATTCTTCTATGTTGTCTGCTTTTCCATTAGAAACATTGACTAAAAAAAAAAGTGGATGAGTTAATTGGAACAAAAGAACAAAAAAATAAGAAATTCAAGACTAAAACTAAAACTCTTGTGCTTTTGATCTTGTTAATGGTATCTTAATGATAGATCAAAACATGTAACATTGGCAATTTTCGTCTTTGCACTAGTATTATCCAAAGTTGTCCAAGATTTAGCACATGGCTTTCTTTTCTTTTCTTCTAATAATGGAAATCAAGCTCCTTTTACTAGCAGTGATTTCTTTTAGAGCTGGGTTAAGGAGTAGAAGTGGTGGCTAAATGATGGTTGCTGTACTGAATAGCTTGGAATCTTTAAGTCATTGGTACCCATATTGAGGAAAATACAAATCAGTCTTAAGATATCACCCAACATGTTCTTACCTTGAGAAAGGGTAAAAAGCATTGACTTGGCAGTCACTTGTCTTCTATTTAAAATTCTCCCTGCATCTTCGTGCTCCCTGAATATAGTGATGTTTTTCCATGAACACTCTTTAAACAAGCTAGAAGGAAAAGAACTGAAAGGAGTTGCTAGTTTAGGGTGGTGGGATTATGAGTTCAGTTTTATTTCATCTTTATGATCTTTTTAATGTTGTTTTAAATATCTTTATGATATAAATAAGAAGAAAAAATTAAAAAGGTTTATTACTTACCAAGTATTACTAGCCTCCAGAGTATTTGAAGTCTTTGGAGATGAAATCTCATTATGCATACAGCCTCATTCAATCATTCATGCAATATTCATCTAGCAAGGCATTGTGGGAAGCAGAGAATCCCAGTGGAGACACTGTTCTCTTATAGTCATAATGGCCTTCAGAGGTAAGATAACGTGCTGTGTGTATTAAGAGTGTGAATGTCTTCCTTTTAGCATGAGGTACCAGCGCTGTCTATTTGAGGAGGTAGGATCCAACCTAGATCTGAAAGAATTACAAGATTTTAGACATATGGAGGTAAGAAGTCATTGATGGTGTTGGCCAAATATTTTCAGTTCCCTCTCATCCAGGCTTATGGTAGAATTGGGCTTGTGGTTGGGTAGAACCACATGGCTGTTTATGACAATGAGTTATGTCACATTTTGTCTAAGCACTTAACTTATGGTTCAAGACCCACAGAATTTTCTTTTTCTCCTGGCATGGCTTATAGCAGTGTTTGTGCTGGTAACCACTCATCAGCCTGGATGCCTGAGTGACAAATGTGCACAGAGCTAATCTCTTGGCTTGCTCTCAACTCCGTCAGTATCAGGCAAGAAGTAAACCTTTATTGTTCAACCTACTGAAATGTTGGGGCTGCTTGGGATCACCACACTCAGCCTAATCTGATAATATAATGGGGGGGAAGATGTTTAGAGCAGAAAACAGTATTAAGTGAGGCATAAGTAAGTTACTTCTACTTGGGGGCTGGAGCATTAACTAAGAGTGGTGAAAAGCAAGGTTGAAAACAGGTGAGACCTGCAATGGCAAACCTAGAACTTTGGACTAATGCAGAAGAGAAAACAGACCTTTGTTTTGTGTCTGGACTGTTCCTTAATTTATTGTGTTATTCCATGTTCTACCCCCAAACTTAAATATGCAAAACATATTTGAGAGGGAACTCCCTGGAAAACCTTGACCAATCAAAAAGCAAAAAACAACCAAAACAAACAAACAAAAAAACCCAAATGAAAGAAAGAAAGAAAGAAAGAAAGAAAGAAAGAAAGAAAGAAAGAAAGAAAGAAAGAAAGAAAGAAAGAAAGAAAGAAAGAAAGAAAGAAAAGAAAAGAAAAGAAAAGAAAGAAAGAAACAACAAGCACTTTGCTGGTGTGATGTCCAAAGTGACACCTTTTCTCCACATGGTGGCCATTCTGTAAAGTCCATGCAGCTGTCTGACTGCTTGCTCACCTCTGGACCTTGGTGCCCTTTCAAGGGCCTCGTGCAGTGGCTGACATGAGCTCAATGTTAAGCATGTTGTTATTGGTGTGAAGAGAATCTCTCTGCCATGAGGAGGTGGCTTGATCTTCTGCGTCAAGTTTGTGTATTTGTTGCTCTGGGTTATCTTTTTCTCTAGAGCATGATGACAATGATTTAAAGTTTATAAAATGTTTGAAGAGGCATGAGGAAAAAAATACATTCTGTATGAATGAGAGGGTAATAACAATAACGTTAGAATTGAACCAGAGATTGGTGAAGGAGATTTAGTTTGATTTGCATCAAACGGGCTCCATGTTATGAATGATTGGTAAAGTTAAATCTTTTTTCTGAAGTTCTTAAACATTCCCATTTCTATCCAGGGCTTTAATAACATTTTAATGCAGTTTTTTACATGTGAATTAATATAATAAATGTCAATGTTCAATAGAATAAGGTCACATTTTACTACTTTGACCAGAAGTGTAATCTTCCAAGATTCAATTTTATTACTATTATAACAGTCATACTGGATAAGGTCACCAATATTTCTTTCCAAATGATATAATATATGACGACAGACTTTATACCAACTTTAGTTTTAGTAATCTGGATTTATATTCTGAAACATGTTGACAAAGATACGCCATGGGCATTTCTTGGACAAATGGCAGCTTGGGGAAGATGTTTCCCTGTAATTGATGGGAAATTTGAAAATGGATAAATGAAGTAGTTGAAATGTAGCATTTTCTTGATCACATCATCTCCTTGCCTACAGATAATTAAATTCTTGTGGGATTTTAGTCTGCCACTTGAAAGGGAAAGGTGATGTTTGAAGACCTTTCAATAAGTAAAGCAGAGAATTGCTCTCTGTTCACTGGCTCTGTGTGAGCCAGCCAGCTGGCCAGCCTGCAGAATTCATTTGAGTCACATGTTCATTGAATCAGAAGAGTTCAGGGTTGTCAGACTTGGTAAAGGGCAACTATAACAGCCATTCACCTTGAACTTGCTCTGCAACATCGTCACCAAAGGATCCATCTCTGCTGGCACAGCTCCAATGGGCAGAGTAGGAGTACCTACCTTATGGCACTGCTATTGAGCTGAAATGAAAGAATATGTGAAAAGGGCTTAGACTTATGTCTGCCATGTTATAAGTGCTCAGTAAACTTAAACTGCTGTTGTTTATTTCTTTTTAATATCTCTGGGCCACCACCACCTCAGCAGACAGTGTATTTCCATCTTCATAGAGCTCTCACTGTGAAAAAGCTTATTTGTATTTTGGGCCTAAAGTTAACTTTCATACTTTTTACTAGTTGATCTTAGTTTTGGCATTAAGAATCATGAATCGTAATGATGAAGCTAATAGTTTCTAATTAATGTTCGTTGAATGCTTACTATGTGTCTGTAGCTATAGGCAGAATATCATCACCTATACAAATCATTTTGGGTTATTTCAAAATACTCAGAAGTAACAAAAATAATTTAAAGGATGCCCTTGAACCTTTGCCAGATTGAATGGTTTTCTAGACTTTGCCACACATACTTCATCTATACACTTTCGTTTTTGCTACAATATTTTGAGGGTGTTCTTAGAAATAGTTTTATCTCAACCCTATACACATCGGTATGCATTTTTGAAACTATAGAAATCTCCTAATGTAAATATAATACCATGATCATATCTAACAAAATTAATAGGAATTTCCTGACATGATGTAATATTCAAGTTTCTATGGTTATTTAAAAATGTTTTTTGTCTCATCAGGATCCAAACAAAATCTTCACGTTATATGTGGTTATTTATTTTGGGACTCTTTTAGTACATTATTTTTATGACATTGATTTTTTTTTTTAAACTGGGTCAGTCGTCCTAAAGACTGTTCTATAATCTGAATTTGTCTATTGCTTTCGCTTATTGTTCTTTAACTTGTTTCTTTATCTTTTGAGTCTTGTAAAAGATAAGTTAGCTCTAAGGAGGGTTGTCTAGGACTGTAGATACTAGCTCAATGTGACTTTTTAAATAGAGATTAATTAAAGTTAAAAAGAATTGAAACATTCAGCTGTTCACTTGCTCTGGCCACATTTCACATGCAGTTCGTGGCTGACGTATTAGGTAGCCTAAACATAAAACATTTCTATCATCACAGAAAGTTCTGTTAGACAGTGTGGCATAAGGATTGGCTATTTTCAGATGCAAGCATTTGTGGCATCTTGTAGGGAGGCATAATGTTTGGATGTCCCACTCTTAGGGTCCTGACCTTGCTCAGCGGATTTAGTAGTGACACCCTAGCTCCTCATTATAAATTTCCCATCAACCTTTCATCTAAAGCAGGAGCCCTTAATCTTTTTTGTTAGGTGAGCCCCTTTTGACAGTTGGTGAAGCCTGTAGATTTCTTCTCCCAGTAATGTTCTTAATGAGGAAAGTTAAGTGTATATGAATACAAAGGAAGTCAATGTTACTGAATAACAGTTATTGTAATATTAAAGAGCAAAGCTGTGATATGGTGAGATATGCACTACATTATTACATATTAAATAACAAGAATTGGTAGGAGGTATAATGACTACTATAATTTGCTAATACTCATAGAACTAATGAATAACTATAGAATAAAGGATATTGCAAGGTGTCTGCAACAACTATAAAGTTATCACTTTATATTTATATTTTTAAAATGTCTGTGAATTATACTATGACAAAGTTATAGGCATTAAAGTTACTACTGAGGTTTGTTGTTCATGTTTGTGATTTAAGGAGATGCAAAATGTCAGTTAGAAATTAGTGAAACAAATATGCAGCTTTCCCCCCATTCATCTGGATGTATTTCTTTTATTCACACTTCTTTCCTTAAGTGTCCATGGGGAACTACCCCCCATGTGAAGAACCCCTGATCTAAACCCTAAATCATCTGTTAATACTTTTATCTGAATCAGTTATTTTTTAGGGCTTGAAAATGGTGGTTTGTGCAAATCTGTTGTTATTCCTCTCATTTTTATTTTATTTTTATTATTTTTTAACATTTATTTATTTTTGAGAGAAAGAGAGAGAGAGCAAGTGGAGGAGGGGCAGAGAGAGAGGGACACACAGAATCTGAAGGAGGCTCCAGGCTCTGAGCTGTCAGCACAGAGCCCGATACAGGGCTCAAACCCACAAACTGCGAGATCATGACCTGAGACGAAGTCAGACGCTTAACCGACTGAGCCACCCAGCTGCCCCTATTCCTCTCGTGTTTAGAATTGGAATGCTTTAAATAACTTTCCATCACTGGAACTATTTGATTTCCTTGAAATACAGTTTAAAAAGAATAAATAATACCCATTTTTCAGATGAAGTTACTGAGACTCAAAAGGAGTTGATTTGTCTGAAGTCAAATAGCTAACAAGTGGTAGAAATGGAATATGAATCTAGATCTGGGCCAACACACAGCCTGCATGCTGGACTGAAATTCTCCATCATTTACTAGTTGTTTTCTGTCATTTACTAGTTGGTTGGTATTCTCCCCTTTACTAGTAGCTTAGCCAGAATCTTCCTCCTCCCACATAACAGCCGTTCCAGTGCTGTGGCTTGAAGGTTGGCTCTTGTTTCCTCATTTCCATTTTCTCTGATCTTCCTCATCTATACTTATCTCTTCTGTGAATGTGCTATAGGCAGTCCCTGGTGGCTTCCATGTTGACAGAAAACTCCATGAGAAGCCTTGCCAATAAAGATCAGAGTGAGAAATCGCCTCCCTCAACTCAATACACAGACTTGCATTCACATTCTGAGATAAAATGTGTTTTGTGGAAACAACATTTCTCTGTCAACTCATCTTGAGCTTATTCTTAACAAAAGTTCCCAAGCTGTTTTCACACATGCTGCTGTGAAGTGAAACGTCTCCATCTTGTAGCTGAGCAAATGGTAGGCTGGACCTGGGGAGCTCATCCACTGCAAGAATTCTCATCTTCAGGTTTGTCTAAGGCCAAAACCTAGGAAAAGGAAGGCAACCCAGACAGTGTTCTGTTTGTGGGTGTGAAACATTAGTTAGGAGAACAACAGTTATCTTTTTTTCTCCTTTCTACTTATCATAATAAGGTAGTAGTTTCAGACTAATTTATGTATTAATCAGTCATCCATTTCAACTGTCTTACATTCAAATAGTCATTCACTCAAACATGCATTATTTCAAAACATCCACCCACCAATTCATTTGGTGTTTAGCAACTGCTTTATGTCCAGGAACTCTACTGGGTATTAGGACACAGATGAAAGCCAGCTATTCCTGACTCTGATTATCATTTCAGCTGACATTCTAGATAGGAAATAAGTATACCTAAATGAATACTGTAGTTCAGAATTTAAATCAGGTCCTGAGGGATACCAGTGTATGAGGACTTATGGAAAAAGGGTTGTTTCAGATAGAGTGGACAAGTCCCCTAGAAGGTGACATTTGAATTGAGACCTAGCCTGGGCTTCAAGTCCTGGCCTTTAGATTGAGGAATGAATGAGATATGGCCTCTGTTTTAAAAGCTTTTGGACGAGTAGCAGGGGATGTGCTGTAAGAAGGTCCAATAGCAGAGCATTGTGAGGAGAAGGACAGAAATATCTCCATCCCCTTTGTTGTCTCAAAACAAGGATTTTGGCATAAATGTTGCTTATTGTTTGTCCTCCATATGAAATAGGGGACGTGCATGGTGTTGGTATTACTTATTATGTAATTCACCTCCCTTCATATTCTTAGGTATAGGAGAACATTTGGTGGAGAAACGTTAACAACTAGATGTAATGATGCATTGAAGGGTGAGGAGTTTTGATTATATGCAGTTCTCAGGCTATTTGGAGAAGAAAAGAAATTGTCAACTGAATTTTTGCCAGACAGTCTGTTGGAATTCAAGAGCATATGACAATAGGTGTACCCTTCCTGGTCAGAGTATTGGATAAATACATCTTTTAAAAGTCATTTACAGCCATCGAATTTCTTCTGCCTGCTCTATCCTGCTATTACTGAGATGCACATCAAATCTGACACTAGTTCCTGGAACAGGTTTTAAATATGGCCCATTAGCCATACCTCTTATTTGCCCTGCACAGTAGTTTTCATGTATTTGAAATATTCATTGTGTGCAGCAGTTTGGGACTGGAAAATGACCAGGAAAGCTGAAACCTTGCAAAGCAATCTTAATAATCGATGGGGAAAATTATGATTGTTCCATGACCTTTAAAAATGTGGTCAAAACTCTTGAAATTCTTATTATCTATTAAAAGCAGATAGGGGAATTTGAAAAAAAAAATAAGACTAAAACTTATTTAGTACACTGGTAATTTAAAATACTAGAAACACTGAGAATTAATGTGGTTTTCTTTTTTTTCCCTTTGGAAAACATTTATCAAGAGTAGTCTGAACAGTACTCACTGCCTCTTTCTGGTTGTATAGCTTATAATACAGATGGAGCATCTTTTCTATGCCTTGGCAAATTGCCACACTCCTTTCTGAGTTTGGATCAGTTTCCAACATTTTACACTTTGTGCTTTCAGCGTGGTGATAGATGAAGTTTTTTAAAACGTCAAGTATTTTGTTGGCAAAACTTCCTCTGGGACACTGTCCTCCTTTCCATCATGACCACGTCCTCCGTTTTTGTCGATCCGTTGGCCTTAGCTCCATTCCTCTGGCTGCACATCTAGTCTCAGCAATTTCTTCTGTAACTCCATTTATGTTTGATTCACAATTCACCTTCCCCATTATCACTTTTTGCTTCTTTGTCGTACTTTCTTCTTTTTAGGTTTGTTTGTTTTTTTCTTAATCTTAGAGCACAAACTGGGGGGAGAAGGGAAGAGGGAGAGACGGGGCGGGGGGAGGGGGCAGGAATGAGAATCTTAAGCAGGTTCCACACTCAGCATGGAGCTTGATGCAAGGTTTGATCCCACGACCCTGGCATCAGAACCTGAGCTGAATTCAAGAGTCAGATGCTCAACTGACTGAACCAGTCAGGCGCCCGTCTTTGTTGTACTTTCATATCTCTTGGCTAGCTACCTCTTCTGAGTGTCCATTTTTGTACAGTGTCACCAGGGTTTAATCAGTGGAAGACAGAAGGCAGCACCAACTACTACCGACCTTCCTGACTTTGTGTGACTGAATGACAGATGTGCAATGACCGATCACTGACAGACATTGAAAGAAGTGCTACGGTTGGTCACTGATCGTGATGCACATCTGTTATCCACATGGAGAGCTATTGACTGAAGACAGGGTAATGGACTTGTACTTTCTGCATTGCCTCTGAGCTAATAAAGCATGGTAACTGAAATTTGAACTAAATTGTTGGGGAACTGGTATTATTTAACTGAATTGTGGTCGCTGAAAATTTTGAGTGTTGGAACTATGGTAAATGAAGGCTGCCTGTATTTGCCAGAAATTAAATATAGGAGAATTACGCATAGAACCCAATTTCCAGTTTCTCTTGATAAAAAGAAACAATTAAGTAGTGTCTACCCATCTTGGGGTATGTGTCTTCCTGTTTGCCTCAATTCTCACTGCTCCCTGTTATTACACACCCATGGCTTCCACTTCAGGGCTGTCCAGTGCAGAAGCAACTAGCTACAGATGACTACTGGCTTCAGGTGGCTATTTAAATAAAAATATAGTGTTGATATTTAATTGTTAATTTTAAAATTAAAATTAGGTAAAAGTAAATGCAATTAAAATCTAGTTCTTCAGTCCCACCAGCCACATTTCAAGTGCTTAGTAGCCACATGGGGCTAGTGGCTATTATATTAGTGTAGGATATAGAACCTTTTCGTCATTATGACAGTTCCGTTAGACAGCACTTGCTCTACAGGCATTGATTTATATTAGGTAAATTACTATGGATATGGGACAATAACATTAAAATTGCATAATACTAATCCCTCTCAGTGTGAATTTTTTTTCTTCTTCAGAGATTAAGCTAGACCAGATGAGATTCTAAATAAAAGTATTTTTTTTTTAAGGAGAGGCTTGTTTTTTGTTTTTGTTTTTTCCACAAGGAAATATTAATGATGATAGAATCTCCCTGGAATAGTATAGGAGGCTGCAGTCTCCTGGAAAAACATTTTGTCATCAATAAGAAATTTGAGGAGCACCTGGGTGGCTCAGCCAATTAAGTGTCTGACTCTTAATTTTGGCTCAGGTCATGATCTCCCAGTTTGTGAGTTTGAGGCCTGCCCAGGCTCTCTGCTGTCAGTACAGAGCCTGCTTCGGATCCTCTGCCCCTCCTGAACTTGTGCACTCGCTCTCTCTCTCTCTCCCTCAAAAATAAATTAAAAATAAAGAAATTTGAAATACTATTTTAGTAAAGGTTGTACTAATTCAAATAATTTCCAATTTTTTTGATGGCAAAGATGGTGGTGATGATGCTGATATTGGTAATGAAAGATATTGGGGCCAATGTTTAATTCCTCATGCCAGCAGATTGTGAGGTAGCAAAGACATGTTTTAAATATCTGAGCATATAAAGAAAATAGGAGTGAGTTTTAGGATCCTGCAGGAGTAACGATGACATATAAATATAAAATTGTTACGGAATTGCCAGACATTTTTTTTCCAAATTTTTGCTTTCCTTATGTATGCCTAAATATATATATTTTTTCAATTATATACAGAATAAAAGTAAAATACATAGGAATCTTGGGCTCAGGTTGGTATTTTCATAGTCTTTGAGATTATTGGGTCTTCTTATTTAAAAGTTAGGCAAACCATATCCTGTGCTGTGCTATCTAAACTGAATATCAAAAGTGATATCCTGGAAAAAAGTTGTAAATCCTAAGTGCATTTAGATATTTTTAATGTTTTCATTGTTTTTTGTGTTCTGAGGTTTTTTTTTTTTTTTATTGTTAACTTTATGTTTTGGGTGCCTGCATGATTCAGTGAGTTGAGCCTCCAACTCTTGATTTTGACTCAGATCATGATCTCCTGGTTTGTGGGATCAAAGTCCCTCTTCAGGCTCTGTACTGACAATGCAGAGCCTGCTTGGGATACTCTCCTTCTCTGTGCACCTCCCCTGCTTGTGCTCTCTCTCAGTCTCTCTCTCAAAATGAATGAATAAACATTAAAAAAAACAGTTATGTTTTGAAAAATTCATACAGTTCAAAGTGGAGTGAAAGAAGAAATTATAGTCAGATAACCTATTTCTAGCTCCTTCCTCTAGTGATGCTAGATTAGGATGATAAAGAAAAATGCAGAGAGAATATGACGTAAGGGAGGTGAGTAGGTGAGTGGAATGTGAAAACATAGGGGTGAAGTTTTATCTGTGGCCTGAGGGAAGTTCTAGCTTCTAAATGGTAGCGCTTGTGTTAGTCAACAATATTCAAATCCTATTCCACGTTACAGTTGCAAAGAAGGGCATGTTGTACAGAGGGAAGTCTTCAAGGAATTCATTTCTATTGATTTTTTTAAGTAACCATATGTTTAGCAACCTTCACTTTATGGTGTGAAATATGTAATTAAAAAATCCCTTATTAAAACAACAACAACACCAAACCTCGTAACAATGAAGTAGGTATAAACATTAACCCAGTGTTAACACAGACACTAGGCTAAGAGATTTGAGGAAGAGAGTGGCTTAGGAGTTTGTGGTTTTGAAACCCTGTGTTTGTGAAGGTATTTTTTTCTGTTATTGTTTTACAGATGTGAAAGCCTTCCTTGTCATTAGCAGGTGACTTTATAAGGAGAAGAGTTTAAGCAGATGGAAAGAACAAACTTTCTCCCTTTACAGGCTTTGGAGGTTTTGGGGATAAATGCTGTGCTATATTTGCATACAAATCAGTATCTTGAAAAAGCCTGCTTTCTTGACACTTTCTGATTTTTTTTTTAATGTATTTGTTTTTAATGAGTTCCTTCTTTGTTTTTAGCAGCTGACTGATTAACTTATTTTATTCTGGAAGCTACCAGAGTGACATTAAAATGTCTTTAGCTTCCTGTTTTGGAAACATTTAGAAATCACTTGCTACTTAGTGTTTTCACGCCTGTTTTTTTTTTTTTTTTCCTGGTAGGATTTTTTTGCATTTTTATTGTTGTAAATGATTTAGCCCATTCTTTAATTTTGAATGGATCACACAATCATCTTTATGTGTCCAGCTGTCTTTTGTTGGAAGGGACACATTTTAAATTGTTCACTGCTGAATCAGATTAAAATGATTTTAGTGTTAAGCCATTTAGAAAAAATAAATCTTTAGTTTGTCTTTTGTGGAGAGTTCATCCTTGTGAACATATTGCTCAGACACAAAATAAACTACTGTTTTTCACTCTTCAGGAGTGGGTCTCTTAGATTCTAAGCTAAAATGAATAGAAATATGAGCCTATTTTTAATCGTCTTTTGGAAACTAACTCCAAATAATTTTGTTAATTCAAATCAGTGATTCTTAGTTGGAGTCAGAAGACTAAGAATTTTTTGCAAACTCAAGACCACAGGAGAACAATGTATACTCCCCCTTCTCCCCCACCCCCATGGACAGATCCATTCCCAATTTCAGGAGATTCAAAGAAGCCCTGGGGTGCATCTGCACATACAAGTTAGTTGGTTTTGGGAAATCTAAATTCAAGAAGGAAAGATCTCTAGATAGTGAGTCCTATGGCACTGCCTTTCCCCTCTGACCGCCATAGCTCCTAAATTACACCACTCTCCACCCACCTCATTAGGCCAGAACCCTGAGATCCTCTTTGACCCCCCTCCTCTCATGCCCATCCCCCACATCAGTAAGTACTGTTGCTCCTGAGTCAGAAATATATCTCAAATTCTTTGTATCTACACTGTCACCACCATCGTCCCGGACTATTTGGAATCTCTCAACTAGTCTCTGGTAAAGCCATCCCCAATGGCCTTCAGCTTTTCTCCTTGCTTTGATTGAATCTTTTTTTTTTTTCTTTTTTCTATACAACACTTACAGTGATCCTTGTAAAAGAGAACTCAGATTCTGTCACGAGTCTCTGCTGTCCACTACCTGAGATGCTTCTGAGGCTTCCCCTTGCAGATAGAATCACTCCACACAGCCACCCGAAGCTGTGCAGAGCCAGTGCTGTTTCGTGACGCTTCAGGTAAACAGGCCGAGCTTATCCCCAGTGTAGCAGTGTTGGCTTTCCACACCTTGCTTTGTGTTGTTGCAACTTTGCTTTCTTATCTCAACCCTTGTCTCTTTCACAGCAGACCATGTTTTCATCTGTTTCTTGCCTTTTCACCTTCTAGAATATATACTTTTGGACGGGAGAGGATGCGATGCATGATGGCTGGCGTGTGTTATGTTCTCAGTGTCTTACACAATACCCACCATGTGAGAGGCTCTTTTTTTAAAATTAAGTTTTTTTTATTTTAATTCCTGTATAGTGAACCAGAGCATTTTTTAGGACTTTGCCTGTTTTTCACTTATTCACTAAGAATTTCACTTATTTAATTAAGTACGAATATATGTACTTAATGAATAAGAACAAAACATACAAAGTCCTAGTAAGTGTTTTGTTTCTACCCTTTCCTCTAAAATTTTCCTTTATGGGCTTCCTTCAGTCACTCAGGGAGAAATTCATTCATTAAGCCCTTGTACACCTTTCACTATGAAATATTCTCACGTCTCTTTTAGATTGCTAACTTAGGGAGGACTGAATTTTTATTTATTTATTTTTTTGGTGGGGGTGGTTGATTCGCATTCTAAGAATGGCAAGCGAACGTAATTAAGGCTCTCGGTTTTGGAAATAAAGAATTTTTCTATCAACATCTGTATTTGTCACAGAGAAAGATCTCATGACTGTTTTGAAAAGAACATAGAACAGGGGCACCTGGGTGGCGCAGTCGGTTAAGTGTTCGACTTCAGCCAGGTCACGATCTCGCGGTCCGTGAGTTCGAGCCCTGCGTCGGGCTCTGGGCTGATGGCTCAGAGCCTGGAGCCTGTTTCCGATTCTGTGTCTCCCTCTCTCTCTGCCCCTCCCCCGTTCATGCTCTGTCTCTCTCTGTCCCAAAAATAAATAAACGTTGAAAAGAACATAGAACAGTGTTATGCTCAGATCTTTCCAAGCTCCAATGAGTTAATGGTCTACAACTTTTCCACTTAAAATGCAAGCGCTGCCTTTGATGTGCAAAGGGAAGGACATTATGTTTAGTTTTTCTATGCCTTTAGCCGGGTCTCTTTTTGATCAAGAATTCAGAACTAAGCTTTTTTTTTTTTTTTTAAGTGCATTTCCCTTAATTATTTTCATATAAGTAAGTGGGGTCTGGTCTCATTCAATGTCTCAGAAACAATTTCTGAAACATTTTGAACAGTTACTTATATGAAAGAATTGTTTCCCAGATTAAGCAGTGAATGAGCATGCATGCCATTTGGTCTTTCACCGAATACTTATGGAAGGACCATTCTGCATTACACTATGTGTGAAACCAGGAATGTCATTTGAGCCTGTTCACCAGGAAGTATTTCCCATCTTGTAAGAATGCTTTACCTGCTGAATATTCCCTTTTTATGTCTTCTTCCTTCTTTTCTGTCTCCCATTTCCTATTTCTTTTCTCCTGTGAAAGAGTCCCTGCTGTTTCACATTTATATCTTGGTTGCTCTTTGCCTTCCGTAGTATCTAGACTGTGATGTGTGGGTTGCTTCATTGGCTTGTCCAACTGTACTGAAGATCTAATGGAAATTGGACTTTTCAGTGGCTCTTGAATGGCATTAACAAACCGGAAGTTGGAATCCATGCTTTTCAGGACCTAGTGGAATTTGTGTTGGAAAGACACCCAAGAGGTCAAACTGTATGGGAGTTTGGGGCCAGTCTGGTCACCTTATAGAAGCAGACACTCAAAGTGTTCTGTTCTCATTCACCTACTGGTAGCCTGAAAGCATAGATGGTCAAGTGCTATGAAATTACTTATCTTGCCTGTGGTTTTCCAGCAGATCTCCAACGAATTACAAATCTTTAGCATTCTTTTCTGATTTATACTAGAATTAAAAAAAACATTTCATAAAGCTTTTGAAGTGGTTCTCATAGCAGAATATACATGTAGTTTAAAAAACTTCCTTATTGAGGATGATCCTTAAATATTTCCTTTAGAGGCCCAGTGTACTTTATTATTCTTCTTTGTAATACTCTTCCAGCTTTTTTTTTTTTTAATTTTTTTTTCAACGTTTTTTATTTATTTTTGGGACAGAGAGAGACAGAGCATGAACGGGGGAGGGGCAGAGAGAGAGGGAGACACAGAATCGGAAACAGGCTCCAGGCTCCGAGCCATCAGCCCAGAGCCTGACGTGGGGCTCGAACTCACAGACCAAACTCAGCCCAGAGCCATCAGCCCAGAGCCTGACCGTGGGGCTCGAACTCACTCACAGGCAAGATCGTGACCTGGCTGAAGTCGGACGCTTAACCGACTGCGCCACCCAGGTGCCCCTCTTCCAGCTTTTAATACCTAAGAGCCTTTTTATAACATTCTCATCTTGGTTCCCACTCCCATGTTGGCACATTATGGACAGATACTTTTCAGTGACAGTAACTTTCTTTTTTAATGCTCTCCTAACCAGAATTGTTTAAGTTCTATATTCTTCTTTGTATCTCCAGGACAATAAGGATAATACCACATTTTCACAATTGTTACTTAGCGACCTTGCAGTACCTAGACATGACTTCTATATCATCGAGAAAGGGGGAAATTGAGCCTGGGAACAAATATTTGTATTGCTTCCTAATTGAAGACTGATGGCTACTTGATTATGCACACTGATATTCTTCCTTCCCTCATGGCAGCCAAAATTAATAAATCCCTCCATTCTTCCCTTCTGATTCCTATCAAGGCCACAGAATCTCTTCAAAATACTGCTCTAGGCAGATACTACAGGTTAGTTGGAAGTTGGCAAAAGAGATGAAACCTGTTTAACAGACTTGATCTAATCACTGAGAACAGATGATGAACAGAGCCCCCTGCTTACCTATAATGCCAGTCCAGTATGACTACACGACTAATGTATCTGGTTGCCATGGATAAGGAAAGAGAGCTTTGGGGTCTCACACTGCAGTTAAGGGCTCAAGTCCATAAGTGATATATATCATTTCTGCTCACAATTGCTTGGCCAGAATTCCTTCAGCTTCATCTAACTACATGGATCCAGGAAATGTAATCCTACCCTGTGCCCAGATATGGCAAGAACCTGAAATAGTTGGTAAACAGCATTAATGACTTCATATACCATTAGATACATTTCAATGTTCAACTTCTCAGCATATTTCATTTAGCAGAATGCCGTCTCCCTCTGCCCATGTGAATTAACAGGATGTTTACTTTTTGTTTAAAAAACATAAAGCTTTTTCAGGCACCTCTGTGTTGAGGTAAGTGATATTCCCAAAGATTCCCAGAGAACATCCCCTAAGACATTTGTCCTATGCAATGTTCTGCAAGGTGATGATGATGATGATGATGATGTGATTGGTAAGCAAACATGAGAAATGCTGCGTGGCATCTCTGATTTTTGAGAAGTCAGTGCACATTAGAACTTTAAATATCCTGATGAGTACTGCTGTAAAGAAACCTTTTACTTCATTTCATCTAGTGCTTCTTAATCGTCGCAGACCACCCATTTTTCTTCCTATATAATGTGTAATAACATCTCATGGAACCAGTGTTCTGGTGAACCACTATAGTAAACACTGCAGTAGGTACATGGAAACTTCCATGACCTTGGAGTCATTGAAACAGCAGAGATGATTTCACCACATGGCCTTAGCCAACATTTTCACTTAATAATTGTGTGACCTTGGGTATGTAATTTCACTTTGTTGGCCTGAACTGATAAATGTGGAAAAATGGAGGTGATACTATCTACCTCAAAGGGTCAGTGATGATCACTAGAACATAGTAGGCAGCAAACAAATGTTATACATTCTTTCCTTCCCCTTCTGATATTACTTACTGTTCCCCACATATCTGACTTATTGTAAGCATCAGTGTTCCCCATTCTGATTCTGTTAGGATAATCAATATAAGATTCGTTTGCCTTGAAAAATTCACAGAATACTGTGTGACATTTAAACCAAAGAATCTGCCCCAAAGTGCTGCCAGGCTGCAGGCACCCTTTTTCATTTTGTTTTCTTTGAAGGCACATGTTTACTTCTCCCTCTAAATGTGATTCTCACCTCTGAGCATCCAGATGGGTATAGGAGTTTGGGAGATGGCTCAGGGCAGATCTGCCTAGTAAAGGATACTTGGCTTCTCTTCCCCCAGATGAGCAAGGACTTACTGTGACTATATGTTTGACCCAAAGCATTCCCCAGGACAAACCATGAGAATTCTTATGGATACTTAAGAGATGCTTGCCCTGAGATCCAGGTATGAGCAGAGTACTATCAGTAACTTAATCACACCATGCTGGAATTTATCATATTCTGGAAATCAAATTTGCTTAAAATTAGGTTCACAACATTTATACTTATGGTTGATGAATATCCCCTGTTTCCATTGAGTTCCTACAGTGGGTATTTTAATCCAGTGAACAAAGATGTGGCCCATACTGGCAAATTGCCTCTTCAGAATTGTATTGCTTAATTTGGGGGTAAAATTTCTACCTTTCTGATAAGAAAATTTACAAAAGTGCTTACATTGTGAATAGTAGATTACTTTTTGAATTGCCACCTACTTTGATTCAAAGCTCCGCAACTGTGTCATTTAAATCAAATAAATTGAATCTTCTCTTAAAAAAAAAATACCTCATGGTCCATCCTATTGTTTTTTGAAGTGACATTATGAATTATTTTAAACATTTGCAAGGGCTAGGATTATTTGTTGGAGCAGGTAACTCATTACACAGGGTCTTCAGAAGTCTTTAGTGCAAACTGGAAAGTTCCTTGCTTGTCATTGAACTACAAACTAATCTGCAGGAGAGATGAATACACTCTACTTTTTTATTAGTTCAGAAGAATGACTAATTCTTTGTCATATTATTTGATGCTGACTTCCTCCATATTCATATCTGTGCATGCTAATCACCCTCATCAGAATCAATGATATTTTGATGGTTTGATTTATTTTAGTGATTTTTATATTCTGAATCCCTAGAATAGATCAGATATAGAAAAATAAATGGGAGCAAGTCTGAACAACTCTGAGAATAATATTCTGCTGTCTCCTTTAATTAATCACCTGAATCAGTACATTTCCATTTCTCTGTCATGACTCTATATTTAAATATTTCATATTTGTCCTGGAAATGTACATAAAATTATTTTTTAGATCATCAATTATTATCCATGATGAGCAAATTTTAAACTTATCAAATTTATTTTGAATAAAAATGTAGCAACATAATGAACATTTGATGTGCTTGGGCAAATTCTCACTTTTGCAGCATTTCACTTTGTTTTTGTCCCCACATGGCCTTTGCAGTTTTTTTTGTTTGTTTGTTTCCTGAGGCAGAATAGAGGGCCACAAAATGACACCTGCATCTCTTATTACGTGCCCAATCTGACTGGTGATGACTACTCAGAGATCAGGATTGAGAAGGAATCTGAGTCTCTTTGTTGTTTTGTTTGTTTGTTTTGTCTTGTTTCGTTTTTTAATTTTTGGTAATGTTTATTTATTTTTGAAAGAGGCAGACAGAGCATGAGCAGGAGTGCAGGAAGGGTAGACAGAGAGGGAGACACAGAATCTGAAGGAGGCTCCAGGCTCTAAGCTGCCAGCACAGAGCCCAATATGGGGCTTGAGCTCACAAACTGTGAGATCATGATCTGAGCTGAAGTCAGTCGTTTAACTGACTGAGCCACCCAGGTGTCCCTGAGTCTCTGTTCAAGGAGAGAATATTGATGTCTGCTGTGTATTTAGCACTGGAACATAATGGCAGAGGTGCAGTGTTTTGCCATCTCATGTGTAATGGAAAGAGCTGTGGTTTGGGAAGCCAAATTGTTGAGTTTCAGTTCCAAATGTGTGCCTGTGTGATACTGAGCAAATCAACTGAACTCTGTTCCCCCATTTATTTTTCCATCCAACAAGGAAAATATTGATGAAGTAACAATTGGAGGATAATGTTTAAGACCCATCCCAGCTCCCAAATACCATGGCTGTATGTACTCCATAGGACATTAAGATATCTTGGGGACCTGTTCATTTTTATAAAATTCCCAGAACTTATCACAGTTACCGACTGTGGTGGATTATTATAGTGATGACCACCACTGCCATAAGACTGCCACTGCCCTTGGAAGTGTGGCCTCTCTACTCCTCAGGTCAGGAAATGGAATTTATTGGGGTGCCTGGGGGATTCTGTTGGATAAGCAGCCAACTTTTGATATTGGCCCAAGTCATGATCTCATGTTTCATGAGATGGAGACTGTGGGGCTCTACACTGACAGGTGGAGCCTGCTTGGGATTGTCTCTCTCCTCCTCTCTCTTTCCCTCCTCCCCTCAAAATAAATAAACATTTTTTTTAAAAAGGAGATGGAATTTATTTCTCTACCTTGAATTGGGGCTGGCCTGTGATTTCATTTGACAAATAGTATGTGGGAGAACTTAAGCCTTCAGAAGCCTTAGAGTTTCTGCGTTGGGGCTGGGATGAAAGAACACATGGAGTGAGGGGCGAGGGGCCCAGCGGACCCAGCTGAGCCCATCCCCAAGCCTACCTCCCAACTGAAAGCAGTTGCATGAATGAGCCCAGCAGCAACAACCACCCACAGAATTAGGATAAGAAAACAAAATGGTGTTATTTTAAGCCACTGTGTTTGTGTTTGTTGTCATAATACAGCAGTAGATAGCTGGAAGTTGGAAGTCAGTCAGTAGGTCTCCTGTGTCTGGAAGGTTCTAACAGTTGGTGCGGAGTATCATAAGGTACCTTAGTTCTCCTCCATGTGGTTTTTGCTCCCCAGTAGGCTAGCTGGGCTTTTCATGGCATCTTGGTCTCAGCATTCAAAGAGGACAAAAAACAGAAGTTGTAATGTCTGTTAAGGCCTGACCCTGGAAAGTCACACAGTGAAACTTCTATCACATTTAACTGATCAACGCAAGTCACAAGTCCAGCCGCAATTTGAGGGGAGAGGAAACAGACACCAATTTTTGATTGGAAGAGAAGCAAAGTCACTTTGCAAGGGGGTGGTGGGATGGGAGGGACTTTTGTGGTAACATTTGTATACATTCTCCCACATCAACTTAAGTGCTTGACTACTGCAAAAAGTCCATTTGATTTCTTTTTTTCATTGTATGTATTCTGGGTTAGCTGTGTGTCACTAAGAGTCCAGCACAGGGTCTGGCATGTTGTGTTATCACTTCAGTGTGACAAAAACACCCCGAATGTTTACATCCAAAGGATAGAGACAGTCACTTACAGACTGGTGGTAAGCTGAAGAGGGAAAGAAAATGCATTAAGCTACCAACTTGCTGGTGGTCCTTGGTCATATAAATAATGGTGAGTCATTGACTCTGGATTGCTAGACTGTCCAACAGGCCATGGGATTTTTCAATGTGTCTGTCAGCCTGACCCATTGATATTGATAGTTGTAGCTAAGCTTCCTCCAGAATCTGTCAACTCAGGGGAGCCAAAGGTGCCTTGAAGCAAGCCTATCTCAAAAATATAAAAGGGCCAGATAGTAGCTACATTTGTGGTGAACATATCATAAGTATAAACTTGTGGAATCACTATGTTGTACATCTGAAACTAATATAATGTGCATCAACTGTACTTCAATTAGAATGAATGAATGAATGAATGATAGAGCAGAAGGAGCCAAATGCAGGCTCCACATCCTTCCATTCTTCTTCCAGTTGAACCCCCTGTACAAGGTGAAGTGGTTCTTTCATTCTTGATGTCAGTACTCACAGTTCTCTGTTAGGATGAGGGCATACTTACTACTTCCCTTTTCCTGAGGTTTCCTCCCATGATGGGATTCCTGATCTCCTCTGCTTTCTTCATTTGAAGCTAAGTGTTTGTCAGGCTGTTAGTAGTTTTGCACAGTGTCTTTGTGTTTCATCGCACCTATGTCTCTTCCACAAGCAGAGAGACTCTGAGATGCAGGACATACTTTAATGGGCGGGTAAGCAGAGACGAAGTCATAAAAGTACAAAACATTTTAGCATCACAGCGCTATGGTTAATAACATGGATTTTGGAATCAAGCTTCAGGAGAATTCTAGTTTTAGTTTCATATTGGGTATGCTGTCTTGTGCAAGTTTTTTATTTTCTATAAGCTGTAATTTCCTCATATGAAAAATAGGAATTATAATACTAGTTTATGGATTTGTTGGAAAGATTAAGTAAAGGAGAGTACATTTATCAATGAAACAGTGATTGTGGCCAAAGAAGGCATGTCTGACAATTTTCTTTAAAGCTAACCATAAGTTGCTAGGCCATTTTCAAGGACAGATCTTGATCCAAATTTGGAGAAATAGTTTCTGATTTTAGAAAATTGAAATGCAAGACCATACTGAAAAGTTTATCTCACACCCCTAGGCACAGTTAGATTCTGCCTCCTCTGTGCTCCCACAACATTCTGTACTGATTTCTATCAATAGTCCTCATCTCTCTGTGTTGTGATGATCTGTTTATATTGCATGACAGTTTGGGACGTTAGTGTGAATGCTTCGAAGTCATTTACTCTATTGTACTCATCTTGGTGCCCTAAATGCTAGCACAGACTCTGGACTGAGAGGAGGCTCTAGTGGAAGGATGGATGGACACATGGGCTGCACTCTGGCCCACTGGTTGAATTACTCCCCCATTTGTAAAACTGACTTTAAATCTCATGTGCACTAGGAAGTCTTCTTTGATTTCCCTCTGTTATGAGGAATCTCTTTGTGTACCACAGAAACTAAACTGTAATTATTACCGTCTATTCTTTAAAAGAAAATGTTACTACTAAATGGACTTCTCTATTTTGGATTATAAAAGAGAGACCAGATTCCATTTGATAACTCTCTTTCATAGGTTTTCACCCACGATGAATCCTGGATAAACATATATTAAATTCAATTACGCAGATTAACTTCTTTGAGGGTTATCATGCATGTTGGCTAAAAAGTCTCTTCAGAGGCACTAATCCCAAGCAAAGAGGACTCAAAAGAAAGTGTATTCTTATTGCCTATATATAATATGGGGTTTGCCCATTAACAATGCCTAAGAATCTCTAAATTATACTGCATTTGTGGTATTACCTTAAAACTACTGGCATATAAACAGTTGCAGTAGAGTTATAAGAGCGGTTCTTCAAAGTTAATTTGCTTTCCCTGAGCTGTTTGTCTATGAGAAGCATGTAGCACATGATAACACCATCTTTAAGCAATGTGGTGTTTTCTTCCAAAGCGTATGCACTTATTTTGAGAAAGTACTTTTATTGTCTGATGAATTTGTGAATAACATACTGTTTCTGTACTCTCATATGTTTGTAGATCATATACTTCGTTTTTCCAATGAAAGATGGCAGAAACTCCTTTAGTTGGACTGGGGAGTAATACTTGTGATTTATCTATATGATGTTATCACTGCAACACAGTTTCTCGTTGTGGTTGGTCTTTAAAAGCATCAGAAGTGCTACACACAGGGTGAGGAAATATCTCAATTATGCCCAGGTATTTTGCTTAGAAAGTGAAAATTTTTAAGATACCATAATGATATTTGTCTAATATACTATTTAAATAACACTATAGTCTTCAACTTTGGAAAAGAATGGGCCCGCAGATAGTTCTAACTTCCTTTAGTTACCTTTTTCTCATGTGATTCCTCTAAGCCAAGGGTTGACATTATTAAGTCCATGGACCAAGTCTGGGTTGTCTCTTCTTTTTGTAAATAAAGGTTTACTGGAATATAGCCACACTTACCATTGTTTGTATTGTCTATAGCTGCTTAGACATATAGCCCACCAAGCTTACAATTTTTCCATCTGGCCCTTTGCAGAAAAGGTTTACTGGCCTGCTTTAAATCCTTTATGAACCTGCTTGTATTCTCAGCTAGCCACGGGATATTTGACCATACTTGGAGACCCCCAAGGTTATGTGGAACCTTTGCCTGATTAAGGTGTCCCAGGTTCTGCTGCATTGGGTGCTTTGCTCTGCTTCTGCATCCTCTTATCCTACATCTGTATCTCCCATAGTACTGCAGTTATCTGTTTTGGTGCCCATCTCCTGGACAGGAAGAACTAGAGAAACTTCCTGTTGTCTTTTGCTCATCCCAGAGCCTAGTACAGTGTCCAACCACTTAACTGGTGCTCACTGTTCACTGAATGAACAAATGAATTACACTTTCTAGTCCAAATAGAAAGCAGCTTTTTATCGGTATAGAGTCTGAATAATCTAGAAACCCCTTCTTTATAGTTTTTTATAATTATATTAAAAGGTTTTCTTAATTTCCCCTCGTCATTATATAAGGAAATCATTATATTTCCTGTGCACTTGTGAAAATTAACTTACATTAGAAATGAGTTTACATTTTTCCAACGCACACCCAACATTAGCTCTAATTATGCTAAATATTAATAATAAACTTCCTTGAATTAAAAAAAAAATCTTGCGGACTATCCCAATCTTGCAGAGATGGTTGAAAATGAATGGATGTTGTCTCCATTTTGCCAGGGTCTTAGTACTCAGAGGTAGCTGATCAGAGGGTCTGGATCATAATGTATTCACTCATTGCAGCAGTACTTACTAAGTCTGGTGTTCTAGGCAGGGATGAGACAACATTAAACAAGACAGCCTCTGCTTTTGTGGAGATTACCTTCTCATTCAGGAAGGTAGTAGCCAGCCAAGAAAACTACCAGCTGGTGGCAAGGGCTACGGCAAGGTGAAAAGAGGGTGATAGAAGAGGATGAAACTGGGTAGCAGTTTAAACTGATGGTTCTGGAATGCACCTTTGAGGGAGCAGTATTGGAATAGAATCAGAAGGTAAGAAAGAAGCAGCCATGTGAAGAACATGGGATTGAATTCTAGGGAGAACAAACAGCTAGGACAAAAGCCTCAAAATCTGGGAATGAGTTCAGTGTGTTAGATGAACAGAAAGAAGGCAAATGTGATAGATGTATAGTGTGTATGGGAGGAGTGGAAAAGGAGCTTCTGGAAGTAGGTAGGTAGCAGTCGGTACCTACTACCTATATGAGGTGAGGACATCTTTTCTCTTGTTTCAAAGGAACTGAGGGATGGTGGTTGGTCCTGACTTCCTGATGCCATTTAGTACCTAGAATGGCCAGGGGAGACTAGTGAATCTGCTGTTGGTTAGCTCGGTGACTCACACAGTACCCAGGACCCCCAGATCCATACCCTGGGTAACTCCAGACCCATCTGTCTCTCTGTCAAGTCTTGTGGAGCCTACCTATGTGTCCACTGACAGGTTGAGATACCTGTCTGTCTATCCTCTGGGTCCCAACAGAGCAAAGACAATGATTATCCACATGAACACCTGCCCAAACCAAGTAAGCACCCTTAAAAGTTAATCCTATTTCATCTTAACATTCACACGGGAAGATCGTTTGGTATATGCAGATGTTTTCTTAATAGAGGGTTAGATTGAAAGGAATATAAATGTCAGGGCAATGTGGCCTAAATGGGCTGTTGAAAAAAATATCCATCTAATTGAGAACATGTTTAGCCTGTCTAACTGTTTCGTGACATGTTGTTATTAGTATTATTAACATTCAATTAAAGTAATAAATGTATGTGATATATGATCCTGTGGTTAAGTGTACACAGGATAAAACAGCTGACAGATTCAGTCATTTTGATTCAGTTCCATAAATGTTTTGATTCATTAAACATTGGGTCAAGCCAATCCTTAGTACCAGACAAGGAAAATGAACAGATAATAAAATATTTTTAGGGTGTTGGAAACAAAACAAAACAAAACCTTTCAGATGTCGTTGATATTACTAAAGTTACATTAGATACAAAGAATTTAAGATTCATTCCACCAAGTTTTATAGTAAGCAGTCATTTAAAGAAAATGTCCTTCCTTCCCCACCTGGTTGCTGTGTTTAGACATAGCTCACCACAGCAATTATGGGTACTGTTGGAAGCTTGCTAAGTTGTCATCTTGCTGTGGTTTGGTGAAGTCAGGGCCTAAGAGCAGGTGGAGAGAGGAGGAAGATGGGGAAAGGTGTCTTTTAACAAAGAAAAGGCAACTCAGTGGGAGTGGAGGATGGCAATCTGCTAAAAGGAAATGAAAGGAAATTCTTCATTTCTAAATGGTTCATTGACCCATGATAATAAAGCAGCCTTGCCAAAGAAGGATAATTATCTTTTTAAGTATCTGCTGCCCTGTGGGTGAAGCCTTCCCTTCCCCTCTCTTGAAAAACGAACTCAGATTAAACCACTGCTCCTTTTCCTAGTTTACCATTGACATGAATTTACTGATTATGAGCAAAATTAATCAGTTTCCCTTTCAGCTTTCCCTTTCCCTACCAGCTCCCCCCCCCACCCCGCCCTTCTCTTATGGAAATTACGCCCATCCAGCTGAGTTCAGTGCATTTCCTTCCCTTTGGGCTCTGAATCCTACCAGTGTGGTAGGCTAAAATGCTTGCAATTCTGGTGTGACTAGCAATTGTAGAATTGAGATTTTATTATGCCCCATAGGTGCCTAGCTTCAGGCAAAGCACACAGTTTTAAAACAACAAGAAAAAGGAAAAAAAGAAAGAAAGAAACCAAAAAGAATATCTGAGCACTTTTTTCATCTGCTGGTACCTGAAAACTAAATAAAATTTAATGTATTTCAATGTGCGTATATATGTATGCATGCATGATTGCATGTGTAGCTGCATGTGTATGAGGAATTCAAATACAAAGACAACTGAAATGTTATTGATGATGTAACATTGAATGTTAATTTGTCACCAGCAAATGATCAAACTTAGATTCTTTTTCTCTAGCTCTTATTTGTTCAGGCCAATAGCATAAATATGTTGACTTGTCTCACTTCTAGAATGCACTGAGATGGTTTTGTTTGTGGAAGTAAAAAATCCCTTTTCTTAAATGTTCTTCAACTGGCTTCTAGAATTCTTAATAATCAATTGGAGGAACACTTGTCATAAAATGCTTAACCACATGGCACATCTCTTATTATAAATGAAGTTCACTGTACATTTTCAGAATGTCTGCTCTCCTTTTAAATATAAATAAAACAACTACTATTGTGTTTTCATTACACATTTCTCTCAAGAGATATTGAAATTAAAATTTTAATTGTGATACTCTCCATAGAGAAACTGACTGGATATTCTGCTTGTTTTTCCAACCCAGTGCCTTTGGCTGTTTGAGAAGATGGAGCTTTCGAATTGGGGTCAGGAGATAATGGTCCAGAATAGATTTTGCCTCTTGGCATAATTATTTCAGCCAGCACTTGAGTCTCTCTGAACATTAATGCCCTTTTTTCTTAAAAGAATTTCTTTAGCACACCACTGCTTCTCTTTCAAAGTATAATTAACCATGTTTGTAAGCTCCTTTTTGAACTTCTTGGAGTTTGGTGGTTGGTAAATATTTGTTCTTTTATTCCTTAGTCTTTGAGAGTTCAGGCCCTGGGCCAAGGGGATTCAATACTGTGGGTATAAACTTGTTGGTAAAAATCCTACCCAAAGCAAGCAAAGTGTGCCTTAACAGAACTCACTGCAGATGTCCTCGTGTGTCCCCTTCGGCCAGTGGAGCGCTTCCGAGACCTGCGTCCAGATGAAGTGGCAGATTTGTTCCAGGCAACCCAGAGAGTCGGGATGGTGGTGGAGAAGCATTTCCAGGGGACTTCTCTCACATTTTCCATCCAGGTGAGTGTCTAAGTAGCTCAGAAATTGTTTTTCTTCCTTTTCAAATCCTAGCATTGAGCTCTCTCTTTTAAGCTGACGTCTCACTGGTAAGGCAGCCGTCATTGTTCATGTCTTAAATAATAGCAGAAAAAGATGTAATCCAGGACCACCCTAGTATCCATTGTCCCAAGGTGGACTGTAGAATATCAGCTGAGGCACTGTCTGCAGCATTGTTTACAAAACAAATGAGAGTAACAGACAAATGATTTAATGGGCATTCAGGCATTTCAGATCTTCTACTGGAACTGGGGCTGGACAGCTCATGTTCATTCCAGGGCAATTATATTTTGAGCAGTGCATGGACTTAGCCCTCCTCTATGTCAGTGTAGTAGAGAGATGCAAGTTGGTTGGGACCTTGCCCTCAGAGGGCTCCTTTTTCTCTTTAACTCAATCTGCAGTGATTGATTATGGATTGGTATGATGCTGTATCAAGTATTCTGTGTGGCCTGCTTCCCAGGAAAGAGATGACATACCCCAGTCACTGGAGATCTTTAGGCACAGGCTGAGCCAAGTGTAGAAGGAAGTCTATGGTGAGTCATCAGCTATGGGAATTGAGCAAATCAATAGAACATGTCCTATGCCCTTTCAGATCCCCCATGGGAAGAGCTAGGGGTATCAATACATAATTAAAGTCCTTAGTGGCCTTGACATTGGATGACTCTGCAGTAACCCTTTGGAAAGAATTGGCTGGTTCTGTAATGTGAGACCTTGCCCTCAATGCTTTAGTTACACAGAATATTTACCATCCTTCAACTACCCTCTTTGCCTTCCAGCCATAGACTTTCAAAGAAACAGATAGAGAAGACCACTATTTTCAAGTTATGAAAGGCTTTGACTAAAAATGCTCCTAAATGCTTCTTTACAAAGTTTTTGCTGTCATGTCTGTGTTGAGAGTAAACTTCCCTCTAAAATATGGTGTATGTGTGTATGTGTGTGTCTGTATGTGTGTTTGAGTCACTTTTGTGCAAGTAATTAAGCTCAGGGTGGGTTTATCAAGCTTACGCTACAAATCATGTTTCCAGAGAGTGGCTGAAGGCAACTGTCAGTGTTAAAGGAAATACTAGAAAAAAAATTCACCTTCACTGAAAATGGCCAGTGCTAGTAGTTATCTAATGTGATTTACTCAAAAGTGAATTCCATAAACAAAGGAACTGACTTGTGCATAGCACTTGGAGTGCTTTTGTATATGCAGTGTCTACAAAACTTTTCAAACTTGAAACCAGAGTATGGTGTTTATTTATTCCACAGTCAATTGAACCTCGCACCTCATGGATACATACGTAGATAAAGGAAACCCAAGTTTTACAAAACAACATTTACCCATCCTGTGTACTCTAATAGTTTTTGTTGTATTATCTGATTTGGTTTTAGTGCTGATCACAACCCATTAAGCTGAATTCATGACCCACTAACAGACTGTGACTTCAAGTTTGAAAGCCATTTATACACAATTCTGGCCACAGTGGGACAAACATTCTTACCCATTGGTCTGGGCCACAGAGATAGAAAGACTTGCTAAAAGTTGCAAAGTTCTAATTCAATTATACAATTTTCCGTCACAGACATTGCCTGTTCTAGTATCTCAAACCAACTGAGCACTTGCTTTTGCTTTGTCTTGTGACTGATGACTGGGCAAATCAGCTCATTTTCAGCTAAACAAATGGTTTTGTTGGTTTTGAAAATCTGAGAGAAGGAACCAGGAATGGGAAAAGGGCCCAACTACAGTGAATGCTCCTACTTTTTCCCCCCAAGTTCAGGACAGCCAGAGAGAGCCCACTCTTGGGTGGTCTTCCCATATAAGACAGCCCATATTCCTACTTAATGGATTATGTTTACGGCAATTTTTTTTGAGTAGAGACTTATAGTAACCAGACATTAATTAAACTACCTCTGATTTAAAGATAATCAAAAGGTGCAATAATTTACCTCCTCAAACATTTCCATCCTTCCTTTAATGCAATTAAAGCCATAGCCAAGAGCAAAGAGCATGAAAAGTAGCAAGAGGGTTGGCTCCCTGGATAATTTATATCATTTTTACACATAACTTCTCACTTACTCTCAGGCGGAAATGGAGAACTGTCTGGTCCCACACATTTGAAGTGAATGGTTCCCATGAGAATACTATAAATTAACACACAATGAAATTGGATCTAAATTATTAACAGGAGGTATTTCTGAATAAGCAGGAGATACCATCTATCTGTTATCACCTCTGTTATTTATCTATTTTTTTTCTCCTACTTCTAGGATGGCCCTGAAGCCGGGCAGACTGTGAAGGTGAGTGCTTATTACGTGCATACAAATTAATAAGGGGCAATTATGAGAACTAATAAAAATCACACTGAGCCATTTGCAGCACATTGCTGGTTCATTATGTTATCTTTGAGGTCAGAGAGACCCTCAGTGTTAGAGCCATAAATCCTGACATTATAAACTATGCCAAGCAATATGTTTCCCATTAGTTTACAAGACATTTACCTTTTGTAGTAAAATTATTCTTGTGTAAATGCTAAAACAGAAGCTAAATCAAGAAGTCCTAAAACAGAAACTGAAGTCAAAAGGATTCAAGTGAGGTAGTATCTCAGAAACAGCATGTGAGCCCTGTGTGGACTGGCGGGTCCCATTTGAAGCTGAGATATCTTTGACAGGCCTTCTGGTTCTTCACACAGCCTCCTCATTCTTGAGCGACAGGCTAAGCGAGTTGTTCTCCACGTGCTGGCTCTTTTCTCCTTCTCTCCTTCTCTCCACCCACACACCTATACTTTTCCTCCCTTTGTACTTAATACTAAAGTTCTAACCTAATGGAGTCGGTGGAGCTTGAAGATGGGTTTTTAAGTGTGCTAAAAGAGGAAAGGAGGATTTATTAGGATACTCTCTACTTTCCTAGTAAAGTAAAATAAAAGAATAAAACTTTGGCTGATGCTGAGGCTGGGTTTCAGCCCCCTTCATACAAATGCAACTTCCTCTGCAGTTAGGTCCTATGCCCAAATCACAGAAATGGCTATTTTTTTCAGTGCTAGAAATCAGAGGGAAGTTGAACTGGGGTGCTAATGTTATACTTTGCAAAATAAGGTTTTATCACTGCGAGACTGGCTATGAACAGACAAGGTAATACTTGGCACAAAGCAGTACCAAAAAAACACAGTCTCTTTTTGGTATTAGTTCGCATATGGCTTTACTGTTTAACATAGCTACTGTGGGACTTTTAAAAGTACTTTGGGAAGTCCTCCTAAGGAGCAAATGTTCTATAGGGATTGCCACCAAATTCCTTACGATAAAAAGGAGCTGTCCTCCTGATTGCTCCAGACACATGATGTAATAGGGACAGAGGGGACTCGCCTCTTTCTTCCACCCCACTGTCCAGCCCCCATGCCAGGCTTCTACATATGTAGACACCAAAAAGAGTATAATGAGCAGCTTCTTTTTGAAATTCATTCATCCTTCCTTCTTTTCTTTTTTCTTTTCTTTTCTTTTCTTTTCTTTTCTTTTCTTTTCTTTTCTTTTCTTTTCTTTTTAAGAGAGAGAGCATGAGCAGGGGAGGGGCAGAGGGAGAGGGAGAGAGAGAGAATCTTAAACAATTTCCGTGCTCAGTGCAGAGCCTGATACAGGGCTTGGTCTCACAAACTGTGAGATAATGACATGAACCAAAATCAAGAGTCAGAAGCTTAACCGACTGAGCCACCCAGGCGTCCCCTGAAATTGTTTCATGAACTACAAAGCACAAAGTTTAAATCTGGTTGCTAGTTTTTTGTTTTTTTTTTTTTTAAACTCAGTATGTAATTGTCAATCCTGACAACACCAGATTTAAGTACTGAACACACTATCTGATGGAATTCGTTCAAATATGGAAGTATGCCGGTAGGAACACAGCTAATAACAGGGGAGCATGTACAAACTAGATCAAATGAAATGCACAGATTGATAATAGGTACATATTAAACACATTTAAAGCTTATATGTATATATAGGTAATATAATCTCACAATTTCATTTTGGTTCTGAATGAAGGATTAAAATTATGTTCTATATAAGCAGGCGTTGAATAGAGACAATAAGTAGATAAGTGATTTCCAGCAGCTGATGAAAGGAGGGCATGGGGAATGACAGCTAAGGGGTAAGGATTTCTTTTTTAGGGTGATGAAAATGTTGTGGAATTAGATAGTGGTGATATTCATGCTGCATTATGAATATTCTAAAACCTACTGAAATGTGTATTTTAATATGGAAAATGTATATTTTAACATGGAAAATGTTATGGTATTTGAATTGTATCTCAATTAAGAATAGTAATAAAACACAGTAAAAAAAAAATGTCACCAAACACCAAGTCTAGCAGAACTGCACACCCTGGCTAAGGACTCTCTGATTCTAACAGTGACTACTTTTTTGGTGTCCCCAGTTATCCAACCAAAAATGTTCACGGTTTTGTCAGCCTCATTGGTGAGGATGATGGAGTAATTTTTGGCCTATAGGACTTATATATGAATTGTTGAATGTGATTATTATCACCATCACCACTGTTACTTAGTATAAGTTAATATTTTTTAACAATTCTATATTTTTTAATCAGTAGATTGTATTGCTTTGGACATCTTTCAGCTGTTTCCGGCCTAATCACAGAATTCCCCCAATATGAATTTGGGGGGGGGGGCTGCATCTTAAATCCTTTGTAGATGATAAAATGGCTAAAAGAACAACCATGCACATGCATATGGAAACCTATGTGTATGACACATAGGTGTATGTGAGTGTATGACAAAGTTGTGAAAACTGTCCTTTTAGGCCAACTTTGCATATGTGATGTTGTCCAATCTATGTTTTTCCAAGTGCAATCCTTATACTACCTGCATAAAAATTAATTTTGGTGTTAGTTAAACCAAAAAGAAGTGGACTCTTAGTTCTTATGCTAAATCAATTGATTTAGAATCTTTGTGGTTTGGGCTTGGGAATCTTCATTGTGCACCAGCACATAATATGAGTCTTTTCAGAGTGTGGCTGTTTCTCAGTCTTGTTACTTTATGCTGATAAAATAGCTGGTAATGGCCACATACCCCTGCCGTGTGGAAACCAGCCATATAAAAGCCAGCCCCTCCAGGGAGCAAGGCAGCACCTTCAATATTCAGCTGCCTGGTTCTGAAAACTGCAGTTCAAGACTGAGCATTTCATGTTTTGAAATTCACACAGTTGTGCATTTCAGGGTAGCATTTGACAGCCTGCCGCGGAAAGCGCAGTGACTGTTGGCTTCGTCTTTGCCTGTGTGTCTGACTCTTGGTATTCTGCCCAATGTCTGGGTTCGAAACCATTTGTGTCTCATGCCGGGTGGTAATAACAATAAGCCCAGTAATGATCTCTTCCCCTGAAGCAACTGTTGTTATTGTTAGTGAAGGTGTACCACTGAGCTAGACACTTGAACGTGGTGCCACTTTAGGGCTTTTTGTTTGTTTGTTTCAGGGGCTTTAAATTCTGCTTTGCAAAGAACAAGGGTGGACTTGCTTACTCAGTAAGTGATTCATAGCAGGAAGGGGAAATATGGAAGTAAAAAGTGACCTCTTACGTTTCAGTTGATTATTCAGTCTCCTTTTGAATTTAAAAGTAGTAGAGTGCTGCTATTTACCCAGTGATAATTGCAATGATTTGAATGTCCTGCAGTCTTGAGAAACAACCTCTTTTTTTCTGGTTTTAGGCATGTATTGCAATATACATATACATGTATATACATATCACTGTATATACATATACATGTATATACAGGTACAGCCATATGTTGCTGTATTGTTAGTCTTTTCTGACCCCCATCACCCATCTGAAGTGGCTCTGCTCAATAAAGCCTTTATTCCCTATCTTGTTGCCTTATTTGATTTCCTTCAAGGCATTCTTCACTGTTTTTTTGATTTGTGTGGTTATTTTTGTTTCTGTACCTATGTTTCCTTAGTCCCTCAAGAATGTTAGCTTTTTTGAGGACTTGCATTTTGTCACTGTCTACGATGGCTCTTTTGGGTGGTATGGGGAAAAGAATGGGGAAGATAATGGGTCTTTGCTTGAGAGAGCAAATCTACTCGTAAGTTTCTAATGTGAATGAACATGAAGCAGCAGATGATATGTACTTGTATTTCAGTGTGTAGTCAGGGGTCTGTCTGAGTTTCCTGGGATTTTTGTCAAGAATCTCCTATATCTCAGGCATCACTGACAAAGACCAGAATTTCTACTCATCAGGTTGCCAAACCATATTCCAAAATGTAATTTCAACTAGCCAAATCATTAAAGGCAGTGCTCAGTCTTTTAAAAGGGATGCTCCATAGTAAGTTTAATGTGAGCTATCTTTTAGAGAAATTAATATGTGCATCTTTGGGTGGGAGGGTGTTTTAGGTATATTAAAGAGAGAAATTTATGGCAGGCAGGCAATCTGGAATCTCATAAGAACTATTTATAGAATGTGCTTGTTTATCCTTTTTTGTGGTTATGGAATTGAATCCCCTACTTAGATAGTTCATTTTATAATATTAAGGCAGTGGGAAATATCTTAATAACTATTGATATATTAGCAATTACTTTTCAGATTGCTTAAGAAAGAACAAGAAAAGGAATTCTTTGAAAAAGTGTGATTTAAAAATTAAAATAAAGATAAAAACAACTGTTCCATTCACTGAAGGGTCTCTATGGTCCTAGAAGAGATTTTCCACATAGAGATTTGGTCATCATTTCAATTCATGAACATAGAGGATATTGTAGCTCTTCATGAAGTTCAGTAGTTAATGCACTTTGGCGTCAATCAGAGGTTCCATGGGAATATTAGGTCTATTATTTTACTGTATGACTTGGGCAGGACTCTTAGCATCTCTGAACGTCTTCGTCTTCACTTTTCTTTCTTTTTTTAGAAAATTTTAATTTTTTAAAAAATTTTTTAGAGAGAGACAGAGACAGAGCATGAGCAGGGGAGGGGCAGAGAGAGAGGGAGACACAGAATTTGAAGCAGGCTCCAGGCTCTGAGCTGTCAGCACTGAGCCTGACATAGGGCTCAAACTTGTGAACTGCGAGATCATGGCCAGAGCCAAAGTCAGACGCTCAACCAACTGAGCCACCGAGGTGCCCCCCCTTTTTAAAAATTTTCTAAAAATTATTTTTATTTCATCTTCAGTTTTAAAATGGAGGGAACCCTATCTATTGTGTTGAGTGATGATGAGGAGAAACCAACATGAATAGAGAGCCTAGGCCACTATCCCTGGGACCTTGTTCATGTTTCTTAATATTAATCTTACCCTCAGTTTTCTTATGTTTCTTTTGTAACATAGGCAAAGACTGGGCTTTAGGAGAACATACTTGGCATTGAGATTGCGGCCCTGATGAGTTCACAGTTATACACTGAGTTGTCACTGTTGACTTTTGCCATTTTGCTTAAACTCTTGAGAAAGCTTTCTTCTGGTAAGAGGACTTGTGCTGTTTGAATACTGACTTTGAATTTATTACAAAAGTGACCAGTTGAACATTCAGAAATCTGCCTTAATAATTGGGGGGAAAAATCTCTACCCTGATATATTTTTTTATCCGCTGCTCTACTCCTCTGGTAATGGGTAAGTCATGGTTCTAAACTGACAGTATACTTTACAGTTACTTGAAATAGGTTTTCACAAAATACAAACCTGCCTGCCCCCTATGCTGATTCAGTAGGTCTGGTGTGGGACCCAGGACTCTGCATTTTAACAAACATTAGGTGATTCCCATGCACACCTTATTCCAGTGCACAACTTAGCAAAGAAGTGATGAGAAGATATGGAGGACTTTCAACAGAGCTCCTTGCTTTCAACCCAAATGAATTCCTAAAATTTGGTGTCCACCGAATGGAGAAACTGACATTTTGAGAGTAAAAATGATTTTTCTTGACTGTTATTTATTATTTTCATAATGAAAGAAATTTCACAAGAGTTGTAATTTGCCAGAGAACTTTTATCCTTTGCTTAAAGCCATGATAGAAAGTGCCTTGCCTATGTTTATGCCTAATGCCTGCATTTACTGCCCGAAAAATCAGTATTTTAAGGATGTGGTAGCTTTTCTCTTGTGGAATTGGCTTACAATTTATATCTCTTTTCTCAGAATGAATCCCATTTGCCTGAATTTAGTAAACCAAAAACAATTTCAGTGCTCAGGTAGGGATGAGTTTGTTACCCTTCTGGGGACTTGGGGACAAAACTTCTGGTCCCTGGGTCTGTCGGCAGGAGAAGGGACCATGAGCCTGCCTGTCTCCTATGGGAAAGTTCCTCTCTTCTACTAAGCCTCAAGCCTTCTTCTAAGTAGGTATCAAATCATTGTGCATGTGTGTGTGTGTGTGTGTGTGTGTGTGTGTGTGTGTGTATTTATTTCGAAATGATCGGTTTTGATTTGCATGATGTCATGAAAAAACACTGAAAGAGAATTTAACCAGGCATTAATTAATCAGGTGTTTTCTGGTTACTATGTGTTTTTTATTTTCTCTGTCCTTTCACTGTCACAGGCAACTTCAGTGGATGGGTTGAGGGATTCTGGAAATGGAGTGAGGATAGAGGGAAAATGGCATCAGCATTCCAACATACTGATGGAGAGACAGATGACCTGGTTTCAGTCCCAGAGCTGTCACCTACCAGGTGTATGACCCAGCAAAAGTTAACCTTTCCTAGCCCCACCATCCATTTATAAATTGATAACACGAGGGCCTCAGTGATACCCTTCCTCCTAGGGGTGTTGCAAAGACTAAGTGGCTTAATGTATGTAAATGTTTTCAAAACAGTACTTGGTATGCAATACATCTAAATAAATGTTTGTTCTAGTTTTATAATTTTCACTGAGTCCTCATAACCCTCAAAAGTAGGCAGTGATATTTTATACGTGAGGAAACTGAGGTTTATAGAGGTAGAGTAACAAATCACACCATACACAACTGACAGGTAGTAGAGCAAAGATTCAAACCCAGGCCTGTCTGAGAGCCCCTCTCCATTATATCATGCAGCCAGCTGTTCCTAAAAGCACCTTGCACCCAATAAGCACAGGGGAAGATGCACAAGGAGAGGTTTTGTAAATATATTTTCACCCATAACACAAATTAATCTGCATTATTTTTCTCTGCTTAGAATAATATTAGTTTCTCCCTAAAAATACCCACAGGATTCTCTCTGTTTAACTTTATTATACAGGTAAAGGTCAACCAAACTAAATGCTGTTTTATTACTGTATGCCAGTTTATAGCAGAATTATATGTTTTAGGTGTTTAATTTTTCATTAGTGCTACCAAACAAATTTCTTTAGTAATTGGAGGCCCTGACATAAGCAAAGTGGATATTTGGCTGTTAAATTTATTTTGGGATACGTAGCACAGAAATGCGGCAGATACATTCTTAATGTCAATGTTTTATAGATCTCAGTAGACTGTCTTTTACACCTGATGTTCAGTTTGGGGGTTTTATTTAATCACTGTCAAGTGAAATATCCTGTGAAAAGCAAAGTGCTCTGTAGACCCTAAAATGCTACATAAATGTAAGGTGTCATTATTCAGAGTCACTTTCTTAACTCTGTTGATGCAGTAAGGGCTGTCACTCACTGTCGTCATTTTAGTGTGGAATAGTAGGTGCTCAGTAAGTAATCACTGAAGGAATTTCTCTCTTGGTATTTTGCTCTGTATGTTTCTAGCCTGGGAAATAATGTGTATAATTCTCTCATTCCATTTAACTAGATCATTGTAGGTTTAAAGTTTTCAACCTGTGGCATCTAAATAATTAGCTTGGCCAACATTTGAACAAACAAACAAACAAAAATCAAGGGGGGGGGGATGAGAGAAAAGGCAAAATAAACTCAGACTAATCATGTGATGAGGATTCAGTTTTGATGAAATGTAAATGTCCATGTCAGTCTCAGTAGATGAGCCATTTGTCATAAACCACACCACACACCTTAAATGTAGACTGAGGGGTGAATGTCCATTAAATAATGTGTGGTTTGGTTGAAACTGGACATTGTAGCTGAATCAGATACAGATGATATTACAAACTTCTATTTCAGGAATTATTAACAGCAGAAATAACAAAATACAGAGGCAGATTACTTATAGGCTCTGTATCTTAACTGTAAAAATGCAGATGGGTAATATTGCTTAGAGATATGGACACAAAGAGGGTTGGGATTCCCTTACGTGGAAACATTAAGGAGAAGGAGTGCACCGTGGGATGTCACGGGTACCCAGTAGCCTTCAACTCCATAGATCTCTTTTATTTTTAATATGGGTAATGTGTACCCATTTGTTCATCACATTATTTATAGTTTGTAATATTACTGATATTTTAAATGTATTTTCAAAAGAAATATACAGCTTTGTCTATACTTTTTATTTCACAGGGGTCCCACTGAAAGGTTTTCCATCAATAAATGACTATTATAATTCATTCTTGTTCCTTTATTATCTTTAGCAAATAACTGATTCTCACACCTATGTTCAATTCTCTGATAATGGGGCCCATAATATAGATTTCTGAAAAGCCCGCAGTTGATTTTGATGTTGCCCAGATTTAGGAACAGCTGTTTTCATATATTTCTTTTTTTTTAAGTTTTTTTTTTAATTTATTATTTTGAGAGAGAGAGAGAGAGCGTGCATGCACAAGCATGAGCGAGGGAGAGAGAGGATCCTAAGCAGGCTCTGTGCTGTCAGCATGGAGCCTAATGTGGGGCTCAAACTCACAAATTGCGAGATCATAACCTGAGCCAAAATCAAGAGTTGGACACTGAACCAACTGAGCCACCAGGCACCCCTTAACATATTTCTATAAATACATTTTGATTCTTGGTCAAAGTGGCCTAGGCTTGATTCTTGCTGCCATATCCATCCTAAATCATTGAGTCCCTTGAAGGGGCTCCTCTTTGCCTTTTATGCTGAAACCATCAGTAAATTAATTCTTAAGATACAAAAGCAGCTGGAATAGTAAGGATTTGATGACTAAGTCTGGGTCAAATGGAAACCAGGTTAATGAATAATGGACATGGCAGCCTGCAGAGCTCCAGAAATGGAAGAATTAGAATAATCACCTTCCTAATGACATTCACGTGAAAAATTCTGGGTTGGTGAGAATCTGTAATGGCCCTTGGGCTAAACACAGTGAGAATTTCTGCCCCCTCCCTCAGTATGAATTATGTTAGTGCTGGGAAAGGATAATTTTGAAATCTTCACATGCCGCGAGGCATCAGTACTACACCTGCGGTCTCCTAGAGGATTCCCTTTCTAGAGAGGCTATTCATCTACCAAGATCAGGAAAATTGAGGTGTACATCTCTGGAAGCCTCCTGAGTCATATTAATCCCAAACCTCAGGGGGAAAAGACAAAACTGATGGTCTGGAATCCCTCTGGGCTCATTCTACATACAGATGATACTTTGGGGTGCTGGTAACGAAAACTCCCCTTTCTTTCCCTGGTAGCTTATTCTCTTAAATAAGCCTCTCTTGTTCCTGATGTTACATGAAAAGTCAACATGAAGTTGTTTAGGTTGTTGATCTTGCCCAAAGTGGTTTAGAAGAATAAACATTGTTGAATGAACAACGTGAACTCACCAAATACTCTTTTACTTCGTGATGAAATCCATTTATCCTAATGTTCACATCCAAATATCCCACCATAGGGTCTATACATCAGTACTTGTTACCTGAAAAATATTTTCTTACCGTGCTTTGTATACCGGGACTGTGATAAACAACCCAGCAGGGCCTTTTATTTGTTTCAATTCATCTGTTGGTTGTAAATGGTATAAATTCCTAGATGTAATCAGGTTCTAGCAGTATAATTTTGACAAAACGATTCATCCATGGAAGGAGTAAATATGATTCCAAGCTCAGCTCTGCCATCAGATGACCAGAGATGAGAGTCACCCTTGAGGAAGAAACTCAGAGCCTGGATAACTCAGAGAATCCCAGAAGGGCAAATGACCTTGGAAGGCACGTGGTATCATCACCTGTTGTGCAAATGATCCCTGTCAGTAGCCTTTAAATTGGTCTGTCATCTTCCTCTCTCTCTCTGGAAACCCAGTGCACACTGAGGGAAACACTTCTAGTTTTATACAGCTCCAATCTGTGTTTGACAATGAGCATCTCCTCACTACCAAAGGTATCCTGTTCCTAACTCCCAAGGAGTGAGCATTCTGTCTGCTCATGTTTTATTATCTAACATTCTGTTGTTATTTTAATTTATTCTTCCAGTGCCTACTATGTTCCAGGTATTGTCACAGGCCCTGTCAGACAAAGAAGAGTGAGGCATAGTCCCTATCTTTAAGGGCAGTCTCTGAAATAAGTGCTAGAGTAGAAGAAGACTGAGAGATTGTGGGAATTTTGTAGTGCCCTCTCCCAAGAAGGGTTTATTGAGCACCTACTATACTTAGGTGCTGCCAGGCACTGAGGTGCCATGGAAGAACAAGCAGCCAAGGAAGAGCCCTCACCCTACTTGTCCAACTTCCTCTACACCCAGTGAATGCATAAAATAATTGCAAGCTTTGAGCAGTATTAAAAAGGTGGTACCATGGTGCTGTGAAAGGAAGAACATGGAGGGAGGAAAGGCGGTGGAGTGGCCAGCAAAGTTCTCCTGGAGAGGTAAACTGAGACCTGAGAAATGATAAGGGTCTATCCAGATGGAGAGCTGTGGAAGAAAGAGCATTCTGGGCAGAAGAGACAGAAGTGATGAGCTTGGGACGTTCTAGGAGATGATTGAAGTCCTTGGGGGGCAGGAATTTGGGGGCAGAGAAAAGTGAACAAGAAAGCAGTTATGCCAGGCCTTGTACACCCTGGTAAGGGGTTTTAATTCAATTTTTAATGTGTTCAGTGTTTGGATTATATTCCAAGGGCAGAGGGTATTTCATGTGTGCCACATGTGATGGGTCGCCTTAATTAATTTGGCTTTTAAGTTTCTAAGTCCAGTTTTCCAGAACTTGAATAATTTTGTCTCATATCTATCTTGAGCACTATGGTTGTCTTCCTGGCTTGTTTTCTTTATTCCTCTATTATTTAGCAGTTAAGAAGTCAGGGTGTGTTTTAATCCATCTGAATATTGGATTCACATCTAGCTACAGGTGTGAACCCTGTTTGGTGTAATTCAAGAGCCAGCAAACTTTATCGTACATGTCCAGAGAGTAAGCATTTTAGGCTTTCGGGGCCAGGTGGCACAATACCCTTGCCTTTGCAGCATGAAAGCCGCCAAAGAAAATATGTAAATAAATTTGCACAAATAAATATGGCTGTATTCCAATAAAACTTTATTAAAAAAAAAAAACAGGCCATGGGCCAGATTTGTTCCAAAGGCTGTAGTTTCCTCATCCCTGCCCTAAGCCATTTCTCTCTGCCAACTTATGAGTTTAGTAAACCCTGACCTAAGCCACCTAAGGATTCCATTCGCTTTAGGGATGGTTGTTCCCAGCCTCATGGAGAACTTGTATCCATTGTCTGTGGGTAGGGATATGAATAAGGAAGCAGTAACCCTGACAGTTACAACAACTCTCTTAGGATTCATGGGTCAGTCTGCTATAGAATGAAGCAGATACTGAGCGTGTAGTGGCAGAGATAGAAGTTGGACCCTGGGTGACATTACCAGGTTGCTGAATTAACCAGTCCTGAAGTCTGCACCACTTCCAGACTTTTTGGTTAGCTGATCCATTAAAGTTGAAGTTCCTGCTACCTCCAGTGGAAAATATCCTCAACTAGATCATCTGCTCTAAAATATTCAGTTATTGTTACTCCTTAATATGCTTAACTGGCAGTTTGCATTAAGTGCTTCTGCATATCTGCAATACTCATCACATGCCAATGGGAATCCTTGAGTGAAAGTTTGAGAATCAATGGCCCTAGAAAAGCTTAACTTCCAATAGGCTCCCTTTGGTGCATGACCACAAGGTAATTCCATTAACTTTAATGATGGTCGTGCTGTACAAAATGGGTCCTGTTAGTCTATTCTTCCCCTTATTTTTTAACATTAAATCTTATCCTGCAGCTAATTCTTCAGGGTAAGATATGTTCACTGATGCCATTCATTTCTTGGCCTTTATTAATATATGCAAGACTCTCTTAGGGAGGGAGTTGGGTACATTAAAAATGAATCCACTGCCCCATTTGTCGACTGTGAGAAAACCCAAGTCAGGGACATCAATGGATTATTATTGATTGTTGTAAGATCCAATAAAATCATAAATATGGCTCAAACAATTACTGTGGCCACATTAGCAAATTATCAAATCTATAACTTTCCTTGGGGCCTGGCCTCAGAGATTTAAATAAAGTGCCAGGGGGAGCAAAGTTGTATTTTAGGAATGTGACAAACCAGGGCCAGGATAGAGAAATTTATGATTTAATTTGCTGTGCAATCTAATTGAGAATAACTGTTGGATTTCTAAAAAGCGAACTTTGATTGGGTTAGGCTAGGCACCAGAAATAAACTGGAAATATGGGTCAGTTTATACTTTTCTGAGCGTCTGTCACAAGGGGGAAAGGAAAGTGTTCATTGTGGGGAATGACTTTCCTGGGTGACCTTCTACCCTGCCTTCTGTGTTCTTATTTCCTGTGTTCAAATAATTGCATTATACCTGAGACTAGCTGGCTCTTCCCAGAAACGTGCTTTTTACGCTTTTCACCAAGTGTCAATTTCCCCCCATTTAGAAATAAATCAATTCAGAATGAAATTACCCAGAGCATTCATTTTTCACCATCTAGTAAATGAGCCTCTCTCAAAAACAGGAGGTCCTCCCTTTTTTGGTTCAGGCTTAATAACATCCTCTTCTTACACAGAAGTAGTACAGAACTGTTGTCCCTGCCTTCTCCCGGCTTTTCATCTTTGGTGGGCTGCTAGGCAGGATTTGCCCTGTAACATGTATATTGGCATGTTCATGGATTCCTTTGCATATTTTCTGAAGATCTAATGGGATTCGGACTGCCCAGTTTCAGTTTCTAATCCACAGCAGGTTGGGAGGGAGCAGCCTGTAGCACCCTATCATCTGTTAGCCACTGTAATCATCCATCTGAAGCCCTGGGCTCTGCCTCATGCTGATGACAGGCACACCAGTGGCTAGGTTTTCAGGAATGGATTGGCTCATCTTGCAGCTCACTTCAGGAAAATAGAAAAGCAATTTGCACAAAGATAAAGGAGATTTCATAGTGATCTGGGTAGAGCTGGCTAACGGATTTCTACCGGCAGTCAGCAAAAGCTCGAAAACCCAGCTGAGAAATGATAAATTACTGCTAACTGTCCTAATTATCCCTTGACACTCCGTGTTGAAACCTGACTAAATTTTGCTGAAACTTACAAATAGGAAAGAAATTTAAGGTTTAATAAATTATCCATAATAGAAATGCTGAGAGAGAGGGAGGGAGAGAGAGAGGCAAAAAGAGAGAGAGAGGGAGCAAGCATGATGCCTATAGCAGAGGGCCTGTATTGATCACCCAATGGTTTCTTGAGCCTTAGCAAGAGAAGGTGGGGGAAATGTGTTGAATAAATTGTAATTTTAATTACAAACCTAATTGATTATATTCAGCACACTCATCAGGTTAAGGAAGATGAGGAGTCAACTCCCAAGGTCATTACCTTAATAAGGCACGGTAAGCATGTAATTGGCGTTGAGTTGTGAACATCACATTCTTCTCTGTAAACAGCATAATCAACGTACTATTTTTGAAGGGTCGCACACTGACTAACTTTGTTTCTTTATATTTTGGTACAATCATCTTGTACTAACCCATCTTTCATGTTTTATAGTTTCAGCTTTACCTTCATCCATTGTATAAATCCACGTAAAGTCCTTCCAGTGATGGCTAGCTTACTTTTTACCAGCTATCTTATTCCATTTTTAGATGTCTTCAGTTAGAAAAATGTATTTTTCCTTTTTCATTTTTTTCTCTTCTTCTTCCTCCTCCACCTTATCTTTTCCTGTGAACCAGCAGTCACAAGACTGGAATCTTTGTTCTTTTCCTTTTCTCTTTGGAGTCTGGGCAGTCTGGTTTAATTCTGTATTTCCTCTCCTTCTCAAAAACCGTATAGGAGTTGGAAGATGTGCTCTTGTCCTTCTACAGAATCATCATTGCCTTTAACTGTGTACATGACCTGGTTTTTACTCCTTTGTCACACTTGTCCCCACATCTGGGTGTTCTCTGCTGATTGTTCTATTTTAAACATGTTGCTGAGAATCACACAGAGGCCTCCAGAGGGCACAGGAGCAAGAGTTTTATGCAGTTCTTGGGACATAGTAGGCTCTCACTAAGTGTTTGTTGAACATGAGGATGGTATAGAGCCTCCGGCCTGGGTGTCCATGCTGCAGATGAAGATTGTCAAAAATTAAATGGTTAGAAAAATCTTGTTGACAGAGACACAGCTGGATGGTGGGTTTTGCTGGTGCCTTTTCATATTTCGAAGACCATGGAATCTGGTCAATGATACGGGATCCTGTGATGTCAGTACCCTCAAGACCAACTGGGAGGTGAATTGATAGAGATGCTCTTTGTTCTCTCGGTGGACAAATGCTAGCACTGGAATGAAATCTGAGCTAATATTCTTAATTAAGCAGTGATCTGTGGGGGCTCTTTCCACACCAAGGGTGTTTTCCAGAGACTGACTGTTCTCATGTCTAATCCTCACCAAGCTTTCATGCTAATTATTTTCCCTCAAGCAGGCATATAAAAATCACCCAGAATGCTTTGACTCTTTGCGGTGACAATTAGAAGCATAATTTAGTGAAAGGCAGCTAACTCATTAAATTCTGGGAGTTGGAAGGATCATGGAATCTTTGAAGTCTGAAAGCTATAGACTTTTTCTATGGAAAAACTCAGGTATATACACAAAATATTGAGTTTGCTTTCAGGGGTCTGCTGGCCCCATGACACCTGTGTGGATTGCTCCCCTGGCCTTACCTGAATTGCTGTCTTCCATCTATATTCAGTGGCAGTTAGTATTACTAGTGTAGGTGGATGGGGTAAATCATGAGGCAGGTCACAATGAGCTATGTTCTCCCCATTTGAGAGATTTACCTTATAAAATAGGTCTCTCACTCAGAAGAACTATTTGGTCTGAGGATTCAAAGACTGGCTCCATCTACTCTTAGTTGTATGGTATTAGGCAAGTAGTTTAATCCTCTATGTCTTTGTTTCCTTGTCTGTGAAATTGGAATAAGAGCACTCCCTCTTGCATAGGACATTTATGAGTATCACATAAAGCCGCAAATTGGGAAACTCTCCACACAGTGCCTGGCACACTGTATTTTTTATTTGCCAGTGATTTGTTGAGACCCGACTGTTTGCCAGCCTCTGTTCTAGCTTCTTTGATGACAGCAAAGAATGAGGCAGATGTGTAGTCCCTACCGTCAAAGAGAGCATCTTCTCTCATCTTAATCTCCATCACCCATGCGTCAAGCAGAGCAGATGGGAATATCAAGAGAGACACCCGTTAAAAAGGAGTTGAAGTGGATTCCAGTTTACTTCCAGCCACTTGTGTCATCCTGTTAATGGGCCCAGAATTCTTATTAATGGAAGCACACTGGTCTCTTAAACGGAACTGAATTGCAGAGCTAGTTCTTTCATGCTGCAGGCAGTGAGGTCTACCAGGTGTCCTTGAGGGGGAAGGGGAGCAGTGTGTATCACCTCCAGACACACAAGATGTCTGCAAAGCATGTGCCCCTGAGACAGGTGTTTGTTCCTTTAAGAAGCAGAATGTTATTCATCCTGTGCATCACGGATTCTTTAATAAATGGACAGTAAAGTGATTGAGAAAATGTTTCCTCCATAGCTCAGCCAAGATAGATCCTTATTCTGATGTTAAATTTGCATAAACAGGAAGTGAGGATTTCTTCAACTTCTAAGGACCAGGCATGACCTTAAAACCAGGCTGGACATTCATAGGAACTCATTCCATTCAGCTGTTAAATTTTACTTCCCTCTTCAAAAGACTAAGTTTGACTTTAAGATAGATTTAAGAAACATAGAAGTTGAGATTTGAGTTAGAAAGCTTAGACTTCAGGGAGTTAAATCTCAAGTTAAGTTTAAGAGAGTGAAATTGGAAGTTTACTTAGAATGGAGTTTGAAGTTTTCAATACGATGAGGGTTTGTTCTGTTTTTATGATTTCTCAGTCCCCCTCTAGATTTCCTTTGTAGCTTCCTCTTGCAGCTGCTGGTGCGGGGTATCCTGGATATGACTGTCAGAAGGAGGAGCAGAGCTGAGGACATTCAGAGCTTAGACGCACCCCCAGCTTCCACAGGGGTGGGGAGCGTTCCCCAGCAAAGTGGGGGATGGATGGTGGTGCTGCTTCCCCCAGGGGGGTGGGGCCCTGCTGCCCTCCCGTCCCACCTGCCGAGGTCCCCGCTGCCACCTCCATAGACTGACCTCAGAGAACATTCGTTATGTAGACACTCTGCCATCTGTCGTGCTGCAGAGGCTTCCAGACTAGAACAGAAACAGGTGTGATGTCAAAGTAACTTAGTGAAGAAACAAGTTGAAAGGGGAACTCAGGAATAGCCTGCCACCTTGTAAGCCCTCCTCCATGCCTCCCTAGTGGCCGGCTCCTTGTAAGGCTGGGAAAGCTAGTTTGGGCTCTAGTCTGGTACTGGGTGGCTTTCTGGAGGCACACGTGGGACTGTTGTGTGACTTGCAAGTGGCAACAGGCATCATGGTATGGATCCCTCTGTGGGGCTCATGCTGGCTTGTCACCGGTTTGCAGTGGGAGTGCCCTCCTGAACCTGTTCTTTCTGAGGCATTCCATTGCCAGAGCTGTGAGAAGGATTTCTTGTTCTTGTCAGATGAAGCATGGAATTTTTTTTTCCTTTTGAACTCCAGGGAAGAATGAATTCTCTGGTTGCAATGGTGTCAGTGGCACTTCTTTTGTGATGATGTGCTAAGGCTATTCTAGTTGGGTTTTGTTTTGTTTTGCTGACAGTGGATTGTTGGTATCACTGAGAGAAGTGTATGTGCTTTCACTAAAACAATTGATGGTTACCTCATCTTTCAATAACTGTAATGAACATCTATTTGTATTAATATTAATAATTTATATATTTTTTATTAGTTTAAAGTTATAAAGTGCTTCACATCACATGCTTTAAATGATTTGTGTGGGGCGGAATAGCACAGGGCTAAGGCTTTGGAACCATAATGCTGGGCTTCAAATCCTGGCTCTACTTTTTACCAGGTGTGTGACTTTGGGCAAGTTGTTTAACATCTCTGATCTTAGTTACCTCATCTGTAGAAGGCAGATAATGATAGTACCTGGCTTCATAGAATTGTTGTGATGATCATAAGAGTTAAGGGAAGTATAGGACTTTTATCACAGTGCTAGCATATGAGACGCCTTAGTAAATGGTAGCTATTATCATTGAATTATTAACATCATCAGTGCTGTTGCTACTATGTTCCCAACAGCCTGTGAAGCAGGTATGCCACCAGGAATTTTATCTTAATTTAAAAGATGAAGTGACTGAGGCTCAGAGGGGAAAAGTGACTTGCTCAGGAACTAGATTCCAGTCAGAGATACAGGTGAACAGAAACTCAGACCCAGGACACCTCATCTACCAAGAAAACGTTGGTAGAGCCCTACTGATGCCCTCATGCTGTGTGATTTCTGCAGTCCCTGCCTCATCAGAGTATGGCTAATAAACTCAACTCCCAGAAACAGCTTTTAAACCAAAACATTTAATTGTCTGTGGCAGAGGAGAATGGAATCTGGAACTTTTCTTTACACAGAGTGTTCTCAACTGGGCAGGTAGACGCCTTTTGAAGACTGGTGTTAGGCATCATAAATTCCCCCATTCTCAGACTGAATAAAACACCTCCCTTAAATTAAAAATCCATTCTAGGGGCTCCTGGGTGACTCCGTCGGTTAAGTGTCTGACTCTTGATTTCAGCTCAGGTCATGTTCTCATAGTTGCATGGATTTGAGCCCTGCATCAGGCTCTGTGCTGACCACATGCAGAGCCTGCTTGGGATTCTCTCTCTGCCCCTTCCCTGCTTGTGCTCTCTCTGTCTTTCTCAAAATAAATAAATAAACTTTAGACAAATAAAAATAAAAATGCATTCCGTGCTCACAGTGATATTATTTTAGATTTTTTAACACTGTTTTAATACAGTCCATGTATAACCAGTTTTATCTTTTAAAAAGATCAGTTACAAGCCTTAAAGAATGTATAATGAACTCTAACAAACATTATTTGTTACAGACTTTGTACAGTGTTGTCCTAAGTTCCAGATTTAGAAGCTCTGTGAGACTTGGTACCTCTGTTCCAGGGATATGCAGTTCTGTAGGAAGGACAAGAAATGTTTGCAGATAACCAAAAACACAGTGGCATGTTTTAAGGACAAAGCAGTGAGTGCAAAGTGAAAATGAAATACCCTGGATTCAGCTGGCTAAGGAAGTTCCTTGGCTGTAAGAGAACTGTCTTAGAGTAGCTGTTCTGCAAGAAAAAGGGTGGGCCACAAATTACCCGTGTGAAACATTAGAGGCAGAAACCATTAGTAGGGTTACACATAATTGTTTGTTTTTAGTTTTTAGCTAGTTACTATTTCATCAACAGTTGGACTTCTTATGGGTAGAATCGTTACATCCAGTGTTTGAAGAAACATACTGTTGGCTGAGTAAAGTTGGTAATTGTGTGGTGGATCGAGTATCATTGCATTCAGAAACATTTTCTGTCCTGTTGGGGCCTGGGTCTTTACTGTTGATACTATTGCAAAGTTGTTGTGGTTTCTTCAGAACTTTCTTTCTGTTCTGTGAAAAAGCTGCATGTCAGTATCTGTTACACAGATAACATCGGTTTCTGGTGCCTTCCTTCTGTACTGCACACAAAACATTATGCAACCCTTTGGAAGACGAAGAAAATAGGCACAGAGCAGTATATTCTATGTAAAATCTCTAATAAATGTTTAATAAAACTCAAGTGCTTTGGGTTCAGGGATGGAATATTCTTTTTTGCCTTATGTTTTTTTTAAATTTTTAATGTTTATTTATTTTTGAGAGAGATAGAGTACAAGTAGGAGAGGGAGAGGGGGAGAGAGGGAGAGAGAATGTGAAGCAGGCTCCAGGCTCTGAGCCATCAGTACAGAGCTGGACATGAGGCTCAAACTCACAAATGGTGAGATCATGACCTGAGCTGAAGTTGGACGCTTAACCAACTGAGCCACCCAAGGGTCCCTTTACCTTATGTTTTGATCATTGACTGCTTGATTCAGTCTCTGGGAATAATGGCTTTGTAACATGTTTCCTGAAAATCTTGATTGGTGTCAGTACACACTTATAAGGAAGCATGAGTAGGGAATAATTTGGTTTAGTGGAGGCTATATCCGTTGATCCAATTGAAATATTCTACAAATTGATTTTAGAATTAGTATTTCTTTAAATTAAGAGTGGCATTTGTATTCCCCTTGGGAAGCTTAATTATGAAAACAATTCTTAAATGTGCAACAACAACAACAACAACAACAACAAAAAAAACAGAATGTAAGTCTGTAAGTAGATATATGTCTTATATGTGTGGGGTCTTGATAGCAGGCTAATTCTGTTTAGCTTCAAAGTAACTATGTATAAAAAAAAAATCAGTACTGATTTCTGGAGGGGAGTAGCAGGGAAACGATCAGTGAACTCTGGAATTCATGTTCTGTATTCTTATTGCATACTGGCTAGTCCTATGACCTTGTCAAATCTTTCATTGTTCTTTTTCCTCTGATCCCTTTTTCTTCTTTTTTTTTTTCCCTTGCCATCATCTTCTTTTTCCTGCATATGTTAAAGCTATTTCGGTTGCAAGTGGCAAAAAAAACCCCACAAACTGGATAAAGTAAATGGAGGCTTTATTGAGTCATATAATTAAAGAAGTCATCCAAGTCTAGCTTCAGGTATGGCTTGATCCAGAGACTCAATGCCTTAAGGACCCGTTGTCCCCCATCTCCCACCCTGTGGTATTTCTTTTGCTCTATGTTTCCTGTAAGGCAAAGGGACAGGTATCAGCCTCACTGTGGAAATGGCAGTAGTGAGTTGAGCATCTTGACTGATTTGTGCATGTAGAGAACAGCACAGAGGTGAGCAGGTTTGGTGTCTATTCATAAAGATACTCAGGAGCCAGTATTTGTTGTCTGAATGTGATTCCAGAAGCATTCAGGCCTCACTAAAGTAAGGAGAAAGAGACAGAGATGAAAAGAAAGATACTTTCTTCAGAACAAGATAGCAGTGGATTAGATGAGGCTGAAGGCTGGGAGACCAATTTATCTATCCACTTGAGATTCCAATAAAAAGCTTCAGCAAGTGAACTGATAAGGAAGTGATAAATATGAGTTCTGTACGAGATCCCATTAGCTGAAGGATTGTGGTAGAACCTCACAGGACCTCAGTTTCTGTCAGCATCATTTATGTTCTGGGCCAGATTGGGCCAAAAAACACACAGCAAATATTGGGTGAAAAATCTTTCTACCTGAAGAAAGTCTCAGCCCTTTTCCTAAATACCAAAATTTCACTAAGAACCTGTATAATAATGGGTTTTGCCCCGTAAGTTTAAATTCAGAAAGGTTGTGATTTTCTGTTTGCAAGATCACAGAATGCATGAAATCTCACTAATGCATTCATTTACTTTTTGCTGAGCACCTGCTGAGCAACTCCCAGCCCACTATTTTGCATGTACTGCTAAATAAAACAGATGTGGTCCCTAACCTCCTGGAGCTGATAGTCTGCCAAAGTCTATATCATCCCCCAAATTTACCTAAAATAGCTCATTTTGATTCTTCAGGTTTGAACCCAGAGAAGGATTATTTCTAGGAAAGACCTCTGGAAATGTAATCAGTAACCGTATTCAGCTCTAAGCTCCTTTTCTCAACACTACTGTATGTTTAAAATTTTTCATAAAAACTTATTTCATGGAATCTTTTGTTCTTGGTTTATGGCCAAAGTTCTATAATGACTATTTTAAAAATGACTTAATAAGGCAGCAGTTTTGCCTCTGTTCTAGTATGCCAATAGATCACTTAGGTGTCATTTGTTAAACCACGTAGGTCAATAAAAATCCTTTCTTTGTTTTTCCCCGAGTGGCCATTGAGCCACATAACACCAGCCTTGTCCTTTGCTCATGTTGCTGTATCTGCCTTTGGCTGGCGTGGGTTATTAGTAATTGTTCCTTCACAGACTGTTAGCCAAGAGTTATCACTGTACGGTAATGGTAAAGGTTCCCAAAGTTCAAATGTTGTAATGAGGGAGCAAAGTTGAGGGGTAAGCAGCTTTTTTAAGTGGAATAATAACTGGCAAGTGAGAACTGGCTCCCCTCATATGCTCACATATGATTTGAAACACTGACTGCTTGCTTAATATACTTTCTCTGTGTATTTTAAGATTTCACATTTATTCACTTAATAGCTGATTGAAATGAACTAGCGACCTATGAAAACCCACAGGAAATAGAAGTCATTCTAACTGAAGCAAACAAGCATTTATGTTGTCCCTCTCTCTTGTAACGCCAAATAGCTCCCTGAGCACAAACAGACAGAGATCTCATTTTGGAGGATTTTTGTCTTCTCTAATGTAAAGATAACACTTGTTCATTGTAGATATTTTGGAAAATATGGAAAAATACAAAGCAGAACACTGACACCATCCATAGTTAAATTGTTTTGGCTTTTTTAAACAACAACAAAATAAGCTTTCATAAAATATGAGGGTTATTATTTACCACTCATGTTTAAAGGGAAGAAAAAGGGCACAAAGATATTCTAAGGTTGTCTTTCCATCCATTTTTCCGACCCTTCTCTGTTGTATTTGAGAAAAGTTAGTTCTCTATCCAGGGAAAACCCTGCCCGCGAAAAGAAATCCTGCCATCTGTCTCTGGTTTTGTTCTCTCTCTGATGTTTGTGGAGAGGAACATGTCACTTCGATATAATGATGTCTGGGAAATTGAACACAATTTGTTAAAAATACAGCCATGTGAAAATTGAGAGAGGGAGAAAGGTGAGGACAAAAGGTGGAGGTTTTGTGTTCCCCGAGACAGAGTCCCTGTGAAGACACCACACTCACTGCAGATGTGCTTCTGGTTGAACAACTTAGCGACCTCACTCTCTTCTGTTTAGCTATAGATGTTTTACACTATAGAAGCTTCTTTATACTGTATTCTAATATTTCAGGCCCCCAAAAAGCCCAGCCCTCAGAGACCTTACTATGCCATCGTGAAGTAGTTATTGGGAATGCCTCTTGTCTCCCACAGTCATCTATAAACCCCCTTGTTGATGAAGTAGAAGTTAACCCCAGTATGAAAGAACAGTGTCTTGCTCTATGTAGAACCAAAGCTAAGGCCTTGCTTCTTCTCCTCTCCCAGATGCTGGCAGAGTTTGAGAGTCTAGTTCATTTGTGTGGGAAAGTGGCCATTTCAACCCTCTGCAGCTACACTGGCCTGGCAAGAAGGCTGTCTACTCTATCCTCAAAGATTTCTGGGGAATCACTGTTCACTTGTCTTCCTATAATAACAGCATCTGCTAGGTTGGGGGCAGAAAGGCCTGACCTGTGAGAAAGTTGGCTTTGCCTAAATAGGAGCCACTGGGAGACAGAAAAAGTCACCATTTATCTGTTTTCTCACATTCCCAGGTACTTCAGATCCACTCACCTGCCCAGAATCTCCTTAGAGCCTGAGGCTAAAGCCCTGAGGCAAGATGCTCTCCACCCCTGTCACCCCAAACTGCCCCTCAATGGGGGCGATCTTGACAACACTTAGCACATTTGTTCATATTCATCAACCTGAAATTGTGCATGCTGCCAGCACAGGTAGGAGAATATGTTGCAAAGCAGCCCCCCCCCCCCCCCCCCCCGCCAACCACCTGTCCTTTGCTTTTAGGGCTTTGGCCCTGTTCCATCCTGTTCTAGGGCTTCCATGCCTCCCATCCCCCATCTTGAAGTGTCCATTCTCCTCTGGCTTCCTGAACCCTTTTTCCTGCTGCAGATCTTCACTTACCTCCTCAGGGAAGTCTGCCCTCATCTCACAGGTGTTTGCTCCTTATCTCAGTTTGAAACCCTACTGTGTATGTGTGATTATTTGATTAAAATCTGTCTTCTCCAGTTGCCTGTAGCTCAGGAGAATGGGGCCACATGTATCCCCACTGCCTGGATGAGTGTGTGGCACATAGAATTAGTTTAGGAAACACCTTAGTGAGTGAGAGATGTTGTGATTATAACGTTTATATTAGAGTGGGTTTATTTAGAAAAGGACATGTTCACAGTTTCGCTGTATTTAAGTGAAGCAACCACAGATCCTATCAGGGCATTAGGGATAGAATCAAGAATAGGGAGGTGGGAGAGAAATTCATAAAGCTACTTAAATTTTTAATCCTTTTAAAAGGTAAAGTCAGGTATGTTTTCAAGCTGTTTCTGCATTTTTAACAAATGTAACTTTGGAATATTCAGCAGTGCGGGTGACCTGTGGGATCTCTCTGGTTCTGTATGGGAGGCTACCTGTTAATTTCATATTCTCTTTTCCTTTCAGATTTCCAGGAAGAGTCAGAGCCTCACACCTTTTTACTTGAAAAGCTCATACACATTCCCTATAAACCTCCCAAATGTATAAAATAATTACCCAGGAGACAAAAGAGCAGGGCTCCCACAGTCAGATACTTGTTCAGGAATCTATGTGAGGCATTGTTCTGTCCTGGATCAGATTACAACTTGTTCCCTCTTTCAAAATATATTTCAAGCTACATTATTAAAATGCACCATAAGGCGTCTTTGTGTAGAAAATTGAAAAATAGGACTTTAGATGGGGCAGACTTCTCCAGTACCCCAAGATTTTTTATTTTCCTTGAAACATTCCTTCACTTTGAAAAATCTAAGTAGGCCATGGAGAGAAATGCCTGATGTGAATTTCTTCTAATAGCCCCAAACTCTTCTTTCAAATTACTGCAACCGCAATTCAGCATTTTTTAGTGCCAGATTGATGGGGGGAAAAAGTGCATATTAAGCTTTCTTTATTAATTAAAGGCAGTGAGGAAAGAGTCATCCTAGCTTAAGTTTATGAAAACAAATAATGCTTGAAAATGAGCTTGCAGTATAAAAGTGGGTGATGTTGTGTGTTAATAGTTTGTGTGTTCGTGTTGGGTATCATTGCCTTGGAAGTGGCAAAACAACTAATTACTGGTGGGCTTCAAGAAAGAGGAAAGTCACAAGATTTTGAATGTGGTTTCAAGTTAGAATTGGGAAACCATTCAAGAAAACTCTCCAGAGAAATGATTCTGCTTTTTTCCCCATGAGACAAGCAAGATGAACTAATAGATCATCCTTGGCTCTAATTCCTAACCTTGTTCACAGCCAACCTCATTTATACCTGGTGAATGATGATCTGGGTCACCAACAGAAGTAGCTGGTATGATGAAAACTTTTACAGAGTTTACCTATATATATATATATATATATATATATATATATATATGAATTATATTATACTCTCCTACCCAGGGTCCCTTGGACTCTTGAGGGAGTTCCAATCATAGCTATCTGTGTGATATGGCAAAAGGAATGATTCGTTGTATAGTAACCACAGTAGAAGAAAAAATGAGGAGTGTTGAGAAGAAAATGGTCTTTGGAATTTTAATCCTTCTCTATATATTTTGTCTTTCTTGACCATCCTTCTAAAGGTAGAATGCCCTTGAGTTTTATTTGGACAATTTCTTCCCTCTGAGAACTGCTCAGTTGTCTTAAGGCTGTGGTCATTTTTTTGTTCTTCTTTCTTTGTTTCTGGAAAGAATGATTTTGCCTGAGTTTTCTCAGGAAAGTCAGCCTGATACAGTTTCAGGGTAGACAGTTATAAATTGTTGTGTGCAGGGGCAGGGAAGAGAGAATTTTCTCCTACCCTTTTAGGTTCTGTGTCTGGTCCTGAGAATTAAACTGACAAAGGCTGATATACAAAAGGAAGATACTCACATTTTATGTTAATATTTTTACACATACACAGAGACTTTCACATATATTGGAAATGAAAACCCAAAGAATGGTTTTAACGGAATGATAAACTGTGGAAATGCAACAAGACAAAGGAAAATGGGGTTTGTGCTGGGAGTGTAAACTGTGGGAAAGTGGCTAAGAATACATACAGGAAACAAATGGAAGATAAGGTTTATTTCCGTGGGTTTGTGTGTGTATATAAATTCAATTTAGCATCAACTTCTCATCTCTGGGGTAAGACTGTTCTTGTCTTCCTGGTATAGGGAAGATACCTTTCTCACTGGAAATTTATGTCCTGCTTTTAGGTAAAAGGGAGAAGTGAGAGAGCTCTTCTTACATCTGCTATTTTTTAGTTGCTTTCAGCTCAAAATTATTAGTATGCCAGAGTGGCATATTTTCGTGTAGCAACTGCTTATCCCTTTCACTTTAAATCCCGAAATAGCAGTGTTTGCAGAGAACGAAGGAGGAGGTACTTATTTTAAAAGTTTATTTTATTTTCCTTCCTCTCCTTCCCTGTTCCCTCTCTCCTACCTGTCTCTCCCTTCCTTCCTCCCTACTTCCCCCCACCACTCCTTCTCAATAATGGCATGTTAAGAGGCCCAGGCTCTCTGAAGAAACCATGGGTGTCAATTAGCTTTCATCTTGAGTACTGTCTCCACAAGATCAGTTGTGACTGTCTGAAGAACTGGACCATGGAAGATTCTGAGGCTCATTCTGGGCACAATGAGAGAGTGAGCTGCAATCAATGAATGGTGTCTGTCAAGGGCATGTGCCACATGTATTGCTCATTCTGCTATATAGTCCACACTAACTCATCCAGACTGCCATCAACACTTAATTTTCTGACTATTTGTTTCAGTAGCCATTAATCAGATAGAGTCTTCACAGCTAAGCAACCCTTTGAAGTCAGACTCATTTCCCTGAGATGGGAAATGCCAAATGATAGAGATAGCCAGAATAAGTAAAATTGCCATTTAGCATATTCTAAGTTATGTACATAGATGTTTAGGGTACAATAGAAATTTGCTTTACTTGTTTATACCTTTTTTCCACCTCAGAATAGGTCTAACTTGTCTTTACCTATACATACAGTTCACTACTTTCTGTATAAGTGTGACGGGTTTATTTAAGGCAACACTTGATGATATTCTGAGGCTTTACAAATAACTCCCCATGTCTAGAATTTTGGCAAATATGCTGCTTTACCTGGCCAATGTAGATAAAATGGAATTCTGTATCATTTGGAAGGCAGAATACTTTGTGTTTGAAATGGAGATCAGTTAGTTTCTGCAGGACATATTTGAAGTCACCAATGCCAGTTTAATCCCCAGGTGGTCAAATTAACATTAGTCCTCTCCAGTCCAGAAGCTGACACCCTACTCAGCTGTCAGAGTCAGAGCAGGCCACTCTGCAGTGCCTCTGGGCACAAGTCACCACAGGGAAGAAGTCCCAAAAGCGTTTTGAAAACAAAACTTTTATCTCAGTGTCCTTTAATGGAAACGACTTCCTTCCAATACCTATCTGCTTACTCTAGTTCTTGATTCAAATTGATTACTAGCTTAAAGACCTCAGCATACCTTGATTAGTGATGGGGAAGCCCAATACTAATGATCCTGCTATTTCCCAATTAGGAACCACGCTTAAAGCTGATGTTTGGACAGGGTTGTGATATATAGCCTGTGGAATCCACCTCTGCCTAGCCCAGTTTTGCTGAGTATTAAATAAGAAGGTAATCTTTGTTTGGTCCCTCAATGTATTTACAGCTCCTAGACGAGTACCTGCACATAATAGGAGCTGGGAAAGTAGTTGATGAATAAATAAATCATTTTTTTTTCATAAATGTGTGTTACTGGTGGAATTCAAAGCCATGTGTTTTGGCCATATCCCTTAGGACTAACCCTCCTTGTGCATACTGAGGGAGGCCATTCTATTACAAGTAACTGCTCCTAACTACTTCAGGGCTTTTTCCCACCAGTGCAGGGATCAGTCTTCAAATGCTGGGAAGTTAATGTCACCCTAGAAATAGCCCTCAGCAAATGGCAAGTGGAAGTTGAAGGGTCAATCTTCCAACTCTATTGGCCACCAATGGGAAACTCAGAAATGTGTCTGTTGTTGTCTCTAGGAGGCCACCAGTGGATTGAGCCCCAGTTGTTCAAAGCAGGAACCCACTAATGAATATACCTTGCAGTATCTTTCTTCTATTTACTGTCTAACCTCCTCCAATTCCATAAGGGCATGTCTCAAGAAATCCACTGGCACTTAACTTCTCTCAGGATCTGCTCTGGGGAACCTGGTCTGAGGCACTAATAATAAAGCAATAAGAAGCCAGCATGAGAAGTTCAGAGTACCACTGCTGAAAAACCACTGGGTAGAGCACGCACAGCAGTTAGTGACTAAGGAGTGCCCTCTGGTATGTCAAGGATAGTATGCCACTTAATAAGAGGCAAAAGTACTATTCGTCTGGAAGTCACGGAATGCTGATCCTATAAGCACCTGATAATTTTGTGTACTTGGTTAATCAGAATTCATAAAGTTGTGTTCTGTGCCTTGTCCTTCCAATGCATAGAGGCTGTTATTTTTGGTCTGCCCAGAATTCCTTCCTCACTCATCACCAGATGAGGTATGGTACTTAACCTCCTTTGGCCACAGGGGTGATAAATGAATGGACACTTGACCCAAGGCAGGCTTCTCCCTGTGCTTATTTTGTGCTTTTCAGGTTCTGTTGGGGAAATTCTCTCTGATTCCCCATTCCTCTCTGATTACTAGGTTGGGGGATTCCTGGGGCCATATTCCCTGGCCAGGCAGTTACCTTCATTCTGAGAGAGTGAAACCAAAAGCCAGCGGGGCAAAGGCCTATGCCAACTCTGCCTGCTGTTCTGGGGTATGTTTATGTGAGTCAACAAAAATGCCCTCTGCTTTTTGTCAGAAAGAATCCTAATACATAATGCATAGGACTTCATCTGCTGCCTTTGCCCTGCTACAATCTCTAATTTACTAATAGGAAACTCAGGATTTGGTGAGCATGCAAGTTATGTATAAAAGTCACTGGGATGTTCTAAAGATTCTAAGAGAACAGAGGCTGTGGTTGATGTCATAACTGTTGAGAACCCATTCTCTTTCTGTGTGTATAGTGGAGCCAAATGGACAAGCTGCTCTCTGAAGCACTGATTACATTGTTTTAGTAGATAGATAATCAGCCCTAGGCCCTTACCCTGGCTCAGTTTCCTTCCATTCTGTAAGAAATGGTCCACACTGGAAATTGAGCACAGAATCCTTAAAAACAGATTAAGGAGGACAAAAACTCATTCTGAAATATTCCCAGAGCAAAATAATTTTGATAATATATTTCACTTCAGCTGAATTGGTTTGTGCTAATGCTCTAGCCTACCAAAGTACTACAAGGGCCTTCATCCTACTTTGTTTTTTTTTTTTTTTTGAATACTGCTCATAAAACAGTATATTAGGTTTTTTTCTTCTGTGATTCCATTTAACTTCTAAATCTCTCAGGTTTATTGTGGGCCTTTCTTGGAGTCTCAAAAGCTACAATTAAAAGACAAAATGTTCATATTTTTGTTTCCCTTAATGATCTTCAGGAAAGTTACTTTGTGTTTGTGTGAATATTCTAATAGGATTTATAAACCCTGTCTCCCTTGCTCTCATCTTTACAAGCTAAGGCAGCACTTGAGAGAAGAAACCCATACATCACTATTTATTCAGCTAATGTAATGTGAAGAGCTCTCCCTGAATAGTCTATTTATCTCTTCATGTTGGCACTAGGTAGAGGTAAGATCAGCCAGTGCTCAGCAATCAGGGAGAACCTGTTCAGAAAGAAGTGAAGTCAACTGATTTTTAATAGCAGATCAATAGTGGGCTTTTTTTCGCTGACCCTGGCAAGAATGTAAACTAATAGATACCTTGAATCCTGTGGGATTGTACTGCTTTCCATCATAAAGTGAAATTTAAAATTAACTACATCAGGCCTTTCCTTGAGTTCCAGAAAATGATTAATGTCGATTTTGGAGCTGAAGGTCTTTTGAGTTCATTTAAGGTTAATTTGGCACATTTAGGCCATTTCACATTAAAGTTTTTTATGTTTGTTAACTTCTCTGTTTGACTATTTATCATTCTAGAAACTCCATAAGAATTCTTAATTATCAAGGGCATCACTTAGTCTCGGTGTGGGGGCTCTTCAATATTTTCCTTGCCATGAAACTGTAACAATGTGGGTAGAATGTCAGGTGATGGTGTTATCTAAGGTTATCTATGAGGTTAGATAATGCCAGCCAGGCACTGTCACTGTGGGAATCTTAGCATAGTGAAGGGGTTTTGCAGGTCCCCACTGATGACCTACTTATTCGTAGCAAGAAATCAGAGACCACAGTTCAAGAACAGCAATAGAATTTGGCTATTTGTCACATTAGCAATGGCCCATTTTCTATTTGCCTTATGTTGTCTTAACCAGGTTAATCAGCTGGAAACCTAGGAATTATCCTGAAATTTAGAAGAGACCAGGACAGGACAACATTAAGTCCTTTTGAATATGGAGGCATTCCATGAATGAACATTTTAATCCTTTTAAAAAAAATTAAAAAAAAAAAAAGAAAACATCTATTTGAATTCAAGAATAACATGAAGCATAATGTCCTGCTTCTATGAGAAGCATAAACTCCATTTCTATGAGATGCTGTGAGAATTTTTACTTTCTTGTAGCCAAGAAATCTATTTATTTGGCTTAACTAAACATTCACCAATTTTATTTTACCATGGGAATGCCATTTTTTTTTCCAGTGGTGGTGGTGGTTTGGTTTTTTGTTGTCATGTGGAATAACAATTAAAATTCTGTAGCTGTTGTGTCTGTAGATATTTTTGGATAATATAACTACAAAGATTTTCAGGGAAAAATTAGTGTTGTTATCAGAAAGGTGTTGTACATCATAATTCTAGGTTCATAGTTAAGATTATGTTTAACTTTAGCATACATTGGAAATTATGATAAATGGCCATCATTACCTTTTTTGAAACAGAATCAATTTATGTCATTCCTCTGCTTAAAACTCTCTGGTGGCTTCCCATGTTTATAGAATGAAACACACCTCTGGACTGTGACCCCAGCACTGCTTCTCTCTTCTCTCATACCACTATTTTGTTTTTTAAGGCTGTACCCATGCTGGTGTTTTCTCTCTTCCTTGAACACACAAGTCCACAGTCTTCTCCTTAGCATTTGGGCTTCAGTCTGCCTGGAATTCTCTTGCACCAGATTTTTACACGAGGCCACCACTTTCTCATCAGGCTCTTTCTCATTTTTCATTTCTTGACAGCTTTCTCCTGGTCCCTGAGTGCAAGTAGCTTCCTCTACCCTACTGAGTAGCCATCCAGTCTGCTCCCCTATTTTATCATTTTCTTCAGATCACCTCTTGCTATTAGAGCATTTCTTTTTTATTTATTATTTTGCCCATCTCTACCTCTACTCCACATACTCAGACCCCAGAATACGAACTGTTTGATGAGAGAGACTTTGTTTCTACCCACAGTATAAGAGCATGGGGTAGGTATAGGTATAATAAGTATGAAAGTAAGGAAGTGAAGAGAAATTCCAACATTGTGGGCAGAATTGGGCACTGCTCTTTAAAGAAGGGGCCTAATTTAGAGGTACCCCTGTAGGATAGAATTCCCCGTGTTCCAGAAAGTCAAAATGAAGAATCTGTCAAGTCTAGACTCCTAGTGTGATCCTGTAATGACTGATGTTCTCATTCCTATGTAGAGCTCTCCTCTAACACCCTCACAATGGCCTTCAGCTGGAATTTAAATATGTCCAGCATTGGCGGAAGAAACCCCTCACCTTCTGTGGCAGCAAGCTATACTTGGCTATGAGTTCTCCACACCGAACTTGAGTGATACTTGATGCTCCTTAGACAGCCTGGTTCTCCAGATAGCCTCACCAGAGCTTGAAGCCCTTCTCTGCCTTTATGTCATCCAAATGACATAGCCAAACCCCATGAAATTCTGCAGTGCAACAGAGGTTGTAGCCTTATGGCTAGTTATAACAACCTCTAACTAAAGCAGAGGCATTGAACCTTCAGGCATCTGATAAAGTGACGGCTCCTTTCTTTTCTTCAAGTGAAGATCACAAATGCATACTTTCATGTATTGTTTCAACAGGATTTCTTGTTGTGTCGTCAGTTAACTACCTCTGGCCTGAAGTGAAACTTAATTGGAGTCAGAAAACATGGAGGATTAACACTTAGGCCTGTGACAGAATGTGTGATACTCATCAGTAGCTGGGATGATGAGTCAATTTAGTAAGCTGGTAGTGGTTTCCTTAGACTGTGTCAAACATAACGTGAAAGAGGGAGAGTGGGGGGAAAGAACAGTGTACGTTTGGGTGGTCTTTTACGATATCTTTTCGCTGGGAAGAGAAAATTCACAAAATGCAAATTTGTTAAATTAGGAAAAGGAGTCAGTACAGTGTATTGCCATCTGTCAGACACATGATGTCTTTGTTGTGGAACAGTCCTGTCAGCCAACCTTCATACATTGGGGAAGAGCTGTTGCTTCATCCCCCAGAGTTACTAGAACCTTTCATTAAGAAAGTTTTCATTCACTTCCATAGTTCTTCTTTATGTGGCAGGCAATGACAGTCATTTTTCTAGTTTCTTTCCTAATTTTTTTAATGTTTATTTATTTTTGAGAGAGAGAGAGAGAGAGAGAGAGAGAGAGACTCAGACAGAGTATGAGCAGAGAGGGGCAGAGAGAGAGGGAGACAAAGAATCTGAAACGGGTTCCAGACTCTGAGCTGTCAGCACAGAGCCTGAAGTGGGACTCAAACTCACAAATGAGATCATGACCCGAGCCAAAGTTGGACGCTTAACCGACTGAGCCACCCAGGGGGCCCTACTGTTTCTTTCTTGTTGAAAATATGTATCCTTGTCACATGGGCTTACTTACCTGTGGGCAGGTTGAGAATCTAAGTGACCCACTCATTCTTCAGTCACTGAAGAGCAGCCCCAACACCTCTTAGAGTTGCAGAGTGCCTCATTTACCTGGAGTGTTCTGTGAGGGTATGCAAGTCCTAAATGGGCTTCATCAACACTTTTGTACCCCTGCTTGAGCTATTTCTACTTAGGAAGGGTTTTGGTATCAATAGAAAACAAAGTGATCCCAAGATAATCTCTAAAATATTTTATTCCCATAGCTGGTATTTGGCAAAATACCTTCCTCTCCCAAGACTATCATGTAATTTATAAGGCCTCCACGGTAAACATTTTCAACTAAACATCTTGTTTTCCCTGAATCTGGGAAATAGAAGCATGTGCAAAATATACGATAAAAATGCATTGAGGGAAACAGTAACTTACAAACTGTGTTTCTGGCTTTGATGAGTGAGGTGTTAATGCATTGACTACATAAACAACCTGAAAGTCTAAAATGCCCGCTCATTCCTGAAGCTCTTCAGAACCACAAGACCAAGGTCAGGATATTCCTTGGTGCTTTGAGGAGGTGATTTAGAAGAGTCTTGGTGGGTCCTGGCTCTGGAGTATCTCAGCCTCAGTATGACATTTTTAGCTACTTATGTCAAAACAGTTTTCAGATGTTGAGTGGGAAATCAAAACAATGTCAGAAAGAACAGCGTTTTGATAGCTTCACAGAATGGTTTAGTTGTGTTTGTCTGCTGAATTCCTAAGCCCCCAAATGCAGAAGGGACTGTTCAGTTAATTTTCTAAGCTTTAAGTTTTCTTTCCTTTTTTCTTTTTCTTTTCCCCACCTCAGGTCCTGAGCCTTTTTGAGAAGCTTTGAATCTTCTCCTGAGGCAGGGGGTTGGGTGGTGGAGTTAAAAAAAAAAAATATATATATATATATATATATATATATATATATATATATGTATATATATATATATGTATATATATATATATATATATGTATACACACACACACACACACACACACATATATATAAAGTTTTTTAGTAACTTTAGGGAGTAAAAATCACCACCTTCCCACCCTCTGTATTCTCCATGGTTGATGCAAGGACCCCTTGGTTCTGACCTTCTGCTTAGATAGTAGTTGGGGTTGTTTCAGAGAACTAAGTAGAAATGCCAAGAAGTGATAAGAAGAACAATAGCTAGTTAATTAGCTATTTAACTATTCTAGTCTCTCGTATTTATAGTAGGGCTTTTAAGGATATTTTAGATTTTCAGATCATGGATATAGCTAATTATACATGAGTAATTTCAGGGCTCTGACTACAGTATAGTATGTTGTAGGTGTTTCGTGTTCTATTTGCCTTTTCAGGAAGAAATAAAGTACTTTAAATTTTAAACAAAGTGCTAAGGTCCTAACTGGCATGTAAAGTGGCCCTATAAACTCAGCTTTAGGACAAAACCTCCCCAAATTTGCTAGCGAAGACCATAGACCGTAGTGAGGAAGAGCACACAGATTTGGGGGTTAAATCTAAGTTGTGATTCATTAGCCATGTGATTGCAGCAAGTTGCTTAACCTGTTTTGGGTTCTCTGTTTCCTCACCTGCGAACTGGACTTCACACTAGTACTCACCCCTAGAGTTACTGTGAGGATTAACTGAGATAGTACATGAAAAACTCCTACATAGCACAGTGTCTGGCACAGAGTAAACACTAAATGTATTTCATAATACCGTACACTTGGCTGATGATACTCTTATCTCATAATCTCATGGTTGTTCTCAAACTGTGTAACACTTAGAATGCTACCAGTGAACCACCAACTTCTAAATATTCCAGTTTTCTCTCTCTTTTGCCATGTGTCTTTATCAATTAATAGGCAGAATAACTAGAGCTAATAGAAATTTGGCCTAAAAATATCAGTGTCCTTATTTGGCTGTGTGTATAAATCTTTTGTCCTCAGGCCACAGATAACTATTTATAAATACATTCATATCTGGCATGAGAGATTCTCTTTGATTTAAATTTGTGAAGGGGGGCTGTGGAAGGGAACATTTCATATTCAACTTTTCATTATTAGATAACACAGTGACTGCATCTTGGTTGCTGTTACCAAGATGTCATGTTAGATCCGGTGTGTTCAAACTCCACACAAGAGAAGATCTTGTTATTGTGTGTAATAACCTCTCTGAGGCTTGGAAACTTCAATGTGTTTCTTTTTATGACCCTTTTTCTTGGCTATTGATGTGGTGGATGGTGGATTCTTCTATGAGGGTTGCACATCACTGCTGATCTGGCAGGCTGGCTTTCTTTTAAATAAGTGCTTCAGGGATGCCTACTTTCTCACTAAACATAAATCAAAATGTTTGAAGGGAGCATAAATTGTAGTCCTCTTAGCAAGGAGAACTCTCCAAGTTACTTGAAAATAGGACTTTACACATGGAAGAAACAAAATGCTTGTCTAGTGGCAAAGGCAAGACCATTGGCAGGTAAATGATCTTGAGAGAAACACTCCTGTTTTATCAGGGACTCAGCCATTCTGTCTACAAAATGAGACAGTTGAGAGTGCATTCTAGGTTTTTAACCTCTTTTGGTTTTTGGACCCCTCTGACTGGCTGATGAAAACTATGTCCCAGCTCCACAGTAAAAAGCCATGATCTCAAACAATTTCACCAGGTTGTCACCCCACCTCCACCCCACCTCACCCTACCCTCAGGGCCCACTCAAAGACACTCCTGGTGGTACACAGAACCTCAATTTAGAGCCCCTTTTAAGATGTGCCTTCAAGCCATGTCTGGCTCCCAAATACTTTTCCCATTGCTGGCAGAAATATCTTGCATACTTGTTTCCCTGCTTGAATGGTTGACCTCTGTGGGTCAGGATTTCTTTGTTGTGTCTAAGTTTATCAACACAGTGAAGGACTCAGGGATGTTATTTCACTTGACATTTTGAAATGACTGGCCTTTGAACCAAAACTAAAATTTGTTCTCCTTGTCAGTATTCCTAAGGAAAGCTCAGAAATGAAGACAGTTGGAAAGTACCAAGGCAAATGTAGATATGGTAGAGGCAGATTTCAAGCATCCGATTTGTTGGTTGACTGTGGTAGGACTGGTGTGCAGGGGCATGGGGACATGCACATGGGAATATTGAATGCTAAAATTGGACCCTCCATTCCTTTCCTCTTTCTCAACTCTTTCTTGTGACCACCTCCGTGACATAATTGATGCATTTGTCTTGTTCTTTAGACAAAGTTCCTAAAACACTTTCCTACTTGTCTTTGTAGAGTATCTACTTCTTTGAGAGTTTTTAGTATTTGAACACTGAGAGAATTTGCCCAAGACATTAAGAATGATAGTTGTTGATTGTAACATGCTTCTGGGGATGGTTTTAGATTTGCTTACATCATATATTTTCTTTGGGGAAGTCAGGGCTTGGAAGAGGAAACACATTAATTTTATGAGAAGCATTTACTCAGCAAAATAAATACTGCCTGTGCTTATATGATTATTGGAAGTTTCTCTTGCCCACTTACTTCATGGAACACTTTTCAGGGACTATCTCATTTCATTTCTGTGCCAACCCTGTGGAGTAGATCCAGTTAGTATTCCCATTTTAAAAGAAAAAAAAAAAGGCCCGGAGGGATTGACTAACTTACCCATGGCCACCCAGCTTATAAGTGATTGAGCTGTGACTAAACTCAAATCCATCTGACTATAGAGCATACACTCTGATAACCCCTAATTGTCCTGGAACACTCCATTGCTGAGGGAAAAGCTAGAGCTGTTATTCTCTTTGAGAATAAAGGACTCCTCTGCCAAGGAGTCAGAGTTCAAAGTCTCATAGCCTGGATTTCTACCCCACCCTATTAGTTCGCAACTCACATTCTGGCTTACTGCAGTATATTGCCAGTTCTGGAGCTTCTAAGGTATGGGTCAATTTTTAACCCACCTGACTCCCACATGTTCACAGGATCAAACATCACCAAATTCTCTAACATGAAGCCTCTTATTTCTTAGGCTAGTGGCTCTTGATTCCTTCTTGTTGCATTGTTTCTGTTTGTCTTACTTATCTTCCCTCCTTCTCATCTTTTTCTAACATTTCTCTGCTCTTTACCATTTTCCTACTTTATGCAGTAGCATTCTCTTCTTCAAAGTGCTGACTATAAAAAGAAAAACTAGTAGTCCCTACCTTTTGCTGTTGTTTTGAAAATTATGTGATTAATAATTACAAAAAGTACAGTAAGAATATAAGAATATTTGCTGACATTTACTGTATGCCTAGGATATGTGCAGAGCCCCTTATACTTACTATCTCATTATATTTTATACCTACCTTTTGAGGTAGTGTCCTTATTATCATCTCCACTTTAGGGATAACCATTTGTGGGGACAAAGAGCTTAAGTGACTTGCCCAAGATCAAAATTTAATAAGTTTTGGAACCCAGGTTATGTGACTCTGGAGCCCAAGCTCTCGGCTCTTTGTTTATGCTATCTTCACTTAATTCATGAGAAGCAATAGGGACATAACATGGAAAATGGTAAGAACTCATTCATTCTTTCAACAAATAATCATAGTTTTGTTTGTCCCAGCTGCTGGGGATATGGCAGTGAATAAAAATGATAAAAAAAAAAAATCCCTTCTGTTATAGAGTTTCCACCTAAGGGGTGGGACACACAAAAAATAAAATAGTTGCAATATGTGTGTCTTGGATGATGAGTGCCATGGACTAGTGAATGTCAGAAGTTGCCATTAGAATCATTATTTATGAGTAGTCATAATAAAGGTGGAAATTGTTCATTACATTAGTATACTTAACTGCTAGTAATATCAGAAGTTGGTGTAGTACTTTTCTTTCAACTTTGGCCTCAGTTTTCAACTCCACCTTTGAATATCAGGCAGCTTCAGAACCTGAAACTGGAATTCAGCCCCCTTCAAATCACATACATCTTTTAGCATAAGTTTTATAATTTAGTATTTATTGTGCTTGCCTGCTGTGCACAGTGCAGTCTTTGAGATAGGTGTGAAGTTGATACTCTCTGCGTGTAAACACAGTTGGCTTTACAGAGACCCATCCTTCACTAGATTTGCTTATTGTGTTAGTGACACTTAATATGTGGCAGTATTGAGCATGAGGAGATGCAAGGTAGATGAGGTAGAGGATAATCTGCCTTTGTGTCTCATGCTGGGTGAAGGTGTTTCATATGCAGTAGAATAGTTGGAAGAACTAGGCCAGAATGGCCTAAATGCCTGGCACTAAAGCCATTAGGTAGGTGTTTAATTGCAGAAGCTAAGCATCTACTCATCACATTTGGAAGCAAGATTTAGAAGACAAAGTTCACTGTTTTTCTCTTTGCTGAATAGGGCTTTTAGACTTCCTAAACAAATGGAGGCCAAACCATGTGCAGAAATCAAACACAGCTTTATTTTTTTTCTTTTTTGGGCATTTTGTAAAAACCCATCTATCATTTTGGAGTTGGGGTAAACTTGGCCAAACAGTCAATGGTAACATTCAGAGGTCATAATAGTTCCCTTTGGCCTGCCTTTATGGCCCGTATAGATTGCTGTGGCTGTAGCAATTATGAGACAATCCATATCAGTTGTTGAGAAATGCCATTGTGGCCCAAGAGGACCATATTCTTCCTTATATATGGCACAGACAATTTTTGTCTTCAAAATTTTGTACTTGAAGACATTATAGAGCCTTGTGAAGTATTGCTGCTATGGTCCTGCTTAAAAATACTATTAGGAGAAACAGGAAGCTTTGAGACATTATATCAATATTTTTTGGTGGTGGAATGTAGATAGAGAGCCTCTCCTATGTGCCAGAAATTTGTGTAATAAGAAAAATGAAACCTAATCCTTGGCCCAAATAATTTCAACCAGCAAATATTAATGGAGCAGTTCTTACATGTCTTATGCAAACCCCCATGGATGAAATGTTGAACAAAACTAACATGGTCCCTTTACTCAGGAAATTTATACTATTGTAGGGTATCCAGGAATTAATAAACATACAAAACCAAAATCACATCTCTGATGTCTGCTATAAAGAAGACATATTAGTGCTGTAAGATCTAAAGTCAAAGAGAATTGCTCTAGTTGGGAAGTCCATAAGAAATCTTGGTTAGAAATTGATGATTAAATTAAGATATAGATGTGGATAGGTGTTAACTAAGTAAAGGGAGAGATGGGGAAAGAAATTCTGGGAGCATGTACAAAGGCTCTGTGGCAAGGGAGACAGTGATGTGGTGAGAGCCTAAGAACTAGAGAAGACTGAAGATGTCAGATAGACTGTAAATATAAACAGGGCCAACTGAGGTCTTTTGGGTTATGTTTAGGATCTTGGTCTTTAGGGTACATATAGTAGGAAACCACTGAGAGGCAAGAAGTGGAGAGAATCAGGTTTGTGTTTCAATGAGATCCATAGAGTGCTTGAATGGAAAATAGAGTAGAGGGGATATGAGTGGAGTTGAGGGAAAGAAGCCAGGAGCAAAACTATGGAAGTAAGAAAGCCCAGGTAGTGACCAAAGAGCAACAATCAAGTACCAGTGTGATGAAAGTGCCAGGTAAGGTCAGCAAATATTTTCCTTCTGTTCCCTAGAGAGCCTCAGAACAAGGCAGAACCTTAATCCCAAAAGACCTAGACTGAGTAAAGACACAGGAACTTAGTTATCCAAACTGTGGTACAAAACTGCATGAGAAAGGTGGGCTGACCCCAGGGCTTACTTACTGCTGTGACCTATGGATCCTGGCTGGAAATTTTAATTGTTCAAAATCTGGAGCAAGATGGAACCTGCAGGGAAGAGCTAACTGGCCCACTGTGGGAGTCATGACTCCAGAGGAATGAAGGACAGGTGCCCTGCAGGGTTTAGATTGGAGGCTTTTATGAGTTCCCTGCACCATAAAACTTAGTGAAGTTTATAGTTTACTGCTGTGGATACCAAGAGTACATTCCCAGCCAAATATGGCAAGAAATGAGACATGGTCATTGGTAAACAAGCTTCTCAAGTCTCCTCAGTTCTTCATGGGAAACACACTTGAATTGGTGAAATTAATATTCTCATTGTCCAGGGTTAAGTGGTCCTTTGTCTCACAAGGCTCCACTTGGGTCTTATCAAGCCTCTTGAATATGCTACCAAGTCAGTCTGAAACACTTGAGTGTTTTCCTTACATGTGTGTCACAGCTAAATTTAGCAAATCACACACCTGATTCTAACATCTTTGTTTTCAGTACCCATCCTCACTAGGACACTAGTGACATCTTGCTACACTGTTCACAGGTTAGATAATAATGATAGGCCACCTCACGTATGCAGCTCTTTATCTGTGACCAAGTTGTAGACATTACCATCCATTCAAGATTGTTGAGTGACAGAGTTTGCCATGTCTTTCTGGGGCCTACCACAACAAGGTTGAAATCTTAAGGACTTAGTGACTAAATGAATGGGAGAAATGAGACAGAATAAGGAATTGACATCGATGACATTTATGATTATATTTTGTTGTCATTTAATGTACCCTTAATGTATAGGCCCTATGGTAGCTCATTTCATCTGCATAGAAACACTTGAAATGGACATAGTCATGCCCACATTATAGGTGAGGAGACTCAACTTTAGCAGATTTACTGAGCTTATCCAGCATAACACAACTAGTGAAAAGAGAAGCCTGGAGAGGAGAGGTTTGCCAGAGCCCAGAACTGACCCAAAACCCTACATAGGCTTTCAAGGTCCTTTGCTCTCCAAATTGGTTGATGCACATGTTATGGACACATGTTGGGTATACTCTTTTTCTGTTGGCAAACTCTTCTTCAGCTTACTTCCCAAAAGGAACCCTAGAAAAGAGTGAATCCCTCCAGGTTCCTCAACAGATCACAGAAGGTTAGCCCCCAAACCGAGCTTACTCACCCTTGCATCGATGGTGCTACACTGAAATCACCCCTTGAACCAGACCTTTCAGACACAGCTGTTGATTGCTTTTGTCTCCAAACACAAGGTCATTCTCATCAGGAGGGCTTCTAAGCGAAGATAATAGTGGGGCCCCTCTCCCAAGTATGTTCAGATTTTTAAAAAATATATATATTCTTGAATCTATCAAAGTACCTGCTATCCAAAGATTTTCCTATTCTCTATATTTCTTTAATCTTGTCAGCTGACAGCTTTCAAATAGGACTCAGATTGCTGAAGACTGAAATTCATTTCCTTGAACTTTATATTTAACTGGGCCACAGAATCATTCTCAGAGAATCATTGAAATTAATATGAGGCATTATGTATTAAAGGGAATTTTTTTTGTCATAATTTCCAATTTCAGAGTTTCTCGAGACCTCTGCTCTGGACTGTGACCCCCGGGTGGTGTGCAGCTCAGGTGGCTGAGGAGCCCACACATACTCTGAAGTTACATCTCGGGCTCTGGGGGTTTGAGAACTAACATAAAGGGAGAATTTATTTTTCTTCTCTGGTCATTCAGTCAACTGGCTTACCAGTGAACCCTGATTAAATGTGGAAAATATGGGAATTAAAAAAAAAGCTGGAGTAGGAGGTGGAGGTTTTTGCATCCCAAGTGATAATTCACCCCAAGCTGTGTTAGTGTCGGACGAGACAGCTTGTGTGAAAATTTAGGAGTCCCGGAGAACAACAATAACAAAAATTAACAAATGGCAGGATGAGGAGCAGAAGGGAAAACTCAGCATATGCTGCTCGTTTAAAATGTAGTTTCATTAAAAATCTTTTTCATGGCACCCTAAAACAATCTGTCCTTGCCAGATAACACATTGGACACCAAAAGGCTGTTCCCTCCGCTTGCTTTCTTAGTTGTAAGCCAACCCTTTAAAAATAAGAACACAGCTGTTCAAGACAAAATAGATTTGTCAACTTGTCTTTGAAGGTAAAATAACAAGGGGGAGCCAGTGCCACTTCCCACCACTTACTGACGATAGCAGGCAACACTCAGTTGTGTTTGTGTTCAGTCAACACTAATCAATAAACATCTGTTGGAATGAGCATTGGTGCCTCTTTACGATTCATTATGCTTCATTAGGAATTGGTATTGTCTTCAAGGGAAGGGAAAAAAATCTCATGTAATTAAAGAATAGTATCTTGTGCTCTCATATTTTTCCCCCTAAAGACCTACATTCTTTTCAGGCCATTATTTACAGTACATTTATCGGTATTGAAATGTAACTGCTTTTCCTTGAAAAGACCATCTGTTCGTGAAGACCATTCTATTTGTCCTCCCAGAGGTAAACTTGGGAGCATGATGGTATTAGCTGAGGACTGGGGATCAATGAAAATGTCTGAGACACAAGGTAGGTGAAGAAGGGAGCTGGGTGCCCAGCAAAACAATATTCAGGCATGTTCTGGGTGGGGATGAAAAGGAAAGGTGAAGTTTGCTGGAGGGAGATGTGCCTTTGAAATGACAACATTTAGAAATCGTTTTACCAAAGGGAGGTGGTATAGCTGAAATTCTCAAGGCTGGTTAACTTCACCGATCCTTTTCTGGGCTTATTATATATAATCTCAGTGGCCTCTGTAGTATCTGGCCTGCAGTATATTCTGTTATTTTACTGTCAAGAAAATATCTTGATTTTGAAGGGTCTGCTGGAAATATTAGTGTGAATCATGCAGCTATACTAATGTAAGTCACCTTAAAGACACTGTGGATTTAACCCTGCTGAGGAAATCTCCTCAAATGAACTTAAGGCATCTCATACACACAAGTATACAAATAAAGCATAAAGTGGCTGGTAATGGACCCAAATTATACAAAACACAGTTACTATTCCCATTAGTTTAACATTTGTTTAACCAGAGCTTTTGGTGAACTGAAAAGCAAATATCGCACTTCAGAGAAAGCAGAGCACAGCAGAGGTCAGGGTGAAATGCAAGCATTGGGATTAATGAAACATCAGTGTTTACTTTTCCACTTACCTCTTGTTAGAGTCCCCAAATATAGAGGTTTGGGGGCTGTTTTGTGTGAATAAAAGCTTTATTTGAGGAACACTCTTAAGGAATTTCACTTGAAGACTGCTACCATCTACAAATGAAGGACACTGAAGAATCCCATGGAATGTGATTAAGTTTTATTTTGAATAATGGTGTGAAGATTGGAGTAGAAAAAACATCATTAAATATTCTCAAGCAAGACAATGAACATGCATACAACAGGTCACATCCATGTGGGTTTAGATGCAGAGGACTTTTTATTGTTGTTTATGCAAGTGAGAGACATGGTCCTATGTGAGGTATCATGCAGTTGTGCAAGTTGCAATACACGAAACATGGATTACTCACACCGTCTCGCTGACCTATTCTTTGTCTACATATTTCCCAAACTGTGTTTGACATAACGTTTGTCTGTCAGGATGGTTATAGCAAAATTAAAAAGTTAAGATACCCTGATGAAATACGTTTGGGAAATGTTGCATTATTGATTTCTTTCTTAGACATTTGCAGGCAACATTGGCATCTTAAAGGCTCTGAGAAGTCTAACAATAAGCAAACAACTGTAACTTTAACTTCAGCCTTATTGGACAGCAGTCTTTTTTGTTCCCAGAGCGTGTTTTAGTATCTAGCAGCATGTTTGTAGAAACATACTTTGGCAAATGGTGACCAGCAATGGCGTCTTCCAGGTTTGAGCAGCTAATACACTTCATGGGGAATGATGAATTGAAAGAGCTGAGACACCATTTCTGTCTCTCTCTTGGAGGATAGAGAACTTTGAAATAAAATCGCAGAACTATTGTTGCAAGCATTGTGAAAGTGCTGGTGTCTGATCTTTGGAATCAGGAGTCGAGGGGTTACTTCTTAGTGGAATAGTCTTCCTCTAGGAGATACCTCAAGGGTACAACTCTGGTTTTTTGTTGTTTTGCTTTGTTGTTTATTCCCACTAGTCCAATACTCTTAGTCTAAAATACATCTTAAATAGGTTTGGGTTTCCTGAACTTCTTGAGGTTCACATAGGTCCCTGCCCTCTTTCTGAGCAGGTCTTTGCTTCATCAAAAAAACCTCAGTTTATATTGTGAAATCAAATTGAAACTGTATGATCTCATCACCTGTAGTGGAGGGTCCTGGACACCTGATCTTTGTACAGTCAGGTTATCACTGGGTGCAGCTAAAACAAGTTTGCCTTCTACAGCCCTTCATGTGCATTAAAAATGCCTCTTGAGGGGGAGAGATGGTATTTTTCCTTACTTTCCTGTCCCTCCAACATTGTAAAGGGAAAAACTGCCCACCTACCCCCAATCCTTTGAAATAGTATTTTGTTGGCATTCTGTTCCGTTGGGTGGAAGTGACATTCTTCACAAGGTTATTGTGAGAGACTGTGTAATATATCTCACAGATATTCTGCTAATGTTTGTTCTTTATTTCTCCTTCCTTTTTTGGTAAAGTATCTCATTTTTTTCATTTATTTTTCTTTATTAGCCTCTCTCCCATCTTTATTCTCCTTTTCCTCTTTTCTCCTCTCTTTTCCTTATTTTTTTATTTAGCCTTTTCCTCCTTGATCTTCCCTAAAAGAGAATTATGATAAGTCTAAGTACCTTTCATTGTATTTTGTTGCATTCCTTGGATCTATGAAGCTTATCCTGCAAACTTAGAAACTGAGATGCATCTGGGAGCCATGCTGATTCTTTTTTTTTTTTAATTTTTTAACGTTTATTCCTTTTTGAGAGACAGAGAAAGACAAAGCACAAACAGGGGTGGGGCAGAGAGAGGGAGACAAAGAATCCAAGGGAGCCATGCTGATGCTTAGTGAAGATCTTCCCCAAGTTATTGCCAACAATTTAAAAATAATGGGTGTTAGAATTTTACCCAGATTTTGTCACGCTTGTAAAGCTACAGGTAGTTCTTTTGATAAAGGGACATTTATTTCTGCACACTATTTAGATCAAGGCGTCCTAGAATGGATTGCACAGGTTATGCCCTTCATGAATGTTCCTGCCAGAGTGGAAGTGAAGATAAGATCCAGTCCAGGCTTCCACTGCAAGCCTTGGGGATGCTTTCTCCCTTGAAAACCTTCTTTGTATTTTCCCAACAGAAAGTTGAGTCCCTATTTGGATACCTTGGCTTCTGATGGTGATTCTTTCAGGCTTCTAAAAGCAGTTCAGTATTTTTATCTGCAAGTTTCTAGTGTTATCTTTTTTGGACACCTTTGAATTTAGTGATATTTCCTCAGAAAACCTCACATCAGTTCATCAGTTGTATCTGCAAGTTCTTTCCATGTATCCAGTCTGCAATAGCTTTCAAAATGATGACATGTTCCATTGAAGTCTTATTTCCCAGGTTGTGTTGGCCATCAGTTCTCTCAACTACGAGTTTGTTTTGCTTTTTCCAGCTTTTTCATCCCCCTTGACAGAGCAGAAGGGAGGAAATTCTAAGCTAATTCAATGTCTTCTCTGATGGGCTAGTTGTATTTGGAGATAAAAATGATTTTTAATATTTAAATATAGTTTTGAATATAATTTCAATATAAACTTGTTATAGTCATGGGTATTGTGTGGATTGGAAGCTGGATCTAATTTTCTTTAAAAGTCTCTTTTAAGAATCACTTAGGGGAACTGGTTTTGTCTAATAAACCAAACCCCAAGGCTAGGTTAGAATTGCAAGGTCTACCCTTTTCTCTTGTTGAGGGTGAGAGAAAGCTGGTCCCTCATGGATGTGTTAATGCAAAATTTCCAAACATGCTATGCTACCAAGAGATTTTACTCTCTGGCTACAAGAGGACATAATTCTGCAAGAGACAAAATAATTTAAGTTAAACAAATAAAAAAAATATTGTCATCTCCTAAATAATACTCTCTTACAGTAATGTATACAGCAAGCAGGGTGATATTTCTGTAGCTCTGTGAGATTTAGTATATAATTATATATATTCTTACGTATATATGCATGTGTATATGTCAGATATATCTCCTTAATGGAATCTCTATTTCCTATATACAAAGATACCCACATCCAAAAATTGTATTTCATGCTATGTTCTGCTAGACAATTTAAAACCTTACAAATTTAGGAAGTATTGCTTTAGTAAAAATACATGTTATTGAGTTTTGTCATAATATAAGCATTGTTTTGCCAACTGTGATCTGCTAGACTCAAAACTCTCCTATAATTATATATTTCTTAAGATTTGGAGTTAATAGAGCAGAGTATCATGAACCTACTTTCTTTCCTCCCTGAAAATACCACTTTACCCTGAATAAGACTTTTGGCTCTAATAGATTTTATCCTGATGTTAATTTGATTTATGGAACTGATGTTGAATTTCTTCCTTTCAAATTTGTGGTCTGGTAGATTTCATGCTGAGTTTAAGATGCTGAGCCTAATGATATTCACATTGGTGGCATTATATTGATTTGTTGTGGTATGATATATAGGGTTTTTAAAAATAATAACACTGAATAATTATACATACACAATGTACTTTTTTTCTGCTTATGCACACCGGAATTAAGATTTATGTTCAGCAACATGTGATTAATTTTCTAAATAACCTAAATTCAGAACCCTAGACTGATGACACCTGTAACTGGGAATAGGTAAAAATGTGTGTCCTCCCTTGTTATTTACAATATTTGAGTGCTGCTATTTATCTATTGTAATTTATTTTGTGGACTCTATTGGGGCACTTTATAAATAATTTGCACAAAAAAACCATGAGAGAGACTTATTTTCTTCTAGTTGGTCAAACTCTAGAAAAAATCCTAAGAAACTAGTTTTGTATGTGAAATAAGAACCCTTTTATTTAGTTTAATGCTGCACGCTGGAAGTCAGTTAAATATCCCATCAATGGGGTAATGGGTGAGAACATACTTTGTCAGCTGACCTGTATTATACAAAAGGAATGGGTTAATGGCTGATGATAATTGGCCCACACAATGTTCATGGAGAGTAGAAAAACTTGTGAAAGTGAATGGCATGTCATATCTGAAATATACACAAATTTCCAGCTAATTTCAAATGTTCCTTTTGCATACTCCTATGTAAAGTGTCTAAAATAAAATTTAGTATAATGTATTTTAGCTTTTGCAATGATTAATATGCCAGGTATTAAAAACAGGTTGACTGAAAAGTTAAAGTTATTAAATACAAAAAAAATAATAATATGGGTCAGCTTATTTATGGGTTACTTTATGTTTCTTTTAAAAAAAATCCATACAGATAATTGGCATTAAATGAATTGAAAGTCTTAGTTGGTTGACCAGATTTATTCCCTTGTTAACCAGCTGTGCTTCTGTTGTATAAAAACAGCTTTACTGGGGTCTTTGCCAACCCACAGCCAACTATTAGGATGAAAAATGTGACTTTTTAGTGACCTGCATCTGTTTACCAATTTACATCCAACATTTTAAATCATGTTCTCTTAATTTGCTTGCCTGTGTTCCTGTGAAAACTTCATCTACTTCTTCATCTATTTCTTAAAGATGAACCATTTTCACCAGTTTGTAATACAGCTTTATAGAAAGAGAATTCATCTTGGAGTCCAACAGATTGCTCTTTCAAAGTGGGATTCTGTCACTTATTCACTGAATAATCTTTGGAGAATCACTTTAATTTTCTGCACCTCAGCTACTTAATTTTTAGGAATAGATAAGAATATAGTTATGAAAATCCCAATCATAGTCCTTAGACACTTGAGACAATGGTAGGTAATCAATAGAAGTTTTTCCTTTCTTTCTCTCAATCACATTCTTTCTCTCTCTCAAAAAAGAAAAAAAAATGTGGTGAACAATTTAAGGAACTAACTGTAGTAGTAATTAACCCATAGACTTCACACTTATACTTTTGATGGACTTGCATGAGCTTTGAGTATTTTTGACCAACCTAAAACCAGAAAACCTTTAACATAACCAAACCTTTTTGCTTGTCATACTACACCCAGCCTATTAGAAATAAAATATTAGCAATGCTGAGTTCTATGTAAAATTCAAAACACATGCCTAATGTATATTGGGAAAATAGATGAATCTAGTTGTTCTATCATTATTTGCTTTATGGTGATGATCATTCCCACATTTTGTGTTGGTGCTCTTGAACTAGTAAACACATATGTGAACAATTGCTTTGAGTTGGAATTTAATATTTAAATAAAACTTTTAAGGAAAATGAAATTGTACTGAGAAAATAGTTACTATTTTCTATAGCTTCTGTCTAAAGTTAGAAGAGATATTCACCTTTAAATATCTCTAACAATGGAAAGGGGAAAAAAAAAAAGCTCTTTAACCGTGTAGTCAACAAGTGCGTGGATTAAACTCTGTCACTTAGGATCTCATCAGCTATCTTTTTGCTTAGGACAATAATAACTTATCTTTCCTTAACAGACACCTCACGCATACCCAACAAAAGGAATGTCCTGTTTTGTTTTCAGAACTTTTGACTGCTTAGAATTAGCTGAAATAAATGAAGTGATCCTGAAGAGTACCAGTTTACTATAAATAGACAATGCTTTCTTTCGGCTTTGATTAAACTTTGAACAAAGTAGCTCTTCAGAAAAAAAAAGAATAGGCAACATTAAGTATTTTCCAAAAGCTCCAGCTCTAGTTGGCAGCACTTTTGCCAAGAACAGAAGGCTGATTTTTTCTATTTCCCGTTTTAATATTCCATATAAATGATTTCACCATATCAGTCGGCTTTCAAAAGGAAGATATGAATAATATATTCATTTTATTTGGATGTGGTCAGGGCTATTGGATTAAACATTTTGGTTCAAAAGTCTTTAATCGAACATCCCCATGGTCTCATTTAAAAAAAAAAAGTAAATTAATTATTTTGTGGAATAATTCTGTGAATTAAGGCCTGCTCAAGGTAATTCATTCATTCATTCATTTGTTATATTCCAGACACTGAACTAGACATAGAGAATTTAAAAAGATACTACTGTCCACTCAAGAAGCTCATAGCCCAGCCTAGGAAAATATGAAAAAGTGGGCTTTTAGATAATATAAAACATGTAACAGAGGGCAATGAGAACAATGAAATGAAGCAATTTACTTCACTGTAGAAACAGGTGTTGGTTAAATTTGAGTGCTTAATATCTAATTATCAGGTGATTAAACTCATTACTTAGTACATGTATTTTCACGTCTCTTGGAGTTTTTGCCATTGGAGATTGCTTCATCTTTACATTTCTATTTCCATAACAGTGTATCAGTTCAAGCTTAAATCACTCAGGCAGTAAGCTTGAAGATGAGAAAAATGGCTCTGATAGCTGGTGTCTCCTAACATCTTTGAATCTTCCAGTTAGCTCTGGTGAATTAATTTAATCCACCCTAAAACTGAACATTGGGGAATCCTTAGGCATCACATTCTGGGCTCAGTCCCCACCCACCATGACTTTCATACATTTTAGCATCCATGATAGGAAGACTTCAAGAACCATCTTGGAGTCTTAGAGAGTTCCTTTGAATGTGCTGTTAGTAAATTTAATCTGTTACTTGTATTAGCTGCTGGGGTAAATTGACCACTTGGAGTCTCATCCAGTTCTTCTGAAGGCTAGTGATTGATCCTCTCCTCATTTCACAAAAGTTGGAGTGGTTATAGGGATATCTAATGTCAAATACAATATGCAAAACAATCAGAAAAAAATAGAACCAAGAGAACTGTAAAAGAAAATAGAAAGTTCTATTGAAATGGGAGTAGAAGAAAGATGCAGAAACTCGTTCCAAAGGGAGAAAGTAGATTACAAGAATATAGTGACTGAGAAGTATGTTTTGCCCAGGGTTCCCTGAACACTGCTGTTCATAGTAGCCCTTCTCTATTGAACCCCCAAGGCCTCAGACAACTGATATATGCAGTGGGCTCTCAAGTTAATATTTCCATTCTGACCCCTTTTCTCACTCCTATATAGCCTAACTGCCTGTCAACTCTGGTGCCCTAAAGATACCTCAAAATTAGCAAGGACGCCCTCTGGAGTTTCTGGGTCCGGTCAGAAACCTAGAGATCATCCTTGATTCCACCTGCTGTCTTATCTTCCCAAATCCAATCCGTCAGTAAGTTCATTTGATTATTATGTCATTATGTTTCTTAAATTCATCCATTTCTGATCATCACCACTGGCACCAACTAGTCAAGCTGCCAATTTCTCTTGTCCGAACCACGAAGTAACCTTTTTGCTGGTTGCTATATTTCCATTCTAGTTTTACCATGCTTCTATATTATTTACACCCCTGAAGTCTGCTTGATTATGAAAAAGAACAGTTGCTCCCACCCCTCTATTCCCTCCCTCTCTCAAATCCCTGTATGTTTTACCGCTGCTGTTCCATGCTTTTTAAAGTGGTCTGACCCCTACCTACCTCCCTAGACTCTTCTCACATCAGTCTTTCCTTCACCAACTTGTTACAGCCACATTGGCCATCAGCTGTTTGAATACTTTATTTTCCTTCCTTCCCTGGCCCTTTGCATATGCTACTACTCTTTCCTCTGCAGTGCTCCACTTCTGTCCCCCCACCTCCCTTCTACCGAATTAATGTTGATTTGCCTTTCAATTCTCATCTCAGGCCTCATTTCCTTAGACATGACTCCCAGCTGAAGTCAGCCTCCTTTGTCATGTGCTCCTATTGAACTTATTCCTTTCTTTCAGAGCATGATGTCAATTTGTGATTACACAGTCACATCATTGATTAATGTCTCTTCTTCCATTAAACTACAACTCCTTGAGGTTTTGCACCTTGTCTGCGTTGCTTGTCACTCTTTTGTACCACCAACTACAGTGATAGGTACCTGGTGAATTTCTGTTGAATCAAGGGTAAATGGGTGGAGAGATAGATGCATGGGTGGGTGGATCAATGGATAAATAGCCTGAATTACCTCTTGTGAAATATTTCACCTTCCCCAGTATTGCTGCATGTCTTATGCATTGAGATGAGCGATAGTATGCCAAATAATTAAGAACATAGGTTTCAAGTCAAAGCACTTTTGTTAGTGCTTTCATTTTAGTTGGTGCTTCAGTGTTAGTTTGTTAATCTTCCATTACAAGTTACTTGCCTTCCCTAAACCTCATCTTCCTATAGAGAAATAATGTCTCATAGGTTCAGTGAAGGGATTACATTAAATTGTCTTTGCTCATTGTCTCGGCACACTGACTTTTCATACTGAGACATTATTAAATGATAGGTATAGCAATGATCAAGAAGTATTAGAAGACAGGAGAATGAATTTTGTAGCTTTGGTGCTGATGATGATCACATCACCACCTCATACATAGAGCAGAGCTTTGAACCACTCACTGCATTGCACTCTGGCTATCGTATTTCCACATGTAAGTGGACTATAATGATGGTGTCTCAGCTACCTATCCCTTATCAGAGGAGAGGACCCTGGAGGTCATTCATACATCTGAGTCTCTAGCAACTACCTCATCTTGTATGTTACAGTTTAGTTTAATTACTTGAGTGACAGCATTCTGGTACTGCTTTTCAATGCATATACCAAAGCCCCACACAATTAAAGTGACACTAAGTGGTGAGGTTTCTGGGTGGCTCCGTTGGTTGAGCATCCAACTTTGGCTCAGATCATGATCTCATGGTTAGTGGGTTCAAGCCCCACATCAGGCTCTGTGCTGACAACATAGAGCCTTCTTTGGATCCTGTGTCCTCCTCTCTCTCTACACCCCCCCCCTCAAAAATGAATAAATATTGTTTAAAAAGTGACACTAGGTCAAGAGTGAAGGTTGCTCTTTTGAGTCCTGGAACTGAAAGCTAAGACTGACCAGTTTTTTTTTTCTTTTTGTTTTTAATATGCATTTTTTTTTTAAATTTGACAGAGAGGCAGCGTGGGGGGAGAGGGAGAGAGAGAGTCATGAGCTGGGAGAGGGAGAGAAAGAATCTTTTTTTTTTTTTTTTTTTTTGGCTGTCTCATCAGCATTTATGTAGGTGAAAAATCACTTTTTGATTACATCAAGCTAAAACGTCATTCCATTTTACATATAAACACAGGGCATTTTAGATGGTTTTAGCATACACTAAATTTCCAGAAATGGAAGCTCTATAACTATTAAGTTATAATTGTACCCATTTTTTCCCAAAGAGTTGTTTATTGTTTTGGAAATTAACACTACTGATAGAAAAGACTTTTATGGTATTTAAGTTCCTACTATATCACCCTCTGTTAAATCTGTATTTCTTGCTTTCCTATTCATAACTATGCTGACCTCCCACACAGTTGAAAATCCATATAATTTTTATTCTCCCCAAACTTAATTCCTAATAGCCTACTGTTGACTGTAAGCCTTACCAATTACAGTTAATTAACATATTTTGTATATGTATTATACATTGTATTCTCACAATAAAGAAAAACTATCAAGAAAACCATAAGGAAGAGAAAATACATTTGCAGTGCCATACTATATTTATTTATTTTTTTATATGAAATTTATTGACAAATTGGTTTCCATACAACACCCAGTGCTCATCCCAAAAGGTGCCCTCCTCAATACCCATCACCCACCCTCTCCTCCCTCCCACCCCCCATCAACCCTCAGTTTGTTCTCAGTTTTTAAGAGTCTCTTATGCTTTGGCTCTCTCCCACTCTAACCTGTTTTTTTTTTCCTTCCCCTCCCCCATGGGTTCCTGTTAGGTTTCTCAGGGTCCACATAAGAGTGAAACCATATGGTATCTGTCTTTCTCTGTATGACTTATTTCACTTAGCATCACAGTCTCCAGTTCCATCCACGTTGCTACAAAAGGCCATATTTCATTTTTTCTCATTGCCACGTAATATTCCATTGTGTATATAAACCACAATTTCTTTATCCATTCATCAGTTGATGGACATTGAGGCTCTTTCCATAATTTGGCTATTGTTGAGAGTGCTGCTATGAACATTGGGGTACAAGTGGCCCTATGCATCAGTACTCCTGTATCCCTTGGATAAATTCCTAGCAGTGCTATTGCTGGGTCATAGGGTAGGTCTATTTTTAATTTTCTGAGGAACCTCCACACTGCTTTCCAGAGCGGCTGCACCAATTTGCATTCCCACCAACAGTGCAAGAGGGTTCCCGTTTCTCCACATCCTCTCCAGCATCTATAGTCTCCTGATTTGTTCATTTTGGCCACTCTGACTGGCGTGAGGTGATACCTGAGTGTGGTTTTGATTTGTATTTCCCTGATGAGGAGCGACGCTGAACATCTTTTCATGTGCCTGTTGGCCATCCGGATGTCTTCTTTAGAGAAGTGTCTATTCATGTTTTCTGCCCATTTCTTCACTGGGTTATTTGTTTTTCGGGTGTGGAGTTTGGTGAGCTCTTTATAGATTTTGGATACTAGCCCTTTGTCCGATATGTCATTTGCGAATATCTTTTCCCATTCCGTTGGTTGCCTTTTAGTTTTGTTGGTTGTTTCCTTTGCTGTGCAGAAGCTTTTTATCTTCATAAGGTCCCAGTAATTCACTTTTGCTTTTAATTCCCTTGCCTTTGGGGATGTGTCAAGTAAGAGATTGCTACGGCTGAGGTCAGAGAGGTCTTTTCCTGCTTTCTCCTCTAGGGTTTTGATGGTTTCCTGTCTCACATTTAGGTCCTTTATCCATTTTGAGTTTATTTTTGTGAATGGTGTGAGAAAGTGGTCTAGTTTCAACCTTCTGCATGTTGCTGTCCAGTTCTCCCAGCACCATTTGTTAAAGAGGCTGTCTTTTTTCCATTGGATGTTCTTTCCTGCTTTGTCAAAGATGAGTTGGCTATACGTTTGTGGGTCTAGTTCTGGGGTTTCTATTCTATTCCATTGGTCTATGTGTCTGTTTTTGTGCCAATACCATGCTGTCTTGATGATGACAGCTTTGTAGTAGAGGCTAAAGTCTGGGATTGTGATGCCTCCTGCTTTGGTCTTCTTCTTCAAAATTCCTTTGGCTATTCGGGGCCTTTTGTGGTTCCATATGAATTTTAGGATTGCTTGTTCTAGTTTCGAGAAGAATGCTGGTGCAATTTTGATTGGGATTGCATTGAATGTGTAGATAGCTTTGGGTAGTATTGACATTTTGACAATATTTATTTTTCCAATCCATGAGCAGGGAATGTCTTTCCATTTCTTTAAATCTTCTTCAATTTCCTTCATAAGCTTTCTATAGTTTTCAGCATACAGATCCTTTACATCTTTGGTTAGATTTATTCCTAGGTATTTTATGCTTCTTGGTGCAATTGTGAATGGGATCAGTTTCTTTATTTGTCTTTCTGTTGCTTCATTGTTAGTGTATAAGAATGCAACTGATTTCTGTACATTGATTTTGTATCCTGCCACTTTGCTGAATTCCTGTATCAGTTCTAGCAGACTTTTGGTGGAGTCTATCGGATTTTCCATGTATAATATCATGTCATCTGCAAAAAGCGAAAGCTTGACTTCATCTTTGCCAATTTTGATGCCTTTGATTTCCTTTTGTTGTCTGATTGCTGATGCTAGCACTTCCAGTACTATGTTAAACAGAGTGGGCATCCTTGTCGTGTTCCTGATCTCAGGGAAAAAGCTCTCAGTTTTTCCCCGTTGAGGATGATGTTAGCTGTGGGCTTTTCATAAATGGCTTTTATGATCTTTCAGTATGTTCCTTCTATCCTGACTTTCTCAAGGGTTTTTATTAAGAAAGGGTGCTGGATTTTGTCAAAGGCCTTTTCTGCATCGATTGACAGGATCATATGGTTCTTCTCTTTTTTTTTTGTTAATGTGATGTATCACGTTGATTGATTTGTGAATGTTGAACCAGCCCTGCATCCCAGGAATGAATCCCACTTGATCATGGTGAATAATTCTTTTTATATGCCGTTGAATTCGATTTGCTAGTATCTTATTGAGAATTTTTGCATCCATATTCATCAGGGATATTGGTCTGTAGTTCTCTTTTTTTACTGGGTCTCTGTCTGGTTAGGAATCAAAGTAATACTGGCTTCATAGAATGAGTCTGGAAGTTTTCCTTCCCTTTCTATTTCTTGGAATAGCTTGAGAAGGATAGGTATTATCTCTGCTTTAAACGTCTGGTAGAACTCCCCTGGGAAGCCATCTGGTCCTGGACTCTTATTTGTTGGGAGATTTTTAATAACCGATTCAATTTCTTCGCTGGTTATGGGTCTGTTCAAGCTTTCTATTTCCTCCTGATTGAGTTTTGGAAGAGTGTGGGTGTTCAGAAGTTTGTCCATTTCTTCCAGGTTGTCCAATTTGTTGGCATATAATTTTTCATAGTATTCCCTGATAATTGTTTGTATCTCTGAGGGATTGGTTGTAATAATTCCATTTTCATTCATGATTTTATCTATTTGGGTCATCTCCCTTTTCTTTTTGAGAAGCCTGGCTAGAGGTTTGTCAATTTTGTTTATTTTTTCAAAAAACCAACTCTTGGTTTCGTTGATCTGCTCTACAGTTTTTTTAGATTCTATATTGTTTATTTCTGCTCTGATCTTTATTATTTCTCTTCTTCTGCTGGGTTTAGGCTGCCTTTGCTGTTCTGCTTCTAGTTCCTTTAGGTGTGCTGTTAGATTTTGTATTTGGGATTTTTCTTGTTTCTTGAGATAGGCCTGGATTGCAATGTATTTTCCTCTCAGGACTGCCTTCGCTGTGTCCCAAAGCGTTTGGATTGTTGTATTTTCATTTTCATTTGTTTCCATATATTTTTTAATTTCTTCTCGAATTGCCTGGTTGACCCACTCATTCGTTAGTAGGGTGTTCTTTAACCTCCATGCCTTTGGAGGTTTTCCAGACTTAATCAGGCTGCATACCCATTGCAGAGCCCAATGTGGAGCTGGATCCCACAACCCTGGCATTAGGACAAGAGTCAGATGCTCAACCAACTGAGCTACCCATGTGCCCCCTGCCCCACTTTTTGAAAAAAAAATTTCTGACCAGTTGCTTTACTTTGCAGTAGAGGAGCAAGTTGGGATTCTAGGATTTTACCTTGTTCATCCCAATCACAAGAGCAAAAGGGAGAGAAGAAGGGAAAAGAAAAGAGCATAGAAGGTTAACCCTGGAAGAGAACTTGAGACATCTGTTTTAGGATAGACAACACATATAGCAAGCATCTTCTTCTGTCCATTTCGCAGTCACAGTGGGCATCATTATTCCACCAAGGGAGTTTCTCCTGTCAAGCTCAGATTTCTCAATACAACCCTCTACACAACAGCAGCTAGTTGAATGGTATTGACGCTCAGCACAAAACCTTTTTGCTATTCCTCATTTTGTTTATTTCCCCTTACTTATGTGAGATACACAATTATATTACCTCATTATGTATTTTCTTCTTCAATAGAAAATTAGTCTGTAAGGGGAGAGTTTTCTTCAAAACAGAAATCATCTACCTTTTCTCCCACAGCCTGTGCTATTTCAGTGAGACTTCGCTGTCGAATCATCAGCTTGGTGAGATTCTTTACAGTCCTTTTAAAGGGATCATGTGTTTTAATTCCAAGATCTATTAAAAGAATCAATATACATGCTGTTTCATATTATGAGCCAATAACTTGCTGAGTTAGTTGCATTCATTTGAAGCTTTGTAGTAAGGGACTGCCACACAAGAGATGGTGCTACTGTCAAAACTGTGCCAGCTCTTGCAATCTGTCATGAGTTTAGATATTCCAGCAACTGTCTGTGACAGGTACATAGCCCAGCTATAGAAGGGCTTTATTGTGAAGGCACTTTGGTAGATGTGGGTCATATGGCTACTTGAATGTCTAAATTGAGACCCTATGATGGTATTTGATGTGGTCACCTTAAGTGGAAAATTATATGTATATATACACACATATCTCACAAGTATATATATGAAAACACTTACACATGTCAGTGTTCAAGGATATATTTATAAAAACAACTGACCCAGTATATTGGAAGTAAAATATTATACTCATTAATTCTAGTTTTGCTTTCATATCTGAGAAATATTTGCTTACTGGGTATGAAATGCCTGCCCTTCCATGTTACATATCCAATGGTCTATCAAAACAAAAATTAAAGTCTACTTCTATCATGTGCGCGTTAGTAAATAGAATTCCTAAGAGTGGTATTTGGTTGCTCACAAAGGGAGTTCTCAGATCTTCATAACTAATTATATTCTACTTTAGTATCACAGTTGAGAAGTACCAAGGGCCACTAACATTGTTTCTGTCACTTGGGCAACGTACATGGGTGGATTTATTAAAAAGTCATTATTACATTGATCATCATTTTAATAACAGGGGTCAGCCTTTGTGGTATACTTACCATGTGTTGGGAGCTGGGATGGCATGTTTATGTGTTCACTTGATTTAGTGAGTGTTTACTGAGTGTATTAGTTTGCTAGGGCAGACATAACAAAATATCACAGACTTCATGGCTCAAACAACAGAAATGTATTTTCTCATACTTCCGGAGGCCAGAAGTCCAAGACTAATGTGTTGGCAGGTTTGGTTCCTCTTGAGGTCTCTCTCCTCAGCTTGCAGATGGCTGCCTTCTTGCTGTGTCCTCACATCATCTTTTTATTTGCACACACTTTCTCCATGTGTCTTTGTGTATTCACATTTCTTCTTATAAGGACACCACTAATATTGTATTAAGACCCACATAATGATCTCATTTTATCTCAATTCCTCTTTAAAGTTCCTTTCTCCAAATATAGCTACATTCAGAGGTTGGGGGTTAGTGTTTCAAAATGTGAATTTGGGGACAGGGACAACAATCAGTCATTACACTGAATGCCCACCACTTTGTTTCTGCTCCTGTATCAGGCTCCAGGGACTACAGGAAACACAGATGAGGTCCTGTTCAGCAGAGCTTAGAGTGCAGTGTGGCAGAAATGGATAGTAAGACTCAAAATAAATATTTGCTGGCCAATTAAGTTTGGTTCTATTAAAAAAGGATGGATTTAAACTGAGAGTTAGAATAAGTAAGGATTCTGTAAGAACATTTAAGCTTAGAGCTGAAGGATAATAGGGATTTTCAAAAAGGTAACAGTGTTTATGAAGAGTTTCATATATGCCAGGTATTATTCTCAATATAGTATATATTTTATTTAATATTTGCAACCATATGAGGTAAATAATGTTACTATCCCCATTTTATAGATGATGAAAATAAGGTACATAATACACATAATACTAAGGACCCTGTCCATAGTCACAAGCAGTAAGACAGTTTGACTCACAAGTTGGAGCTCTTAACTAGTAGATTAATGAAGAAGAGTTTGCTGGCTCAAGAATGAATAACACATTTGAGGGCCCTGAGTGAAGAAAGCATAGTTTAGTCCAGGAATGGGAAACAGGCAAGTAGGAATGCAGCAAAATGACTAAAGAGGAAAATGGTGCTCAGGAAGTGTGGGTAGATCCTGGAAAAATTAGAAGACTTATTTGCGGTTTCATAAGTTTCCAAGCAGCAGGAGGTCATCAAAGGATGTGACTCAAGAGAGCACCGGGATCTGCATTCTATTTGTTAAAAGTTATGCTATATGTTATGTGCAGAAATGACTGTAGAGGTATAAGACTAGAGTTAGGAGCTCACTTAGGGGTCATTTGCAATTACCAAGATAAGACAAGACAGTAGTGGTGGTGGAGAGGAAGAAAGGCATGTGGCATTAACATGTACTTTGGAAGTGAAATTGTTAGGATTTAGTGACAGATGTTGGGAGAGAGGGAACTGGAGGAGTCATGAGAGACTTGTAGATTCTGGCTTGACTAATGGATGAATAGAGGGAAGAATTTACTAAGATGGGAAAGAATCAAGTTTGGAGGTGGGGCAACAGAAAGTTTTGTTTTGACATATGGTTTGAGACTTTTCTCTGACATCCACATGAAGATCTCAAGCAGATCGTTTGACATTTGAGTCTGGAGATCAGGGAAGAAGTAGATCACTATGGATATAAAAGTGTGTCATCAGCATTTGGATGGTATTTAAAACAATGGATTGAATGGAATCAGCAAGGAAAAATATGTTGCTCGAGAAGGTGATAGAATATAGAACCAAACCTGTAGGTTCTCCAACATTTAGAATTTGTGTACAAGACAAGCCAGCAAAGGAGCCTGAGGAGTATCCAGAGAGGAAGATGTAATACCAGGAAAGGTCATCCTAGGCACCAAGTCAGTTGGCGGGGTGGCGTGGTGGTGGTGGGGGGGAAGTCTGTTTATGGGAGAGTCATCAGTTCTGTCAGACACCACTGTCCAGAGGTCAAGTGAGATGGGGTTATCTACTGATGACCTTGGTAAGAACCATTTTGGTATATGATTTCAACAAATCTTCACAACCACTCTGTAATACACTATTATGATCCCCACAGCACAGAGGGGAAGATTGAGATTCAGAGGGGTGTGGACCTAGCCATGACCACACAGCTTGTAAGTGGCCAGCTCAGCTTTCAGAGCTGAAGCTTTTAACTCAAGGGTCTGGATTCTTTACTGTTTTACTCCCCTAATGGTATTGATGCAGAAAAGTAGCAAATGGCAACATCAGTTTTATTTTAATCCCTTAAATTCAGATTACAATGATATGCATTCAAATTTAAAGTGATTGATTGCCTTTGAGAACAGTTATGAATTCTCCTCTCACTTCTGGACCTAGCATGTAATCTTGGAGCTCTGGTTTCCTCATTTTTAAAAGAAATGAATTGTAATAAACTTTTCAACGTCCCTCCTAGAATTCTAAGACTTCTAATATAAGTAACTTCCAAAAGGAATCCCTGTAACACCTTAACTTCTTTTTTTTTTATATGAAATTTATTGACAAATTGGTTTCCATACAACACCCAGTGCTCATCCCAAAAGGTGCCCTCCTCAATACCCATCACCCACCCTCTCCTCCCTCCCACCCCCCATCACCCCTCAGTTTGTTCTCAGTTTTTAAGAGTCTCTTATGCTTTGGCTCTCTCCCACTCTAACCTCTTTTTTTTTTTTTTCCTTCCCCTCCCCCATGGGTTCCTGTTAAGTTTCTCAGGATCCACATAAGAGTGAAACCATATGGTATCTGTCTTTCTCTGTATGGCTTATTTCACTTAGCATCACACCTTAACTTCTTAATGCCAGTCTGGGCTTGAGTTCACTTTCAACATGAGCATGTACAACGTACATACTTTCAGTAAGACTTTTTTGGATGTGCTTATTATATGCCACACCCTCTCCTTCCTAGGTGTTTATTCAGTCTGTTCCCCTACCTGGATTGTCCTCTTGTCCCTCTGTAAGTCTCAGATCCCAGATCTTCCCAGGTTTACAGTCTTCCCCTTCAGTGCTTTTAACACTCCTTAGATGAGAGGTATGTGCATGTCCCCCTAAACTGTTCGTCCCCGACATGCCAAAGGACAGGAACCATGATTCTTTCTTCATTCTGTCTGTACAAGAAGCCCTCACACAATGCTTTTCTCAAATGATGTTTGTTGAGTCGAATCTTTTGCAAATGATAAAAGCTTTGTTGAGTTCTGAAATCCCTGGGTCTTGCAGGAGGACTTGGAAGGAATCTGGCCTTTATTTTAGCAGAGAGGCACTGACACATATTTGGGAAAACAGAAGTCAGCAACAGCAAGAAAACCCTCTAAAATTGTTAGGTTCCCTCCCGTGATTACTGAGGCCTTAACCAATTGTGCAAGTACCCATGAAGGCTCCTGGGCTCTGAATTACTTCTAGTGTTTGCTTTTCTCCCTTTCCTCTTTTCACTGCTCTTCAAAGTAAAGTGCTGTTTACTTGCTTGGGCAGCTTCCTGACTTGAGCGTTAAGACTGGAATACAATAGGTTCACCACAGCCTCCCATTTGGCCATGAAAGATGGCAAGAGGGCAGGCTCCATGTATTCAGTTTTGCCTTAAAAGCCGGAGCAGAACCTTCCTTTAACACACACACTTGGCTCACAGCATGGGTGCTAGGCCCTCTCCATGAGATGGTGCACCAGTGGATACCAGGCAAACACTCTGAGAACAGGAAGCTGCTTGTTGGCAGGACCCTGGGTGCTTAAGGCTTTGCAAAGGGTGGCACACAAGCTTGACCCAGAGAATGCAAGGCCTTCTGTTACATAGAAAATGGTAGAGGATCTACAGAGTCTGTAAAGATTTTACTGTGCTGGGCCTCAGTGGTGCTTTTCAGACTCTGGCCTCTGCAAGGTGTTGAGGGGGAGGCTGAGCTTGGCTCTGATCCCTACACCCTTACATTACCCACTGAAGCTCTACACTATTCTCTTTTACATGTGGACATTCCTTCAGCATGAGGTTTTGGGCCAATGGGGGCCTACCTTGTGAAAAATAGGTTCCCAAATGCTTGGGCCAAGGTCTGCAGTGCAGGCGGCAATGCAGAAAAAGGCGAGGCTGGCATGCCTGGTGCGGACAGGTTTCAGAAGATCTTGCAGGTTATGGGATTGAACCGGATGGATATGTCACTCTAGATGGGGCAGGGGAGGGGTGGGCACAAGTGTGTGAGGAGATGAGAGGACCAGCTATGGCATTGGATTGTGTGTACTTAATATATCTGAAATCAATCAGCTCTAAGTGCTTGGCAGAGTCCTATATCCTGAGAAGTGTGTGTACTGGGAGACATTCACACACAGACATGCATACACAGACCCAATACACACACATGGCCAGAAGATCAAAACACACAAACATACACACACCCTCACGAAAAGAGACACCCAAGACTGAGAAAGAGACAGTCACAGAGATACTCAGAGAGAGGGACAGAGACATATAGAATAGGGACAGACACATGGGAAGACATAAAGAAATGGGGTGGGGTGGTGGGGGTAAACATCCAGAGACACAAAGCCACACACAGAAGCCCAGTGACACCAAGAGAGAGAAATATAGACTGAGATACACACAGAGGTGCGCACATAGACAAACACGAGACAGACACCAAGAAGGGGCCACAGAAAGACAGAGAGAGACAAAGACAGAAGCAGGCATGGCAAGGGACATAAATACATAGGGAGAAATTAAACCCCTTAGATAGAAGTCGTGGACCACTCGATTCCCAGATGTGTGCGTAGAGTGGCTGCCATCTCCTTCATTGGCTGCAGTCCACATGCGTCTCACAGGGTGAGCATCTGCTCTGCAGAATGTGATCCTAGTGTTTAAGGATGTTTGTTGTTCACCTCTTGCTGCCAAAACCCAAACTAGGACTTCATCAGGTGCTTGACTGCAGAACCAGTACTTGGCTCCAACAAGGGAAATGGGACTTGTTAGACTTGTTGAGGGATATTACATTAATGGAGTTCAATGTCAATTTAAGGGATACTTCCAGGGCAGTTTAGCCATTCATGATTTTTATCTTACTGGATAACTTCAGAAGGGAGAGAGAATAAGGGGAGAGCAGCCTGAAGTGATTACATCTAGGGGTAAGTATGAATATGGCATTAAGACTCTATAAAGTCCACTGAAACAAAGACCATCAAAAGATCGTGCCTCCACATCTGGTCAGAGGAAATGAACACTTGCAGGTGGCCTGTCACACTGGATGTGATTGAGGGAATGGTCATGAAAAGGAAGAGATTCCAGGGAGCCTGATGGCTGACTTGGAGTAGGGAGATATCAGCATAATTTGAAGGTCTCTAATCTGGTGTGTTTGGAATGCTGACTTTGGTAATGAGGTGACAACCTAAGTTGTGTACCTGGTGAATGTAATGTGCAATCTGGGTATTCTTATGGAGATACCCAGTGGGTTATTTCAGAAAGGACCATTACAGAGTTTCATATTTGTGTGGTTAAGCAGTATGGATGATGGAAAAAAAAGTATATCCATGTGTACTAATCATGTCGTTTATTTTCTGATTCATTATATATATTTTTTATTTGAGAGAGAGAGAGAGAGAGAGAGAGAGAGAGCTAGTGAAAGGGATGGGGAAGATGGAGAGAGAGAGAGAGAGAGAGAGAGAGAGAGAGAGAGAGAGAGAGAGAATCTTAAGCAGGCTCCATGCTGAGCACGGAGCCTCATGCAGGGCTTGATCCCACTACCCTTGGATCATGACCTGAGTCAAAATCAGGAGTTGGGCATTCAACTGACAGAGAAACCCAGGTGCCTCGGATTTATTATATTTCTGATGTTTTGATCACTGGAGCTTTACTGACCCTGAATTGATAGCATATCCAGAGTTAGCCAATTCCTACATATAATAAAAGACTCACCTTTGAATAAGCCTTTCAAATGCACATCAACCAATCCAGAGGCTGTACTCCCCAACTTCCCAAGAGAACTGTTGGGCCTTCAGTATTCTTATACTCCAGGCCACTATCTACCTGCCATAATCATCACAGGGTCAGGTCTGAGGCAGCCAGGGGTAGCTCCTGTGCCCTAGAGCCTGCTAAAATTATTCAAACTAGCCAGTCCTCAGCCTTACTCTGCTTTGTCCATTCATTCCTACAGAAACTACATAAAGTTTCTTGCCCTTGGTTCTCTCCTCCCTCTCTGACTCCTGACCTTCCCTAGTTCTTCTCCACGGGACCCCTGTGACGTGTGCCTATTCCTGGAATCTGTGAGGGTAACAAACTGTCTTTTCATTGGCAGTTGTTTTCCTGATCTATTGGTCTCATAATACTTAAATAATAATAAAACCCACATCAAAACACTGTAAGAGTAGTAGCTAAAGTGACAGGCCTTGAAATTTACTTTATGTACAAGGAACCTAGGAACTTCTAGGTGAGGCTATGATATCAGTCATTTGCTGTAGCCCTGTGGATACCAAAAACAGGATCCTGGGCCAGGCAGAGATGAAGACCATGAGAATGGCTCCCAAGAAAAGAATTTGGGGGACATAAATGGAGGCTGCAGGTGATATTAACAAGGCTATAAAGAAAGGGGTTGACATACCCAATAGCATAATTGTAAAGAAGGGCACTGTTAAGTAGATGTAGATCAATATTGTCAGGGACACTGGGGGCAGGAGAAGACCAGTCCCACTTCTTAGCTTTGAGAAACAAAGGTTCTGACTGGGGGAAGGTGAGAGCTGAGGGATGAACTGGGATAGAAGGGGTGATATAACTGAGAGTAGCTCGGTGAAGAGTCTTTTCCTTGGGATAGTGGTTTTTGATCCCATGAATGAAGGAGGCAGGGAGCTAGCAGGCTGATAGCAGGGCCTGATAATATGGAAAGGCCTATGTAGGACTCAGAAACCCTGAATTTCTAGAGGGAAGTTAGGTGTAATTCTGGATAGAGAAAGTCATTTCCCTTAGATGGTGGGCCACAGGATCTGATGGTCTCTCTTGACTGAAGGTTTAGAGGTAGTTGGAGGGTCTCAGGTGTTAAGAGGACTAGAGGTGGCTGAGGCATTATAAGCTAATGTCTGGGTCATCATCAGAGTTCCTTGTTTGGATAAAAGACAATCAGCAGAAAGTGCTAACAAACATTTTTTGATGTGCCATTTTACCTCTAATTTATTTTTCTCTTGGAAGCAGTGATTGTAGCCATGAAAGTTGTCAACTTAGGTGACTTTGGGGGTCAGTGTAACTTAGGGCTTGCCACTCAATAGCAGTGGCCATGGAGTCCTGGAAGATAGATCACAGAAGAGCAACCTCTATCACTTGGTCTTCATTCTTTGCTGTGAACCCAGATGAGTACACACTAATTGTTGCTAAGAGAGCACACATAGTTCTTTCCAGGATCATAGAGGATTGGGTTTGTAGCCTGATGCCACCAATTCTCTGGGCAAATCCCGTAAACTCCTTAATCCTTGGTATTCTCATCTCTAATACTTGGATGCTTATAATAGATTAGAAGATTGCAGTAAGAAGAGAACAATCTAACATTGACTTCAGACCCTTAAAACAAAGCCAGGCACCTAGCAAAGGCTCCTTCCATTCTCCTTGTTAGTTAACCATATGAAAGTGGGTGGGTCAAAACAACAAATCTCAGCCATTTCCTATGGTTCAACCCAATACTGTTCCTATGATTGCTACTATTTACTCGTATGAAGTTGTCTCATTTATGGGTTGCAGAATCCTGGAGGCTCTTGAAAACTCAGCTTGAGGACAATGACTCTCAGTGTTAGAACTCACAATGTTTTCCAAAGTTTTGTAAAATGAAAGGAAGAATCTCTCTGAGTGCCTACGAGATCTTTCCTGGAGGAAATCAGGGGACTCCAGAGAACTCATCTGAGGTCATAGTGTAGAAATAAGGCAGGACCATTGTTTGCTGTTCCTCATTCTGGAGGATAGTGGAGGAAGTGGAAGAGAAAGCAATGAAACAAACACAATACTTGCAGATAGTGGTAAGGAATGGAAGAAATATAAAGAGGTGCTATAAAAAGGAGGTGGGTGACAGTTTTTATTGGAAGGTGGCTCAGGAGAAAGCTTCTCTGTGGAGGACCATTTGCAAGTATGGAATCCTCAAGAACAGAATGTGCCTGGTATCACCAGGAAGGAAGGTTAGGGTGGCTGGCATATATGAACAAGGAGAGGGAGACACGGGGCGGGGGTGGGGGCAAGGTCAGGAGGGAGGTGGGGGTGGATCACAGAAAGGCTCCTTGAATGGCAGTTGTTTTCCTTTTGTCATGTAAGACCAGAATAATAAAATCCTCTTAACTAATTGCATTGATAATTCTTATATTTCATATTGTGCCTTTCCTTTAACAAAGTTAGGTTTTTTATTTGCTTTTTTGTATTGCCTCTATTATTTACTTGTGATCCACAGAACTTCCATGGCAGGGGGAAGAAGAGAGGGAAGGGGAAGGACTGTTGCATTCTTGTCTTTATTTTACAGCCAGGGAGGACACTGAGGCACAATGGGGCCAGGAAGCAGTGCTAGAATCTGCCCCAATGTCTCCTTACCCATGTAACCCGTGTTACTCCCCCTGTGATGTGGTCTTTCTTGGAGCTTTAAGTCCATTGGAAAAATGACTCTACAAAGCTCAGGTATCTCATGATCTAATTATGCATTGTTGTGATTTGTAAAGAAGGTAGCTGTTTGTTTAATTCCAAGTTCCATTCTACTCAGCAACTCTCACTAATTAAATGTAAGGCTAGAAATAGGTTAGAGGTGCTAAGCAATCGCCTGTGTTTTGAATATGATGTTCATATGTAAACACAGCCCACAGATCACACGTTCTGAAATGCATGTGTGCTTAATTAGCCAAATGTGAGTCACAGGTTGGCATAAATAGATACTCTTCAATAAATGGCACTGTGTTGCATTGTTAGCTGGAAGTGTAGGAGCCCAGGAGAAATTAATCACTAACACATCTGAATGTGTGCATTTGTTCTTGTAATTAGTTATCCTTTCTATGGTATTAAATGATTTACATCTAAGCCAAATCTCTATAATCATGTTAACCATGGTTTCTACTTCAGACCAAGGTGTTGGAGAACTGAATGAAAATCCAGGTATCTTTGATTTAGTCACTTGGTGGACATTAATGGAACTTGCAGCTAGTGCCCACCTCTTGGCAAGGCACTGAGGAGTACACATATAGATGAGTAAGCGTGCTAGAAATTCTGCCTATGGAAGAGCCAAAGTAGATAGAAACAAAGATCGGAAGTGAAACTTCTGGAAAAGAAGTTAGGGAAAGAGGGGCACCTGGGTGGCTCAGTTGGTTAAGTGTCTGACTGTTGGTTTTGGCTCAGGTCATGATCTCAGGGTTCTTGAGTTCAAGCCATGCATTAGGATCTGCGCTGATAGTGTAGGGCCTGCTTGGGATTCTCTCTCTCTCTCTCTCTCTCTCTCTCTCTCTCTCTCTGACCTTCCCATGCTCTCTCTCTCTCTCTCTCTCTCTCTCAAAATAAATTAAAAAATTTAAAAACTTTAAAAAATATTTTTAAAAAGTTAAGGAAAGAAGAGATGATCTCCAGCTGAAGGGACCAAGGAAGGAGTCTTGAAATTTACAAAGTTACTGATAAAAGTCTCATCTAGAATGTTTAAGGACACTCAAACTGCTATAATAGAAAAAATGAAAAATTCTATTAGAAAATGTACAAAAGGCATGAAAAGATACTTCATCGACAAGGACATAATGTGGCAAAAAAGCACATGAAAAGATGTTTGACATCACCAGCTGTAACAAAACCAAACAAGAGCGTGTCCACCTGATGCACAGCAAGTCAATGAAAGACTGGCATGGAGCTTTTTCAGTGGAGAAAAATAGGTTATTTATTGATGTGCCACCTGGAGAATGGGAGGGGTAATGTTTAAAGTCTCAAATTCTCAATGGCTTACAAGTGGGGTTTTTTAAGGGCAAAATTTAGGACAGGGGTCCTCTGACAAGGTAGATGCTATTGATTAGAGACCCATGAAGTCACATTTTTATTTTATTTTTTAAATGCTTGTTCACATTTTATTTTTGAGAGAGAGAGAGCAGGGAGGGGCAGAGAGAGAGAGAAAAACAGAGAATCCCAAGAGGAGTCTGTGCAGTCAGCACAGAACCTAATATGGAGCTTCAACTCATGAACCCTGAGATCATGACCTGAGCCGAAATCAAGAGTCAGACGGGTAATCAACTGAGCCACCCAGGCGCCCCAGCTCATGAAGTCATATTAATAGATGTTACTTAGTTGCCTCTGGTGCTACTCTGTCTGGTCCTATGGAGGTCTGTTCCATCACAAAAAAAAAATTGAAGTATGCAAAATATCTTTGTTGTTTGTTAGAGATGTCATTATGTGTATCTGGTGCCTCTGAGTTCAGGATAGTGCTGCTTTGCTTTCTGTCCATCCTCAAACTCACTGTACGTGCATCAGCTAGTGGAGTTACATTTCTTCATGTTACCTTACATGACACACAGGCATTCCTATCTCTTGGGCCTGGGTCTTAGTGTTCCCTGGCCATGTCTGGGGACAGTATCACCCCTGGTGTTCATTCTTTCATCTAAAGTAAGGAGATGGATGCCAGCTTCACAGCCCTCAGGGAGATGCAAATTAAGACCACAATGACTTATCACTATACACAGATTAGAATAGATAAAATGACAACACAGAATACCTGGTGAGCTTGTAGAGAAACTGAATCCCTCTGGTGAGAATATAAAAACCAAACATACTTAGCCAGCAATTATACTTCTGGGCACTTATTCCAGAGAGGTGAAAACTTATGTGCACACAAAAACTTGTATATGAATGTTCGGAGTGGCCCAAAACTGGACAACATGGTAAGATCCTTCAGTAAGTGAGTGGTTCAACAAACTGGTACATCCCTACTGTGGAAAACTACTCAGCAATAAGAAGGCATGAATGACTGATACATGCAACAGCATGGATGGATCTCAAGAGCTGAGTGGAAAAAAAAAATCTCAAAAGGCTAAATAATATATGATTCCATTTATATGGCATTCCCAAAATAACAACATTATAGAGACAGAGAATGGATTACTGGTTCCTGGAGTGACAGGCAGTAGGGGAGAGTGTGACTATAAGAGGGCACAAAGGAGATCTTTGGCTTCATGGATTTGTTCTGTATCTTGAGTGCAGTGGTGTTTATGTGTCTACACATGTGCTAAAATGACTTTGAACTATGCACACATTGTGCCAGTGTCAATTTCCTGACTTGATGTTGTACTGTAGCTGTGTGGTGCCATCCATATGCCATTGTTCAGTACTTGGAGAAACTAGGTGAAGGGTACACTGCACAGGATCTTTCTATTTTTGCAACTTCCTTTGGATCTATAATTATCTCAGTGTGAAAAATATTTTTTTAAGTTGCCAATGAAATAAAAATGATAACAATAACTAACATTTAAAGAGTACCTACTGTACACTAAGCCTTTGCTGAGTATTTATTTTCTGTAATTTATTCCTAATTCTCAAAGGGGAAAATGATATGAGATTTATAAAATGTTATGTCTATCTTGCAGACCAGGGAACTGGGGCATGGAGAAGTCAGATAGCTTGCCCTGGGTCACACAGAGAGTAAGTGGTGAGATGGGGATTCAAATACATTCAGTCCAGCTCCAGAGCCACATTTGTCCCACCATCTTCTTCATGATGCTGCTTGTGGCTTTCCGGGATGTGTAAGTTCTGTTGAGCCAGGACATCTGCGCAGCAAAAAAAGGATATTTGGGTATAGAGGAATTCCTGTGGTGGAGCTTTCCCCCTCTCCTGGGCTGGTCTTCATACTTGAGAGAGTGACAACATTCTGAAAAACCACTGTTAAGTATGACAGGTGTTCTAGGACAGCACTGATGCCTGTACTCAGGTGGCAGGAAAGTGGCTTCTGTAATTAGCCAAGGAAAATGGAGTTGTTCTGATTTCCACTTGCATTCAATGGTTCTCATTGAAGGGAAGGTCCCCAAGGGTCCCTCTCTTTGTCTTCCATGCAGAGAAAGGCTGGGAGAAGGGTGGGCGGTGCATTTCAAATAGAACAGGTGTTACTGTTCTTCTCCCTTTTCCATCACCAAGATATAAATCCTCCAATTTCCATGCTGATTTATTTGAAGTTGAGAATATTTCTTTGTCTGCTTCCTATCCAGCTGCCTAATCTCCCTTTGATCCCAGTCCTAAAAAAATTCTTTGACTTCTGTCAACCTGAAAATGCTTGGTGCTCGCCAGCATTCTCTTCTAAGCCCTGAGCCCCAGTCTCCCTGCAGTTGCCATTTTCTGCTTTGTTGCCTGCCTTTTGCAAGAGTTTCTGAAGCAAGGAGTGAAATCTGAGCAAATCTGTGCTCTCAGAGATGCACCCATGGATTTATTGTGATGCCTTATTTTTCTTGTTACTAGTATAATAGGAGGGCAGGTCCCTGCTCCAAATAGTGGGCTCAGCATTCTGGTTGCAACCAGTTTAAGTATGCAGTCTCTGAGGCAGAGCCACCTAGAGGGAGTCCTAGCTGAGAATGGAGTTCTACAGATGAGAAGAAGAATGAGGCAGCTGGTCCTAGAAAACACCGTTTGGGAGGAATGGCCAAGTGAGTTCTCTTGGAGAAAGGAGAATTGCTGTTCTGTTTTATTCAAGAAAAACCTTTTTCTGTCTTGTAAATATAATTTCCTTTGGCCATCCCATTCTTGGTTAAATAATTAGCCATCAATCTCGTAAAAGTCATCCCTAGGCCTGTTAGGAGGTAAAGATGAGACCTGGGCTCAGGCTGGGTTTAGGGCATCAAGTTGGAGCCCTGGAATGTTGGCCAGAGGGTGGTTCATGGAAGAGGCATGGGATATGGTTTCCAAAGATCTCTGAAAAGATGGAGGGTGAGGCTGATGTTGGCCTGTGAGCTGAAGGGGCTGCCTGTAGGATTTAGGATGAGAGGCTAAATATGGATGCAACCCGAATAAGGGGTTCAGAGAAGTGGAGGGGAACACAGCCTGGAGTGTGGTTGAAATAGTTAGAGCAGCTGGAGTACCTCTGTCAAGATACTATAGCCTCCCCAATGACAGCGGTATAAATGGTTTGCCAGGATCCACCCCTTCTAACTGAGGCCACTTTAGGAAACAAGACAGAGATCATGAGAAGAATTCAGATCCCAAGGCCTGACGGGCTTTAACTGACTGTTCTAGAGATACAGTTGAGGGAAAACTCTTGGAAGTTGAGAGTCAGTGCTCTCAAAAGTAACATGGTGTCTCATGCTTCCCCCCCTACATGCGCCCAATTCCCAACCATTTCCAGTTCAGCCACCTTACTTCACCATAGTCCTTCTCCCCTTAACCAGCCACACCATATCTCATTTGGGGATATCAGGGAGCCCAGGGGCACTTACCCTCACTGCATCCCGTAGTGGTGTGTGCCTTCCTCTCCTGGGTTTCTGGTAGCCCTTACAGAGGTCATGACAGCATGGTGCATGGAGTATAGTCCTGAGCCTCATAGGCTCTCTCCAATGGGTGATCCCATTTTGAGTCCAAATATTACACAGGTCCTCAAAGTAGACCTAAAACCGATGAGGAATCCCAGCTGTAGTTGTGTAACTGCACAATACCCATGGCAGGAAGCTACAAAATATTTTAGGATATAAGAGAATATATGGAGGACTTTTGCATGGACAAAATAAAGCCAGCTCTGAGAGAGAGAGAGACTGCACAATCACAATGTAGAGCCATTTTTAGGAGAAAACTAGGTACGAGGCCAGTGAGGATATTTGTGTCCCAGTGACATCCTTATATCTTTGGCAGGACTTTCATTGTGGCTCACCCCAAGCTGATTTGATTCACCCATTCCCCCCTACCTTTTTTGAGATTTCATAGCAGAGCAACTACCCTACTGTTAAGAGTAGTTGACAGTTTCAGAACAATCACCTTATACAATTATATGCACATTAGTATATACCATCAGTTTTGCTTTTGCTTTACAGATTTCTACCTCCTAGATTCAGGTCCAGTAGAGTTTCCTGTGATCTCTTGAACATTGAGTTGGGATGCTTCCTCTCTCCTCTTCCTCCTATTTCTCTTAACCCATCCATTCTCCATATGTCTATTGACTGTGTGCTAGGTATGATTTCACGAAATGGGATCCCAGCTGTGGATATGTCAAAAAATGAACAGGTAGGGGTGCCTGGGTGGGTCAGTTGATTAGGCACCTGACTTGATCTTAGCTCAGGTCATGATCTCACAGTTCATGAGATCAAGCCCCACCTGGGGCTCTGCACTGATAGCCTGAGCCTGCCTGGGATTCTCACCCTCTCTCTCTCTCTTTCCCTCTGCTTCTCTCTCTCTCTCTCTCTCTCTCTCTCTCTCTCTCTCTCTCTCAAAATAAATAAACTTAAAAAAAAAAAGAAAATGTAAACAAATATAGATTGTCATTTCATGTAGGGAAAGAGGAGAGACTGTGTAATAATGGGGCTTCTTTTATATAAAAGAACTAAGTCCTCACTAGGGAGGTGTCATAGTTTGGGCTGCTATAATAGGACACCATAGACTGGATGGCTTAAACAGCAACATTTGTTTCTTACTGTTCTGGAGGCTGAGAAGTCCAAGATAAAGGTGCCCTCAGAGCTGGTGTCGGGTGAGAGCCTACTTCCTGGTTGCAGGTGGCCACAGTAAGCAAACTGGCTCCTGTATTTTCATAAGGGCAGGAATCTTATTCATGAGGGCTCCACCCTTGTGACCTATTTACCTCCCAAAGACCTCACTTCCTCATACCATCACATTAGGAAATAGGGTTAGGATTTCAGCATATGAATTTTAGGGGCACACAAAAATTCCATCTATCACAGGAGGTAACACTTGAGCAGACACCCGAGTAGTAATAACCAGAAGAGCAGCTCACATTTTTTGTGCAATTCCTTATGGTGACAAGAGATGTGGGAAAGGCTTTCCATGTATTATCTCATTTAATCCTCTCAGCCCTTTGAAGAAGGTACTTCCTTATCTGTATTTATAAATATGGACACCAAGGCTTACATGTAAAACAACTTTCCCAAGATCCCTGGGGAAGGGGAAGTGAGGGGTGGAATGGGGATGTGACTTTAGAGCTTGGCACTCCTAACCACTAAGCTCTGCTGCCTGGGTATTTGTAACCTGAGGGGAGAGGCACCCACTTCTCTGCTTTTGCTCTTGCTTCCCAGTGGGTTGAAAGTAATCGTTTTCACACTGTGCTCTAGGGAAACTCCAGGGCTTTATGAGCGCAGGATATATTGTGGGGTCACACAATGGTGTCCGGAGAATGGTTCCACTTCTGTCTGTTTTATAGAATTTGCTTCAACAGAATTGTTTTTAATGGCTTAAGGTCCTTAAAAGAGAGTCCTAAGATGACTCACGTAATGAATATTCATTTAAAAATTTAATTTAAAAAGATAAGAATTTTTGAGGCCAAGTGGCAGTTGTAGAGGTGGTGATGGCAGTGGCAGCAGTGATAGCTGGCGAGCACTTACGTGGTGCTTACTAAGTTCCAAATATTAGTACTCTGTAATACTAACCCACTCAATCCTCACAACAACCCTGTGGGGGTGTTTGTTTTACCGAGGAGGAATCTGAAGCTCTGAGGTGAGTAACTGGTTTAGGCTAGGCTCCACAGCTGGTTAGTGGCAGGACTAGGAACTGAGCCCAGGGGGTCCAGCTGTAGAATGTGTGCTTCGTTAACCTACCACGTAGTGCTAGGGACCTGAACCTTCTGTCACTAGGCTTAATGTGAAATCTATGCTTGCCCTGGAGTCTAGACGTGGTGATTGCATGTTCATGGAAAGCACTTTACAACCTGAACCGGCTCTAAGATGTAGACATTTACCATTATCTGTGACGCCCTCTTCCTTGGACTGACTGTCTGCTGATGGACATGTGACATTTCTCAGGAGCAAAACGTGATTACCAACTTTCACATACATGAGCCTGGTGTGGCCTGCTTGCATAATTCATTTTAAAAGATGAATTGTTGGTTCATCACATTAATGAATGAAGTCAACGCTGGCAGCAGCCAGGGACCCACAGTGTCCTAAGCCAACACCAGCCTGACATTTGTTTCTTTATGTGCTACAAGATAGTCAGCCATTGGATGGCCCTTTTTGACCAGAAGTTAATTTTGAAGATTAGAAGGCACAGGAAAATCATCATCAACTGTTCACCTCACTTCACTGCCTGTACAACCAATTCTGACCCATGCCATGAGGGAGCATTTATGCTAAGTGTTCCTCAAAGGGCTCCACCACCGTAAATCTCAGGTCTGCAGTCAGATTCCTGGCAAATGGGAGCCACTGCTAACACCCCACTGCAGTTCCCTCCCTGTGGGAGGGTTGGGACCAAATGACATGCTGCAATGTGTCTTCCATTAATGGCCAGTCCGTGTTGAACCATGGAGACTGAAGCGAGCAAGTGTCCCATTCTGGACTAAAAAAGTTGAGTCAACATAAATCCCAGGGGCCTCAGTTGCTGAAATCACCCAGGAAAGGAAACATTATTGATTTCTCATATTATCTAATTTCTGGGCACTGCCTATGGAATCACTCTGTCTCATTGAACAATAAAGTATATTATGAGAAAAACGAGGGATAGTCCCAGGGCTTTCCCCACTGCCTGTTTCCTTTTTTTATTATTATTGCCTTAGCAGTATTCATAGTTTGTGCCTCAAAGCCACCAGACAGGGTCCCACAAATCTCCCTGGCTCCTTGTGTGGGAGCCAGGCTGAGATGATATGCAGCCCTCCGGATGCTCCTAGTATCATCATTTTAGACCCAAACTGAGATATGATTTAGGAGGTCCCGATAAAACTGGGGATCATTGGCCTAATCGGAGTCATTTATCCTGTCTTGAGCTATCAAATCAGTACTCGTGGGTTGCAGGAAGGTGGGTGAGGGTGCTTTTTTCTGGTATATTTCACAATGATTACTTTGAAAAGAATCTCATTATGAAGTTCATGATCTCTACAGAGTATCTGAGTAGAACTTTTGTAGGAAGTAGCAGCTCCACTTAGCAGCTCCGTAGGTTGAGAATTGGCCCATCCTAAAAGAGGATTCATTTCTAAAAGCATGACTCCAAAATCAATACCTGCTCACTTGAATTAGAAGGAAAATGTAACCCTGCAAACGATGGCTCTGCCTAATTTGTTAATTCAGGAACATTAGAAAACAAGAAAGCATATGTACCAAGAGAAGAGTGGAATGTGAAAAAAAAAAATCCAAGGGAGAAATATGATAAAATTTGGATCACACTAAATCTATTTATGCTGAATGTTTTATTTTGTTGAAGTCGCATGTGAAAATAGCCATATTGAAATGATGAAAATCTTGTATTCAACTCATGTTAAGGGAAGAGAATGTTCTTTTGAAAGATTTTGCAGTAACATTTAAAGCAAGGAACTCATTATTCATAGAAAATCACAAAATGGTGGGAGAAGGAGGGCTTCACTTAGGAACCCTTCCCTGCTTGCTGCTGTTCCTACGTTAAATGAATAGCAAAGTCTCAAAATGTTGCATGCAGGCACAGAGACATTTTTTCATACTAAAGAAACATGACTTTTAACTGTGTAAAATGATTCCTTCCTGACAACGTTTAAATAGTGTGCCAGCCCACCAACAAAGCAGACTGACAGGTCGTGAACTGATGTGGTTCATCACCCTCCTGCAGAGGCTAAGTGTCTGGATCTTACCATACCACAGCACATCTTTGTTCCTTGATTTTATCTGGCACCTTGTTTTTTTTTTGTTTTTTTTTTTTGTTTTTTCTCTCTCTCTCTAGTTAAACAACCTAGTTGTCACTGGTGGACAAAGGGAAAAGAAAAGTATCATTATGCTTCATTTATTTTTAAAAAGTACCTGCTTTTTGGAACACAATTTGCAAAAATTATTTGAAATAGATTAACCTTTGAAATGATAATGACATAAAATTATATTAAGTAATTTTCCTAAAAAATAACTCATATTGAAAATAATGCATGACACCATCAACTTGAAACCCAACTTAGGATCTTGTCTAGATTCAGTTACTTCTGGGTGACTATTTGATACTCAGACTGTGTGTCTGTTTCACACCCAAAAGTTTACATGTTGTGGTCTCCTGACCTCCTGTGAATTTATAGGTCTACTTCTTAGTCTCTCTGTTAGCACTAGAAATGGAAATAACACAAGCTTGCCCTTCATGGCTGACCTTTCTGGGTTTCTCATCACTTTTATTTAAACCAGATATTAAAGATGAAAACTATAGTAGTGATGCACTCAGCTAGTGAGATAATTAGGAAGCACCATTTCCATAATTACTGTGTCACTATCTCTGGAGGGACATGAAAGCTTGTCCTGTCCCTTTAACAGGACAAGTTGCTAATCCCCTTAACATTTTTTTCCCTTTGGACTGATAATATTTCACTTTTTTTTTTTTTGCTTTGTAAAATATTCCTAAAGGGAAGCTTAAGCAATAATGCACAGATTATGGAAATGATGCTCATTAAGTAGAGGGCAAGATTTCTAGAAAGCCACAGAGCTGCTTCGAAACATGTAACCTCCATTAGAGGCTTCATTTGAATGTTTATTCATGGAGCAGTAAACGTTTATTATTATACATTTTATTGAAACATAAATTAAAGAACTGTAATTATGTGTATGGCAAACAGTAAAGCAATGTGCATTTGTCACAGAATGAGTAAGACAAGGAAAAATGCCATAATTGTTCCATTTGCATCCAAATCCTTTATTGTATACCCAACAGAAAAATACCCAGAGGGAATAACTCTGTGGATTAATGTTCTGATATGGTGTATAAAAAAAAACATATTCTAGATACTCTTTGTAGCAAAGAGAACATCCTAGAATTAATTTGTCAAGGTCACAAGCTATCCAAAGAAAGGGTGGGTTTCTTCTTTTCTCCTGAGAGAGAACCATAGTAACTCTTATTAAAGTTAATGCTGAGCAAAGAATACATCCCCTTGGCAGACCGTGCAAGGCTGATTGTTTTCAGGATGAGCTATTTGCTCCAGACACTCAAGCATATTTGAGGAGTTTTTAAAAAGCACTTATATGAAGCTGGAAAGACAAGACCTTCAAACTTACACTTTTGTAGAAAAAAAAATGCAATTGGAAAGAAAGTAATGTGCGATGTAATCATAATGGCTCTGCACGGGCCATATCCTTGTATGTGGAAGCAGAGGGAAAAGACAAGAGTGGCCAAAAGAATCTGTGTGTATGAGGTTTCTTTTTTTCTTTTTTTCTAAAACAACCTAACAAATTAAGAACAGTTTGTAATCACCTACCCACACATCCATCTATCCATCCATTCACCCATCCATCTACCAAGCATTTACATAATATGGAATGTGGGATTGGGGGAAGGAAATAATCAGGAGAAAAGTACAGTCAGGAATATTCCAGAGTTCCAGATTAATAGAAGAGAGGCACCTGGAATTAATGGTTCTTAACAGTACAAAGCAGTCATTGAGATGCCTACAATGAATCAGAAGACCCCTGGTGAGTCTGAAGGAGATGATGGTGGGCATTTAAACTGGCTCTTAAAAATTGGGAGGAAATGGGAGACAAGGAACAGGAAAGAAATGTCATACATAGGAAGAATCACTATGTAATTTTTCCTACCAAGGATACATACTGTAACACAACAACTACAACAACTGCTGATAAAATACAAGGGTGGTAAGTCCTTAAACATTCTTTGTATCTCTTGAAAATCATTTTGCTGGAATTGTCAGTAATGTACTCTCTCTGCTCAGCAGCAAACAGAACTCTTGCATGTGTGGATTAATGGGAAGACTTTTTTTTTGTCCTCAAATAAGTCTACCTGGAGTTTCATTTGTCTTGTTGCATGAGCAGACCCTATTGACATTAAAATTATCATATTTGCATGGTTTATCATGGTTTTATCAATATTGCTTGAGTTTGTCAACTTTTTAAAGGGTAGTGATTATACATCCTATTTTCTTCTTCCTGAACAGTTTTCTTTATTTATCTTAAGTGTTTGTTCATTTTCGAGAGAGAGACAGACAGACAGACAGACAGACAGAATATGAGCCAGGAAGGGCAGAGAGACAGAGGGACGGAAGATCTGAAACACGCTCTGTGCTAACAGCAGAGAGCCAGATGTGGGACTTGAACTCACAACCATGAGATCTTGACCTGAGCCAAGATCCAGCTGAGATCATGACTGAGCCACCCAGGCACCCCCTGAAAATGTTTTTCACAACCTGCTTCTACTCTAAACCAGAAGGTGTGGTTGGTTCTGAAGCAAGCCTTGCTAAATGTATCCTATTCTGAACCATCAACAACCCCAAAGCCTGTTTTTTTCTTTATGGGTGGATTCTGCCATACTTGCTTTGGTAAGTATTGGTTTGTAGTTCCAAAATACATGTCACTGGAAGTCCTCCTGCTCACAGGGCCTTGAGGACACCTTGAGGGCCCAGCCAACTCAAGAATAAAATTGGTAGTCTGTCAGAAGGCACAGGCACAGTGATGGTTTTTGACCCTCCTGTCAATGACTTCCTTCCTTTAGACTTTCAGCAATGCTGAAGCAACTGGTATGCCTTTTAGGAAACAGAAGAAACCCAGTGTTTTTCAGGTGTCCAGACTGCTCCAGTCAAGTTGAGAAACTTTAAGAAAAAAAATTTTTTTAAAAGCCAATTCAGTTAAAAAAACAAAAACAAAACAAAATACTTCCAGAATATGTGGAGACCCTGCAGAGTTTTTTGGCTTAACAATTGTGTTTTTAAGCCATATATCAATGGCGGTGCTCCAATTGTGAGTTATAATAATATATCATGAGAGGGACAGTGCTCTCATGATATATGGGTGCAGTACATCATCTAAGCATCATGGCTTTGATGATGTATGGCTCCAAACCACAATGAGAGTTTAAAGGAGCTTTTAGCGACCAGACAGCTTTAAATTTAAAATTTTCTAAAAATTAAGGTCTTTTCAAGTCAAATAAAAGCAAGATGCTGGAATCTCATGCTTTATAGAGTGTCACTGCACTCTGAGAGCCTGGGCATGTGTCTTTCCCTTTTGGCTTTAAGCTCAGAACATGAAAATAATGGTCAGGTTCTTCTTCAATTTCTCTTTCACAAGTACAGGTCAGAGAACTGAACAAACATGAGCAGGTGTCAATGCATCTGTTTTGCCAATCACTTTTCTCCCATCTTCTGCACCACAAGCAGGAGTAGCTTATCTCTAAAGCCAAGCACTGGATCATATGAGATTTCTCTTGTGTTCTTTGTTTTAAGGAGCCCTAATTCAGAACAAAATGAACAGATAAAAAGGAGAACAACTTCGTAACCCATCGCTCACAAAAGCAGGGCACACAGGAAGAAAACTTGCCTTTTCTATCATTTGTCTTTGTAAATAAAAGCCTTGATTGCAAATGGAAGAAATATATAGGTGACCGACATGCAGTGTTCACCCCAAGCAGGAAATGGGAGCTATTGCTTGGTTCCACCACCTTTCCTGTCTTCATGAGGTGTTTATAAAACAGTGATGTTGCGCAGCAGAAAGTACCTACGTTGTTTAAAAACCACTCGCTTTTGGGGGCAAGGAAATCACTATCAATTAAGAAAGCAGGTGCTGGAAGAACCTCTCCTCCTCTTTCTGTTTATAATCCTACTGCAATAAACAGAACAAAATGAGAAATCTTCCTACTGTTTGCATAATAGGCCCAAACAGGAACAGCAAGAGACAATTACATTTCAAGTGGCTTCTTCCATTTTCCTTTACTAAGAATGGCAGTAGAGTGACTGCCATGTGGAGAGAAACATCTGGGCATGAGGAGTTAACACAGTCCCCTTCCCATTATTTTGCCTCCAGTCTTTCATTGCTTTCGCTTCCTCCACAGATTCAAATTCTCAAATTACTATAGATTTTCGATGTCCACCTTCTACTCCTCCCAGACTTCCAAAAGGCAAAACATCCTGTTTCCACCAATTAGGAATTCCTCCCCCCCTTTTTTTTTTTTGTTTCAAAAAGAAGTTCTGGGCTTCTCCACCCCCTCCTATTCAAGTAGCTTAACTATAGAATCTGGATAACAAAGAGGGGGACTAAATGCATCATCCATTATTCTGAGGCTGTTAGTTGAATGTTATGAATGAGGGACACCTGGTGTCTCTAGAAATGTTGGTTATGTCATCACTTTTTTGGAGAACCCCTTAAATTTAATCCACTTCTCTTCTATAAAGATAACACTGACACATCACTTAATTATTATTAGCTTTACTTAGACATCAATTGCACTATCACACCATTCATCTATCCATTTAAAAAAAATTAATGTTTATTTATTTTTGAGAGGCAGAGAGGGGGAGGGGTAGAGAGAGTCAGAGACATAGAATCCGAAGCAGGGTCTAGGCTCTGAGCTGTCAGCACAGAGCCTGACGTGGGACTCGAACTCACCAACCACAGGGTCATGACCTGAGCTGGAGTCATAAGCTTAACCAACTGAGCCACCCAGGTGCCCCTCATCCATCCATTTTTAAGTTATTATCAGTTATAACATGAGCTACCATTCCCATGAGAACAGTTGATGCTAATAATGGCACACAGAGCTGTAGATGTATTAGCACATCCAAAGTCCTAAGAAGTAGAAACTCCTACCATCTCTATTTTTCTACATGAGGAAAGTGGGGGGCTTTCTGAGGAACACATAAATGGTCCAGGGTCACCCAATTTATCATAGTGGCAGAGCTGAAATTATAAGGCAGGTTGAGGGGATGTCATATCCATCTAGCTACTCCATTGTCCTTCCCAACTGAACGACTAGTATTTGGGTGAATGTATGTCTGGGTTTATTTGGAACAGCTCAGAGTTAGGCCTATTGTCCTAAACAGGCCAGTGCAGTGTGAATAGTGCCTTCTTTCACTCTTAAAAGCCCCACTTTAGACAATAAATTATATGGCCCCCTAACTAGTAGCATGCTTCATGCTGGGGAATCTTACTTGTGCTGATTTGAAGTATTGTCATCTGCCTCTCCTGGGAAGACAGAGAAAGAGGCTGGCTCTCAGGAAAGTCCTTCTAACAGGGTGGCCTGCTGGCTCTGTTCAGGTGCTTGCTGCCATTTATGCATCTTCTTTGGAGAAATGTTCCTACTTTGCCTGTTTTTTAGTTAGAATTTTGTCTTTCATTAAGTTTTCATAGTTCTTTATGTGTCCTGGATATAGTGCCCAATCAGATATATGATCTACAAAAATTTTCTCCCATTCTCTGAGTTGACCTTTCAGTTTCTTGATGGTATTCTTTGGAGCACATTGTTTTAAATTTTGATGATGGTCACCCTCTTCCACTTTTAAGGTGACCCTTGTGGTCACCCTGAGCCCAGGTGGAAAATCCAAGATCACCCATACTTTTCCTATTTTAAGGGCAACTGGTTAGCAACCTTAATCTTTCTGTAGCCAATTTCACCTTTGCCATGTAACAACTTATGCACGAGTTCAGGGATTAGGATGTGGATTTACTAGAAGGGTAAAAGTATCTCTGCCCATTACCTGCAGTGGTTTTTTGTTATTCTTTAGAATCAGATTTGCATTCTAAGGTCACTCATTGATCTGAGGGAGGGGGTTCATGAGGGAGCAGCTGGTGGCGGCAGGACCCTAGTTATGGAGCAGGGTAGCTCTCTAGCCTTCACTGCCCTTTCTGCTTGCTTGTATCCCTTAAAACCAAACTGCACTATATTCTGACAAGGGCAAAAGACACCAGTATGATAACACCCACCATCCTCAGGTGAATATGAGGTAAAGTAGATGTGTTCAAAAGGATGGAAGGAGAAGTGCCTTAGTGCAAAAGAAGTAGGACTTATAAAAATGTTGTCAGGGTATTAAAACTCAGCTCCCACACTTGGAGAAAAAGCTAGAGATAACAGGGCTTTTAAAGCTAAAATGTGCTCAAATGTGTGAGCCAGGAAAGGGTGAATCTACTGCTTGGTACAAATTACTTAAATTTAATACATGAGTGGAAGAAAAGATTTGGCATTGAGCAACTTAGTTTATATTATATTAGGGATGGCTCCCAACTAGGAACGAGTAAGGTAAAAATGGAGCTCAGGAGATGACACTGTTTTAAGTGAATTAAAGTTTCTAGGGAAAGGCCACTTGTATTCTTTGATGCCCAAAGGACTTGCAGATGTGATCAAAGACATTACTGAGAAATCATGGAGCTTGAGAGCCATAGCAAAGGGTTGTCCTTATATCTGGTACGAATATTTGGTAGAAGCAGGGTGGTCTCCTAAGAGAAGGTGTCATGGCAGTCTTGGATTCAGATTTCAGCTCTTGGTCACTCTCTGCAGGAGCTTGGGCAAGTTGCTTAACCTCTTGGGGTCTATTTTGTCAACTGGAAATGATAAATGTATTTATTAATTACCTCTTGGGAGTATTTTTTATGTTTATTTATTTTTGAGAGAGAGAGAGAGAGAGAGAGAGAGAGAGAGAGAGAGAGAGAGAGAGAGAGCATGAGCAGGGGAGGGGCAGTGAGAGGGAGACACAGAATCTGAAGGAGACCACAGGCTCCAAGCTGTCAGCACAGAGCTCCTTGCAAGGCTCAATCCCACAAACTGTGAGGTCATGACCTGAGCTGAATTCAGACACTTAACCTAATGAGCCACCCAGGCGCCCCATCTCTTGGGAGTATTGTAAGACTTCCCTGAAAGGATATAAATCATCCCAGGGACTGGCATGTAGTGAGCTTTCAATAAATGCTAATGACAATTTCTACTACTAAAGATAATAATGATAATAATAATAATAATAATAATAATAATAATAATAATAATAATTGTAGAAATTAGTAGGCTTAGGAAACTTAAACCAGTATTTCCCAAAGAGTGATTTTCTTCCTCCTCTGCAGATACTGCTATTGATTTCTTTGCAAGACTCCTTTTCCTTGGAAAGTTTTCTGTGCTTATGTCTCTCCCTTTCTTCACCTTTCCCTCTCTCCTAAATCCACTTCAGTTTTGTTTTGTTTTTTTAAATAATAGCTTTGGGGCTCCTGAGTGGCTCAATAGGTTGAGTGTCCAACTCTTGATTTTGGCTCAGGTCATGATCTTGCATTTCATGGGTTTAGGCTCCACATCAGGCTCTGTGCTGACAGTGCAGACCCTGCTTCGGATTCTTTCTCTCCCTCTCTCTCTCTCCCCCTCTCCTGCTCATGTTCTCAAGAGAAGGAAGGAAGGAAGGAAGGAAGGAAGGAAGGAAGGAAGGAAGGAAGGAAGGAAGGAAGGAAGGAAGGAAAGAAAAAGAAAGAAAGAAAGAAAGATAATTAAATAATTAAATAAACTTAAAAAAATAACAGCTTTATTTATTGAGGTATAATCCACATACCATAAAAAGCACTCTTTTAAAGTGTACAGTTCCATGTTTTTTCTAGAATATTCACAAAGTTGTGCAACCATCATGACTATCTAATTCTGAAATATATTCATCTTCCCCAAAAGACACCTCATGCCCATTAGCACTTACTCCTTGTTTTTTTTTTTTTTTTTTTTCCTGGAAATTGCTAATTTACTTTCTATCCCAATAGATTTGCCTATTCTGGACATTTCATACATGGAATCAGACAATATCTGGCCTTTTATGTATGACTTCTCTCATGGACTGTAATTCATTTAGCATAATTCTTTGACTTAGCAGTTCTTCATTCCTTTTTATGGCTGAATCATGTTCTATTACCTGGCTATACCACATTTGTTCATGCATTCACTACTTGATGGGCATTTGGGTTGTTTCCCCTATTTGACTATTATGGTTAATACTTCTATAAATATTCATGTGCAAGTTTTTGTGTGTCCATATGTTTTCATATCTCTTGGGTATATACGTAGGAATGGAATTTTGGGTTCTATGAAAACCCTGTTTAACTTTTCGAGGAAGTGTGGAACTCTTTTTCCAAAGCAGTGATGCCATTTTATGTTCCCGCCAAAAGTGTATGAAGGTTTTAATTCTCTATATTCTTGCCAACAGTTGTTATTGTCTTGCTTTTTATTTTATTTTTTTAATTGCCATTCTGTTGAGTGTGAAGCAATATCTCAGTGTGGCTTTGCTTTCACTAATGACTAATGATGTTGAATATGTTTTTAGCTAAGTGTTTATTTCCTCAGTTTGCAGCACTGACACTGATGATTATACCCTCCTTCTTAAAATTCCTTCCTCCCTCAGTTCTAACATTTACCCTCTCCTGATTTGTCTCTTTCCTCAGTGTATCCTTAACTTTAGTCCATTTTCTTTTTTTCCCAAACTTCAAATTTTTAAGTGTCCCAATTCTGAATTTTAAGCTCTGCCCACTATATTTTTTCCATAACACTTATCTTCACCTGAAATTAAATTGTAGATTTATTTACTTGTTTATTGTCTGCATCACCCATTGGAATGTAGCTTCATGGGGGTGGGGACTTGTTAATTACTATATTCCTGGTTCCTAGAATGGCACCTGGTTATAAATATTTTTACATGAATATCTATTAGAAAATGTAAATAGATATTCTATAAATAAGGACCTGAGATCTCCATTATTAAATAAGTTTCTTGGTTGCGATTGAACATATTTAATCAAGTGTATATAATGTGGTTCTTCTCAGATACCTTAATATGCTAATAAGCATTGTGAAATTTTACTTGACCATGGTAACTCTTTTGGTGTAGACCAGGTTATGGATTTTCTGAAGTATTCTTCTAACTCAAGTAGCTAAACTGCTTGAAACTCTAGCAAAATTTAAACTCTAGTGAAAAATAAATCCTGGCACAACTTTGGAGTGCTTTATCAATTAGAAGTTTTTCTGGCACTTCAAGAAGTAAGTTGTGATCACCAAGGCTCAATATGAACTCACCAAGGACAGGTTATGTCAAAATATCCCGATGTGTCTGTGTTGTCCACAGGGTTTTGTTTGTTTTTTTATCAGAGTGCCATTCTACCAGAAGGCCATGGCAATGGCATTTCTTCACAACAGTGAGGTTTTGAGCTGGCTTTATCATGATTTCCCTCTTCTGAGGAGTTGAGTGGGTTGTCAGGATCTTGAGATCAGTCTGTCACTTAAGAATTTATGTCAAGATATCAGGCTGGGTAGAGTGAGGTCTGTGCCCTTGGGAAGAATCACCTACATAGTGAGCTGTTTGTTGTCATCAGTGTCACAGTACATTCCAAGTGGTTACCAATGATCAAGCATGGCATTTCCAGGACTGGGTGATAACAGAACTTATGGAGTAGCCCTGAACACTAAATCTAGGCAAGGAAGGTAAAGAAAAGCAGGTATGGATGGACCTGGACCCAGGAGGCTCCCCTAAAAGAATAAATTCATAGCCAGTCGTATTTCATTAGTGCATAACAACAGACATATCCCTAAGGATAAGGGATGACCAGAGCGCAGGAAGCCAGGGGAACATTTACTTATTGGTGTTCCATAATGCAATAGGGCAGACAAAGCAGTGAGTGACTGTGATGCCTCTGGTCACATTTGGCAGGAAAGAGGTCAGGAAACGGATGGACAGTCTAATCAAGTGCTTCTCAGACAGTGGCCCTGAACCAGCAACACCGGTATCACCTGTGAGTTTGTTAGAAATGCACATTTGGGGCCCTGGTGTCTCACCAGGCCCAGGTGCATGCTCAGATTTGAGCACCTGCAGTCAAAGCAAGAGAGACAAGCTCTAGCAGCAGACGAACTAGAACGATGCCCCATTCAAGGAGCTTCTTAAATATCTTCCTTGCTAGCATGGGATCTGGTCCCTGAATGTGATCTCTACTTGGTCTGAAGGTTAAAAACAATGATAATGAAAATACATAAAAAAATAAAAGTAGTACTGCTGTAGCGACATGTGTTGAGTACTAATTATGTCCTAAGCAGCATGCTGAGCACAGGCTTAGCTTTGATCCCTCTTAATAACTAAGTGAGGTAGAGACTGTTGCACTCTCTGCTGCAGCTGAGGACACGGAGATATAGGCCCTTTTGAGGCAGGGGCTGCAGCTAGTAAGTGGTGGGTCCAGGGTTTGCATTGGGTAGTTTGCACAACACTGGTCTGGTTATTATACATACAAGGTTGTGTAATACCTGGTTATTACACATACAAGGGAGATGTTGCGTGGGTGGTTGGATGGAGTGATGGATAGAAGAAATGAGGATAAGGGAGCAGGGAAGAAAGGAAGGAAGGAGAACAAGAAGAAAGAAAGGAAAGGGGAAAGAAAGAAAGGTGGAAAGGAGAGCTGCAGGTGTGGGAAGCAAGGTTTGAGTGAAGGCTCCTTCTAAGATGGGCTATTCCCTTACATTGTGGCACTTTTCTGGTCTCACTTTGAAGTCAGCCAGCCTGTGTCCTTCAGCACGCTTCAGCCTGGGCACATCCTCCTTTGTTTTCTCCTAACACTGTTTCATGGGTAGTCTGCAATTTATTTTTCCTTATTTGTTGATTCTTCTTGTCTCCCTATACTCACACAGTCTTTGTAACTTAAGTATACGCTCACCCCAGTTGCTGAGCAATCTGTGACTGCCTTCATTGTTGACTGGAGAATATTCTGGCAATAACATGTCCTTCTTTGGGGACGATGTGCTCTGGGGCTGACATGAAGCTTCTCTGTGTTCATTCACCTTGGACCACCTTTTTCCCTGCCTCTGCCTTAATAGCATATCATTTCCCCCTCCTTTTGCAGCAAAGCCACAGAGACACTTAATCTCCCATTCTCCAGAGGCCCTTTGGAAGCTCAGAGCCTGAACTCCATAATCAAGAAGGGGTGGGCGTGATCAGGGACAAAGTTTGATTCTTTGTCAGCTTCTCTGCATTTAGGCTTTTCATTTTCACGTTCCTCCGCACGGTTTGTAATAAACACAAGAACATAGCTCAAGGGCAGGAATGAGGTTTAACTTGAGCAGAGGTACAATAGAGGCTATTTGGAAAGTAAAACTTTCAAATGGCAGTTTAGCCTTGAAGAATATATTGAATTAGATATGCGGTGTGCCTTGATTCATGATCTCTGCATAATAGCATTGCTATGTATATTACCAGGGTGCTTTCATAGACTGGAGACACGGGCTGTTTAATAGATCAGCCTCACAGAATGAGCCAAAACACTCATGAAGAGCATGGGAGCAAGAGTCACAGGACCTGGATTCCTGCACTGACTCTGCCGCCTCCCATGGGGTCTTGACTTTCCTGGGAATAGCTTTCCTCATCTGCAAAGTGGGTGTCAGAGTAGAACTTGCCTCATGGGATTATTCAGAGCAGTAAAAGAGATAAACGCTAAGCACAGAGTGTTCTTACCATAGTAAGTAAAACTTTAATAAGTAAGGACTATTTATATTACTTTCATATGATTTTTATTTAGAAACCTTGATTCTAAAACATGGTGCACACTCTTTAATACCTTCATTTATTTGCTTTTTACTTAACACAATTCTTTCTTAGCCAATTCTTATTTCTTGTCACTTTCAGAGTAACTATGGTCACCTTTTAAACCATGCTGTCACTTGAAAGCCCTGGCTAAATACAACCAAGACTGACAACTATGAATAATTCCACATACCCCCTAAAACACTCTGGCATTTCACTCAAATTCTCATATATGCCGCCAAGTTGTTCTCTCTTGTTTTGTGCCTCTCTGTTCTCCACAGATTTCAGATACAGTTACTGAAGGTGAACATCATCTCCCTCTGAAAAATAATCCAGCAGGAACCAATGTTGAGTAATTGGGCGTCATAGGAGCATCACTGTCAAGTCTAGAAATATACGAGGAGATAATCACATTTCATTTTTTTTTCTCTTGAACGTTTTTAGCATGTTCACGTCCACGTTCTTCCAAGGAAGGCTGGAGACTTTCACAGGAATGACAGCGTCTATGATGAGGTGGGTCTGTTTTCTCTGATCTTACTATTTGATCACAGAGGCTGTCAGTATGATGAAATCAAGCTGATGAACCAGGTGTCACCCTGGATATATGGTCTTAAGTGGGATTCCACCCCATATGACTTGGGAAGTGGCAGTAGAAGCCAAGGAACCAGGAATGACCATTATGGGAATCAAAGACAAATGAAACATAGTGATTTTCCTTTTCAAAGTAAATGTGGCAGAAACCAAGTGTCTTTGTGATTTCTGCCCTATCATTTACGAGGACACTAAATATTGCCTGGAAATATGGCCCAGAGTCTCCATTGGAGAAAATCGGTAGTGCTGCCAACCAATGGAAATCAAGCTGATTCATATATTATTTTTTTTAGTCAAATACTATTTAATTTAGAGATGCTTTGGAACTCAGCTTGTCTCTCCTAACATTTATCCAAAGCAAAACTTTGAATTATTGTTACCCGAAACCAGCTGGTTTGAATGAGTGCTGCCCATGTATCATAAACATTTTAGCAGTTAATTGACTTCTGGAAATTTCCATTCAGACACAGAAATGTGAAACCTCTACAAAGACGAAGTAGCAAGGTGATCTGGTCCTAGGACCTCATGTACCTGAGAAATTTCAGGGGTCTGTCTCACTCTGTGGGGTACGTCGCCTATAAGGGTTATTCTGATATAAAATATTGGAAGATAATTTCAGTTTAACTACCTGTTGTAGCCAGTGATGGGCAAGTATTTTCCCCAAATGATCATGTGGCAGTGGTGCCCTAAGATGCTTGGTTGGAAAGGGTTTTGATGCTTTTCTGGATGAAACAAAGACAAATGTTGTGATTGGTTAACAATGTCGACCACAGATGTCAAAGAAGAAAGAGGTGCCATTTTTGTCACCTATTTGACACTCCTGTTCTAAACCATGGAGAGCAATGTTTAAAATACATTTTTAAAACTTTGGTTGTTCATCATGTGGCTCTATCCCTATGTTTATCCCCACCTGGTTTTATATTTTTAGGGTTTTATTTTTTTGTATTTATGTGTCATTTAAAAAAATTATAGTATTTCTTGGCAATAACTGGTATTAAAGTGGCTACCCAGACCCTGACAATAAAGACTGAGGGGCCATCAGTTAATAATGAGACTTACAATTAATTTTTCTGGGGTCTATTAGATTCTTTGTGGTGACTGATGATCATGCTTTTGGGATGTCCCTCACTATACTGTGCTTCCTGTTTTTTCCAAGAGCTGCAGGAGGAATGTGCAGGGTGGAAATGCTCTAGTGACTCGTCCCTAAGTACTGGTTTTTGGACCAGTTGCTGCAAATCTCATTTCTCCAGAGATACCATCCCTAGAGAGTCTGACCCAGTAGATTGCAGAGGCATACTGAAATCAGAAGTTATGAGAGCATAAGAAAGTGCCCAGGAGATTCTGATGCATGGCCAGGTTTGGGAATAGTCTCTCTCCCAAATTTGTGCTTTCTCAAAGTTATATCCTATAATATTGTAATTTGAACTCATTTTCGTTAGATGTGGAATGTGACTTGGAGTTAGTAAGGGCTTAGTTTGCATTGGAAGAAAATCAGAATTATGGAGTAATTATAAAGAGATGCCTTTTAAAAAAATATGAGTACTGATCATATTAGCATAAACTAAGGTTAATAAAATGTTGCCAAGTACAGGCTATTTTAATGAATAAATTAGCACATGATTTATATACAAGTGAATACTGCTAAAGTGTTATTAAAAGTGCTTGAAAACACTGTTTTCTTGGGCTGAACTGTCACCTTGAAATCTTATTTATATTCTGAATGCATTCATGACAGGAGCTATGGGGCTACATTTCAGCCCAGTTCGAGGCACGATGTCCAACACTGAGGTTGGTGTGTGGCCTTTCTCTCCTTCCTTACTCTTTTGCCCTTGTGGGCCTGCTCTCACAGCATCTCTAGCCCCAGAGATGAGGCAGCACATATTCCTGCCTCCTACCTATTTGGAGAAGCATCTCAAGAGAAGGAATTACTGTAAGAGTTCTCTTCTTTTCTTTTTTTCAATTAACCAGTAAGTCGCATGCAGTATAGACAATACCCACTAAGGGAGATGGTGGCATGAAATTATGAAGAGATTGAACTTCGGGCATCAGAAGAGTGAGGTTTAAACCCAAGTGCCACCTGCTAATTTTGTGACCTGGGACAAGTCACTCAAGCTCTGTTTTTAGTTCTCTTATCTTTAAAATGGAGCTAATCCCTTCAAAAGACTATTATATGAAATATATGACACACTGTACTTGAAGAGCTTATTGCAGGAATTGGTACATACTAGGCATCTATTAATAGGTAGGTGTTTCTCTTCTTATGATCATTACTTTTGTTTTTAAAAACTTAGCATTTCGTGGGTAAATGAAGAGCTTGGATTCGAAGTCAGGTCATTGGATGTTTCCATTCAACACTCTTTTCAAGGGTCAGATTTCCAATTTTCTCTCTACCTTTAACTGCTTTTTCTCAGATTCATCTTCCTTTTTATACAAAAATATGGTTTGAGTACATAATAAGATAATGTCTTGAAAGTGGCACAGGCAGCATGAAGCATTGCACAAGCATTATTGGTACAAGAGATAATGTACATTAGACTGAATGATCTTAATCAGGAATGATAGAGTGATGAAGTACAGCATTCTTTATGCTGATGGGGGCACTCACTCTAGATTATGCATTTGTCATGGAACTACAACAAACAAACTGCCATGAAGGGTAGGGAGTAGGGAACAGGGACAGCAGAAGACTGAGCTTGATAAAATGTAATTGTGTTCCTACTGCTGTGGAAATAGAAAATGATACCTAAAGAAACCTTAGGTTGTAAATTGGCTAAGAATATGGTGTTCTCCCTGGGCGCTGTTTTAGGAGAGATGGTGACAAGCTGGAGAGGGTTCACAGCAAGGTGATTGGGATAGCAGAGTCTGGACACAGTGATCTGGGGAGTAGTTGAAGGTGGGGATATTTTGTTTAGAAAAAGGAAAACTTGCAGAGGGAAGACAGTGACAGAGTCCCTGTTTGTAAATATATGAAGGGCTGGTACGTGGGAAAAGTATTAAATGCTCTGTGTGACTCTGGGAGTTGGGGGAGGGGAGATTTGGGACTTTTAGGCTAAAAGGAGCCAGATATCAGCGCCACATAACAACAGATCAAATTGAAAGAAAGTGATAAACATTTTTAGTACCGTGTGTGTGTGTGTGTGTGTGTGTGTGTGTGTGAAGGGGGGGGGGGGTGGAGCTTCCCTTTCCTGGATCTATGAAAGCACAGATGGCCATGATTCTTCAGGTGAACATCTACATCCAGTCCTTGGAGGGACCACTTAGTTCTATGATTCCTATCTTTACAAATCTGACCCATTGGATGATTACCTTTATTTTTAGGTTAGGCAAGTTCTGTAACAAATAGTGTGAGGTATTCTTGTTGTTGTTAATATTACAGCATTTGGGTCACTGACTAATAAAACAAACTTTTTGTGTTGTTCATAGAAATACATGTATAGCTCACCTCTGACTTGTGTGAGACCATACTCTATTGATTTTTCTCTTTCTCAGCCTGCTTCCTACTTTTTCCTCCAGTCCATTGTTGCATATTGATGGTCCATGGGCTCTGCTCACCTCCTGATATGTATTTTATTTTGCGTGCCAAGTATTTCTTAATGAGTCTGAATGCTTTTAGGTATGTCACACATTCTTCAGGTCCCTACATTTCCCACAAATCCCTGTCTCTTACCAAGCCTTGCTTCACATGTTTATGATACGTGTCTGGCCACTGAAGGCATTGGATTTTGAGAGATGCCCATTTCTTGGCCTACTCCTCTTCTTTCTACCACTCAAATGTTACTATTCTACAGGATTGTCTGTCTAGTCCACTATGCTTGTCACTTCTCTACAACCTCTGTTTTACCTCCTTGGTTACTCATGTAGTGCTATGGCCCTGGGAGTTTGTCATCTTCAGTGCATCCTGAAATCTCATTCTCTCTCCCCGCTTGCTTTTGTCAAACAGATTATTCTTGTTCCTACCTCAGGGCCTTGGCACATGTTGTTTTCTTTGCCTCTCGCCTCAAGTGACTTCATGTCTTCATCCAAATCTCAGCTCAAATGTCATCTCTTTGAAGAGTTCTTTTCATCGATCACCCCAACCCATCTAAGATAGATAATCTCTTATCCTCTCTGCAGAAATTCTATTATTATGTTTATTTTCTTCTTAATAGTTACCACATTTGAAATAATTTATTAGTTTAGTATTCAGTGCCTGTGTTCCCAGCTGCACTGTAAAGACTTGGGAACAGGGACCTAATCTGGCATAGAGGAGGTCTTCAAGAAATATTTGTTCAATGAATGAGTATATGAGGGAATGAGGTGTTGAACTAGAAGAATTTGACATTCCCTACTAGTCCTAAGGTAATTTAAAAGGAGAGCACATCTTGATTTTCAGGGGATCAACTTATTAACTCGTAGCTACATTGGGTAAGATTCTGACATGGTGATGTCAGCCATTTGAGGTTAATCTAATGGAAGACTTATGGAACAGGATCTATTGGTCAGAAATCAATGTGCACACAGCTTCATGTTGTTGCACATCAGAAAGATGGTGAGTAATTATAAACCTCGTATGATTGCTAAGCAAGTCTGGTGGATCAAAACAAGTCATGTGTCAAAGTTAACTTGTCTCACCCAAAAAGCTAGACTTGCGTGTCTGTAACAAATACAGATGTGAGATTTGCCAAAAGCAGCCTTGAGAGTTCTCTTGCTTTCATTTTGACCTCGACTATCATCTCTTGAGATTATCATTATCTGTTCTTCCTCCAGCTTTCTGTCCTGGATTTGTCTTTGTGCATTTTGTTCACTAATGTATCTTCCCAGTTTCAGAGAATGAGTCTCCTTCCACTCCCTCAAAACTGAGTTCATATTGCACCCATTCCAAGACAAAATTTTTATTATAAAGCCCTTTCTGTGTTGTTTTCCATGCAGATCTTATTTGTCCGTTGCTCCCAAACCCTTTCTATATCTATGTTCTTGAAATTTTCATGAATTATATGAGGCCTTCTCTGAACTCAGTGGGCCCTCCATTATCTTGACAAGTTGATGAAGATTATGATAATGACATAAATGGGTCCTTGGTTAAAAGAGAACATACAGCTAATGTGGGGGAGGGAAATGTCCATTGCCTAATGCCATGGTACATCATCTCATTAACTCTGTAAGGCTTACCCTAGCTGCGTCCCAAATAAGCAACTCTCATAACTGTATTAGACAATTCATCAAATGTTTATGGGTGACATTGAATGGTTGTGATTGTGCACTGTATATAAAACCCATTACTGATGAAGGAAGTGACTATTATTAAAGCAAATGGGAATAGCAATCAGCAATTGGACAATTCAACCATGAATTTCATAGACAGAGCAACTGTAGGTTCAAGCATGCCACAGGAAACAATTGCTTGGCTTAACACAATGCATGAGCAAAATCAATTTGCTAAAATGCAGGTCATTTGGCCCTGAGGGCTGGAGAAAACTATTATATTGCTGATAATATTTATTGTTGAACTTGGATCTCTTTCACACACCATTTGACAATGGGCTCAAAGTCCATGGGTCCCCAGTTGACTCCAAAAAGGAAGGAATGTTTCAATGAGACAGTTAATTAGCTTTTTTTCTTCTGGGTTCAATGATGTCTTCATACTGAGGAATGCTTTTTTGACTGAGAATTTTGGAATGAAAATTTGGTTACCTCTTGCAAAGAATAAAACAAGAACTCCATGGGTTCTAAATTCATGAAAACCTAAAACAATCTTAAATGCTTAATTGAAGCATAGTAAACATATAGTATATTAGTTTCAGGTATATGACAGAGTGATTTGAGAATTATATACATTATGAAAGGCTCACCATAAGAAATGTGATTATCATCTGTCACCATAGAAAGGTATTATAATATGAGAACTTCTAGCTCGAAGAATCTTTATGTGATATAACCAACAAATAAATATATAATTTAATTATCTTTGACATCAAATTCTCCCTGGTTGGATCTCCAAATTCTCTTTGGCTACCTATTTTATTGATAAGAAAATTTAGTAGACATCTGGTTTACCCTTTCCTATGTCAGATTATTACTCATTTAAATCTTCCTGTCCCTTGGAAGAGAGGAATGTCAGACTAGGAGAGAAGTATTCATCTGGTTACAAATTATTTCTTCCCATTTTTCCTAGTAGAGATAATAATTTGGGGAGTATACAGTTCAGATTAATTACCACATATGAAATGTTGAGAAGAATGCAGGATTATAATGGTGGTGATGGCGGGGTGGGGCCTCCAGAGAGAATCACAAAGTCATTGGATACAAGACTGTGCTGACAGCTCAGAGCCTGGAACCTGCTTCAGATTCTGTGTCTCTGTCTCTCTCTCTGCCTCTCCCCTAGTTGTGCTCGCTCTCTCTCTCTCAAAAATAAACATTAAAAAAAATTTTTTTTAAAAAGAGAGGACAGGTATCTACAGGATGTACCTCAAGGCAAAGGATGCCACCTCTATGGTTTTTCCTGGCGTTGGCTTTGAGGACTGCCACCCTGTGTCAGTTTTCTCAGCATTACTCTCCTCTCCATTTAAATATGTTCAATTGCATATTCATGAGAAATAAGCAGCAAAAAGGTAACCACATGCCATTCTATCCATCATATCAAAGTAAGACCACTCCATGTTTTCTCAATAAGGCTTTGTTGTGCAGGGTCTGTTCTGCCTTCCACAGTGAATCTTCTCTCCAAACATATATATCCTAGCAGAAATCTGTAAAATTATGCAGCAGGCAAGTGCCTGCTCTATGAAGTCCTTCTCGCTGAGATACCTCCGTCACACTTGTGCTTTCAGTCACTCAATGCTGCAGTCAGACCTCCACTAGCATCAGTAATTGAAGATTGGATCATTTATATAATTTTTATTTTTTTAAAAAAATTAAGGTTTATTTATTTTCAGAGACAGAGAGAGACAGAGCGTGGGGAGAGAAGGGGCAGAGAGAGAGGGGGACACAGAATCTGAAGCATGCTCCAGGCTCTGAACTGTCAACATAGAGCCTGATGCAGGGCTTGATCTCATAGACTGAGATCATGACCTGAGCCAAAGTTGGACTCTTAACCGAATGAGACACCCAGGTGCCCCAATTTTTTAATTTTTAAATTAGGTTTATATTCAAGGTTCTTGACTTAACTATAAACAGTCGCTTACTAAGAGTGTCCAAAAAATTTTAGTAACCTTGGAGACTATGGTCCACTAAAGAAAACTATCTCACATAAGAAATTTTTCCATATCTATTTTTTTTGAGGGTTGAAAGTATAGGGGAAAAGGATAGGAAAAATTATTGGAGGAATAAATTATGTACAGAAATGGACAAGTATAGCAAGAGGAAAAGAGATATGAATTGGGCATTGACGCTTTTGTACCAGTAAAAATTATAATGGCCTCAAAGAAAAAAAGTCCCCAAACATTTCACTTGATGTCTCTTTTGTTATTATTATTTTTTAACATTTATTTTTGAGAGAGAGTAAGTGGAGGAGGAGCAGAGAGAGAGGAACAGAGGATCCAATGTAGGCTCTGTGCTGACAGCAGCAAGCCCGATGTGGGGGCTCAAACTCACAAACTGCTCACAAACTGCAGGATCATGATCTGAGCCAAAGTCGAATGCTCAACCATTTGAGTTGTGCAGGTGCCCCTGACTTGATCTCGCTGTTAAAGATGAAAAGCAAAATAAGCAAGAATTAAGGATGAAAGAAAGGTAAAAACTAATATAATTTTAAAGCCCCAAAGCATTGGATTTTTTTTTTTTGCTTTCAGTTATCAACTGTCATTTTTTAGACAAAAGAATGATATACTTAATTATAATAATCTTTATGAATAAGTCTTATTACCCCTTAGCTTGCAGCAGGACCTATTCTTTGAATCTATCACGTGTCACATTCCAGCAGAGAAGAATACTAGGCCTCCAAGTTACCTGCTTCAGAAAAAGCACACGGGGCCCTGGAAACATAGCCTGGCTTTTGGAATCCCAGCCTGTGGGCCCAAAATGTAGCCTTACCTGTGTCATCATCAGATCATATCTATTACAACATTCCCAGTCTGTACTTTGCACATTGTGTATTAGAGAAGCACCGCCCAACAGAAATATAATATGAGTTAATATGTAGTTACAAATGTTTCAGTAGTCACATTAAAACTAGTGAAATGAAATTGGTGAAATTAATTTAATGATACAATTTTTAACCCACTGTAACCAAAGGTTATCATTTCATCATGTAACTAATGAAAAACCTTATTAATGAGATATTTACATCCTCTTTTTGTATGAGTCCTTGAGATCCAATATGTGTTTTATATTTCCAGCACATCTCATTGAGACTAGTTCCACGTGGCTACTCTAGTGGCTACCAAATTGGACAGTGCAATTTCAGAGCTTTTTAAATTTTAACAACTTCATTTGTTTTCATAAAGTGCAACTTAATGCAAAACCTCTTAATTTTTTCACCCTGGCCCTCCATATCCAGAGGATAATAATTTATTTTTCCTGCTCCTTAAAATCAGAAGGTAACACAAGAAATATGGCATCAAACGGTTGACTTAGGTCCTGTCATCCCTAATCAAATGTTTTGTGGAAGTTTTAACAGTGAAATGATCTGAAAGATGACCAGGTGGTTTCTTCTATACAGATTCTACATTCTTTTATTTTTTTTTAATGTTTATTTATTTTTGACAGAGAGAGGGAGAGATAGAGAGACAGAGCATGAGTGGGGGGTGGGCAGAGAGAGAGAGAGAAAGAGAATCTGAAGCAGGCTCCAGGCTCTGAGCTGTTAGCACAGAGCCTGACACAAGGCTCCAGCTCACGGTCCGCAAGATCATGGCCTGAGCCGAAATCAGATGCTCAACCGACTGAGCCACCCAGGAGCCCCAACATTCTTTTTAAATTTTTTTTAATTATCTTTTTGCTAATTTCACCAGGGATGTTCACAAAATAATCCATGAATTTTGGAGGACAGGGGAACCACTGTTTTGATTATTGTTTCTTCAGGCCATTAATCCTTTATGGGTGGTCCAAACACCAATTAGTCATGTGGTCATACTTTTTTCCAATTTTGAAAATAAACCCATTAACTGTATTTTTGAGGCACTGTCAGGCTTAAAGCTGGGGACTCCAGATCCAGATTGGTTGTTTCTCACCTCAATTTCCTCATCTGTAAAGTGGGGATTGTGATGGGACTGCTGGAAGAATAAAATAATTTATTACATATAAAGCCCTAGAATAATGCCTGATGCAGTGTTAATGCTTAATACATGTTGGCTATTATTTATGTAATTATTAGCAGTATTATTACTGTTCTGGTATTATCAGAGAAACTTCTAAAGAGTTGATAGGAATGAGTGAGTGAGAAGTTGGAAGCTGAAGTAGGTGACTGTCCAGAAGCTACATTCTCTGGAGACCCAGGAGGTTTTCCAAATGCAAGGGACCCATCAAGGGGAGGTCATGCAGGTTTAGTGACATTACCTGTGACTGTCATTATGCCTGCCTGTGGGCCAACAGCCTTCAGAGACATAGCAGTTCAATAATTTGTGACCACATTAAACTTTTAAGCTGCCACAAGCATACAACCCACACTGTCCAGACCTGCAAACATTTCCAATGACAGAATCCCTTCTGGAAAAAAGAAATTCTGGTTTATAATTTTATTCCAAGACTTTCAGATTGCTTTACCTTACTGTTTTGAGATTGTTGTAGTCCCCTAGATTTAGAGGAGTAAGTTGAGAGATGCCAGATTTTCTTTCTAACCCAGAAAATCTAGAAAAGGCTCCTATACCTGCAGAGCTAGCTCTAAAATCTACATGGTGGGTCAATAGAGTGGTTTGTTACAAGTTCTTTAATGCTGAATTTGTTATTTAAATCTCAATATCTTTTATGTTTCCCATCTTTGAAATGGGAGAAGGGAATTTGCTTCCAGGAGTAAATAATAGGTGAATAGTGATAAACAATTCTAATTCTTAATCCTGTTTCCTAGGGAGAGGACTAATGAAAAATACTAATAGAATAAAAATGTCATCGTTACTTAATGAGAGTCTACAATGTGCTGAACCCTGTGCTAGGTGTTATACATACATTACTTGAATTTTCTTAATCCTTGCAGGGTTGATATCATTAATACCTTTCAATTAAAGCTAAATATCACAGCAAGTGTGTGTTTGTCTCAAGACCTTATAACTAGTTCATGGCAAAAATTTTATTGCAGTCCATTTGACTACAAAGCCTTTGGTCTGAGGCAAATATTATCCCTCATTTTAATTGAAAACTCAAAGATAGTGAGATGAGTGATTTTTCTAGATTTTTTCTAGAGTGATTATTCTAGACTCCCAATGCTAAATCTCAAGCAGTTTCAAGATCTCTGTTTGACCTTGGAGACATTCGCTCAAACAGACATATCCTAGATTTTCACTAAGCCCATGGGTCCTGGACACACCACTTCTAATTAAGCAGCTAATAAGACTTAGAGTTTAGGAAATTGGCATTTTCCCAAGTTAGCCATGTTCTCTGCTTTTTGAATATGAACAACTAGTCCCCACCTAGATACTTTATTATAGCTCCTATATATATATATATATATATATATATATATATATATATATATACATATATATGTATACATATATACACACACACACACACACACACACACACACACACATATATATATATATATGATTCTACAATTCCCAAGGTCATCCTTTCTGAGCTGGTTTTGCGCAATGAACCTCTTAAATACTTTTGCATGCCTTATAGTGTATTCATGTCATGATAACACAGTAAAATATTTAAGAGAAAATTGCTGCCTTTTTCTTCCTCAAAAAGAAACAGTCCTTGCTTACAACTCTCAATGGACCATAAATATCTTCTAGGCCAGCTGTACCAGTACCTGTTGGAAACGCTTCTTACATTGAATATTCCCTTTTCCCTGAAATGAAACCTTGCTCCTGAATCTTCTTTTCCTTTAAAAGAATTTTGGTTCTTTTTAGAAAACTCTTCAGAGATCTTGAAGAGGTATGTGTACAGTTAGGTCAAATCCATGCATGAACCTTCAACTGGCTTCTCCAGTAATCTTGGCCTCATCAGTTGATATGAAGACTGAGGCTGAATTCATTTGTAACAACCTGAAATAAGTGCCCCAACTTGTTTCCTTATGACATTTTCTGTCCACACGATGTGTCTGCCCTTTACCAATTTGCCTTCCTTCCCTGCGGGACTGGCATAGTTTCTTCTTTCAAATCTCATCTCAAAGTCAAAAGCATGAAGACCTTGGGTGGTTTCATCGTTTAGTAATTTGGTATACACCTGAGTTCAACTTCTTGAGAACAATGAGGGACATTTGGTGATATCCTCAAATGGAGAGGGAAATTATGGTGTGTTTATGACTTTAGCATGCTGAGGAGGTCATGCATCCATGAAGTGCAGGGTGGAGCAGTGAGTACATTTATCTCCAAGAATAAGAAAACTGAGGCACAGAGAAACCTAATAACTTTTCTGAGGTCATCCGGGAGAGAGAGAGAGAGAGAGAGAGAGAGAGAGAGAGAGAGAATAGAATAGAATAGAATAGAATAGAATAGAATAGAATAGAATAGAATGGAAGGGAAGGGAAGGGAAGGGAAGGGAAGGGAAGGGAAGGGAAAAGAGAGGAGAGAGAAAAGGAAGGAAGGAAGGAAGGAAGGAAGGAAGGAAGGAAGGAAGGAAGGAAGGAAGGAAGGAAAAAAGGGGCGAGGGGAGTGGGGAGAGAAAAACAGACAGGGGAGTCATACTACCCAGTTCTCTTTCACTCTGCTGCCTCTGTGAACTCCCAGAAGAGTCTTAATCCCCTTTGTCCTCCCTACCTCTTCATACCCAATAAATCCCACTATTCGATGGAGTAGGTTCTTCAAAGTCATTTGCAGAACCGAACCTGTTACTTCCCTGACCCTCGGAATTCAGAGCCTAGTTCTTGTGTTTCTCAGTTCTGTGGCTTTTCTTTGTCAGCTGCAAATTCCTCCACTTGCTTTTTGGGTACTACCTTCTTTCCTGTCAAAATCTCCTCTCAAGAAAGAAACCGTATCTTAATTGTAACGAGAGCAGTTCACATTGTTAACTTTCCTGAGATGACAAAGTATTTTTCAAACTAACACAGCCTTATGGGAGGAGAGTAGGATTTTAAAGCTGGAATATCAGGCCTTAGTCTGGAGGTACAGTGTGACTTTGTTGGTAACTCCAGAACCAAATCACAAAGGCCAGCTCTGGACCTGGTACTCATTTCTGGAATCTACCTGCAATTAGTTTGAAAAGCCCCTGAAAGCCCCACCAGCACTGAGATAAATCAATCTAAGATAGAATAGTCCTCATCCACCTTCATATTGAGGAATTGTGTCAACACCCTGCCAAGAATATAATAGATATTTCTATTCTATTCCACTATAGGCTCAAAAATGCTGTTATTGGTATCATAGTTTCCACATTACCTCAGAGTATGTGTCTATAAAACTTGTATAACTTATCTATTTCATTTGAAAACTCTCTACCTGGGAAATAATTTAAAGTAAAAAAATAGAAGAATATATTTTAATGGTATGTATTCATATATATGGATGAGTGCTTTAAAATAATTTTAATGTGGGGCGCCTGGGTGGCGCAGTTGGTTAAGCGTCCGACTTCAGCCAGGTCACGATCTCGCGGTCCGGGAGTTCGAGCCCCGTGTCAGGCTCTGGGCTGATGGCTCCGAGCCTGGAGCCTGTTTCCGATTCTGTGTCTCCCTCTCTCTCTGCCCCTCCCCCGTTCATGCTCTGTCTCTCTCTGTCCCCAAAATAAATAAACATTGAAAAAAAATAAAAAAAAAATAAAAAAAAATAACAATAATAATTTTAATGTTGTAAAATATTGGGATATAATATTGAATGAAAATAGTGGCATATAGATTGAGAATAGAATGGAAACACATACTTCTAGTAATTAAAAAGGATTGTGGGGGCACGTGGGTGACTTAGTCAGCTAAGTGTCTGACTCGATTTCAGCTCAGGTCATGATTTCATGGTGAGATTAAGCCCCATCTCTGTGCTGGACATGGAACCTGCTTCAGATTCTCTCTCCCTCTCTGTCTGCCACTTTCTCCCACCAAGTGCATGTGCATGTGTGCACACACGTGCACCCTCTCCCTCATTAAAAAGAGAGAGAGAGAGAGAGAGAGAGAGGTTATAGCTGGATAATGGAATCATAGGTCACTCTTGTTTTCTTTCTTCATACTCTTTGGCATTTCCCAAACTTTATATAGTTCAAAATTCTGTAATTTAAATACAATATTAGGTAGTAGGTAATTTTTTAATAATCAGACATTGTGTTCTTCTTCACTCATTGATGAAGACCATCATTTATGGGTAGTTGGCTGGTGAATGTAGTGAAAGAAATAGACTTTAGTTTTGGTGAATCCTTCATGGGAGATGCCTGTTTGTGACTTACCACTTGAACTGAAATGCCCAGAGAAGTGGCCTTTGTCGGGTTTCCACTCTCTGACTTGTTAGTTAAAAAAATTACTCTTCAGGATAACATTTTCCCTGAGCTCCTGCTCAGAGTCACAAGAAAGAATACATTAGATATAATGCTCTGAAGTCTCGTTCTCCCTAGTCACTTTGTCTTCAGTTTCTTCTCCATCACCAGGTCATCCCTTACTATTTCTGAGGTTCACTAGTGGCCCATATCCCAGTTATTAATTTCACGATCACCAACTTGACTCTACAAAAATGAAATATTCTTTAATCCCCAAGTTGGGTTTAACTCGTGGTCATGATAGCAGACTACTTCATCAGCCCAGGGCCAGTTCAGGTCAGCAAATCCAGCGTCATCTGAATCAGCTCAGTCCTATAATTCAGCCCTGTTCTGGTTTACAACCTCTTGGTTCAGCATTCTGCTCTCTGGGGCCATTGTGAGCCACATGTCATGTGGGGCAGACAGGGATTATGTAGTCCTTGGCTGTTGTTTCTTTGGCTTCTGCTGTATAAGTAATCTGCCTGCCTGGTCCTCGGGTGTATACTCCATCCATGCTGACACCCACAAGCATGGCAACCATCCTTTGAGGGTTGATGGTCATGGTCTTCTGCCTCCCTAGGTGTCCATGGTTCTTACAAGGCCTCTGGTTACAATACAGGAAGGGCACTTACTCTGGACTCTTTTCAACATTCTTCTCCTGGACACAGAAATGTCTTTCTGTTCTTCCATGCTTTTCTGAGACCTGCAAGGAGATTTGGGACTCCCTGGCAGATGCTCATGTTGTCACTACAACACTTGATCGTTCTCTTTGTGGAACAATGTGCTGCCAGAGTTGTGGATGGGGAAAGCTGAGTACCAGTACCTTCTACTCTTGGATTCCCAATCCAGAGGAGGTTTCCAGCAAGTCACTGTGAAAGGTAGAATGATTGTCTACCAAGGGTGCTCATGCCCTCACTTCCAGAACCTGTAAATATGGTACATGGCAAAGAATTAAGGTGGCAGATAGAATTTAAGTGGCTAATAGCTGACTTTAAAAAAGGGAGATTATCCTGAATTATCCTGAGTGGACCCAATATAATCACAAAGGTCCTTAAATGTGGATAAGGTAGGTGGAACAGTCAGTGTCAAAGTGATACAGGCTGAGAAAGACTCCATTGGTCATTGAAGCAGGAAAACAGATTTTTTCCCATGGGCCCTCCAGAGAAGAATTCATACCTGCTGGCATCTTGATTTTAGCCTATTGAGACTTATTTTGGACTTCTGACCTCCAGAACTCTAAGATAATAAACCTGTGCTGTTTTAAGCCAGTACGTTTTTAGAAATCTGTTACAGCAGGAAGTATCAAATTAATGTATCTTCAAACCTCAGGGTTCAGCATGGGATTTGGAAGAAGGGCAAGGGTGGAAGCAGAGTACCCTAGAGTGTGCTCATGAGCTTTCTCTCTTTCTGTCTCTGTTTGTCTCTCACTTGCTTTATCTTAGTTCTGTCCCTTTTCCAGTTTGAAAGTCTTTTTTCACGTCTGGGGTTGGGCAGGTAGAGCAGCTTAGCCTCCTTATCCCTGCATGAATCATTGCTCGTACTGGGCAGTACCTTCTGCACTTAGAAGCCCTGTGAGTGAGTGTAGGACACTGCTTCCTCACAGTAGATAGATATACTTCCAGTTAGCCGAAAGAGAGGGTCAAGAGGGAAATGGCCCACCAGTGATTACTTTGAAATAGTAGCTTACCTTATATGGATAAGAAGTGAGCAACAGTAACCACAGAGAGAGCAGAAGCCACTAAGTACCGTGGAGCAGTATGCTCTGAAGAAGGGCCATCCAGGTTCTGGGATGTGACCGCCTTCTTGCCTCTAGAGAGGCTCACGTCCTGGCTCTGTTGCTAATGAGACCTTGGCCAGTTCCCTGTGTCTGGGGCTCAGTTTCCCTTTCCTCAAACTGAGAGGCCTCATCTCATCTCGGCCACCTCTAAGCACACTTTCAGCTCTGATACTTTGTGATTCTATGACACTAACTAGTTCAATTGAAAAAGAACCACTTGCCCTGAGGACTCCCTCCCTTTGATTTCTGCACGGAGGCCACATTAGCATAGCAGAAAGGATATTGACACTGCAGTTGACTTTTAAAATTCACTGAGAAGAGGAGATAAAATGAAAACACACCAGATGGAATGTGAGCTCCCTACTATTTCAAAACTTAGATATTTCCACTAAATGTTGGCACAAACTTAAAATTAAATATCATCTTGAATGCTATTTACAGTTTTCAAAGTGACAACAACAGTAGTCTCCTTAGAAAGGGAAGACTGTGATAAGATCGATTCTATCACTTAAGGAATTTTATTTTATGGACAGAAAAATCAAGAAAATAATTAGCTGGATATACAAATAATAGTGGGAGGAGCGGGGGAGTCATGCAGACAGTAGAGACACAATGTGTTTCCACCACTGACTGACTGGGGCCTCCAGGAACCGCGTGCTGAGAAGCACTGTGAATTTGGCTCTCTTTTCATCTCAAGCAGATTCACTAAGTAAATTTTGACTGTCTTTAATTTTTAGGGTTCCTACATGCTGTGGTTCTTGATCCATTTTGCGTTACAGACCCCTTTGAGAGCCCTGCTGAATGCTGAAAACCCCGTAGCTAAGAAAAATTTTAAATATTTACACAGATACCATAAAGATTTTCATTTACTGTTAAGATTTTTTAAAGCCCCAGGTTAAAAATGCCCAACTTGAGATAGAGAAGAATGTTCTCAAAATGTAGGAAATTAGTAAAACTGACTTTGTGCAAGAAGTTTTACACACACATATGCATGTAGTACACACATGTACATACATAGTCACACATAATCAAGGATTTATATTCACATCCTTGAGTCTCACTCTGTTGACTCAAGACCGAACTGTCTCCATTTGAGAGCATTTGACTGTTTAGTTATTCCTTTATAGAGCCAATGTCAGAATGCACGAGGAGGAAGAGAGGTTTTGTTTTGTTTTGTTTGAGTTTTTTTTTGTTTGTTTGCTTGTTTGTTTTGAGAGGTTCTTTTGAAAAGGAAGTATTCACTGGACCCAGGGCAGTGAGCTTCATTGGGAAGGCCGTAATTGAACACATCTGATGGTTGACTCTGTTGCTCCCTTTAATTAAAAGTCCATTCTCAGAGTCATGTAATAGCTTCTATAAAACTGAACATACAAATTCACAAAGAATTAGTATTTGCACTTTTAAGTTTGTTAATTGATTTGATTTCTCATGTTTGATGATTATATAACACCAAGGTACAGAAAATAATTATCTCAAAATCTACCTATCATAAATCTTTTTGAAGTGTTAAGTAGCCTTTAAATAAGTTGTAAAAATAGGAATTCTTTTGTCTTTTCTGTCAGTGGAGGAAGTTACATATTCAGTTTTTCTATTCTCTAATATACTTCTCATAATTGTTTTTTAAGTGCAGGATGACTCAGACTATGGCTCTATAATATCAAAAAGATAGTTTGAAATTCAAAACTTTTGAAGAATCGCGGAGCCCATTGATTCGAAAGTACTTGAAAAAAGTGATTTTTTTAAAGAAAATCTGTTTACAGCTGTTTTCATTTTTCATCTTCAATTAACATTTTATATGCAGTGGCCTTATTCATCCTGCACATACCTACGAAAGGCTTACTACTTGGGTAGCTGTAGGTCAGGTTGATTTAGACATTTGAATTCAAGTGATAACATTGCTCAAACTTAATGCATCTGAAAGTAGAATACATCCCCCTTCTCCCATAAAATGTCCTGCTCTGAACACTCCAAGCCTGGCTTCATCTCCGGCGCATTCTTGAAGCCCATTCCCTATATACTATCGTTCATCATGTTCTGTTAACTTTTGTTGCCAAACACTTTTTATAGTTATTCTCATTCTTGGGTAGGCAGAAGTCCTGGACTTCTGCTCTCTAGAAGTTTTCTGGGGCTTTCTCAAAGCTGCCAAATCATATTCCTCAGTCTACTTCTCTTTTGATTATGGGTGAAATTAGAAGAAAAAATCACATAATTTTGTCAATGTCATATTTTTTTCCCAATCTCTTTGTGAAGTTTGGGGAGAGATATTTTAATGCAATTCCAAATCACACCAAAATTATATTTATTTTCTTTTTCTCCCTCCCTCCATTAATTCTTACTTTCCTTTTTCCTACCAGTTACTTTTGAATCTTATGGCATGGATATGTATTTAATTTCCCATTTAGGGGCTACTGTTAAATTTGCCCTCGCTTTCACCATTATTTTGTGGCCATTATTATTAACTTTGTTAGGTCTTGAGGAAGGAGATTATTCTTTCTGAATTCTGTCATCTTTACAATGTACCTTTTTTACCAGGTTAAAAAAATTATTTTATTTTATTTTATTTTATTTTATTTTATTTTATTTTATTTTATTTTATTTTATTTTATTTTTTTACCATTTCTTTTCTGTCCTCATTCTTATCCTCTTTCATTAAGCCCTTGCCAACTGGTACCTTTTGGACATTGTTCTGGCCTTCTCCACTTACATCAAGTGAACTGGCACATTACTTTTCCTTAAATTCAAATCCTGGCATTCTAGTGTTTTGGCAAATCCAAACTTCTTGACCGATGCTTTAAAGATCCTTTGAAATCGAAATTTACCTCCTCATCCAACTTGCCTCTTGCATTGGTGAACCACTTGCTTAATCAAACTGCCTACCTTGTGGGTCCAGTAGAGAAATAAATCATTCCCACCTTTGTGCTGTTGAATTTCTACCTCCAGTAACTCTAGAAGCTCTTTCCTCCACCCTTGCTCTGTCCAAACTTCAAAGATATTTCCTGACTACTCCAACCCACAATAATCTTCCTTCTCTAGATCTTAATGTACATATATTTAAGCACTTAGGTTCTCAGAGCAACAGAGCTGAAAGGTTCAGAATAATCTACTACAGTTTAAAAATGGAGAAACTCATGTCCAGGTGAGTTAATAATATTAATAGTGACCATTAAAAAAATAGTGTTTATTTATTTATTTTGAGAGAGGGAGGGAGAGAGTGCACGTAGAGGTAGAGGTAGAGAGAGAATCCCAAGAAACTCCACAGTCTGCAAAACATGATGCAGGGCTCATACCCACAAACCATGAGATCATAACCTGAGCTAAAACCAACAGCCACATAACCAACTGAGCCACGCAGGTGCCCCAATAATATTTATCATTTTTAGCTCCTACTGTGTGCCAGGCACTAGGTTAGAAACCTCTTATATTTTTACAATAACAGTTTTTATTCAGATATAATTAAAATACTATATAATTTACCCATTTAAAATGTACAGTTAAATGGTTAAGTGGTTTTAAATGCATTCACAGAGTGTGCAATCATCAGTATTTAATTTCAGAATATGTTATCACCCCCAAAAGAAACCCCATGCCCAAGAGCAATCACTCCCCATCCCCCTTCCTCCAGCTCCTGGAAACAAGTAATCTATTTCTTTGTCTGTGAACTGCATACTGTGGACATTTCACATATATGGGCATTGTACATTATGTGTACAAAGTTTGCCCATTTATTCATCAATTAATGGCCATTTGGGTTGATATTTACTTTTTTAGGAATAAGGCTGCTGATGAATAATGCTGCCATGAATGCTGATATTCATGTACAAGTGTTTGCGTAGGCACATATTTCTCTTGGGTATATACATAGGAGTGGAATTGCTGGGTCATATGGTTTAAACTTATGAAATACTGCCAACTGATTTTCTAAAACACCTACACCATTTTACATTCCTACCAGCAGTGTATGAAGGTTTCAATTTCTCTACATCCTCATCAGCATTTATTTTCTAACTTTTTAATTATAGTCATCCTAGTGTGTGCAAAGTGGATCTTATCGTGGTTTGGATTGGATTAGCCATTCTGGATGGCTAATGATGTTGAGCATCTTTGCACATGCTTATCAGCCATTTGCATAACTTCTTTGAAGAAATGTCTATTTGGAGCCATTTTAATTGGATTATATATATATTTTACTACTGAGCTGTAAGAAAAATCTTTCATATTTAACTCAATCCTTGTGCTTCTTTCTGGGATTGGCAGACTTGACTTTACTTTGTAGGTAAAGCAATTAAAGTTCAAATATGTTCACTCATTTGCCCAGAGTTCCACAGATGGCAAGGACAGACTAAGGCTGAACCTCCAGATTTCTGACTCTCAGACTAAGAAATTTCCTAATAATGTGCCCACTCATATTTTTTACCATTTAACTTGAAAAGTAAAACAGTGGAGAGTAAGGACGGTAAAAGACCTATTAGCAAAGTTCAAAAGATAGTGTACAGATGAGCAGATTTAATACTGTAAAGGAAAACAGGGTTAAATGAGAACAAAACCAAAAGAATAAGGATAGTGAAAGATTTGATTAACAGACAAAACATGAAGTAAATGTTTTCTTTGAATCATGCTGGTCACACACTTGGAAAAAGACAAACCAACCTCAATATGATCACATGAAGGAAGGACTGAAAAGACTCCAAACAATTTGGCCTAAGGCAGAAGCCACCCCTAGTCCCTGTGAATACATGGTACATAAGGAGTGAGCAGTTCAAGCACAAGTGGATGGCTTAGTGCAAGGTGGTACCAGAAATGGCACCTGGGGGAAGTCAAAGAGAGTACAAGGGGGAGGAAATACATTTGGTTTTGTCAAAATTTATAAATCCTAACATCCCTGTGTGCCAACATTATAAGTACTACAGGCTTATTATCTGTTGACGTTGATTTAGTCAAGGAGCTAATATAGCATGTGGCTGAAAGTCCATGTCACTGCACCTGTTCTTTCCAGCCTGCACTGTTGCTAGGAGGAACCATCCACTAGACAAACCATGCCCTCTAGGGGTAGTCTGGGACTGGAGCCACTGAGAGCCTGTTGCTTAAGTCACTGTCACTGTTGAGGCCTCTACCCCAGAGGTTCGGAGCTATCTAGAGAGGTGAATCCAGTAGAAACCATTTTGTATTGCTTTTGTTATTGTGCTAGATGAAGGTGAAGAGCGTATACAATGTCTCCTGCTGAGCTTCTGCTCTGCCTTCATGGCGCCTGGCCCAGGGTTTGTAAACTATAGTGAGTGGGCCCATGGCCTGGTTTTGCGAATAATATTTTATTGGAACATAGCCACACTTGTTTGTTCACATGTTGCCTGCAAAGCCTAAACTATTTACCATCTTGATATTTACAGAAAAATTTCCATTTACTGGCCTGGCACAGTACTGGGCCCACAACACCCAATTCTTAAACCCTCCATTGACTTGCATACTTTCAATGTCATCTAATTGGCACAAAGCTACAAGGAACCAAATTTTTATTAGTTCCATTGAGACATTCTTTCCCTAGGTGAGGGTTCCTCGATGTTTAAGGCTGGATGCTAGCAGAAGCCACAATACCATTGTTTTCTTTAAATGGTTAAAACCTTTCTTGCCTCTCTACTCCAGGTGTATCAACCCACCCCCAGCCATTATGTGCCTACTCAGATGAGGTCATTTTCCATTTGTGAAAATGCCTGAGAAGTTCAGTATTTCACCTACATCATCTCATATGCCCACATGTGCCCCTGGAGGTAATGTCACCTCTTATTTCTGAAGTTCATTGCTAGTGGAAGAACAAAACACAGAAAGGTTATGTCACCTCTCCAAGGTCCCACTTTGAATAGTGCTCAGGGTCTGAATCCAGGCCTGGAAAAACGTGGATAGGTGAGGCTATTGTAGTGGGGAGATGGCAGCAAGGACTCTGGCGACAGTCAGACCTAGAGACAAAACTTTTGCTGATAGCCAATTTCATTCATTGGGAGTCTCAGTCTCCTCACTGACAAAATGAGGCTAAAAATATTTTCTAGGTCATAGAGTAGTTTGAAGGCTTCTTTCTGACAATGTGTATTACTTGCCTAGCAGAACACCTGGCATGTGATACTCAGTAAAAGTTAGCAGCCCTTGCTGTTGTTGCTGTTACTATTATTATTTTACTACTGTAAGTAAAAGATCAGTATCTCATCTTGAGCTTCATGGCTCTTCATTCAGCGTCTAGAGTTATAAGGTCAAATGCCCACAGAAGAAAGAGACCATAAATGATTAAAGTCAGCTGGGAGTAAGAAAACAAAATCTGTAGAATGTATTTATTATTTAAAAGATGCAGCTGCATGTTCCTTTCTGGTTCATTCTTGCCAAGCAGGAATGTAAGACTAAAATTTCCAGATCTAATAATTATTCCTGGAAATATTAGTTTTTAACACTGGAAAAAAAAAGACTCTTCATTTAAAAAATACACATGGCAAAACACTACCAAATTGAAGGTCATACCTGGTTTGCAACTTCTTGAATGAAGTCAGTAAAACCTTCTCTGGGAAAGAACTTTCCTGGGAAGCTCTGCTTATATTTACTCACATCTAAAGATGGTTTCACTCTCTCACTTGAGCATCCAGCAAATATTTGTCAAATAATTCTCATGTGCCAAACACTGAACTAAGGATTTAGAGATGATCCAGAGTCCCTGCCCTCGAGAGAGTCACATCTAGTGGAAGGAACAACATGTCATAAAGTAATTATAATAGAGTGATAAATGAATATTTTCAAAATATTCAAATATTTCAAAATATTGCACCCACCACAGAGGGAACAGGAACAGGAGGGGACATTTTTGTTGAGTCTTATAGGATGATTAGGATGTTGCTAGACCAACAAGGGGGGGTGGCACAGGGTAACACAAGCCTTTTAGTCTTGTGTTGTGCAATATGCTAGTCACTTGGCATACATTGCATGTGGCAAATTTTATTAAAATGAAATTAAACGTCCAGATCCTTGGTTGCACAAGCCACATTTCAGGTGCTCATTGGCCACATATGTTTAGGAGCTACCTCATTAGTGCAGAATTATATCATTTCCTTCACTGTGGAAAGTTCTGTTGGATTACATTGATTTGTGGGATCAGTGAAGACACAGGTACCCCAAGACTCTAACAAGTTTAGAACATTACCAGTAAGGGGATGTTGTCAGAGGTAACACCTGGAGTTGGAAACATGGGCAGAAGGCAGAGCAAGATGAGGTGTATATGGCGATTTACAATTGTTCTTCTCATCATTGACTATGCTGGATTCAATATGCCATCATCTACCCACCCTCCCAACCACTGCCAACATATTTCTGGCTTCTTTTCTTTACAGCCGACATGAACACAAATATATCACATGGTCCTAAAAAAGCAACATTACACTTGTATATGTTCCAGGTTTTTGCAAGGGATGGCACACTCCTAGTCCTGCCTCAGATGCTGCCTGTGAATACTAAATATTTTAATGATTTTTTTTCACAGTAACAAAACCTATAAAAGGGAAACACACTTAAGTTTATTTTCATACCATGCCGGTCCACATTGCTGAACCATATTTGGAAGCCTAAGAAATTATTGCTATGGTTATGTATTGAGAATTACTAAAATTATTTCACGTATTTTCATTCCATTATTTCATTGTCTCTGCTTATAAGAGATTTAAAAATATAGGATGAACTTTTATTTAGTGCTCCTGAAAATAATGCAGGTGACTTATACTAACACATTGTTAATTTAATTTGAGCTATATCTAGTGATTGGTAAACGTTAACCACTTTTTAAAAATTGTTCTGATAATTAGTCTTATGTTGGGTTGATTGTAGTTAAACAAAGGATGCAATTTGGGGGTTAATTTGGAAATTCTAGAAAATGTTTTTGCAAGTGGAAGTTTATGCATAACTCTTTTCAGATGAGGCCTTTTTTTCTCGTCATAGTTCATTTACATATCATTTCGTTCACTCTTGAGAAATCTAGTCATCCATCAAATAAGTGTTGACCCCTTACTTTGTGCCAGGCTCTATGCTCAAAATATAGCAAAGTAGACGGTCAAATTTTCTGCTCTCATGGAACCAACACACTAGTCAGGGAGGGATGGCCAGCCACACAAGTATACCTGAACAAATCAGGAATAAGCTCACAGATTTTGCCTCATAATCGGAAGACAATAAAACAAAGTAATATGTCTGATAAAGCAGGGGAGAGGGCCATTGTTTATCCTGTATAGTCAGAAAATTTCTTCTTTGATGAGTTGACTTTAAATTGACTACTGTATGGGGCACCTGGGTGGCTCAGTTGGTTGAGCATCCAACTTCGGCTCAGGTCATGATCTCACAGTTCATGTGTTCGAGCCCTGCATGGGCTCTGTGCTGACAGCTCAGAGCCTGGAGCCTGCTGCAGATTCTGTGTCACCCTCTCTTTCTCTGCCCCTTTCCTGCTCACACTGTCAATCTCTCTCTCAAAAAATAAATTTTTTTTTTAAATTGACTACTGGATGAAATGCCAATGCCAGCCATGTAAGGATCTAGAGAAAGATCCTTCTATGCCAGTATGGAGGCTCTGAAGGAAGAAGAAACTTGATAGGTTGGTTAAGTAGGAAAGTGGGTGCTTTGATTAGTGGATGTAGAGGTGGGCAGATGCCAGACCTTATAAGGCATTTTAAGCTCCAGTAAGGACTTGAGCAGGTTTTGAATACAAGAATGATGTGCTGTGATTAGTACCTGTGCAAGGTTATTACTGTGTAGAGAGTGGAAGTTAGAGACCAAAAGCAAAAACAGGGTGACCCATTAGAGATGACGATGATGGCTTGTCCATGCCTTGTAGCAGTAACAAAGGAGAGATGTGAGTAGACTGTAGAAATACTTAGGTGGTAAGATTACAAAACTTACTATTAGGGTCTAGCTGTGGCTCTGGTTACTGGTGTAGGGAAGGTGGGCATGTAGGAGGAAGGGACAGATTTATTAAAGGTGTCTAAGTGTTTTGTGCCCAAATAAGCAAAATCATATTTGGCTATAACTTTTCTTTTCACCTTACTTCATGACTTTGATGTGGAAGAAATGTCTGCTCTGCTTTGAAGACAAGAGATGACCTGTAGTGTTTTCTGCTGTTACAGTTCATTCACCCCACAGAAATCTAAATATAGTCCTTATTAAGTATTAGGCATTATGTTAGGAACTGAAATCAACCATGGTCCCTGCTCACGTGGATTTTTCAGTCTAGTGAAGGAAACATTTAGGAAATGAGTCCACACTGATCTGTGTCCCGTAGTAATGAACGGTTTTAACAACATTGTTGATGTTTTGAACCAGGTAACTCTTAGTCGTGTAGATGGGGCTGTACATTGCAAGATATGTAGAAGCATCCATGGTCTCCACCCACTAGAAGCCAGTAGCATCTCCCACCAAGCTGTGACAACCAAAAAAATGTCTCCAGACATTGTCAAATATTCCCCATGGAGCAAAATTGCCCTCAATTGAGAACTCATGCCCTAATTCTAGTTCCTGATGCCTGATGACAGTAACCAATAGAAGCACTAAAACAATCAAATTTAGAAGCATATTCTTATCACCCACTAGGTTTGAGAGTTTTTCTGTCTGTTAGTGATGGAGCCACACTTGCAATATATGAAGGCTTCTTATAACATTTGAGGTGGAGCCAGTCTCCTTTTGATCCTTTATTCAGCTGGGTTGAGCATGGGAAGTGTGGGATTGTATGTTATTAGCAGTCTGGGAAGTCAGGAGAAAGCCAAATGACTTATTTTAAGTCAAGATACACCAATTTTGATCAATTTGCAGTTCACTGAAAATATGAGTTATTGAAAGACATTCTCATCTTTCACAGTCCAAAAATGTTATAGCAGCACCACTATAATATGTTGCAGTTTGGAATTTAGTTCTACCAAATTCATATATTCAGTCATATGAAGAACTATATAGGTTTGACTTACTCCACTTCCCTACTGCCACCTTATCTTCAAAGTGTGTTACTTGTTAGTTCTACACTTGAGTTGGGGAGCAGATTCTAGAACACAAACAGCTCCATGGGCAAAGAAGGCCTCCACTCTCCTCTGCAGCGCCAGTTAGCAACAGTGGTAACTAGTCCTGCTCGTGATGGTGCTAATGTTTATTAAGTGAAAATTATGTGTGAGACATTGTGGAATTTGCTTAATGTATAATATTGAATGCTAATAATCCTCTAATCATTGCTATTTTGTATGTGGTGCATAGTATGTATGTAGTAAATTGAGGTTCAATCATACCTTGCCTACCTGGTAAGTTATAGGGCTGAGATTCAAACATCAGGTGTCTTCAGAATCCATTCTTAACCTACCCTTTGTGAAACTGTCTCTACAGGCATTATTAATTGGTCATGTTACTCCTTTCTACTGAGTCCAAAAATGGCCTCAGGGTCCTTCTCAATGCAGGCTACTGCCATTTGGCCATAGCTGGTGTTTAAGGTCAAACCTGGTTGCCCTTGAGTACCTTAATTATTCCCCCTCAAGTATGAGGCTGTAAATTCTGAGATAGGCCATGGGGATACTATAGATACATGTGAGTTAACATCCGCTGAACCTGTAAGGAAGGGGAAACATGGTTGAAATATATCTTATAAGTAACATGTCAGGCTCCTCTGAACTTTAATCAATAGAACTCGTATTTTTCTGCTTACTGGTTTTGTTTCTTAATTTTATAAAGGCAGATAAAACATCCTTTCTGCAAATGTGGTGTTCAGCAGACTTGTGATGTATCCACATTGGTGGTCTTAGTCTTTCATCCTTGGAGACATTCCTAAGTTACCTCAAAGATACCTTTGAGGATCAATCCTAGTGATGTGTATTTTTTCAGACCGAGGTGTACAAAATTCACTTTGCCTTCCTGCACTGATTCAGTTCATCTTACATTCTTTTCTTTTTTGTTTGCAAAGAGCCCTGCACAGCAATCTAAAACCTGAAGGCTGTAGGGTGATATTCTTCCCTCTTATTCTTGCCATTTTTCTCTTTATTAGATGATTCATTGGTAGAGTGAGACTCGGCTGCATCACCAGTTGGCATGTCAAAGCCTGAGATTGATTCTCTGTGTTACTACTAGTAAATATGCCAGTGGAAGGGTTAGCTCTCTTTCCCTGTGGATGGCCCATGAATGTCAAATAAAACATATGGGCCAGTAACAAGCTTTGGTTAGGGAAAATGTTAGATCAAAATACAGTGGCGTAAAGATAATAATAACACTAACTGACCAACATGACTGACTATATACTTTGAAATTTTATAGATACAGTTTTAAAATACAGTGTATTATAATGGCTGTGTCTATGGGTGATTCCACTTTTTAAATATGGTTTTAAGACTAGTTTAAATAGTTTCCATATCTATTTTTTTAAGTTTATTTATTTATTTTGTGAGAGAGGTGGCGGGAAGGGGCAGAGAGAGAGGGAGAGAGAAAATCCCAAGCAGGCTCCATGCTCAGTGCTGAGTCCAACACAGGGATCAATCTCACGCTGTAAGATCATGACCTGAGCTAGAATCAAGACTTGGTTGCTTAATCAAATGAGCCACACAGGAGGCCCATCCATATCTATTTTTAGATGAAATATGAGAACACTTTTCTGGGATCAGTGTTTTTAGGATACCCAAACATAACCAAAGAACATGTCCTGTTCTAAATTCAATTTTAGGTAATATTTTTATGATTCATGGAAGGTGATTCATTTCTAACAGAACCTTAATTTCAGCTGGGTTTGATATTTAAGGATTTCCCCTTCCCCCCACCCAAATATATTGCTACACATTGATTTGTTTCCCTTTTGGGTGGCTCAGTTGGTCGAGCATCCTGCTCTTGATTTCAGCTCAGGTCATGATCTCACAGTTCATGACTTTGAGCCCCACGTCAAGCACTGCACTGGCATTGCAGAGCCTTCTTGGGATTCTCTCCCTTTCCCTCTTTTTGTGCTCTTCCCCTGTTTGTGCGCTTGCTCTTTCACTTTCTCTCTCTCTCTCAAAATAAACAAATCAACTTAAAAAGAAGTTTAAAAAGATTTGGTTCCCTTTTTAAAAAAAATGATTGAACAAATTTTCTAGCATGAAAAATACCCTGATTCCATATAGATCCACAGCACTGTTTGAAGAGTACTATTTTGTTAAGTCTTATTTTTTGAGTCTGGCATAATTTTCTAGCTCTTGACTCTGCCTGAGTGTAACTATCCCCCTAACCTTTTTAGTACCAGGGCTCAGGAAAGTGATGACTTTAAATTTACACTTGTTACATAGGTTGTTAATGACCAAAACAGTCTATCAATCTTGCTGACCAGAATTATATTTAACAAAGAAGACGGCTAATTACTGGACTGTTTTGTTGATAGTTATTTTAATCACACTGACTGCCCGTCTTCACGTGGAGAGCAATTAGGCACTAAAGACAGAAGCCAAGCCATCCTGGCAAAGTGGTACTGATGTTGGGAATTGTACCCCAGAGGGTAATTTGTCAGTTTGCTTAGGAGATTCAGAACTCACTTTGTTGTGTTTAAACACCATTGCCTGCTTGACCAACTACATCCTTCTTGATGGTGTAAAAATTGCCAGTTTCTCTCATTCTTCTTCAACTTGAAAATTATAGGGTCATTATTTTAGAGTACACTGAGCCTATAGGCCACTCAGGGGTCTCAGGAGATATGGGTCTGGCTAAATCAATTTATGGATGTGACAGTGATTTCACCTCACATTGTTGTCAAATGGCACATAGCTTGCAAATTTATTTTCATCTTTATACTCTTAGTTTAGGAACAATGCCATTTTCATATGTCTACTTTTTATCATTTCTTTAAATTTGATAGTCCTTTTTTTAAGTGTATTTATTTAGAGAGAAAGAGAGGAGAAAGCACAAGCCAGGGAGTGGCAGAGAGGGAGGGATGGAGAAAATCCCAAGCAGGCTCTTCACTGTCAGTGCAAAGCCTGATGCAGGGCTCAATCTCGCAAACCATGAAGTCTGAACTGTGCCGAAATCAAGAATCAGACACTTACCCAACTGAGCCACCCAGGTGCCCCAAAATTTGATAGTCTTTTAAGAACAACTATGTTCTGTTAGGAAAATCTGAACAAATCTCTGAGCGCTTATGGATTCCCTGCTCTCCCCAAAAGTCACAAGTATGCATCCAATCAGTCATTCTTCATGGTCATGTAAAATGACTCTACTTATAAGTCATCCATGAATGTTCAGTTTTTAAGGACCATTTTGCCATTGAAAGGTAAAGGCACAAATGTATGCCTACTCTTGTGCCTATAGAGGGATGACTAGTATGGACACCTGTTTCTGGGAGACATGAAGAGTCTTTTTTGGCCAAGGTGACAGGAACACAGAGGCCCACTACAGACCTGCCATCAGGCAAGGTGTGGAATGTGGACATAGCAGTTTCATGGGCTAAAGGAATTAGCTGAGATTTGTCCACCTTGTCATGGAATTCTTACGTTCTCCATCCTCTAAGACCTATTGGCTTGTCTGTGATGTTGGAGGGAATGAACAACTTAGAAAGGCTATCCCCTCACACCTGCAGCTTCAGTGCTTCTCATGTGGTTTACTCATTCTACCTGACAAAAGGTTTATGCTGAAGCCTGTTTCAACAACTACTGACTTTACTAGGCTTCCTTTTTCCTTCATGCAGAATGAACTTCCCCTTTTTCCATGTCACACACCTCATGGTTTATGGCTTGTTGTCTATGACAGGCGTGGTAGCCTCTGGAGGCCACACTTGACTCATATTTATCTCTTCAGTTCCTGACATATTGCCACAGAGTTGGCTCTTGTCTTCAGCTGGAAAGTGGGAAGGATGGATTAATAGTCTTTAGCTCATAGATTTTTAGGCCTCCAGAAAGCGTGTAAGTCCTTGGAGGGGTTGGCACATGATCCACCAAGTAGGGAGCATACCCTTGAAGAGTACATTACTTTTATTCTGACCTCATGTTGGAGAAATGCTGAGTGTATTCTTGTGTAATTACATCAAAACTAATGGCAGCCACCTAAGGCAAGGTGCAGGTATGGATTGACTTAGACCATCACTTCCCAAAGTATATATTCTGGAATTGTAACAGGCTGAGACAGAGGAAGGAAAATGAAGAAAATTCTATGGTAAATAACCTTGGAAAATTCTCAGCACAGCAAAATTAAGTGGGATTCTTAACTGCAGAAACTTTCAGACCTTAACATTCTTTATGAAACTCCAGGAAGAGATATAATCAGCATTTCCAGAAGTACTTTGAATTATCATATTTTTCTTATTTTTTTCTTTTTCTGTTCTTTTTCTTCTTTCTTTCTTTCTTTCTTTCTTTCTTTCTTTCTTTCTTCTTTCTTTCTTTCTTTCTTTCTTTCTTTCTTTCTTTCTTTCTTTCTTTCTTTCTTTCTTTCTTTTTCCTTCCTTCCTTCCTTCCTTCCTCCCTTCCTCCCTTCCTCCCTTCCTCCCTTCCTTCCTTCCTTCCCTCCAAGCAGTTCTATGTAATAGTGTTTCAAAGATCATGCTTGGGAAATTTAGGCACTAAGATTCATTAGCTGGTTTGGCTGATTTTAGACTAATAAAAGAGAATCAATTGAATTTGTTCCAATTTTGTGTGTGAATTAAAGTAACCATTTTGTCTTGGGAAGCTAACAAATGAACTTCAGAATTTCCCCAACAGGAAATGAACTGAGGCAGCTTTGGTTACTCAGGGACTCTAAGACCAGCCTCTCCTTGAACCTGGCCTCAGGTGAAGTAGGAACCAGGAGAATCATGGCTGCCCTTTCTATTCCAATGGTTGGTTTTCTAGACACCCTGAGGAAGAGCTCCAGAGTGATATCCAGGACCAGATTTATGGCCATCCTAGCATAAAGAATATTAAAAGTGGAGAACTGGCTATGGTGACCACCATAAAGTCAGGTCTGATTCCTTCCATGGAATCCCCACAAGGAAATCATCTATGCAGAACAAATGAAACCTCAAGGAGCCTTACAGTCTTTAGCCTCTCAAAGAAGTTAATTTTGTACTTGGAAGTAATGAAATTACTGATGGATCAGGCCGGGCTCTCTGGTGTTTAATATCTTCCCCATCTCTGTGCCTTGTGACAATGCTGTCGATTAGCTGTAATGTGGTATTTTGAGTACCATTTAGATATTAATTATTTTTTAATAACCTCTTCATTGAAAGCCTAAAGCTTTGCCTAGGACTCTAATGAAAGTTTTCACATGAAAGAGAGGGATAATATTAAACAGGCACTAATAAACCCTCTGAAGAAAATTCAATACAATATCTTTGACAAAAGAAGGAAGAAAAGAACAACACACATTTCCAGCCAATGTGCGTTCTCTCATTAGGATTTTACATTCATTAGTGCACCATCGCTGCAAATTATTCTTAGTTATGTATGTGCTTATGAACCCATGAAGAATTAGAGTCTTCCTAATGAGCACCTAAGAATGTATGTATTAAAAATCCTTTAACCCTTATGTAAAAGAGAAACCATTTATTAGTAATTATGACTTGGGATTAGAAAGTATTTTTCTTTGGAAGCATTCAAAGCACATTTCAATGTCTTCTCTTACTTGACCTTTCAGCATTGCTTTGAGGGAGATTGGGGCCGAGGCTGCAGTGTCTTTTATGTAGAATGGGTTTTTCTAGAGAATGTAAAAGACTTGATCATGGTTCCCCTGTGAGTCAGGTACCATGTGAAGGTCTTTACTCCCATGGTATAGTTTGAGGGTGTGAGGAGACTTTGTTCAATTTGATAATAGTTCTGCTGGCCTCTGGCATATGTACTAGAATGATCACCACTAGAGGTTCATGAATTATCCTTTTAGGCATCCAATTAAGCAGGCAAATCCTCGGGGAGGTGCCCATATTATCATCAGAGCCTTGGAACAGTTGGAGTTGGATGGATATCCAGGCAGTGTGCACTGGGAACACTGGACTGGCTGCAGATTTCTGGAAGCTGGTCCATTTCTGATTGTCTTGTGCTCATGTACTATCGAACATTTTTAAAATGTATAATCCCAAGCAGTAGGGACAAATGAAGACAATGGGTATTCATGAGAGACACAAAGACAAATTCTAAGACTTTCAAAAAGTCACCATCAATGATTTGGCCTGCTTAGTCTCTATTGAGACTAGGACCCAGTCTCTTCCCACTGATACTTGTCCAGATCTCTCAAGGAAAATAAATAAATATGGGCAATCTCTTTTTTACTGCAGGGCTGTTATTTAAAAAAAAAAAGTCTTGATTTTTTTTTTCTCCCAGATTTTTCACTGCACAGCAAACGAAAGGTATTACTGCCATTATTTAATGGGTACACCATTAGAGAATATATATCCCTTATTATAATGTGGAAAATAAATAAATAAGATAATTGTGCAGTTCACTCATATCATTGCTTTGCCTTTCAATTTGGACCTGTTATTCTTTTAAAAAATTGCCAAACTTCAGGTTCACATGTAGTAGAGATGCACTTTTCTCCTTATTAAAAGAGTTCGGATTCTTTTTTAAAAGGTGGCTCTCCTTTTTTGCTGTGGATGGTCATTTTAAAGTTGTAAGTTAATTGGTTAACCTGGAATATACAACTCCTTGGCCAAGCTAGATATCGGAGTAGGATAAATTTCCAACTCTGAATTACTGGGTCTGAATTTCTTCAGAGGCAACTTGTTAAAGAAAACAGATTCCCTTCTTTCTTCTCCCAGATTTCCTGGATGGCAACAGAATCCTGGAACTCCTCAGGGAACAAAATGGGGGATAAAAGTTAGAAAGCACATCTGGCTTATTTTCTAAGCTCTGAGAAGACCCAAGAAGAAAGACTGAATTTAATCAAAAAAGATTTTATTGATGAAGGTATCTCTCCCTCAGGCTAAACTTTGGCTCCTGCATGCCGATAAAAACCATCTCATTTCTCAGAAGTAGCCTTCTGCATAGAACCTGCAGGGGAGACCATGGGCAGGAATACATCTTGGGGAGAGGCCCTTGAGAGTGATCAATCAGAAATCAGCAAGGTCCCCTCCTGCCCCTTGCTGAGTTAGGCGGCATTTGCCCTCATCTGGGTTGGGTAATTTTAAATTCTTGGGCAGTCCCCTGAGTGTCTTTGGTCTCTAGGGGACAGTCCAAGTTGTGCCACTGGATCAGGCTGCCTCCCCTGACTCATGCTGGCTGAGCCCTCAGGGATTGCTTTCTGCTACCTTACTTCCAGGTTATCTGAACACGTGGCAGCATTTCTGCCCAGATATGAAGATGAACAACTGGGAGCCTTGGCTTGTTATGACTGCTAATTAGTACCCTGTTTGTGCCCTTTTAATTTCTTATTATAATAGGATGGCATGACATACAATTTTTTTCTCTCTGGCTTTCTGGCTGCTGCAGCCAGAGGGGGCTGTATTTTGCACTTTCTCATTACCTCAGTGCTTGAAGAATATTAATAAAGATGAGTTGAAAAGGGCAGGCTGTGTTCTGAAACTTTCTGGAATTCGGGTCCTGTTCTTCTCACAGCTGTGGGGCCTTTGGCCCAGAGATGATGCTTAGACTCCAGGGAATGAATTTGAGCTCTGGAACAGATTCCTCAGCTACCATTCTTCCTTCTGGTCTTTGTTTTCATCAGGCATCATCAGGGTGGTAGGGGCATCTCCAAGGTTGTATGAGTTGGTCAAGTGCAGAGCGAAGAGTCTGGAATTCAAATTTGGGTTCTTTGGTTTATTACCTGGGCATCCTTGGACAACTTCTTTTCTTTCTTTTCTTTTGTTCTTGTACTGTCCCCTCCTTTCCCTGTCACCTTACCATTCAGCCAGCTAGCCAGAAGTTACTTACTGACTGTCCAGGCACTTGCTTCTTGGAGCTCCCCTGAGATGGAATCTGTAAGGCGAGGGGCCATGTCTTTCTCCTCTCTGGAAACTATGTAGCATGATTTCTAACAAGTAGCTGATGATCTCAATACATGTAAATATACATGTAAATATACTTAGTGAGGGAGCCTTACTCTCTTGATCTGGAAAGCAGAGATCTGTATGCTGCCTTTACAAGGCTGTAGGGAACATTAATTAATGGCACAGTACTTGCAAGTGCCCATAAATAGTTGGTCCTCAATTAGTGAGGATGCATTTCCTTTTCACTGAGTCCTATGAGCTGAGTTGCTCAGGTATATCATGGCTTCGTGATTATGAGAACAAGTTAGTGGAAACCAGGTGGGGTGAGAATGAGGGGTTGGTCTTCCTCCCTCCCTCCTTCCCTCCCTCCTTTCTTTCTCCTTCCTTCCTTCCTCCTTCCCTCCCTTCCTTCCCCAAATGGACCACTTTGGAGAAGAGTGGATTTCCAGGCTGTCATATGTGATAGGAGTTTGGAGTTCTTGTCTTCTGGTGCTGTCTTCCTGTGGTGGAAAATGTTTTGTGCAAGCATGGAGCCATAGCAGGGCACTGTGATGCTCTGGCATTCACAGGTGGGAAAAGCTGCCTTAGAACCTACACGCCAGTTTGCCCAGTAGAATTCTTTCCCTCAAATGTGTCTTTCTGCCTCTATCCCATAACCCTCCTGTCCTCACAAGTATAAATGCCTGGCATTGCCTTCTCTCAGGGTCAGAGTTTTGAAAATTTCCAGGAAAATTAGTAAATGTCTTCTTGGCTGAGACCTGTCTCCCTGCTGGTTTTACTCATCCTGAGTGCATGTGAGTTCTTAAAAGCCACAAAAGGAAACCAGGCTCATGCTTGCAATTCCCAGTGGAAAGCTGATTTCTTTTGGCAAATGAAAGCAGCACTCATGTCCTTCATATATGCCTTGTGGCTTCTGTGGAGGGAAGTTGGTGACCCCACGTATATATACTTCAGGGCCTGAAAAAAAAAGCAGCAAAGTAGCAAAGCTTTGCAAGGAAGATGAAGTTAGGGATGTGAAGTTGCCTTCATCACTTGGAAGGTGATGATCAGAGGGAGCGCTCCACTCCACTAAAGCCAAATCCAATACGCTGAAGCTGGTGTGCTTCATTGTGTTACAGGTGCTGAGAAGAGCTTGCAGCAAATCAGAGGTCAATAGTTTCAAAGAAAAAAATAGAGCACCAGATAGCATGTGCTTGATGTTCTTTTCTAGAAGCCCTTTGGGTCAATTTTCCTGAGGTCACCACTTCCTTTAGACTCTCTGGAACAGACAGGACACATGACAGTCCCTGTGCTCATTGGTGCTTAGAGTTTCTTAGGCAGTATTTGTGTATTTGAGCCTGAACTTCAGCCATGAAAAAGCCCTGGACCCAATGCCCTTCCTGTGTTGCTTCGGAATGTTGATAGTAAATACACTTTGGGTACCTCTTAACTTCTGAAGGCCTAATGGCCAATTGGTGAGCTTTCTTTAATTTTTTTAATGTTTATTTATTTTTGAGAGAGAGAGAGCGAGCGAGCGAGCATGAGTGGGGGAGGGGTGGAAAGAGAGGCAGACACAGAATCCGAAGCAGGCTCCAGGCTCTGAGCTGTCAGCAGAGAGCCCGATGCAGGGCTCAAACTCATGAACCTTGAGATCATGATCTGAGCTGAAGTCAGACATTTAAGCGACTGAGCTACCCAAGCACCCCCAATTGGTGAGCTTTCCTAAGGACGTGACAGTGATAATAGAGGGTTTAAAAATATCTTTACTTGGAAACAAACAAAATAGATATTTCGGTATCCTATTTTTTGTTTTGCTTTATTTTTGGTTTTGGTCATTTTTTTCACTTTTTATGAAATGTAAAACTGCAAGGAGTCATTGGTCTAGGGTCTCTTCTGTTTTTAAAATTTAATGAATTAACAGTTCTGAACTGTCTTGACTACACATACCGAACAGAATCTCTTAATATTATCTCAACACATACAAAGTACATATATTCTGAAAGATTTCACACGAATGACCATTTGCTTCAAGACTTTCCATTATGTCAGTTGCTGCTTCTCAACCGTTGACTGGCAACGGACAACCTGCTGACTTCTCCTGTTCTTTCCTTCCTGCTGAAGGTAAATCTTTCTACCACTCCCCAGCAGAACTCCCCCAGTCAACTGTCAAAATAACAGAAGTTTCAGATCTGTTACCACCTTGGTATCCTTGCTGTTTGGGGAAGTAAATGGTATAGCAAATAATGACCCAGTAAACCTCCTAGCCTTTACTTTCCAGCCATAACTAAGTTGTCTCTAGGAAAGTTGAATGATCATCTTTTACTAAATATATTTATTGTATTTATATCCAGTGGTGTGCTGGTAAATGTTTAATAATCAGCTCTTCAGGGAAAAAAAATTGTTTGTCAATGTCTGTATCTCCATATGTAAATACAAGTTTATGTAAATTATGCAGATACAAAGTATATGTAGCACACAACTTTACTCTCCCAGGCTGCTCTTGTTGATGTTGGCTGAATTCTTATATTTGTAGTCAACCTGTGGTTGCAATTCAGTCACAATTTGAGAAGTTCAGATAAGAAATAATGCAAAGTTGCTAATGTCTGCCATGAATGCTGGGTGATATTTTGTTTACATTAATAGCTAAGACAAAAGTGAAACAATGAAGAAATATGCCAAACATGAGTGACTTTTTGCTGAGTGAGGGAATAGATTTAGAATACTGGAAGAATGTCTTCCCGATTTTCTGTGCTATTCAAATGTAACAGTTATAGACCCCAAACCTTTTAGGTTTAATATGCATTAATATTTTGTCCATCGCTTCTTTAGGGCTAGATAACCAACCAAACAGTAAGTCTGTAGTGTTTGCCAATTCCTTCATATAAATATTCCCATGCTGGATGATTTCAACCTACAAACCAGACATTACTACACAGAGTTAGAAAGAGATGTGTAAGTAGCACACTATCATGTGAGATTTCTACCATACAGATAAAATAGACACAAATGGCCTAAGAAGCATAGGGAATGGTGAAATAATTAGTGAGGATTTTTGAATGTTATCTTTGCTATTATTTTTTATTTAATTATGATTTACAAAGTTTAACTTTTCATGGCTTTCTAAGCAACTGGCTTACAAAATTTCTGAAAATTTTATGAATAGCTCTTATAAGTCAATACACATCAACCCAAGTACATCACAATATGTAACCTATGTGGATTCCAAAATAAGCAAGAGACCAGAAAGTTTGGAAAGAATGGGGGTTTGCTGACCTAGTAAGAACACTGAAGAAAATCATTTCCCCTAGAAACTCTCTATCCTCCTTCTTCTGTCAATAACCCAGTCATGGCCAAAATCCATTTAATTTTGCCTTTTATCATCTTGGGAGACTCTGTATTCTCGAATTTTCAGCTTCTTCATTCAGTGTTAAGGATGATACCATATTTCTTTAGCAATAAAGGAGAACAACCATGGTAATACAGGAAAGGGGCCAATGGCCTACGGTGTCATGCTTTTCTAGAAAGCAGCACCATTTGCAACAGCATCTGCCTCCCTCTCGACAGTATATGTCCATTTTCTAGATGTTCTTCCCTTTCCCCTGAAGTCCTTCGAGGCTCCTAACTTCTCTGTACCTCCACTTACTTGCCTGAAAAGTCTTCTTTCTCCATAAACAGTTTGCTTTGTGGGAAGGTGAAGGTTATATCCTTGATTGGGATAGTGTAATTAAATGGGAACTACATGCCATTGCCAAGTCTGGATTTCTCCACTAAGTACTACCTGAGAGATTTCTTAAACCTCAATTACTGACTGCTCTTATGAGCAAAAATAATGAACTATAATAATCCCTCCTAATTGTTTTCTGCCCTGAATATTGTTAATACCCCTCTTTTTATTTATCTACCCAACTGAAGATGTGAGGACATTTCAATAGTATGAGTCCCCAAGATTATTTCATGATGTAGTATGCTAACTGTGTACTTCCAAACACATAAAGGTGCATGTACATTTTGAATGTTTTGTCTTCCATACCTAAACTTTATACTGTATGCAGGCATTGTAAAGGATGCCTATTTTGATCATGTCTCCCCCGAGAGTATTCAATGTTTAATTTGAACGGTAGGCAAGATAAACACCTCACATTTAGACTGTTTGAAAATGGGAAAAAATATAATTTTAGTAAAAATAAAGTAGGAAATAAAAGTTCTTAATGTGAATAATTTCATAGCACCTGATATTAATTTTTTCTTATATCCCATATTACTATAATTTACTAACTGAAAGTTTTCCTCAGCTAATTTGTTGGGGAAAAAGCTGACACGTAATCATCCATTCAGAAATATATTGCAATAGGTTTGTCTTATCTTATTTCAATTTGCATTTAATTAATAAAAATTGCATTATATGTTAAAATAAATAAACTTAGCTTTAGATTGTAACCAAGCAAAGATCTTTTAACCTCTAATATTCTGTCCTTATTTTAGTTCCTCCTTTTTTTAAAACTTAATTTTACTCATTTTTATTGGAAGAAAAATGAATGCATGCAAAGGAAGAGAGGGTAATCTTAAGTCTTTATAGAGACGATTTTTTTTATCCTGGAATGTGTGGTTCATACATGGACTTTGAAAGTTTCTTCAACCCCTGAAAATTATACATGAACATTTATGTGTAGGTGCACTGAACATTTATGTGTATGTGCACTTGCCTAAGAGATCCATGGTTTTTTTTTTGTTTTGTTTTGTTTTTCAACGTTTTTTTTATTTATTTTTTTGGGACAGAGAGAGACAGAGCATGAATGGGGGAGGGGCAGAGAGAGAGGGAGACACAGAATCGGAAACAGGCTCCAGGCTCCAGGCTCCGAGCCATCAGCCCAGAGCCGGACACGGGGCTCGAACTCACGGACCGCGAGATCATGACCTGGCTGAAACCGGACGCTTAACCGACTGCGCCACCCAGGCGCCCCAAGAGATCCATGGTTTTAATCAGAATCTGACAGAGGACTTAAGATGCCCAAAGGCTTAAGGACTACTGCTTCATAGGGATTAATGGGACCCACTATCTTCCCATTTTCCTCAGTGCCCTGAAATGATTTTATTGATGACCTATTGCCGACTTCTCCTTCCTTTGTGTTTCTTAAGGATACTTTTACCCCATATTCTAATGAGTAGAAAGATAAATCACCAAATATGTTAACATATAAAGTTTCAAAAACTGGGCAAATGTTGCCAAAATAATACATTTGGTCAACAGCTTGTGGTAGATTGGAGCCTGGTCTGTTTAGAAGCAGGTATCTCCATAGCCAGGTGGTTTTAATATCATTTTATCCCTGCTATGTGGCCCATTGGAAGCACTCAGCTGCATGATTGTGGAATGGATAAAGAGATAAATCATTGAGAAGTGGGAGCCAAGGTACCGTGTCACTGCCCATGACAAATGGTTGTGTGTTGAACAGGTTTGTTTCTTTTACAGAATAGACCCATGAATCCATTTTTTTGTATATTATTAAATGCTGTTGATATGTCCAAATGAACAATGGCATTGCTACTCCAGGTGCTGCCATACTGGAAGTCACTGTATGTATTGTAACTCCTTAATGGGATGTAAAGACCAATACCTATTCTTTCCATTCAGTTGGAGACTATGGCACTAGAATGAACACAATATTGTTTTGCTTCATGGTGAAAAATACAGACAAGTAATGAAGAAGATGGTTCATTGGCCTAACATCCATTATCATGAATTAATTCACTTAAATATGTCAGAATCACCTCTGCTCTTGCAGTTGTAACAACAGCTAATAACTTTTGATGGCTTCCAATGTGCCTGATACTGTCTAAATTTCTTTACATGAATGATCTCATTTAATCTTCAAAACACTTTCATTAGTAGGCATTGCTATTCTCCCCATTTTACAAATGAGGACCCTGAGGCACACAAATCGAGTACTCATGTAGGGTTACATGTCCACTGAGTTCTGGCACCAAAAATCAAAACCAGGCAATCTGAAATCGCAGAGCTCAGCATCTGGGCTGTGTTTAATTCCTACTGTGTGACAGCCAACGTGCTAGAAGCTTAGAGATGACAGTGATCCAAACAGATATGATTCTTACCGCCATAGAAGTGGAATCTGTGTTGGAGCCCAAAATGACTGCTAGTGGAGAGTAGGAGTGGAGATTCCTTTGAAATAAATGGACAGGAAGAACTTTAGAGAAAATGTAAACTGGAGGGAGGGAAAAAGACAGGGAAGAGAGAGATCTGTGACAGAAATAAGATGAAGTGCGAAGACCATGGAGAGGGAAGGAGCTTGGAGTATTTTAGAAAAAGCAGAAGCCAGAGTAACCAAAGAGTAGTAAGCAAGGAGAAGAAAAACTAGACTCACAGCTGCCATGCAAGTGTGTCTTAGTCCTAAAACCCCAAAGAATATAGCCATGGGAAGTTCTTTAGCAGTTTGAAACCATATTTTTTTGTCTTTGTGACTTGATGTCATGATCTTCCTGTAGGACTTTCCTATCCTGTGTTTGAGTTCCCATTTCTTCTTATCCCCCTTGGACTTTTCCTTTTCTTCTCTCTAGTTCTTTATGGTATGGCACTTGGCCACAATGCTGGGGGAACAAAAGTGGTTTCACTGGTTAAGCCACTGAATTAAAGGCTCAGAAATAATATAACCTAAAGAGTCTTAACACAAAAGTACTGGAGCAAAGTCCATGAAACTAAGAACTGAGCCAGTCTCTATTAGTGTCATGAGGAACCTTCCACTATTGGGTATTTATGAACCCAGCAATTGCTATGATCATCTCATTCCTACCTGTGTCTAATATAAAAATTGTATATGGATTATATTATTAACTTTATATTCCATTTATTTGACCCTCCAGAATGTTGACTCATTTGTATTTTGTTTGTTGTTATGTGTTTCTCTCTGAGGACTTTGATTTTCTTGTTGCATGCATCACATGGTTAGGATTCATCTTTGCTTCATCTACCCCTTTATGGCAAATGGCAGTTGATTAGGGCTTTCTTTAGATCATTATCAATTGTTTTCTACCTTGCAGATAGTGCTGTTAGGACAAATTTATCATATCCCAGAGATCCTATATAGCTTGTTATTTCTAGGTGATTTATTACCCTCACCATGGAAATGTTGTTAGTGAACATTGGGGAAGCAGTGGCTGCATTGAGAAATATCAATGTATCCTCATGTTCCGGCTCGCAGTGACAGTCAGAGATCCATCTCACTGACAGTTACCTTGTTAACATTTTGATCAGATGGCAAATTTGTCATTTTTCATGGTAACAAGTATAAGTTTGCACAAGAACCATAGATAGATGGGGAAGATAAAACAGGCCTCTCTCAGTATTTCTGTGTGATGTAATCAGTAATCTCTGGGAGAAGTGAAATAATTACTCTGTGAAAAGCTCATCCACTGTAAAATGTGTTTATTGTAGAAAGCTCAAATTTTTCTTCATTTGGATGGAATGTGCCCTCTTTTTTTCCACTTTGATGACAGTTTGATTAACACACCAAGCCTCTATGAAATAGAACAAAAGGGTTTATAGTCTGAATGGTTTGGTATAATCACAGCATAAGACGTGAGTCAGATGGGTAAATGTACCTGCCAGCACACTTCTCAGGTACAGGGCATCAGCGGCCACAGGGATGGGATTTGAGTTCTTCCTCCTACTACACTGAAACCCTCTCTCGTTAGCATCAATATCAGATACCTTATGTTGTTCTCCAAAACCGTGTCAAAAACTATGAGGTCACATACCTTGATGCCTTACTTGTGTGTGATCACACCATTGATGTGGTCTTTGTGTTGTTTTTCTCCTCTTTCCTCTCAGGCTGTATTTCCTGAAGCTGTGAAATCTTTAAACTCACAGCACTGTTGAAAGCTCTGAGCTCTTTCTGGTGCTTAGTGGGTGAGTGTGTTTGAAAAAGAATTTCACTTTTCTGGGCAGCATTTCTTTACACTGACTGAGAGTCAAAAATGGGCTTCTGACCTTCCCATGAAAATAACAGTTCTTGGTATAATGGACAGCTGTCAGTTAGAGGTCTTAAGAACCTTTGACAAACCAATACTATCAAAACTCAGGTAAGACTGGCATAAATAGCCTTGGGCAGTCACTTGAAGCAGGAAGACAAGTCTCTGGATGTCAAATATGAAGTTTCTCTTCTGAACTGTCATATGATACACATGTACACACACACACACACACACACACACACACACACACACACACACACACACTTGCCAGGAAGCCCAAACTACAGTTGATTTTCAAATGCTTCTGTCAGGTAGCCATGGCCTTTGGAAAAATTATGTTATATTTGTATAATTGCAGTGGAATGCAACCACAGAGAGGAAAATATGCCAAGTACAATCAATCATGCTTTTCATTATAATATTTTATAAAAGGCAGGAGATGCTCATGGCTCATTTATATGAGCCAGGTTATTCAATAATGGTGCAACTCTTAACCTAAAATATAGCTTCCTATTCTTTATTAGTGTTTGAAGACTTAAAAGTAAGCTGTTAAAGTAGAAACCCACCATGCTTTTGACCATCCTGTTGTGTCTTTTGCCATTTTGTCCAGGCCTGAGGGAGTGTTTTTGCTTTCATTATACAACTCATTTTGGGAGAAGAGAGAAGGTGTGAGGAACTTTCTTTCCATTTGCCTAAATATACCAATTTGAATTTGTCACTCTAATGACTAGCATCCTTATAGAAAATATGCAGAGAGGAAAGAGAGACAGACAGACAGGGAGGGAGATATGTAAGAAGTCCCATGGGAATCTCTCACTTTCTTGTAAGGAGATGATGTAATATTCCTTATAGTCAGAATTGTCTGAAAGCCTCTGAATTTCCCATTTTTAAGCCTTTACTCTTTCCTTATATATAGCCCAAACCCCAGGCTTTACTCTTTCCTTTCTTTAGCACCAACCCCTATTCTGCATGTTTAAATGAGGTTAACATCTTACATGAACCTTCCTCCCCTCATCTTTCTGAAGACCTATAGGGCTTATTACATGTCCCACAAATCCATCTCTGATGTCACCTGTCACTTCATGCTATGGGTCACTGCTCACTGCTCATCACCCCTTGTTGTTTATAGCCATGTCTGCATGTTCTTGAGGTTTGCCCCAAGGTCCCTTAATCCCCTTTGTGGTCATCAGTCTCCTCTAAATCCTTCAAAGACATAGACAACACTAGACTGTCATTTATAACAGAACTTTTTTTGATGACTCAAGGAAAACATGAAGGAATTACAAGTCTGAATCAGTTAAGTAAAATGTTTTTGACTGTACATTATAAAAAATCCTGATTCAAAAAGCTCAAACAGTAAGTTTAAAGGTACGTGGTTGATTATCTCATTGGCACAAAAATCATCATGAAGAATATAATTTCCTCCCTCTTTCTACTCTGTGTTCTGTGTTGGCTTCTGGTTCAAGACTAGTGACTTCATGGTCACAAGATGTCTATGGTGGTAATAGCCATTGCACCCAAACCCATTAACAGCAGAAGAGCTGTGCCCATCTCTTCCTGTGTGGCTCTTTTAATAGACAAGGAGGTGTTTCATGGGTGTCTCCCTGATAGCTGGGTATGTAAGTAGTCAGAATTGTATCCCTTATTTCCATGAATGGTTTAGCTCAATTAAGTTAAAGGCGGGATTAGCTAGTCATGAAGGAGGTGAACAGGTGGAAAATGGGAGGCAGCTTAACAAAACTGAAGTTCTTTTAGCAAGGTAGAGAAGAGGAATGGAGAGTGGGAAGACAACCAGTAATGTCTGCTTAATGCAGCAAGCTCAAGCTGAAAGCTGGATTTCAGACATGGCTGCTCTTACCCTTAATGGAATGGGAATTCCCTGCTGGTCATCTCCTCCCTCACCTCTAGCTTGCTACCATGATTAAGGGGCCCATTAACCACCAAAGATAGGAATGCTCTCCACCTCTCTTCACTCTTGAAGTGTTTGTATGCCCCAGCATGACTGACCGTGGAACATTTGTTTCCTTTGAGGGACGCACCAGCCCCATCTCCATAGTAGGGTGTGTCTGCCCTTCCCCCCCATCCCACTCTGCCCCAGTGGTGAAAACATGCAACCAATACTTCTCTCAAATTCTCAGTTATTCAGTTTTAAATAATATTTCTATTAGATATCAAAAATCCATACTAGATGATTTTAGCCGTAATGCAATGAACATTGCCATTTAGGAAAAAAAAAAATCTCTTTAGGATCACGGTTTCTTGTTTAGATGTCCATTGTATATATTTTTTGCATTTTCTATTAGTTTTTAAATTGTAAAATATACATAAAATTTACCATCTTAACCATTGTAACTGTACAGGTCAGTGGCATTAAATACGTTCACATTGTTATGTAACCATCACCACCCTCTATCTACTCACACCACTCTTTCATCTTGCAAAACTAAAACTCTATACCCATTAAACAGTAACTCCTCATATCCTTTTCATCCCAGCCCTTGACAACCTCCATTTTACTTTTTGTCTCTATGAGTTTGACTACTCTAGATACTTGATATGAGTGGAGTTCTACAGTATTTGCCTTTTTTTGTGACTGGCTTATTTAATTTAGCATAATGGCCTCGAGGTTCATCCATGTTGTAGTATGTGTCACAATTTCTGGCCGGTTATGACTGAATAATATTCCATTAGATATGCAACATTTTGTTTACCCAGTCATCTGTCAACAGACACTGGGTCACTTCTTCCTCTTGGCTGTTGCAAATAATATTGCTGTGAATATGGGTGTACAATATCTCCTTGAGTCCTTTTAATTATTTGGGGTATATTAACCCAGAAGTAGAATGGGTAGATCATACGGTAATTCTATTTTTAATTTTTGAGGACCTTCCATACTGTTTTCTACAGTGACTGCAACACTTTATCCCCCTGCCAATAGTGCATAAGGGTTCCAATTTCTACATGACCATACAAACATTTGTTACTTTCTGCGCGCGTGTGTGTGTGTGTGTATGTTTGTGTTTATAATAGCCATTCTAATGGGCATGAAGTGGTCTCTCTAATGACTAGTGATGCTGAGCATCTTTTCAGGTCCAATTTATATTATTAAACAAATTTCTTAATATTAGAATCTGAAACATCTGTGTTTAGAATACTTTGCTGACTGAAGAGTTCACCAGTTCAACTAGGGAGGCACATACCTTGTATTTTCATGACCAGAAAAGGTTTTGCAAAATATTCCCTTCCAGGACAGGGATAGACCTTCCCCCTCCCCAACCCCACCCTGCCCACCAGGATAAAATCCAGATTTCTTTGTAGAACAAAAATACTGCATAAGACCCCCTCCTGTCCCCAAAATGGGATATTTATTCCAGCCTCATCAATTTTGCAAAAGCTGGAATGGTTAAAGTAACAACTTGTCCTCGTAACACCAAAGCCATAGTTTACATGGCTCAGACCCCATAAACATGATAAGAAATAGCTACAAAGAACTATAAATTCTGTGGAGGGGATCCCAGGCCTCATGCACATAAATGACAGTGAGGTGATCCTCAAAATGACCCAAGAGCACTTACATCTTCTTCCTTTGCCCTAATCTGGTAGCTTCTCCTTTTCTACATGGTATACTGTATCAGCTCTCACCTTCTGTGCTTGCATAATGCAATTGATATTTATGATTTCACTGAAAGCCAAAAACCTATCAAACGCACTCAGTGATTCCTTTGTTATCTGAGGAGATATTATGCATATGAGTTGACTGTGATTGTATCTACCAGGGATCCCCATCTGACAGACCTATGGGTGTTTGAATGACCATCCTCTTTTTACTTGTTTCTCTACACTGAGATAAAGAATCTCTGCAGTTTGGAACCTACACGTTCTTGAATTCAAAGAGTTTTTCATGAAACAGAAGTTGTTTCTGATCCTAAGGGTATATGTGTTTGGGACAAACTCTGAGATCTTGGGAAATGATGTGACCCATGGCTGACATATGAATGTCACATGAATCCATATGAATGTGACCCGTGGACACCATATGAATCCATGTCATGAGCCATCTTTCCATAATAGAGTACTTGCAAAATTAGTCCCCGTTCTGCTGTCAGACCATTGTTAGATCCCTGGGAATTTGAAGTTAACCCATGAATAACGGTCTTGAAACCACATTTTGGTTAGGAAGGAAGGTAAATTTTCTTCTTTTCTAAAACTTGAGAGTAAGCAAACCCATCTGGATCCTCCTAATATCACAAAAAAAAAAAAAAAAAACATAGTTATTTTATAGCCTTTCCCTTCGCTGCACAGGAGGGATTACAAATCGCAGGGCATTTTCCCTATTCCCTGAACAAAGATAATAGCCCCAGCATGAGACAAGAGTCTTGATGGCTCCAGTGAGAATGCCTTGGCCCACACTTCCTCTCGCCTTCGCAAATGATGATGAAAAGGTAAGCTGGAGCAGTCCTGAGAGATGGAAACTCAGAAAGAGTAAACAGTGAGGAGTAGTTAAGGAGAAACAGCTGACACCTCTGCCAGTTGCCTCAGAGGTCAACGAGAATGTAGATTGCTTTCCCTCAGGCCTTGGCGACAGTGACAGAAGAATGGAAACGTCCTAAATCATAGTCTGAATTATTGTTCCCTGGAAACCAGTCTGAGGCACCTTCAGACTCAGTTATCAGTGTTAGAGTGAAACACTGCTCTCCTCAGGACCTGCAACAAATGAGGAGGAATAAAGCGGTGTCTCTCAGATCTCCAGAGGGAAATGAAGGACGAGACTGGTCTGGGCCATGTTTGTAATGGTTTTCCATGAAATGACCAGAGTCACAGAAAGAAGGAAGCGCTTGATGAAATAGGAGATGCCTCTAGAAACTCGTTTTCCGTTTTATTTTGTCATCCTGGCTTCTTTGGTTTTGCCTTTGAAAAATGGAACCTGTCTTATGGAGATTTGGAGAGTGATGGAAATGACTGATTAGCAGCTGATAAATAGAACAGAGTGCTAGGAAGAATGGAATGGGAGCCCATAGGAGAGATTTCATCTCTAAAAGGGCTTCCTCCCAGTTGTGGGAGGGGGGTTGGAAGAGTGAGTGCAGTGAGAAGAGGTTGTATCTGTCCTCATCTGGCTGTATCTCCAGTGCCTAGTGTAGTGGCCAGCACAGGTGAGTGTGGAATAATTTTCTTCTGATTAACTGAAAAACAGACACCTGAGCAAGCAGTCTGATTATGACTCCTGACCTCCTTCTCTCTTCCCCAAACCCTTTCCCAGTATGTAATGATTCCATCCTTGAGGGAATAAGCAGGGAGCAGCTGGCATCTTCTAGAGCCCCAGACCAACAGCAGCAGCATCACCTGGGAACTAGTTAGAAATGTTAATGATTAGTCCTAGTCCTGTCCCTGACCTCCTGAAATCTGAGGGGGGGGGGGGCTCTGCAGTTTCTGTTTCAACAAGCCTTCCAGGTGGTTCTGATATACAGTGAAGCTTGAGAACTGCTATGCTAGTCAAAATTGCTGATTCATTTTCAACTGTTTGAACTTTTTAACCAGGTGTGTTGGCATCTCCCATGAGTGGAGAATGAGACTTTCATGTTAATGTGTGGAACAAAATTGTTTCTGGGCTACAGTAGATGTTGGATCAATGGATTTGAGTGCTTTGAACTTGTTTTTGAAGCATTTGGGGTTAGCATGACATGGAAGGATATATGTGGAATGTACAACTTTTTGGAAAAAGCTGTAAACACTATGTGCTCTTTTTTTGTGAGGCAGAGATCATTTAGGGCCTTCACATTTCCCTGCAGAAAGGTTGTGCTGTTTTTATCTCCCAGAACTGCATGTATGAAGGGAGAAGAGAGAATTATATTCTTTAAAGAGGAGATCTTTTCACTACAAAAATGTGTTCTTTGGACGCAGAGGGATTCAGACTAATATGTTCCTTCATTCCTGAATCTGCATGAGAAGAGAGCAAGGTCAGTGCCTCAAAAGACAGCAGTAAGGATATAGTGCAATCTGTGTCACATACTAGGACATAATCGAAGTAAAGAGGTGGAGGGTGCTGTTATTAATTCCCTTGGGGCAACCGTGTAAACTGGACCTCACCCTAGAACAGTGGTTCTCACCTGGGTGATTTTGTAGTCTCTACCCCCATCATTCCCTGCCCCCCACCTGTCATTCCACCACCTCCCAGGGACATTTGGCATTGTCTGGAATCATCTGTAGTTATCACACCGGGCATCCCAGAGAGGCACCATTCATCCCTCCCCAAATGAGAAGACTAGCTAAAATTACTGGGGATTTGTGTGGCTGCTGAAATCCAGTGAAAAGCTCTGTCAACTAGAGTCCAGAAACCCACAGAATATCCTAAATGGGGGAAAAAGAAAATCTCTACTTCATTTCAGTAAATTCTAATTTCTCATTAATGGAGGTGACATTGTGTTGAGTATTATTGAGTCACAGTGAGGACTGTGGTCCTCTTCAGAGTCTAAAATCAGTTTGAGAAGAAATAAGCCAATAGGATGATGCTGGTAAAATGAAGTTCAATCAGATGAGTTGATAGATGAAGACTAGGTGTAAAGTGGGTTGAAAACCATAAGAGATGGCATGGCCTTTGTGATCAGGAAAGGCCTTTCATCGGACTATATTTTTCAGTCATCTTGAGGAATGGCAAGAATTTTGAGGGGTTAAGGAAGCTGGCAGGGGAGAAAAGGAAGGAGCTGAGAAATTAAAACAAACAAACAAACAAACAAAAAACAAGACAAAACAATATAAAATATAATTGAAGGTACAGAAACAATTATTTGCATGGTATTTGTAGAATGAGAAAGAATTCCACTTGCACTGTAGCAGTGGTTCTTGATGGTATGGTTGTGCCCCGTAGGGGGCATTTGCAATATTTGGAGACATTTTTGGTTGTCACTTGGGGCAAGAGTGCTAGTAGCATCTAGAAAGTAGAGCCCAGAGATGCTGCTAAATATGGGACATTGTACAAGACAACCACACACAAATAAAGAATGGTCTGGCCCCAAATATCAACAGTGCCAGAGGTGGAAACCATGGGCTAGAGGCTGGGTAGGAGAGTAGGTGACCTGAGTGAAACCATTAGAATGAGGCTATGCTGTAACCACAATGTCCTCTAGTTATTCTCCTGGTAGATTCTCTCTTTCAGATATGGATCCTTGGGACAATCAGTTCTTGGTAAAGTGGTAAAGTACCTGGAAAATGAAATCAGCCTACCTAGATTGGAATCTATCTAAGGGTATACAGTGTATCTCATCTGACCTGGGTAACTTTGCTAATCGATCAAACACTTTACCACTGAGCCCGAACAGGGCATCCAAATACTCTCCTGGCAATCATTATCAGTCATTTGGAGTTAGTAAATAAGATGAAACATTGGTGTCACATGTGCTAGGCTCTAAAACTTACTGGGGTGCCTGGGTAGCTCAGTAGGTTGAGTGCTTAACTATTGATTTCAGCTCAGGCCATGATCTCATGTTTCATGGATTTGTGCCCCACGTCAGGCTCTGCACTGACAGTGCAAAGCCTGCTTGGGATTCTCTCCCTCTCTCTCTGCCCCTCCCTCTCTCTCTCTCAAAATAAACTTTAAGAAATTAAAACATAAATAAAACTCTGTAAACATGGGTTTTTGTTTACAAATACTTTTTTTTACAAAAAAAGTATTTTTTTTGTTTACAAAAACTTTTTTGTTACCCAAATACTTTCAGCTTCAGTGTCCTTTTTTGTGGAATGGGAATGGGGTGGAGGCAGAGGTATTTTACAAATTGTAGTGGGTCTATTTTATCATAGAAGAAAAACTTTGAAAATTGTCAAGATATCCTACAAATATTAGTTAATGATAATAGTACACACAGCAAAATTCAGATGGTTCTCTAAAAGGTCAGAAAATGTTTACAATGTTGGTACTATCTGGCATTGCCCAAACTGACCCCAGGAACAGTCATTTTGGTGGCTGCAGTAGTGGCTTCCTTAACAGAGTGCACACCTCCTTGCCACTCTGTGTACAGGGTTTGCCACTCCTGGGTCTAAAACTATGAAACAGAAAATGTCATTGGAGGATCACTGCCAGTCTTGAAGGAATGCATGATACCAGCCTGGGATGAGAAACTTTGTCAAAATTTGACATCACCATGACATTAAAATGCATGATCAATAGACTTGTCTTAGTGAACAAGATCAAGACCAGTTTGAGTGTGGTTAAACTTGTGTGATGAGTCAGGTGGTGTCAGCTGTATCTTGTCATCCACCCTAGGGCAGTGTATCAGTGTTCCATGAATAGAAGTTAAATACATATGCACACATATGTTCTTCACTGCAGATAGCTTGAGAAGCACTGATATGGAAGAATCATGTGTGCCTATGTGTGTGTCTGTTTCTAGCAAAAACAAGGTAAATGAATGACCTTTCAAATAGTACCCAGAACTTTTGAAATATGAGATCTTCTCAAACTGGGAAGGCTCCCCTGATTCTGATTCTTTGGCAGATATACATGGAATTTTAACAGGAAGGTAACAAGAGATTAGTCCTTTGCATCTTGCATTTTCTTCCTTCATTGTTAAGGTGGTCTCTACTTTCAGAAATCCACTCTACCATTATAACACCTAAGAAGTCAAGGCAAGCTTCCTTGAATATGACTGAGTTGGCATTACCCACTGCCAAAAGGAACCAGCTCCAGGAAGAATGGAGACAGTCCTTGTCCTTACAAGATGACTCTATTTTTTAAAAACTTTTTTTTTTTTTTTTACTGTAGGATGATTTGTAGCCCAAGTGCTTATTATGACTGGGTTGAGCAGAACAAAACAAAATGAGGGTAACAAGAGATTCATATATAAAACTATCTGGACTTTTAAAGTTATTGTTAGATAACTTAGGTCTGTTGATTAATTTCTTTAAGCCTCTCCTTTCTCACCTGTAAAATGGAAATGTGAATCTATCTCTTTCAAGTGTAAAGTTAGAGTTAAATGAAGTCATGCATGGATAGTGTTTTCCACAGTAATGGGAAGAGATCAAGTACTTGATAGATCAGAAGGCAGGAGTAGTGTGTAGAGTTAGAAGCAAGGGTTTGGTAGTGCACAGAGAAGAGTCTGGCTTCATGTTGCTCAGCTGCATGACTGTGAGCACACCTTTGAGCTCTCTAAGGCTCAGTTTCCCCATCTATATAATGAAGAAGATAATAACTACTAATATGAGGAATAATGACAATGTAGATGATGGGATATATAGTCAGGCTTTAATAATAACTAGTAGTTAATAAATGGCACCTATCATTAGGATTAATTGTATGCCAGAAGAAAACTCCAAACTACCCAGATTAGGATGAATAGGAAGAAGAAAGTCAACAAAAACTCCCTGAAATTACAGTAGGCAAATTTCATCTGATAACTTTAGATGAAATGGTCAAAAAAAAAAAAAAGAAAAGAAAAAGAATGTACTTTAAGAAAGTTTGGAATAATGACTTGTACGTGAAAATGCAGGCATCCAGGATTGAGCACAACCTGATGAATGTTTTTTTCCCTTAATGTGTTATCTAAGTTTTATCAGCTATGGTTGTAGTTATGGAATTTAGACAGGAAAGAGTGACTTGAGAGACCCTTATATATTCCTTGTTCTTCTTGACTCATGTGGTAGAAGGAGCTGAACTATTTGAGCATGTTGGTTGGAGAAAACCCTTCAAATTTTGGAATTAAAGTGCATGAATAAAGAGGATACAGACTTTCATTTCTTACTAAATTCATTCGAAACAGCAGTGGACACCTGTTATTTCTGTCTTCCAGGCATAACTTTCTACCATTTCTGGTAATAGCTGCCCATATTCACTGGGTACCGTTTCTCACGCGTGTCTTGGTTTTGGGTGGTTTCCTATTCATGGTATTCATACCAGTACATGATATTGGTGATATGAAATACAAAGTTCTCAGCCAGATCAGGAGGCAAAAATGAATGGCAAAATATTCTCCTCTCAGTCACAGAATAGGGATATGACCATGCAATCAGTGTATACCATCTCTTGGCCACAGTGACTGGTCTAAAGTGTGAGCATATTACCCAGCAGTCAATTAAACTCTTTTCCTAGAATTTTATATATGAACAGTAGGAAACTTTTTTTTTCCCTTCCTCTTTCTTCTTCTTCTCCTCCTCCTTCAATCTGGACTCACTGAGCTGGTGTAATTTAAACCTAAAAATGGCTAAACCCATCTACTTCCTCCTCCAGGCTCCTCTACCCCAAGCTGAGCAAGAAATTAGCCCCAAACCCATAGAAAATCAGATACAAGAGATGGAGATCCTAAAGGAAATTACTTTGAGCTTCCAAATGCCATGGAGTTGAGGAGTAGAACTTACATCTAATGGTGGTTACTTTGAAGGCAAGAGTAATATGATTGGAGTTCTGAGTGACTGTCAGAGAAATGCACTGTTGAACCATATGGTACTTGGGGGCCATAAACTGGCTTTTAGCCAAACAGTATTGATAGCAAGATAGTATAATTCAGGTCTTCATATGTGCTTTCTATATATCATGGGATGTGTGAGCTAACTTTTTTTTCACAATACATAGATAAGGAGCAATACCTTTCATTAAGCATTCCCCATTATCCTTTTGAAACACATACACTGACAGACACATTGAGAACATTTTTTGTGTGTGGAAATGGCATAACACTAATCTTATTCCTTCATACTGATTATACTGTGACTAGGAAATGGAAGAACATTAATCTCTCTGCTTTAGAATCCAAAAAGCATGTTTGTACAGAGGACTGGCATTTTAGTGACCTGAAGTGCAGAGAGAAGAGATATCACTTGATGCATATCTTGATTCTTTGAGATTTTTTTTAATATTGAAATTAGCTCTTTGGTAGGGCCATGTTCAGTCTTTATAGTGGCAAAGCATAATGAAAAAAGATATGTGATTTTAAAAACGTTTCTACAGTAGTTCATTCACTGGGTCTAAAAGAGCATTAATTAACAGTAAAATATGTTGGATTTTAGTCTTGAGGCTATCACCAGCTCTTTGAATGACCTTGGTCCTTACATTCTCTTTGGAGTCAGTTTCTTCACTGTATCAAGAAGTTATTAAAGTAGACACACTTTAAACTGTCTTCTCACCCTGCATTCTCACCACATATAGGTTTGCCTCATGATTTGGAATGCTTAAAGACATACCCTAGGGTAGAGGTATGGAGGGAGGGGGGTTGTTTGCAGATCCAGAGTGAAACTCAAAGGTCTAGGGAGTGTATAATGCATGATATTTGGTCCTAAATTTTAGACCAGTTTAGAATTAAATAGTTTTCTTTAGCTGAAGCATACCAAAAAGGTGAAGCTGATAGATGTTCCTATGGTTCTAGATAAAAGGATTAAAGCAATCACACTGGGGGGAGGAAAGGAAGGATAAGGTAATCACAAAATAAAGCAAATTGCATAAAAGCAAGTAAAGTCACCATTTCAGTGTTAGATTTAGGATCAGAATGAGAAAATACTTCTCATTTTTGAGTGCATGAGAAATGAGAAATCTTAAAAGGGGGGGGGCTTCTCTCTTGATATTTAATTTATAACCTAATTATGTGTTCTGTGATAAATTCACTGTAATATTAATTGAGAATGAATGTGGTTATTACTTATGTTTTGATCTTGTATTGCTTCAGGAACTTCTTAGAAATCACCCTTTTTAGATTCAAGTAGAAAGTGCATCCAGATTTTAACATGGAAAGGGCAAACTCCACAGCAAAGAGAAAGTGGGTAATCTTCATAAACTGTCATTAATGACTCATCCTCTTATTAGGTTGATAGTGGTTCTGCTGATTATTAAGATAATTAGAGCTATCAGATTTTGCCATACATTGTTCTGATGGTATAATTTGTTGAGTCTTTTAACTAATTAGATGCTATTTATATGGGTTGGTTTTGAGCAGGAAAAAGATAGTCCCCACACTAATGAAGTTCACGAACCCGTTATCTGTCATAGGAAGTAAAAAAATAGAGATCATTCTGTGTATGGCCACCTGCAAGTGAAGGGAGAGAATAGGTAATCTAGACACAAAGGGAGGCCAAGAAGTGTCGTAAGAAGTTCTTTGTCAGATCGGGAAGCAAGAATGAAGTAGTTGAAGAAAGACAATGGCAAAACAATCAGGTCTCAGCACAGAAACACTGTGCTGATACTTGGCACACCACTGAGCTAGAACTATGTACAGAAGTGACAATTACTGTCTTCTTTCTGAACATTATCCTCCACCTCCTCCTTCCCTACATGTAACATATTTCCACCTTCCCCTTCTCAAATTGTGATTAGGGATTTTAAATCAAGTCCTATCAGATTTACCATTAAACATACCCCAATTCCAAATAATTTTTACCATCTTCACTCTCCATTTCTATTCCAAGCCCTCGTGTTCTCTTGCCTGAAGAATTGCACCCATCTTCTTACTGCTCCCCCAGTTTCTATTCTTACCCCTAAAAGTCTATTTCTCATTGGGCAGAAGCCTTTAGAACTTAGATCTTGCCATACCCACCTTTTTTTCAGCCTTCCATTGCCTTCCATGCACCTGACATGACAATGACATCTGAAGTTGTTGTCTGAGTCTTTGAGGCCCTGCTTGAACTATCCCTTCTTTTTTATGCCTTGCTTTCCTCCACAGACTAGTGTCACATTGCCCTCTTTCTGTTCTTAGAAACATGATCTTGTTCCTGCCATGAGATCTTTGTACTGGCTACTCCTCTGCCTGAAATATTTCTTCCCTAGATCTCACATGATGGACTATTTCTACTTATTCATGTCTCAACTCAGATTCTACCCCGCCCCCAGCCAGATTTTCCCTGTCTCACCGTATATGACTATGGCCTTTATCCTACATATTTTCTACCCCATAATTATTTTTTTTTGTCTGCATACTATCTATCACTGTCTGAAATTATTTATTTACGAACTTATTGTCTATGCCTAGTAAATATTTGTTGAATTAATGAACTCTTTTAAGAGTAGAACCATATTTTATATGCCATCATTAAATACTGGCATATAAATATATGGCATATAAAACATACCAGCAGATACAAGAGGAACTGCTCTGCATGCAGTAAGATGGCACTGAATCCAAGGGGTCTCTCCTTCTCTCTCCCTGACCCAGCCCCTACTGAGCCTCAGGCTCTTACACACCACCTTAGACTCCATGAACACATTTTGAACACCATTCCACTAGACTGTTGGTTATGGCAGTGAAGGGGTGGCTTGGTCCATTCCCACCATTGTCTACCCAAGTCCAAAGCTTGGCTGGTTATCTCTCCATGGATCATGTCTGTTTCTCTTGCTTACTCTTCTTTGTAAATGAGCCTTAAGTAGATAGCAGGGGGCAAAAGCATTCTGTTAGTGAGCGAATGTGTTTGAACAAAAGGCCTGGCTCTTTTCAAGTCTTACAGAGGCTCCAACCTAGAATCCCATTTGGCACCTCGTTATATCCCAGGCCCTGCTTCCGAGACGAGGTCATTATTTCAGCCTGTAATCCGACATAAAGGCTTCCCATTTTTCAGTTACGTAAAGTAATATAACACACATCTCGGCATCAGACATCAGGATTAACACTGACAAGGCTTACATTAAAATGCTCTACCAGGCAGCATCTCTAAAGTGAATAGAATAGCTAACGTGCCTGCACAATGATTCTTGCTTCATGGGGAGAAGGATTTATGTTTAAATACTATTAACATTTAACTGTGACAGCCATGGCTTAAAAGAATTGTATTTTAATATAAGATTGAATGCATTTCTATAATAATACTAATCCCATGTTATTAATTTTTCTATGCTTTTAATTTTGATAACCCAACCAGTTTGGAAAATGTCATTTCTTCCTTGATTTAAATTTTGTCTTTTTTTTAAATAGAATTATACTGTTAAGATGAAGTGCACAATTTGGAAATGGGAACTGTATTTGACTTACAGTGTAGGAGTCAGAAATGGGCTGTATTCCATTTAAGCTGAACATCAACCATTAATTAGCAGTGATAGTCATAGTAGTACAACTCATTATGAGCCTGAAGCTCTGACCCCCTGGGGAGTGGTGGCCTTGATGGTTCAGGAATTGCTCTGGAGATTACATAAGGATGGAAGAATTAGGACTCCCTTCTAAATGAAAGACATATAGAATTTTTTTCTCCTTCACATGATTTCAGAAGGGCCTCTATTGGCAGAAGTGGTTAAGCCCTTTGTCTTCTCCCCCACATAGATAAGCAATGCTTATTAGAGTTTCTGTTGTATGCAAAGAGGGGATAATGCATGAATGAGGGTGTGGTATGAAGAGAAGTTCATGAGACCAGAGAGTTTGCAAGTTATATTAACCTACCCAGGGTCACCAATTATAGAGCTGCTTTTTCTGCATGGTGTCAGTCAGAATGAGCTAAGTGTGCTGCAATAACAAACATCCCCAATTTATAAAAAGTGGTTGTAGACTTATACTTGATGCCACCGTCCTTTGTGAATTAGCTGGATATTCTGCAATATGTCATCTTTACTTTCAGTGATTCTACTAATGGGTAAGCAGAGGCTGAATTTCAGCCTGCATTCCTTTTGATAAACAGTGAGCCCTGGCTCAGGGCTTTATCTGCCAAATAAGAAAACACATTTTTCTAATTTGCAGAAGTTACCTCATATTTAGCAGTGGTCCAGCACCTCAGCTATGTAATTCACTTTGCCTGATGGATGATGGCAATAACCTTCATTCATTCATTTATTCTTGCATTCAAAAGAAGTGAGTGACCAAGTCTCTACTATGTATTAGACATAGGGAATAGAACTCTGAATAATCAGACATGGTCTCTGGCCCCATTCAGTTTATGGCCTCTCAGGGAAGACAGATAATGAAAAAGAAATAATTACAAATGTAATGAATGTTAATGAAAGGAGATATATAGGGTGCCATGGGATAATATGATACTAAATAAGCTATACGTTGCAGTCATTTTTCCTTCTTATGGCAGTGTCTTGACTTTCCCCTTCAGTTTGGGTTGTTTAAGCAGATAATTAGACCAAGGGGCAGATAATTTAGATGGCTTAGTCTTTGAGACATTGATGAACCCTGGAATAGTCTAAGCACTCATGTGCATCTCAGAGCAGGTCTTAAAATGGACAGCTGATGATCTATTTGATGCTTATTAAGACTTTATCCTGAGGAGTGTGTGTGTGTATGTGTGTGTGTGTGTGTGTGTGTGTGTTTGGCTTGGAATCAAGTGTTGACCCAGTCTACTCGGCATTGCCCCTTAAAAGATCCTTCACCAGATGCTGCCAATACACCCTTGGACAATGATCATTCCACTATACATTGACCCTTGGCTTCCATCTCTATAGACTGTGTTATTCTGGCTGGCCACTGGTGGTGTCCACTGTGCCTGTGTGTGGTACAAAAATAATTGTAAAGGTAATTCCCTGCCATCCTACCTCCCCACAGTAGCAGTCATCACATATAACTAAGGGAAATTAATGGATAAATACCCAGCTTCCCTTGTTCCTTTCGTTGGAATAACTCTGAGAAATGTCTCCTGTGGAATTCAGTCTGTCTAGCCCACTGAAATAACCCATTTGGTGGATATATTCCTTCACTTATTTCACTTCTCCACTTCCCCACTGGTAATTTCTGGAATCACCTTCCAAATCAACTTGCCCTCACAATCTTGTATCAGGATTTTCTCTAGAATAAACTAGCCTAAGACACGCATATTTAAACACTGAACCAGTAATCACAAGAGTCAGGGTCTTTGAACTTTTCTCTATCTCCTGTCCTATAAATAGGATGCTACAAAAAAAAGTGACATTTGACATAGACAAGTCAGAGAAATAGTCCTGATGGATCTCTATTTGTTCTTAGAAGCTGGTTACTGTTATGACTGGCTTTGGAAGATAAAGCTCTGCTCATTTCATCATAGGATCTGCAGCTCACAGGTACACTGTAGCACCAAGTGCAGTTTTTCCCCCAAATGCATCTCATGATAACTTGGCCTTTTTTGTTCATATTCAGGATGACTAGAACCAGTTACATCATAAAGTCCTTTGGAAAAAAGGCACTTAAAAGCAGAACTAAAGCCACAGAAAATATTTTTTCTTTCTTTCTTTCTTTCTTTCTTTCTTTCTTTCTTTCTTTCTTTCTTTTTCTTCCTTTTTTTCTTTTCTTTTCTTTTCTTTTCTTTTCTTTTCTTCTTCTCTTTCTCTTTCTTTTTCTCTATTCCTCTCTTGTCTTTTCTTTTCCTTTCTTTCTTTTCCCCTGAATACCATGTTCCATGTTCTTCAGTTTATAATTCCTACCCTAACTGTATTGCTTACTATTTGACTTTTGGCATAAAAATACATTGATTAGAGAAATAAATTAGAGTCTAATTTATGAAAATAGTCTTCTTTTACTTAAAGGGAATGCTTATGGTGCTATTTGGGAAAGGCAATGAATGTAGTTTTCAGTGGAATATCTGCATAAATTATGGATGATTTGCAATTCATCACCTTCTTTGCCTTGCTCCTCCTCCGTGAAGAGACCTCATTTGTGCATTATTAAGGAGGGAATATTTTTAGGGATGTGATTATTTGGCAGAAGTGCTAATAATGATGGGGGAAATTTTCAGAAAATGTATCCAAACTGGAAGTTTCTGCAGTTTTGAAAATCGCACCTTGAAAATTTGTACTTTCAGTCTTTCAGGTATTGCTTTCTTTAAATGATGTCTGAAAATAAATGTTTTTTTAAATGTTCCCTATGAGTCTGTCCATGGTGATTTTGATCCTAAGCTTCAGGGCATGAAAGCAGGACACAGAAGTATTGCCAGCTCTCTGTCTTCTGCAGCAAGGGCTCAGTCTTTCTAACCACCATCATTTTTGAATCCATATTGGCCATGGAATAATGGATCACCTTGTGTTTTGGACATCTTTGAAATCAGTTGCACTGCCCCTATACCATCACCCAGCCTCCCTCATGACCATGAGGATTCCATTTTTCTCTTCCTGCCAGCCTGTCAGGCCCTACCTCATGTCTGCTCACTTCCTCCACAAAGCCTTCTTCAACAGAGCTCCATCCCTATATCCCTGGCAGAAGGCAGCCTACTGTGGTGCAATAAAAATGATATTTGTGGTGCTGTGGACTGCTTTTTGAATCTTGGCTCTGCTCTTTACTAGTTGGGGGACCTTGGTCTCTTATTGAATCTCTATACCTTGCAGTTCCTATAACTAATTTCTACCTCCTGAGCATTCTGTGAGGAGTAACATGACAATGGATACAAAGCACCTAGTCCAGAGATGGAGCTGAAGGAATTGGAATATTCTCTTTCATTCAATCCTTTGAAGTCCTTTCATACTGTATCTGCCACTCCCTGGAGGCTCAGTGTGATTTTTTTCTACCATTTATTAGAGCATTTAGGTATAAGTTTCATGTCACTTTTTATCTGAAACCCAAATGTACCTGTCCACTCTGGGCTTCCCTGTGCTCCTTCAGCCCCTGTCCTCCAATCAGCGTTGCACTTAACATTAAATCAAACAAGGTAACACACAGTATCTGTGCTGATGGTGTTGATGAATAATGTGGACGTTACTGGCAGTGCCTTGGAATAATGGAAGGATTATATTCCACATCAGAATTTATTCCACTTTTCTCCAACATCCGTCTTTTCCTACTAGTTCTATTCCTTGTGGTAATTATTTGCACGTGTGTTTCTCTCTCTCTCTCCCTCTCTCCCTCTCTCCCTCTCTCCCTCGCTCCCTCTCTCCCTCTCTCCCTCCTTCCCTCCTTCCCTCCCTCCTCTCTCTCTCTCTTAATATCTACCAATCATTTTTTTCTCACACACACAACACACCCTGTAACCCTCCCCTCCCTCTTTTATGCTGTTTTTTTTCTCTTCAGAACTCAGCACTTTAAGTATTTTTTTTTTTTAATTTTGAAGCTGTTTTGAACTTATGGAAGAGTGGCAAGAACTGTCACATTCCTTTTACCCAAATTACCCGATTTTGAACATGCCAATACATTTATTTTCTTTCTCTCTCTCTCAAATAGAAATATTCTTCTTCTTACATCATGCCCCATGACCCCTACCTAAATTTCAGTTTATCTTCCTAAAACAAGGACTCACTTTACAAACACTCTCCCCATTTGGAAATCGGTGCTGATATGTGCTACCGTCCAATCCACAGACCACATTTGAATTTTGTCAACTGTCTCAACAATGACTTGTTTTCTTTGGTGATCCAGGATCCTGTCCAGGAACTTGCATTATCATTCCTAGTTTCCTTTGATCTGGAACCGGTTCTCAGTTGTTCCTTGTCTCACATTTTCCCATAGAATGACCCTCTACCTGTATCTTCCAAAATGTTTTCGTAATTAGATTCACGTCTTCTTCTTGGATGCATTCTTGGCAGGAATCCTGCAGAAGTAATGTTGAGCTTTTCTCAGTGCATCACATCAGAAGGCATGCTGTAATGACCCATCCTTTCACATGATCTTCTAGTCCAGTTGGTGTTTTCCGGGTTTCCTCAGCATTATTTGAACATTTCTTTACTCTCTGGTACCAAATAAGAAGTTCCAGGGTCACCTTATCCCTTTCCTGTCTAGCCTTGGAATCACCTGTTACTCTAAGCAGCCCTGGCTCTTTTTAGCAGAGGACAGTTTTAGAAACTAAGATCCAGGTACTTTGTGTGCTCATTGCTCCTGGGATATCATTTGCTTCTAGATCCTCCCAACATGTAGAGCTAGGAAATACATGCATATATGTATACACATACATTTATATCTGTGTGCATGAGTATGTGTGTCTACACATACTCCCCACCATGAGTTCATATTAATTCAAATATAACTTTCCTTTTTAAAAAAAAATCTTTTTATTGTTTATTTATTTGAGAAAAAGAGAGAGAGCACATGCGCACCAGTGAGGGAAGAGTAGAGAGAGGAGACACAGAATCTGAAACAGGCTCTGGGCTCTGAGCTGTCAGCACAGAGCCCAACGTGGAGTTTGAACTCAAGAGCTGTGAGATCATGACCTGAGCCAAAGTCAGACACTTAACTGACTGAGCCACCCAGGTACCCCCAAATATAACTCTTTCCAATTCAAATCTTACTCTTTTTCCCTTTCCATGTTAATAAATGCCGTCGCAGACAATAAGAAACCTGGTTCTCATTGTCCTCAATATACGTACTCATTTGCTCAGTATAAGCAATCTCCTAAACAGTCTGTTCATCCTTCCCTGCCCACTACCTCTGCACCTGCCATCCTGTCTTCTCTGCTTCCTCAAATCCTGCACACACCACTCTCCCAATTCTGTGTACACCCGCTCCCCATGCTGTCCTACATCTACAGCTACAGCACATGCTGCCTTTTACCACTGACCTCCATGAGATGCTAGTCCCTCTCACCCCCTCCTCCTCAGATGTTATCATCTCTCACCAGCAGGAAAAGGGGGAGGTATGATGAGAAAGAAAGGGAAGATCACCATTTATGCCTTTTCACTGATGGATGGATTTGGGGAACTCCCATACCATACATCTTTCACAATGCATTTGCATCTGGGTCGAATGAACAAGCGTTTCAAATGTTCACCATCCACCCTCTTCAGTCTCTCAGTATTACCTACCTCTCTCCAAGGCTGACGACTATAAGTATAGTTGAAGACAGGAATCATTTGATAATATTCAGCTGAGCCAACTGGACATGAAGCTCTGACCCTAGAGAAAAGTAGGAGAGCTGGATGGTATGGGCAGGGGACCAGCAGGCGATACCTGGAGGTTCAGCTCAAAATCTTTCTGTATCCAAATGTCTTCAAAACCCCCTTCTCACTATCTTGCTTTTTCTATCATAAACTTCCTGAAAAATATGTTTGCACTCACAGTTCGCAGTACCAGTATGGATATAAATGGTGAGAAATGCATTCTTGTTGGTTTCCTTTCCAAGGTACCAGTGATACAAACACAAGCATAAAGTCTCTTAAGATACAGGAAAATCACCTTGCACAGCATAGTAATAAATGATGTCACTGTATAATATTTGACAGGGGTGGTGTTTTCCACACTCAGAGAGCAAATTGTTTCTTAAATCTTTGTTAACTTCTGTGCCTAACTGATCAGTAAACTTCTCTGGGGAAAGAATAGAATGGCACACTATATCTTCCCCTGACTGATTTTTCAAGCCGGCAGAGTTCACAAGCCTCATGTTTCCTGCCACTCACCTTGTCTCCCAATTGAGAACTCTCATTCATTTTTCTAGATGCATTGTTTGTGTAAATTAGCTTTTCCTATGAAAATATGAAATGGATTATTGGCAACATTCTTGATAACCTTAATGGAAAAAAAGCCATAAGCCCTGCCTAAGATTAATTATCATAAATATTATTTCCCAGGAACCTGGAAGAGAGTTCCTGGTGGGCAGGGAAGTGGCCAGAATGAAAAAAAAAATTCTTCTGACCTAGAATTTGTGGCACTAGTGGAGGGAGCTGCCATGACATGTCTGATCTCATTAACGTTCAAGGTTCCCCACGCAGGGATGGATAAATGACGATGTATCACTCACTCCTGCCCTCTGAAGACTTTCCATTAGAAAGGCTGCAATTTAATCTCACATGTCACAAATCAAACCCAACCTGAAAACTACCTTTCCAAAAAGGTGAACACATCCCATGCCTCATGGAAGGAACCAGAGTGCCTCTCAGAGGAAGCACTGTGTCCCCCAAAAGCATCTATTAAATTGCCTCTAACTAGAAGTACCCACTCTACACCAGTGTTCAGTTGGCACATGGTTGTTATATTAATTTGGCTTTTTGCAAATTATGTAACTTTGGGCAAGTTGTGAAATTCTTCTTGACTCAATTACTTCATTCATTAAGTGGGGATAGTACCTCTTAGTGAGGTTTGTGAGTATGAAAGGAAAATTGTTTTGTTTTTTTGTTTGTGAGTTTTGTTGGTGAGTTACTTGTGAGCAAGTAACTAAGCACTTGCTAAATCGTAGCTATGACTTATTATTGCTTATTGTTACTTCCATACACTGAGCTAAGAGCTTTATATTATTGAAATCATTAATTATCCCAGAATTAGATAGATACTATGAAATAACATTTTGTAGAGGAGGATAGAAGTTTTTGAGAGCTTAAGTGAGCTAATGTGATCCTTCTATAATGTCGACATGCTACTTGGAAATAAAGTTTCTTATGGACTGTAATTGAGTACACTACTAAGAAGGGGGATATGCATCTGTATTTAAGAGTGAAATGAGGCTATATTTTTTCTCTCTTACAATGTTTTTGTCTGGTCTTAGTAACAGGATTATACTGACCTTATAGAATCAATGGGGAATAAGCTCTTTTTTTCTATTGTCGTGACAAGTTTGCCTAGAATTAGAATAATCTCTTTCTTGACAGTTTGGAAAAACTTGCCTGTTCAACCATCTTATGTGGTGTTTTCTTTGCAAAAAGATTTTAAATCACTGCCCCCTGATTCTTTAATAGTTCTTCTTTTGGTATTTATTTCCTATGCCCATCCTGTTGACTTATATACTTCCAGGTCCTTGACCACTTCATCTAAGTGTTTTTAAAGATTTTCACATACAGTTGTTGATAATCACCTTTTGTTATCTTATTTGAGCTGTATTTATGTCCACTTTTTTTCATTTAAAACACTAAAGCTTATTCTTCATTTTCTTTTGATAATCTTGCTAGAGGTTGATCTGTTTTCAATTTTATCAAAGAACCAACTTTTGAAGTTTTGCTCTCCTCTTGCAAATATTTGTTTTCTGTTTTATTAATATTTGCTTTTATATTAATTATGTTTTTTCTTTTGCTAAATATGGGCTTTTTGTCCATTTTTTGTACCTAACACTGACATTTATCCTGTTAATTTTGAGACTGTTTTACAATATAACTGCAGGTTTTAATGTGTATTTCATTCAGTTGTAGATATCTTCTAATTTCTTAGTAATAAAACAATGAGTGGGGAAAAATAAGCCCACAAAGATTACATATGATTGAATAAGGATATTATCCTTTATATAAAGTTAAAAATAGCTTATAAAGCATTTTAGGAATAATTCTAGATGCATATTACTTACTGAGTGAATTTTTTTTTCGCCCTCCTCAATTCATATATTCAAGTCCTAACCCCCAGTGTGATGGTATTTGGAGGTGAGACTGTTGGGAAATAATGAGGTTTAGATATGATCTTGAGGATGGTGCCCTCTTGATGGGATTAGTGCCCTTGTCAGAAAAGGAAGTGAGCAAGAGAAAAAGCATTTGTTTCCTGTGCACAAACCTAGAAAATGCCTTGTGAACACACAGCAAGAAGGCAACACTGTACAAACCAGGAAGAGGGCTCTAACAAGAACTCAACCATACCAGATCCTGATCTTGGACTTCCAACATTCCCAGACCTGACGGAAAATTAACATCTGTTGTTTAGGCTACCCAGTATATGGTAATTTGTTATAGCAGCCCACCTGAGCTAAGATAATATAGTGAAATCATATATAAATAAGGCAAAGGAAGGATGAACCCAGAACTCCACATGATAATTACCTTAGGTACAGGAGGCGAAGAGGTAAAATGGGGGAAGTCCAGATGGATACACGGAGGTCACTGTTAATGTTTTGTTTTTTTGTGAGGCATTCATAAATACATATTCTCTTCTTAAAAATAACTTACCAAATGGGACGCCTGGATGGCTCAGTCGGCTGAACATTCGACTCCTGATTTTGGCTCAGGTCATGATCCCAGGGTCATGGGATTGAGCCCCACATTGGGTTCTGTATTGAGTGTGGAACCTGCTTAAGATTCTCTGTGTCCCTCCCTCTGCTCCTCTCTCTCTGAAAACAAACAAACAAACAAACAAACAAAAAACCTTACTAAATAAAATCAGGAATTTTTTCATAATTCACATTGAACAAGTACTTACCTTGTGCCAGTCCCCATGTTATAACTTATTGAGTCTTCACATGCACCCTTACAGGTAAAGATATTATTTACTCTTTCAGTTTTTATACGGATCCAAGTACTGAGCTCAACCAGTATTTGATCAAGCTATGTCAGGGGCTGTGCCTGGGAGTACTGGATATGAGTTATGGAAGGGCAAGTTGAAGTACTGTGAGGTAGAGTTCCCTGTCGATGGAAGGATTCCAGCGGAGACTATTTGTCCCTTCCAGGAAAGTGCTATTGAAAAAGAGTCTAGCTGCAGGAGCTTCTTGGTCTCCTTGTATTAATAATACTAAATAATGTGGAGCAGTCTGGCCCCTCCTTGGCTCACTTAATATAAAAGTTATTTAGGAAGGGGGACTGTTGTGGCAGTAATATGAGCTCTAGAATTTTCTGGACCTGGTTTCAAATCCCAGGTCTACTCTTTGCTAGCTTTGTGCCTGTGATAAACAATACTCTGTCCCCAGGTCTCAATTTCTTCATCTATAAAACTCATGAGATTCTTGTGAGGATTATGGATTATGCCCTTCCCTTTTTGCTCAGACTCTTCAAAAGGTCTCTGTAGTATGGGAGAGAAGGAAACCAGATTTGCTGAATATATACTAGCACCTGGATTCCCTAAGACAATGAGCCAATACTTTCATGAGTCAGAGTAATGATCTAATTGATGAGCAGATTGCCAAGGGGAAATCCACATGGGAAACTTGACCTCTTTGCCTTCCTCACCCTGTTCTTTTGCCATGTAGCATGAGCATAGTGGAGGAGTTTGCTTTACTGAGCCTCAGTTATTTATCAGGAGTATTTGTGCTCAGTGACACATGTGGCAGATATAATTCCATGAGTTCTTCCCCCTGGAATGCTTCTGGGCAAGTTATACAATGGGGACCCTTTAAAGCATCAATATCAAAGAGCAGAGATTGATTTCATTCACAACCTTTTCTTCCACACATCTGGGGCTTCCCGGGATTTCCTTGCAGCACAGGGCTAATGACTTTTGATACCAATCGATGCAAAGCTAATTAATGTACTTCACAATTTTCATGTACTCTATTTCAAATGATGTGTTATCAGTGGGTTTTCTTTCTTTCTTTCTTTCTTTCTTTCTTTCTTTCTTTCTTTCTTTCTTTCTTTCTTTCTTTCTTTCTTTCTTTCTTTCTTCAGGAATCTGTTCTTTGTCTTTTCTTTACTCAAGGACTAATTAGCCTCTGATGACTTTACCTATTATTTGGATTTGTATGGTGGTAAGAGTGTGGAATTGCAGGAAGAGAACACAGGGATTCAGGGATTCCATGAATACTCTGCTTTTCAACTACTGAGTCTTTGTGATAGGAATGCTGTATTCTAAATAAGTGTAATTCGCTTTGGTACTTTATGGAAATAAAGTAGCTGATTTTAACTATCTCCAGAAAGTTCCAAAGTAGCATTAAGAGGAAAGTGACCACTATGTCTGTCTGTCTTTCTTTCCCTCTCACACACCCACATAGTAGAACATGATGAAAATAAAAAATATGTCCATGGAAATTATTCTATACCACAAAACTTTAAAGTTGTTGCTCCCCAATTAAAAACACCATCCCTTCAGGAAACCTGGGTGGCTCAGTTAGTTGAGCATCTGACTCTTGCTTTCCACTCAGGTTGTTATCTCCTAATTTGTGAGATCAAGCCCCGAGTTGGGATCTGCGCTGATGGTGCAGTGCCTGCTTGGGATTCTCTCTCTCTCCCTCTCTTTCTGTCCTTCCCCTGCTTGCTATCTCTCTCTCAAAATAAATAAATGAACTTGAAAAAATAAAACACCATCCCTTCATGATGAGATATTAAATATTTAATTTAGATTAATCTTTGAATTTGATATTTAGAAGTATTTAAAAGATATTTTGATGGGCCAAAGATTACACTTTGTTATATAATGGTTCAATTTAAGTGTATCCTCCTGCAGTGATCAAAATCATGGGCTATGGAATTCACTAAACTTGGATTTGAATCTTTCCTCTGAGGCTTATAATGACTAGTTTGAGATATTTACATTCTTTGAGTCTCATGTTCCTCAACTGTAAAATGAGGATCATAAAATCCTATGAGGATACTTCAAAAATGGGTATTCATGCAAGGGGCATAACATATTTTTGTTGCAAAGTAAGTGTGCTATCAATGCTGGCCACTGTTGGTGGTGGTGGTTCAGTTTAGAAGTTCTTTCCCTTGTTCTACTCTTTACTCCAAGAACAAAGCACCATTTAAGTGTTTTGTTTTTTGTTTTTTGGTTTTTTTTAAAGACAAAGCTTACACGGAAGACTTTCCTCCTAGTTTACTTAAGGAGATGGAATGTGGCTCATTGGATAGCCATGCCCTAGAGAACAGGACTCCACTATACATTAAGTCATTCATACGCAATTTGCAGGAGCTACTCCGTATAACAGTTTTTTTTAATTAAAATACTTAGAAAGAACTAATATCCCCTACTGGGTGGATCATATCTCTGTCAGAGCTAAGACTCACACAGTGTGTAGTAAAACAAGATTAAGGTGTAAATTAGAATCAGTTCTACAGGTATGTGTGACTATTCTTTGTCACTTAATTGGAATCTTCCTACTGATTTGTTTAAAAAAGAACTCCAAAGTAATGTCTGATTTGCATGTTGTCAGAAGCTTGTAGAAGCTTTAAACTTGCAGTTTAAAAATAATACCTCCGTGTAAAAACTAGCATGACAATGAATGTAGCACCATTAGGGGTCAAGGCAAATTCTACTGGGAATAGCAACTATTAATGGTGACACTTTATAAGTTTTGGGTGACACTTTGTAAGTTTTGGACAAGACACTCTTATCTGTTGAGAACAAAAGTACATTTAATATCGTGATTTGGGGGTGAAAGGAAGTTCTCTACAGTGTAGAGGTGACTGAGAATAAAGCTAAGCATTGCATATGTTGGGTATGTATCAAGTGATAATCAGATGGACTTGAAGTTGTGCAAAACTGGGTTTGAACCCAGGGTCTATTATTCATTAACTAGTTAATTTCAGACAAGTTACTTTCACACTCAGCTTTCTTATTTGTAAAATGGAGCTAAAAATACATCACTTGCATGGAGGTTATAAGAATCAAGTACAAAGATATATGTAAAACACTTCTTGTAGGAACTGACACATAAGAAATGCTCTGTAAGTTGCTGCTTCTAATCTTCATGGTTCATATTAAATATTACATTTTAACTGACATTTAACCAGCAGCTAATGAGCTATGAAAGTTTTAGTTAACTAATAATTAATGAACTGTAATAGTTTTTAAGCTTGTGAGAATTACCACCACTTCCACCCTGGCCACGTTCATCGACTTGAGATTCCACAGGTGAGAACATACATCAGCTGATGGTCTGGACTCAGCCAGGTTGACTTTGCCCAAGGAGCCAAGAAGAACCCTCTGATTCTTGAGCAGAATATCATAACTTCGTCTCAATCTAGGATGGAGAAGACCCTGCTTCTTTAGCTGATTTCGGTTTGCCAATCCCTTGTGAACAAATGAGATTGGAGGGCTATTATATGTAGCCAACACCTCTGGCGGTCATTCAGGTCATTCTAACAAAGAGGAGCTCTAGTGGGGCCAGACTGGAGTAGAACATAAAATCAAGGTTAGTATACCAGGATGGCCACCTCTACCTCTGCTTGCACTGTACCCTTCCTGTGGTCTTAGCATCACATTTACAGATGCAGAGAGGCTCTTGCTTATAGCAGGTCCCACTTCCAAGGTGCCTTTACTCAGATGTGTGTGAGTCCTTCTGTCATTGCCCCGAGTATCTGGGTGTTGAGTGGTAAGCATGGGAGCTGAGCAGAGAAGTGACTCACTTTTAATTGATATTTTAAACAAAGTTTCTTGGTGGTGGCCATGCTGTGTATCCCTAACCTCTCTGGTTAGAGAGCCTGAGCTTGTATCGGCTCATTAACTCAGATAGCTTGGCCTTTGACTTCACTTCCATGTGTGATGCTCCAAATTTCACACTGCTGTGTTATTTAACAGGAGAGACATACCAAATTTTTTATTGGAAGGCTTAGGTCTTTCAGGGTTACTCTGAGTCTGAGTTTCATTTTAATGAGACAGTGCCAGCAGAAAATAAAAAAAAACATATAGGATGCCATTACCTCAAAGAAAGTCCCCCACAGCCATTGGCCCAACATAGTACTTAAGAAGTTGCAAATTATAAATTAAGGTAGACATTGACAAAGAGGTTGAGTTGTCAAATCAAAATTTGCTAGGGAATTTTGCAAATTACAATATTTTTGCACTGATAATGAAAAGTGACAGTTTCCTTCTGCTTAGATGAGAAATCCAGCATCTTTACTTCTGCAATTTACATGGAAATAATGAATGTTTTGTGTTAGGGCATCTCCCTTCCAGGGAATAGAGCTTCACCTTTCTAATATTATTGAATTATCTGCCAGCCTGTGGAAAATTTCATGTTAGCATTTGGTCCTAATTGATAATTTCAAAAGACTGTTGAAAAAACATACCTAATTAAAATTGTATGGGAAAAAAAAAGCATGGCTTGGCTTTAAGGTTGTGCATACATACAGTTGTATATGTATAATTTATTTTAATGAACTAAAGTCAAAGGTAGCTTCTGTGTGCTTAGTATGTCTTCTTATTATATTGCTGAACTCTGTCCACAATTGACCTAGGCTTTCTTTTTTCTTCGCTGCAGAAATAATGTATAGTCTTTGAACTACATATATAATATATGTGATCACTTCAGAGCAATCCATGTGTATTTCTGAAAACAATGCTAATCTTTCTTTTAGAGAACTACAGAGTCTTAGACATTTTGCTCTGGATTGGAATACAGCTAGCTCCTTTCTAGTGAACATGTATCTCTTCTTTCGTCCTTTCCCCAGGCCCTCGGGTACATGCTGTTGGAAAGCTTAAGGAACAAATTCCCAGCAGCCTGCTCCTTTGCATGTCTTCATATTATTTGTGAGTTGGAGGCCAATTGATGTTTCAATATTGTGCCTCGGTTGGATTGTAGCTTGGTCACAGCTCACGCCACATGCACCATGATTTCGTCTTTTCTGTATCCATTTTACAATGGGAGAATCTTATTTCTTAACAACTATACATATTAGCTTCAATGGAATTTGCCTATGAAAGGATATGAATCTGACTTTCATATATGAGAGTGTGTCCTACATAGAATTTGCATGATAACAGAATTTATTCCATTTGAGATCAGGTGATATTTGAGCAAAGAGGAATATAAAGGCAACGAAGAATGACAGATACAGCTAAATACTCCAGGTGAAGGATGCGGGACAAGAACTCTGAAATACTATCTTTGTCCCCAAGTATTTTATTGTTCCTGGAAATATAAGGAATGATCTTGGAACTACTATTTTTTTTTTCTGGTAGAACTTTTCAGTGGTATTTATAAGGTACCACACTGCAGAGGCCCCCTTCTGAATGGTAGCAGGTTGTATGGCATCATTTGTGCATAATAACACAGCCAGGCGTCTTCACATAAGCTCATCTTTCCATTTCATTACCTTATTTCTCTAATATTCTCTTAAACATGAGTATTTCGGAGAGAGAAAATTATTGAGTGTTAACACAAAGGAGTTACTTATTATTTTTATTTTTAATAATTTCTCAGAACTCCAATATTATTTTAGAAGATGACATTACTGAAAGAACTCAAAGATCCAGAAACCTGTTGAGAGACTGTGTTGTCATTTTATCTTTTTGGTGTCCCCTCTCTATACATAGAGATGTAGTAAGGTATAATTGATCATCTTTGCCAACATTGTGGATGCCTCTGACTATAAAACCTTTAGATCTCAGTACAAAATTGGTCATCATCCTAATGAGCAACCTTGCTTGCTTCCTATTTATTAAAGGTTTGTTGGGGCTTTAGGACTAGGTGTGCATGTGTGCTCATGTGTGTGGCTGGGTTGTGGGAAGCAGCACTGGGATGGAGTCTGGGGTGCAGGATGTTTACTAGGCATCAGCGCCTATGAAAGGGAGTGGTGGACACAGAACAGGACACAGGAGAGTTGGGACTATAAGGCAGGCCTTGCAAAATATCACCCAACCCAAGACAGGCTCTGGAGTAAATACCATCCATCAACGCTGTTCTGTAGTGAGTGGAAATGACAGTGCCCTTACATGTCTGCCTTACTCAGGAAATGCTGACTGCTCAGGAAGGGTGTGACCTCTAGGGAAGCAGTTCTCTGTTGCTGGGGCCCGTTTGAAGTAGCTGGTGGCTGGACACTGTTTGCAGGCTACCTGCCTCACAGTTGGACAGTAAGTCCTTTCTTGAAGGGGAATTTGGACAGTGCATGTATGTGTCTACCACAATATGTGTGTGTCTTCCTGTCCCCATCCCACCCCCCCACAGACTAGTTTAGCATGAAACTGTGATCTTCCTGAATGACAAGATTATCTGACCTTTTTTTTATTCATACCGTAGTCAACCATCAAGAGGGCTATGGACTCTGCCAAGAATGTAGCAAGCCAATTTGACCTTCATAGAAAAACCCAAAATCCACAGGTGAATACAATTAGGCCTGTGAAACTGTAATACATAGTCACGAAGTGAGGGCACTCTTGGTTTCTGGGTATTTTGATATAATGGGAATGTGAAGCGGCTACAAAATGATGTTCATTGAACTGTTATTTTATGTGCTAAGTGATTTTTTTTTACCCTAATGTCTCATTTAAATCTTACAACCACTCTATGAAATCAAAGCTGTTATCATCCCATTTACAGATGAGAAAACTGAGGCTCTATGAAGTTTTTCAAGGTCCCAGAGCTATCAGGTAGTAAGGCAGGGCTATAAACCCAGTGGTCTAGCCTCACAAGAGTTTTAACCATTCCCTGAGGGTTTGGCTATTTTTATGAACAGATGCTCTGGGGACATTGCCTTGCAGAAGACGACAGAAATAAACATCTGTGTATCTTAGGCACTTAGAATCAAGCAGTCTCAGACATAGTCCCTGCCCTCAAGAAAATCATCAGGCAAAATTTCTACACATAAAATTATCAATAAACACCGTGGGAGCTCCCGCATATATGCTGAAGAGATAGTGGTTGATTTTTAACCCTGTCAGTTAGGAGATGCAGGCTGTCCAGGAAAGTAGTCAGTTGCCAACATTTACAAATTAAGAGATTTCATGATTTCTGGTTTTTCTTTTTAAAAAGTAGAATATCTGGTCACACAGAGGACTCATTCCTATAAGGAAGCAACCTGCTGGACGTGGGAAGATTTGCCCCTCTTAAAGGACCCCTGTTGGCAGCTAGGTCGGTCAGTTCAGTAGGGACATAGACCTAAGACTTTATCTTCTAATGACAAGATTGCATTTTGGCTCTCTGGATGGGAAGTGGAAATCTGCAAGATGAAGGTGGTGTCTTTTCTTCAAGATACAAGTTAAGCTGGAAATCAGGATTTCACTTTGGCCTTCCTTTTTAATTACCAAGAGCCAAAAGGGCACATAGCCTGCTGAGTGACAGCTCTGCCCTCTGTTGACCCTTCCTGTGGCCTGTCTATAGTCCCCATTCACTGCAACCTGTGTACTAAGGGCTTTAACTAAAAGTGAGAAGTGAGATCCGGTGGTGAAACATGACGCTGAAAAACTCAGTAAAAGAAATCATCTTTAAGAGTGAGGTTTAATGCCGACTTCTCCCCTGAGGGGCCTTGTCACTTCAAGCCTTTAATACCAGGCCTGACAAATATTTAGAAAATGTTCAGGCCGGAACCATTTTGCACAAGGAGAGGACAAGATGTCCTGATAGATTTTTTTCCTCCTTCATCTTTAATATCTATGATCCTCTGAATCCTTCTAAGGAAACATAGATCTCAGAGGCTATTCTCTGGCTGGCATCTGGTGTGAGGAGAGAGAGATAATGGAGCTGGGGCTGAAGTAGATCTTCCCAGAAGACGGGGCAGGAGATAAGGAGGCTTCACTATGTGCACGGGCAAGTGGAAAGGAACATCTTGGTGGGCTTAACCTTGTAAACGGGTGCTATCCAGAGATGCTGGTAGGAAGCAAGGCAGTCCTTCTTCACTGACAAGTGTTTAAGTACTTACTGGGGAAAATGAATAATTAGGGAACAGTAGAGCTGTGCTCCTTTGGTGCACACAGAACACCCAGGGAGCCGGACGTTGTCACAGCCATCGTGGTGTGTGTGGACTGCTAATGATGAGATATCACATAAGGCAATGGTTTTTTTCTTTCTTCTCTGGACTATTCCAGACCTTTTGTTTTTTAAATAATTAAAGCTTAGTCCGATCCTAAATGTGTAAGGTAGACTGATCAAGGTAACATAGCTCTGGATGAAGCCTAGAGACTGGGGCTGAAGGTCTGACAACCTGGCCTCCGTTCTGTTCCCTACCCCTGCCTTCTAAGGCACTGTCACCAAATTGAAGACTCCTCCAAAAGTAGACAGGACAACTCTGGGAACAAATTGGAACCTATACAGGTGTTTTTATTTAAACCTCCTAATGATATTGTGGAGAGAACAGAATTAATCTCCAGTTTACAAGTAGGGAAACTGAGATGTGGAAAGGCTGTACAGTTCATGCAAACATCTTCCTGGGTGCATATGTTGAAGCTGGGAGGTGAATCAGGCCTCTGGGCCTAAACCCCAGCTCCCTGCCCTAGTGCATGCACTAGTGCCCCACACCAGAGCAGACTGGCATGACTGGGGAAGGCCTTGATGTCCATGCAGGAACTGAGCTGCGCCTTGTAATCTACTTGCAGTTTGAGTTCACGTAGGGACTAGTAGGGACATTGCAGTGGGGAAAAACACAGGAGTAAAGGTTGGGCGTAAAAAGGTGCATGAGGTTTGAAAAGTAGGTTTGGGCTGGTTTGTGAGGGGCTTGCAATCCAAGGTAACTTTGAGCTCTGCCAGAGAGGCAGAAAGGGTGGAAGCACTGTAGAGTCATAAGCAGGGTGGGGTCAAGAAGAGGGTTTGAGGCAACTTGTGTGGCCTTGGAGAGCAGGAGATGCATATGGAGGGTGAGACCTAGGCCAGTGGACCCAGCTGGGGGAAGCTGTAAAATCCCGGCATGGAGTGAGAAGCATGTGGGCTGGCTAGGAGGGCTGGAGATACAGGGAGCCTTCTAATGTTTACTTATTTTAGAGAGAGAGAGAGAGAGAGAGAGAGCAGGGGAGGGGCAGAGAGAAAGGGAGACACAGAATCCAAAGCAGGCTCCAGGCTCTGAGCTGTCAGCATAGAGTCTGACGCAGGGCTCGAACCCACAAACCACGAGATCATGACCAGAGCCAAAGTCAGAGGCTTAACGACTGAGCCACCCAGATGCCCCTAGTGGGGTGCTTTTCAAAGGTGGGCAGGACAGGGCTAAGGAATGGCTTTAGAGTTGGGTAAAGAAGCTAGAGACAAAGCAACTTCCAGAATTTAAATCTGGAACAATGGGTGGACATGGTGGTAATGGGTGATGCCAGTGAACGTTGACCTTGTGCTTACTGGGTTCCAGGCACAGTCTAAACACTTTACACACGCTACCAGACTTAACCTGCCTGCAGTTGTCTGGAGAAGATACTGTGAGTATCCCCATTTTACACTGGAGAAAACTGGGTACAGAGAGGGTGAGATGTTCAGGAAATTGCCCATGATGTCATAGCTAATGGATATTGGGGGCAACATTCGAACTCAGGCCGTTTGGCCCCAAATCCATTCCCTTGACCACAATGCTGCACTACCTCCCATAGAAAGTACACCAGTGCTAGAAAGACCTTTGGCAAGGTTTGATACAGAAAACGAATTCTCCCAACTTTTGCATGTTTTGTAAGCCACTGTTGCTCAAATAGTAATCCAGGGAACATCTATAAAAGAGATCCTGAAAATATATATTGGTTTGTGAAGTAGTGACTTAAAATTAATCAGGCTTCTACACTCCAGGACTCCTCAGGTACATTTTAGTGGGATAATGTGCCCTAAGAATTGCCAGGAGGAGTCTGCCGAACAGCAATGTTTCCTAAGCAAATTTGAGAAGCATAACTTTTTTCCTTTCTCCACAGAAAATTAGCTTGTATTTCTCCAAGCACAAGTGTTGTGTGGAATGTAATTTAGGAAACGATAACATAGACATTTTGTGAGTTGGGGACCAGAAATAGACCTGCAATGAGTCAAAACCGACCATTTGGAAGGAAGGGAGCGTCTTAATTAGGAGCAGGGCCTGTCCAGCTCCTGCAGGGGCCTCATTCACTGATCACTCAGGCTTCTCAGGCATGGCATCACACCCAGGCCTCTCCGCCCAGCCCAGTCCCTGCATTTCTCTTGAAGGTGGCTTCCTGCTGGGTCTGTGACTAAGGTGCATGGCAGGCTTCTTTCTCCCTGGTAGGAAGTGCCTGCACCTGTTAAATGCCTGGGCCCAGTTACTCTCACAAATTTGGACTTGAGCTGCCACACTGGTACAGCAGTCTCCAGCCTCTTCAGTCCATAATAATGGAATTTCCAACAGCACTTCTAAAGAGGACATGCTTCACACTCTGACGCAGGAGGAAAACCTTAGGGCAAAGCTTATCTGGCATGTGCAGGGGTCAGCTGCCCTGTAGCAAGGACACTAGAGAAGGAAGACAGAACCAAAGAGGGTTTGCTGGGCACTGTCACATCTGACGTCCTTGCCAGCCACCACCCACCTACTGGGTCTCCCACTGAGTTAGCTGAACCTGTTAACAAATGTGTCAAACCAGCACTGAGTGCCTTTGAAGGGGCACAGTATGGGTTGCTTTCTTCATTAAGCAGCAGTCCTGAAGGATGAGAAGGGCCAGCCTAACTATGGGGTGGCACAGAACAGCCCCACCTGGGAAATTTTGAGAAAATTGCAACCTGCCTAGCAAGAAACTTTCTCCTCCCTTCTCAGGATTGGGTGTACTTCCTAGTCTCTCAAATCTCCTTGATCTGTGAGCCTTATCCATTAAATGAACTCAAGGAAGGACTTTATCTAGGGCCTGCTGTCTTTGTTGACGTCCATGAATAGTCTTGATTTAGGCCCTATAGGAAGAGAGGGAGAATGGTAGAAATCTGGATGCCCATCCAGACAGGATGCCCTGGGGCCATTTATGAACCATTTTCTCTTAGATGGTTTGTGCCCCTTTGCCTTACTCTCAATCTATCACTACTCCAGATGTTGCTTCTTGGTAGGTCAGGACCTGATATTTCATGTGTGGAAACTGAGGCAGAATTTCCTCTGGAATCAGGCTCACTCATGACAGGTCTGGTTACCATCTAGAAAAAATGTCAGTAGTTCTAGATTCAGCATAGAACCCCTGACTCTTTTGTCTTTGAAAGTATACAAGAAATGATCTATGCAAGAGCTCTCCTTATTATAAGGGTGATTGAAGATTAAGAGAGGTTTATATTGGGTACAAAATAGCATTGAGCAGAATAGAAAGGAAAAGAGAAAACTCGATTGATGAACTAGAGGAATATTATCCTTCTCATTGTCTTCTGCACCTAAAGAAGTTTTCAGATCTTATTCTGACTTCCAAAGCGTTACCCAGATCATAAATGCCTAGTCCATTAAAGAGGAAGAGTACAAAATCCATGGTAATGGCTACTTTGGCACAGGCTGATATAAAGCAGAGGCCTTTGATCCATACAATCAATGTGGCAAGAACAGATTGTAACTCTCAGGGAAAGGTTGTCTTTGCAAAAACAGTAGACTGGGGTGTTTACAGAACAAGGTCAACCTATCTATATACATTTGGGTTGATTAAATTCCATATGAAAAAAAAACCAGAAATACCACCAATTGTACAATGTATTCATTAATTTGAAACTACTTGGGAATTCATTGAGAGAATGGAATGATTACTTGCTTCCTAATAATTTATTTAATTAACTTTTATATAGCTTGATAGAGATATAGATCTTTTGTAACTATGGATTTATGCATAGATATGCCCTTGTAGGTGCGCATGTCTCTCACAATTGTTTAACACCTATTTTAAATAACCTGTGGCTTTGTTCTGTACATACAGCCCCATAGCATAGGGCTGAGTCATTGAAAGGACAGCTAATGCCTGTGCCTTTGTTTGGTAAGTGGAGGAGTATGGGGTAGTGACTGAGGGCACAGGTTCTAGATTAAGTCTGCCTGGCTTCTGTTCTGGCTTCCTTACTTCTTTGATTTGGGCAAGCTTCTTAATCTTTCTAAATCTCATTTCTTCATCCATAAAAAAGAAATAATTATCTAGGGGTGCCTAGGTGGCTCAATCGGTTGGGTGTCCAACTTCAGCTCAGATCATGATCTTGTGGTTTGTGAGTTCAAGCCCCACGTCAGGCTCTGGGCTGACAGCTCGGAGCCTGAAGCCTGCTTTGGATTCTGTGTCTCCCTCTCTCTCTGCCCCTCCCCTGCTCACGCTTGGTCTCTCTCTCTGTCTCAAAAATACATAAACATTAACAAAATTAAAAAGAGAGAGACAATAATCTAAACAATTGCCCTAAAGATTCGATGAGATAATCCACATAAGGCACTCAGTAGAGTGCCAAGCACATAGTAAGTGGTTATTATTACTGTTGTCATCATCATCATCATCACATCATCACCATCATCAGAGATAATGAATATGGTAATAATTGTATCATTACTGTATCCCTGTTATTCCATGGCAGTAATGCTTAATAACACGAAGGGGTAAGAATTACTGAATGCTTTCTTTATTCCTGGCATGTTTCTGAGCTCTTCTCAAGCACACCTTCACAAGAACCCTATGAGACAGGTAGGATTATAACCCCCCCATTTAACAGATGAAGTAACTAAGGTTCATAGGGGTTAATAGCTTGCCAGGTCACATAATGAGGAAGAGGTAGGGTAGGTCTTTCTGTTCAGGTAGGTTGGTGACAGAGCCCATGTTCTTAGCAACACACCCCATGCTTCTCGCACAGGCAATAACATACAAATGAGGCTCACATCAGCATTTCTTTGGAACCAGAGTGAGTGGACAGGTTATAAATGCCAGGATCCCCATCCTGCTTCATCCTTTGCAGCTGGGGGAAGGCAGGCACGCTGTTCTGAGAGCACCAGCCTTGACCCCACATTGTGTATAAATCACCCAGTGAACAAATGACCCAATTATAAAAGTTGGCTGCTGTGCAAGATTGGAGCCTCCTGCAGTGCTTAAGTGTAAGTCTCTTTGAGGCCCAGCGCTATTCCTTTGCATAAAGCCCCACTCAGAGATCTGCTAGGGTGGCTGTCTCTGCTGTGGTTGGCCTGGTCCACAGATAATGAGGAAATGTATATCTGCAGAATTATGGTGTTGCATTTAGGGTTTACATATGGGAGAATGGGGAAATTGGAATATTTTTCTTATAATGATTAAATTTATGCCTGTGGAAAAAAACTGCACACTACAAAATCCCAGAGATTTTTAACAACCTTTGATTGCTTTTTGGATTGCAGTGTAACTTATCTAGGAAACAGGTTTGACATGGCACATTTCCGAGCCCCTAAACAGGGAACAAATTACGCATGAACTTAGCATGAAGCATATCTCTGAGTATCTGAACATGTTTCAGGGGAAGTCATATTTATTCCCAGATTTTACTGCAAATGAAAACTTGCCTAGAATTTCCTTCTTTCTACCTGGGGATATGGATAACCTAATTGGTTATCTAGAATTTCTCCAATGGAGTAGATACACAAATAAAAGTGTGTAGGTTAGCATTTTTGTCCTACTATGGCACGTCAGATTGCTTTGATGATCTTAGCAGGGGATAGAGATTATCAGGGTAGATTGTGCTATTCTGGCTAATACCTTCCCTGCATTTTGGTACCGTGACACATATACTTGATTTCCTCCTCACACAAACTGTGTTGAGGTACTGTGGGCTCCCCAGCTCCCTTAGAAGCAATTAGGTCTTGTGTATCTTATAATTCTCACATCTGGACAAGCAGCCTCCACCTTGCTGAGGCAGGGAAAGAAAGAACAAGAGGTTCATGTGCTGGCTCTCAAAGTCTTTGGTCCTCAATATAGCATTTTCACTCAGAGTCCATTGGTCAGGACAGGTCAGAGTGGGCCCCTTATCTGCCAAGGACGTAGACATGCAGTTGAGCATATGGATACGCCCCCATGCAGTACGTGTCTCTTTGGTACCGCCTAATCAGTTCCACTTTCCAAGAATAGTGAAGGTATCAGATCGTGCGTGCTCTAAGTGTTACAGCTAAGAGCAGACATGGACTCTCTTGGCTGAGTCTTGCATGTTTTTTCCTACATATCTAATATTGAAGCATCCTCCTGCTGCTGGTGCAGAGATATAGGGGTGAAGAGGCACAGGAATATCGCAATACCATAGGGAAATGAAACATCTAACCTCCCTTGCCTGAGATCTTGATTTGTGAATATGAATCCTTTAGTTAGAACCACATGGATCCAGGGGCATGTGAGTGGCTCAGTCGGTTGAGTGTCTGACTTCAGCTCAGTTCATGATCATGGTTTGTGAGTTTGAGCCCCGCATCGGGCTCTGTGCTGACAGCTCAGGGCCTGGAGCCTGCTTCACATTCTGTGTCTTCCTTTCTCCCCTTCTCTGCTCATGCTCTGTCTCTCGAAAATGAATAAACGTTAAAAAAAATTAGAACCACATGGATCCATATAGAACAAAGATAAATTTTCAGGGGCTAAAGCAGAGATTGTCTCAACCCATTTCTATCCTTGTCCACAATTGAAATCGATGTTTAGTTCCATGTTATTTAACCAACTGGATGTGATTTTTGTAATTAACCATCACCTACTTCTTGGTATCCAGTGGGTGCCATACACTTGTAAAACACAATTCTGCATCCACTTTTCATCCTTTAATCCTTTTATGATTGTTTCTTCACAAGCATTGTGATGATTAAACTAGAGAGCCTTTTAAACACTTAAGATTTGCTTTCTTTCTTGGCAGGTTCATATAACACCAGATGAGTTGCTTGAGTAAATTTGTCTTATTAGCTAGGTGACTTGGTGACTATACACACACACACACACACACACACACACACACAGGGCAATTTTGTAACCCTCTATTCCTTAAAAGCACCAAACTCAACAGGCTGCTTACTTTTAAAAAGTCACATATAGTATCAGAAAGAGATTTTCCCATAAATCTATCTTAACCAAGGATGTAACATGGTTGAAACAGTATTTTTCAGTTAATGGTAAGTTAATTATCATGGTTCAAAGTCTTAATGGAATTTGTCCCCAAATTCAGGCATGTGCTTGGCAATATCTATGGGAACATGTCACATGTAGCTATTTGGGAACATTGCATCTCTTAATTAAAAAAAATAATGTTTATATTTGAGAGAGAGAGAGAGAGAGACAGAGACAGAGCATGAACAGGAGAGGGGCAGAGAGAGAGGGAAATACAGAATCCAAAGCAGGCTCCAGACTCTAAGCTGTCAGCACAGAGCCTGACATGGGGCTGAACTCACAAACCGTGAGATCATGACCTGAGCGGAAGTTGGATGCTTAACCAACTGAGCCACCCAGGTGCCCCAGCATCTCTCTTTTTAAAGATGAAAATTTTGGGCCACCTGGGTGGCTCAGTTGGTTGAGTGTCCGAGTCTTGACTTCGGCTCAGGTTGTGATCCCAGGGGTGTGGAGTCGAGCTTCATGTCAGGCTCTGTGCTGAGTGTGGAGCCTGCTTGAGATTCTCTCCCTCTGCCCCTCTCCCTAACTCATGTTCCCTCTCTTCAAAATTAATAAATACACAAACAATAAATAAAGCAAACTTCAAATAATCACTCTTTATCATCTGCAGGCACATACACTTGAGGCTGGAATGGCTTTGCTTCAGCGTATGAAGAAAGTTGTCAGTGACTAAGAGATACATCAAATGTTCTTTGAGAGTTGTAGCAGAAAACCAAAATTATATCGATTTCTTAGAAGTTACTGAAGCAACACCATAACTTTCATTCTAGATTTTCCTACTTACTAGACTACATGCCAAGGAGAAAATGTCTTCAGTCCTGGAAGCAAGAAAGTGTAGTTTATTTCTTTTTCTTTGTTTCGTGTTTTTTTGATGATCATTCTTAAAAAGCTACATGAGGCAGAAAAAAAGGATCACAATCTGACAGTAGAGTTCAAACATGAAGAATCAAATGAAACAGCTATTTCTTTTCCTTCAACTCCAAATAATCCGTTGCTTTTCTTCCATGTTCACAGAATTGAACACTTGTGTTATTCCGTGATGTCAAAGTGTGGGTTTTATTTTAATTTTAGGAAAGATCAAAAAGGATTCGTATAGAAGCTGCCTGAAATAGAATAGAGGTGGACCTCTAAGTGCTTCTTTAATGTGAGATGTTGTAATTCATTTCAAGATGAGCGATTTGTGATCAAACATCACATTTGGATTAAAATGATAAAGATTAGATGGGGCGGAAGGTACAGAGCAATCCAACACATATCACTTTAAAGACAGACTTTAAAATTATATATTACCTGCTTATCTCCTTGTGTTTGTGCCTATACAACCAAAAAAAAATGAAAACTGCACATTTCTGGCAATTCCAAAATGTTAATTTGTCACATCATGGTTAACACTCCTTGGCATCAGACAAACTTGACTTTAAATACTGGCTCACCAATTCCCAGCTGAGTGACACCTTGCCTTTTCACTTCTCTGGGCTTCAATTTCCTCATCTGTAGAACAGGGTTACCTAGAGTATTCATGTTAGTGATTAAATGAGATTGTGCATGTATTCAGTATAGCAACTCTCATTATCAACACTTAGGTGAGTAGTAATATCTGTGCACATAGTACATTCTCACCACCACCCCCAGCAGAATGACATTTGGTGCCATGTTAACCATACCTTAAGTTGTCCTGTGGCACAGTACTTTGTATCCAGTAGACAATCAGTAATTATTTGTTGATATTCTGTCATAGAAATGTCTGTTATTTTTGCCATCATTGATTTTAGATGTCATTCTCTTGGACTGTGTTATTTCAATTTAACTCATCAGTCTGTCCATCATGGTTGAATAACTGACCAGTACAGTGAAAAGAAATCAGTCAAACTTGTTCTGTGACTGCAGTGCCTAGCTTAAGCTTATAATATGGGGGCAGGATTAGATCAGAGGCTGAGCTCAAGTGGCCCGAACACGACTACAGGATGTCATTTGTGTTTTGAAATGTACATTGCACAGCATGGTATTAGACTCAAAAGCACTTAGTAAATATTCATTTACTGGCTTCTTAATGACTGGCATAGAAGACATATTTGACAGTGGAGATTTACCATAAAATATCAATGTCTTTAATTGTGTGAAAGGATTTTGAAATCTGTTGAATGAGGCATATAAGAAGGAAAGTGTATCATCCTTGAGAGGGCCCCTAAGACACCATAAAGTAGACCAATTATTGGCTACATGGAACTTCAGTTTTTTAAAAAAAGACAAAAAACAAAAACAAAAACCAACAAACAAAACTTGCAGTAGTTATCAAGCAAAGCCTTAATAGAACCATATGAGGAATTTGGAAATGGGCAGGGATGTTTTTAATTGTTACATTGTGGGGTCAGGGCACTACTAGCAACTGGACAGCAGGGGCCACGCAAGACAGAGATCCCTACCTTCATGGAGTTTATATTCTAGACATAGGCAATAAGCCATAAGCATAATAAATGGGTACAGTACAAGGTAAGCTAGAAGGTGATAAGTGGGATGGAAAAACAGAACAGGTTAAGGGGAATAAGGTTGCTAAAAAAAGGAACGTATATCACTATTTGAGAGTAGAGTGATCAGAATAGAAGAGAATTGAGTAATATGTGCATACCCTCCCATTTACCCTGGATATAGAATTATACTAACGAATGAAACTGAAGATAGCAAAAAGATCCATGTTTTGGAGGAGACTCAGAGCTGTGGCAGGATAGTGAAATGAGTTTCAGCTGTGAAGATTCCTTGTTTTAAGCAAGAAAGCAGCCTTAGGGACATTATACTAATGATGGATAGAGAAATGGATGGATGGAAGGTTGGTTGGATGGATGTAAAATTGCCATGGAAATGGTCACTAAAAAGTCAGCAAAGAATATTGAAATCTCTTGTTTTGGGATGCAGTCACTTTATGAATTCAGACTGCCAACTCTGTTGGGGGGTGCTTTCCAAGGCTGTCCCAAAGCAGATTGGGAAGGAGGTTTTCTGAGACCCACAGAGCCTCAGTCGATTAACTTGTGCCCCTTCACCAAAAGCCCCCATGGGAGCCATGAGTCCTGTCTAGAACAAAACTCATTGATACATAAGATAAACTGAGGCCTTCTTTCAAAGCCTGATTCTTAAGCCGTGTTTCTTAGACATCATTTTATTCTTCTGCAAGTCCATTGAGTTAGATGAGTAAAGCTGCGTACTTTTCTGAGTGTTCAGTACTCCAGGCTGGGGAGTCGAGTAATAATGGAGAAATCTTCATGGACAGATGTGGCCAATGTTCTCAGATTCTCTCCTCTTCTGAGGCCACAGGTGTGAAATAAAATTGCCAAAGTTGTAAGACAATTTATTTCTTCTCTGAACCATCACAGAACTCACTTGCCCCCTAGAAACTGATGTTGTCTATGATAATAAATGAAAGTGCCATTAACACTTGCTGAGGCCCATGGAAATTTGTTCTGACCAAAGAAACATCCATTAAAAAAACACACTTGTAAAGAATATGACAAGATCTGAAATTAAAGATCAAACAAGTAGGGATAATCTCCATAGAAAATCCATCAAGGGAAGAAATATGAAGTTAAGCAAACAGACAATACAGCAGCATATGCACTATTGAAAAAGAATCCAACCCTCTGCAAGTCAGCAGGAAGGAATTCTCTAGAAGCACTAGCCAGAAGATAGTAGGAGGTCCCAGGGGAGGCTGCAACCCTTCAAACAGCAAACCCAACCAAACAAATAAAACCTTCCGTCGTTTTATCAAAACATACACAGCACTGCAGATTTCAAAAGTTCTTTGAAAGCCCCTTTGCAGAACCAGCTGGAAAATCCCAACAGCAAAACTTCCCAGCAGGAGAAATATGCAAAGGCTTAGGAAGATGCCCCTCAAAAATTAGTCCACCACTGCAGGGAGGAGGAGGAATGGATGGAGGGATAAAGGAGGGATTGGTTGAAAGAAAGGAAAGAGGGGGCAGAGAAATCTTGGAAGCTGGAAACTGGCAGTGAACATTTAAAGTACTTTCAGTGTACTGCTGTAACACATTGAACCTTCAAGTAGGGTTCTCCCTAAGAGAAGGGAGGGCTCCCTTCTCCCTCTTCAAGGTACTTCTTTTTAAGTGTCAAATTGCACCCAAGCTAAACACTTTTGCCACTAAGATTGCAGAAAGGATGTAGTATACGGGGCGCCTGGGTGGTGCAGTCAGTTAAGCGTCCGACTTCAGCCAGGTCACGATCTCGCGGCCCGTGAGTTCTAGCCCCGCGTCAGGCTCTGGGCTGATGGCTCGGAGCCTGGAGCCTGTTTCCGATTCTGTGTCTCCCTCTCTCTCTGCCCCTCCCCCGTTCATGCTCTGTCTCTCTCTGTCCCAAAAATAAATAAAAATGTTGAAAAAAAAATTTTTTTTTTAAATAAAAAAATAAAAAGAAAGGATGTAGTATAATACGGAATTTCCCCAACCTTTCTCACATGGATTTTGCTGCATGACTGTGCGTAAGTTATCAAAAGGTCTATCAATTTAGAGGCTGACCTACTTTCCCTGGATATTCAAACTATAGGTAATTGGTGTTCAGTGTATCAGGTGTTGCACTAGACACCTCACACATGCTGCTACCTTCAATATACACAGTAGCTCTCAAGGCTCCACAGCAGGTCAGTTAACCAGTGGGAGGTCCCCTGGCTCAGTGTCTACACTGCTCTTCTTTTCTTATCTTTTCTTCCCTTCCTTCTTTAACTCCCTTCTTCCTTCATTTCTTCCCTCTTTCTCCTTGTCTTCTCTCCCTTGCTCCTTTTCTCTCTCTCTCTCCAGATATATGGAGAGGGAAACTCTCTAAGAATTGTTCTGATCTTGGCACTAAATGCTTTGTTAGTTGGTGCATGGCAGGGCATCAGCAGGGCAGGCTCAGTGGTTGCTTGGGCGCCAGGCACCGGTGAGCCAGCCTTGTTTGCACTACCAGGCTCTGTCATTGCTGAACCAAGAAGGAACTCTGCAAGGCAGGGGCGACGCCAGCTAGCATCCCATCTGCTCTGTGGGAAAATCATATTGCACTTCCCAGGGGGTGGGTGTGAGGAAACCACATGAAGAGGCAAAACTGCAGCTGTCTCCTTGCAGATGATGGGTGTTGGGTGTTTTCCATGGTCATCTCCACAGGAAGCTGGCAGGAGGCGCCCAATCTCCAGAGCATTCTGTATACCTCCTAGGCCTGTGAAGACCACCCCAAAATCCTATACCAGTAGTTCTGTCCCACAAATATTATTTAGTTTTATTTTCTCTCCACCTTTTGATTACTTCTTGGGCTCATGCCTCCATGTGTGGTCTGGTCTGGTCTGGTCTACTCCCCGACTTCTCCCATCCCTAAGATGGTAGTCCCTAAGTCTGTATCCCCAGCCCTACCTCTCTCCTGAATATTAGATTCATATCCCCAGTTGCTACCTGGGCATCTTTATCTGCACTTTGAGTCCAGAAAGTCTGTAACTTGGTCCTACTCACATTCCTTTCATGGAAGGTTCTATTCACTTTTTCTTTGATGAGCCTTATCTTGGTTAGTGGCATTCACCCATGTCTTCAAGTTGAAAATATGAAACTGATGGCTTTTATCATTCTCTTATTTCATATACTCAGTCAGTCCGAAAAGTCTATGGATACGTCAAGGTCTCTCACCTTACTCTTTTCTCTTGCCCTGGTTCAAACCTCCCTCACCATTCTTATTTGGCCCCCTTTCCCCTTCTTTGTATCGCCAGTAAGCACTCTAAAGCAGAGATATGCAAACATGTGTAAAGGACCAGTGGCAAATATTTTAGGCTCTATGGGCTATGGATCAGAATCACCAGTAATGGACTAAGGCTTGGGTGTGTTCTTATTATTAAAGTACCTCAGGTAATTCAAGTGAACAGACATGTTTTAGAATGGATAGCTTCTAAATTCATGCCTCTCAGATGTTATTAGGTATAAGAACCACATGAAGAACACATTTATGAAAAAAAAATCTGAGTTGCATTGCTGAAGACCCATTAGGTTATTCAAGGTTGCCTAGGAATCGATGCTTGAACAACTATCCTGGATGATTCTGAGGAGCTTGTTGTCCATGGATTGTACCCTGAGAAACACTGACAAACTGTATAAAATTAAAATGTATTAGCATGGCTAATAGAGTTTTATTCATTATATTGTCCTAACCCACTTTCTCAGCTCTTGTCCAGCCTTCTGATCCCTACATGCCACTCTTCGTCCACTAGGTTAGTCCACTTAGTCAGAGGCTACCCTCTGAGCCTTCGTGTACACTTATGCTTCCATGCCTGTGTTCATGGACATTCGTGTGCTTGGAACATCCTTCTTTTCTCTTCTCTAGCTAGAAAAATTCTACTCATTTTTCTCTGGACCTATTCTAAGAACTTTACATACTCTAGCTAAATTTCTTTCTTTCTTCTCTATCCTGCATTAATAATTTGTTCATAATGCTGATACCTGTTATTATATGTTTATAATAATTGTATACATGGGTGTCTTCAATTCCAGACTGGTTCTCTTCAAGAACAGAGGAACTTCTCCATTTAACTATGCCCATCAGATTACCTGTACCAACTAATTCCATCCCTTTTCCTGCCTGCCTTCTTTCTTTCTTTCCTTCCTTCCTTCCTTCCTTCCTTCCTTCCACCCTTCCTTCCTTCCTTCCTTCCTTCCTTCCTTCCTTCCTTCCTTCCTTCCTTCCTTCCTTCCACTCTTCCTTCCTTCCATTTATCCATCCATCCATCCATCCATCCATCCATCATGTCCCATCAATTCAGTAAGTATTTTTTGAGTGTCTACTATGTACTTGGCATTCTTAGTGTTGAGACAGAAAAATAAATAAAATGGACAAAAATCTTCGCTCTTGTGGAGCTAACATTGGAATAGGGGAGATAGACACTAAATGAAATAAGGAAAAGGTAAAACATATCAGATGGCATGTGTAGGTGATAGGGGAAAAAACAAGTAGGAAAGGAGGAGTAGGAATTCTGAGGAAGATTTAGGGGGGATTGCCCTCATTCCAATCTACCTGAACCACTGTAAACTGTTCCTGCTTCTTGCCTTTTTGTGCTTTCCCCATTGTCTGGGGGCAGCACTGGGATCTTTCTAAAGGATGAAAATTTTGCCAAAAATTGTTTTCTTCTAAGACAAGTAATAAGACTATATTTTTCTATGAAGTTTCCTGATATTAAAACACTGATAACTAATTCAATTAAAACAAAACTTTTGCATGACTCAGAGAAAATACATGTGTAGGTTCAATAATCTACCAGTGACCTCTGAGTTGGAATATGGTGGTACCAATGATTCCAATGAAACTTGCATAATTCTAAGTATAGAGGCAATCGGATAACAGAGAATAATGGCACATATTTGGCATTAAATGTATCTATTGAATTAAATCACTCATACTGCAGTGTGAAAAGCCTGACCTTAGCACTAGGGGACTTTGGTCTAAACAAGCTTATCACTGCACTTGCCCATCTCCCCAACAGGTCAGGAGATGCTGGCCCAAAGAGACAGTGACTTGGCCAAGGCCACATGGTCATTAGTGACAGAGTTGGAATCAAACTCAATCCACTTTCGTATTCTTTCTACTGCTTCAGCTTGGTTTGATTATAAATGTTGAAAATGGAACCTAGGTTTTTAGTGAATTAACAGGCAAATTATACACACACACACACACACACACACACATATATCACTCAGTAGAGGAATGGGTAAATAAATCATGAAGGCCCCATTCTTTGGCATGATTCCATTTATCTAAGAATAGTAGCAACAAAAACAAGACATATGACTGTGTATATAGATCTGTGAAAATATACAGAAAAATATCTGGAAAAATGTGAGCCAATCTGGTAGTACTATTATCTCTAAGAAGGGGGTCAGAAGTAGGCCAGGGTGGTCAAAAGGGCTTATAATCTCATGTGTGTTTTGATATTTACTACACAAATATAGGAATAAGTTCATCTGTAGACATGAAAATGATTTTTTAAGAAAAAGAAAATTAGTGAAGAAGCACTGGTAGTAATGTCCACACAAAGCAACATGAAATATAGACAAACATACTATATAAAATAAAAGAGACAGGCTTGCTAAGATGAACAGTTTCTGGGACTTAATTTGGTCCCCAGGCAAGAACTTAGAGAAATGAGTATGTCATTTTAGTTTGTGTTACAGAAAAGAAGTGGCAAAGAACTTAAGAGCATAATACTTTCCATAATTACATGTGAGCAGGGAACTCAAGATGGCTGGCAGCTTTCCCCGTTCCAGAGCATGTAAGAAAAGAATGGTTCCTTTGCTAACCCAGTACGCCATATTGTTAACAGAAGTTGTATCCGGTAGTAGATCTATGTTTAAACTATAAGATGCAAGGGAAAAAAAGAAGCACAGCATATGGAACTGTTTCTACACCACTTCAAGTCAACAGAGACAATATTTTTTTTTAAAAAACGGAAGAATTCTCCAGGATGTTTCTTTTTATCTGTGTTCTTTGCTGCATTGCCGTTTTTACTGACTATGACACACATGAGTCGCCACAAAGAATAGGAAGCTGATCTCTCTGTGCTGATGACGTGTCTAGCTTCTTTTGTGAGGGCCTTGCTGGGAAGGAGGACATTCCTGTGTGTCTTTACTTTGGGAGGACTCATGTCCCCCAACTCTGTCCAGGTGACCAGTTCTGTTTAAGGAGAGGTAGCTAAGTAAACATGATCTCACCATATAACTTCCCGTGTCCATGGGAGCCAGAAGTCTGTACAGTTTTTGGGACAACCAGGGAAAATGAATCTCAGTTATGTCTGTGGTGCTCAGATTAGCAGATCTGTTGCCTTTAATAAAAGCAAATTTTACTTTTTATAAAAGTCTACCAGCTGAGCTGGAGGCTTTTAGAAGGTGAAGAAATCCCCACTGCCCCTCTGCCTCAAAAAAAAAAAAAAACAAAAAAAAAAAACAAAAAAAAAAACACCTTATTTTAGAGATTGAAGAGTTTGAGGAGATCAAGTATCTTCCTCCTGGGCTGTTATTTAGCCGTATCTCGCTGTGACGGACTCATAGTGTTGAGAGACAAGATGCCACCCCCTTTCTCTGAATCTTGCAAGGGAAGCTGGTATTTAGCAGCAACTGCCCTTCCACATCAGTGAATTAACCCCACATAGGAGTGGCAGCCTCCAGAATCTGTTTTCTCAAGCCTTGCACGTGCTGTGTTCTGGGAGGCTGAGCAAGCTGGATCTGTGGCTGCAGCAGCCAGACGGCCATGCTTGGGGCAGGGGAGCTGAGCTGCTCCCTAATGAATGCTCCCTATTCACAGCAGGGCAAGTGCGGGAGACTGTTATTTTGCTTTGATGTTTTCTGTCTCACTCTTAGGAATGGATCAAAGATAACTCTCTCTCTGTCTCTCTCTGTCTCTCTGTCTCTCTCCTTTCCAAATTCATACAAGCTCTTCATACAGTGCCCTCCTCTCATTGCTACTCCTTTGGTCTCCCACCTGCCCACACCTCCAGCCTCAGTCATAAGCTATGGATGTCTGCATTCTCCTCTCTGTCTTTTCTCCCTTCTTCCCTCCCTTTGTTTCTCTACTGTCTCCCCCTTTCCCTTCCTCTTCCCCTCCGTCCCTGTGCTTTCCTTTCCTTTTCTGGAGTCCCCTAGAAGCTCTCAGCCAAAGCTTATAGAAAACAGCTACTGGCTGTCTGAAGTGCTCTGCAGCCTCATTTCTTGCTGGTAAAACAAGGACTATTGGATACTTTTTTCTTTTCTTCCTTTTTTTTTCTTTTTTAAAGAAAGAGATTGGAGAGAAAAAAGTTGTGAATAAAATCAATGAAATTGACAACACGAGCTGGTGTGGAAGTTGTCTTGAATGTGACGCAAAGCTTTCTAGTGCCTTTCAAAGGCTGGAGGATCATCTCTGGGACTACCTTTATGGTAGCTCCAGAGTTCGTCTTTCTTCTGACATTAATGCCAGCATAACCACAGACAGCCACCATGGCAAACAATCTCTTCTTGGGCGATACTAAGACACCCTTCCCACACTTGTTTGGTGGGCAGTGCAAAGAGAACAAGGGCCATAGTCTTGTCTTGCGGGCCAGGTTCTGTTGCCAACTGACCTTCTTCCCAGGATCTCCTGTGCAGCCCCTCTGGGATGGCCAGTCTGCAACATAGGTACACTACCAACACACACAAACATTTAAGTTAAATTAAAATCTGAAAGCCTTACGGCAACCAGTTTTTAGAAAACAGAGGATCTTATAGATGGTAATTTAGACAATTAATGCAAAAACACCATCTGCTAAACCTCAGATCTACCAAGACGTGGGGTCTGTGGAGAGCACAGACTGTATGGGGAGCTGTCTCCATCTGCCTCTGCCTCATCCCTGGGAATCTTTCTCACTGAACAAAGGGTTACTCTTATGCAGGTCCTGTGTGTCCATACCAGTTCCCGAACAAGGTGCTATCCAGGAGACCCCGAGTCCCAGCCGGTTTCCTGGCTCACATGCTTATTGCCTCACTTCTAGTATGCTGATTTTCTATAGAGCTTCAGAGCATTCATTTAGCATACATTTCCTAAGCAAAAAACAATCGCCAGTCCTTAAGAGGGATGTAAACGTAAATAAGGCAGGATCCTGCTCTGAAGGGAGGGAATATGTTTCAGGAAAGGGGATGAGAAGAGTTCAAAGAGAATGAAGTTGACACGCCAGATGGTTATTGCCCTGGACTCTTAGAGAACTCACTTTTCTCACATTGTGTGTTTGTGGAGCACCTTATTGTCTTTGTGCCTTCCAGTTGAGTTAGTGTTCGACTTTCCTGATCCCCTTACTTATAACTCTCAGGGAAAAAAATGTGCACTTTGTTCACCCCACATGGCTCTTCTTGTTCCCACTGGTGACAATATGTGAGCATGATGCCAGGATTCTCTGTCAAACCTTGCCATGGACTTCAAAGCATTGTATGGAATGGTCCTACTTTTCAAATCACACCAGGAAAAGAATCCACCTTATTCTAAATCTAGGCCCACCCTGGCTGCAGCTGAGGCTGTTGGTATTGCTTAAAATTTTAGCGAAGGCAAAAAGACTATAGCAAATGAGCAAAGACCATATTGAAAATGACAATATGATGACAACCGAGGGTTTACCGTGTGCTGGCTGCCGTGCTTACGTCTCTGCATGCTTTATTCCACATGATCATCCCAGCAAGCCTGGAGTTCGGACTCACCGCTCCCATTTCGCACATGAGGAAACAGAGGCACAGCAGGATCAGCTGTTTCACACGTGGTCTCACAAGTATTCAGCCTGCAACCAAGTCTTTGTTGTGTCATTATGCACAAAACATGGCCTTCCAGGTCCAAACTGAGTCGGCCTTTGCAGGTTTTGTTTAGCAAGAAACCGCCCAATGGAGAAGTGGGTTCTCCTTCCTGAGAACAGCTAGAAAAGACCAACTGTTTTCTGTTTTGGGCTGAGAGGGTTACATATGTTTTCCTGGAAGCCACTTTCATTACTCTCCTGTATGATCTTTATATGAGGCTACCTTCCCTTCCCTTCCACATGGCCTAGACTACAGTGTAACAAATGAGCATGAGCTTGTCCCTGGGCATTCAGCAAAGCATATAATGGACCTAGACCTATTTGGGATGAGCCCAGTCCTGATTCTCATTGTGCCTAGTCTAGTGTCTCTGAAGCAGATTGAAAGTGATAATCCATGTGATGTACTAAGCTTAGCACCACACATGATAAGTTTCCAAAAAATAGCATTTGTGTTAAAAGTCCTTCTCAAGCCTCATAAGCAAGAGTACAGACTCATGATTATTAAGCGACCTGCTTCTTCATTCTAGGGTGTAGTGGTCTTTAATGTTTTTTTCATGTTTATTCCCCCACCACCATGGCAGCCTTTGTGAGACCTGGATGATAAGTAGAGACTCGGCAAAGGTAACTGGAAAAGGAAGGGTGATTTCCATAAAAGAAAATCCTAAAGGAAGGGCACATGGGTGGTTCTGTAGATTGAGCATCTGACTCTTGCTTTCAGCTTAGGTCATGATCTCATGGTTGTTATCTCCCAGTTGGTGGGACCAAGCCCTGCGTCCAACTCTGCGCTGACAGTGCTGAGCCTGCTTGGGATTTATTTCCTTCCTTCCTTCCTTCCTTCCTTCCTTCCTTCCTTCCTTCCTTCCTTCCTTCCTTCCTTCTGCTCTCTCTCTCACTCTCACTCTCACTCTCTTGCTCTCTCTCAAAATAAATAAATAAATAAACATAAAAATAAAAAGTCCAAAAGGAAATGGCTCTGGACTGGGAGTTCCCTGAGGGAGGGACTCAATTCCCATGTTTTCCACAGAAGTCTGGGGCTCTATGGAAATTAAAAGGATAATAGGGGAGGGATATTATTTTAGAGTCCATGTGGCCTAGGGAAACAAAATAAAGGATCACTATGGGGGTCTAGTTGGCCCTCCACTCATATTCACAGAGGGTCTCAAACTGTGACTTCTAGTGTTAATTCCCAATGAGTTATCATACGGTGTATATGTGCTAAAACATTAACTTGTTAAATGCAAACATTCAGAAACTACAACAAAAATTTAAGCTTTCTCCTGACATTCCTTCATGCTGTAAATTATCAGCAGCTTCAAAGATCACCAATGGGCAGGATCCCACAAGACCTCAGAGGGCTTTCAGTCATCACAGGCCACAGCTGTGTGCATTCTGATATTTAGGCCAACACCAAGATGTTGGCCATCGTTTATTTCTTCCAGATATTTGCAAGTTTCTGACTAGCTTGTCTGTAATGCACAGTAACATTCTCCAGCCAGCCTGAGATTGGTTCTATCTCAGTTGCACTCAGAAGCTGTGAATCCCTCCTTGAAACACCAGCAGCCTTATCTTTTCTTTGCTCAGACTCTCCTTGTATAATTTCCTGAAGATAGCAGATTTCCCTTCACTGAATAATTCTCTATCCTCAGTGCTGGGGGTGTGTGTAATTCTGTGTGTATGTATGTATATATATTTTAAAATTGTATTTTGCATGGAGAGCAATGAGATGAATCTGTTCTCCTTTTAGGATTCCCTACTAGAGACAGCTCTGATTCTGGGTCATTTGTAAGCACAGCAGCCCATCGAGATGGTATCCCCTAGCATTCCCATCACAAAGTCCCAACTTAAATTTGTCAACTCTTGTACCTCAATTACCCTCTCCATGGCCTAACCACATGCTATACGAGAACAATTACTTATCCAGGGGTTTGTTGAATAGTATATATGCCAGGCCTGCATCGGGAGCTGGGAATACAACTGTGTACAAGGCATACATGAGTCCTTGCCCTTTGGTGTTTACCTTTTCATGGTGCCCTCCTACCCCTAAAATACCACCCAAGTAAATAAGAATGTCTCTGATAATTGTAAAAGGATCAACAAAAATCTTGCCTCATATGAAATTCTTGACAGCCCTCCCAGCTTACTTTTAATTCTTTAAGCTCTAAAATCAACCTTCCTGATCCAAAGAGTACCTCCAAATCCTTGCTCTATCCTCTCTCAAAAAATCCATGAATTTGGATCCCACATTTATTATTAACCAAGGGTTCCAAGAATTATTTTTCTCCTCACGCATTATGCACTCCGGGAGCACACTGACTTGCCTTCTTAAGTTGGCAGAGAAGCATGCGAGGGTACGTCTTCACGCAAACCTTATTGAGAGCCAGAAGCCACACGTTTCCAAAGTGTAAATACGCAGCCAGTGTCAAGGGCCTGAGATGCAGAGCCACAAGAAGGTGTTAAAATGAAGTAAGGTTGACAGTGCCACTTCATCAGAAATAGGCAGTGAATTAGATGCTAGGAAATGCTCATAAGCCTAGGGAGTAAGGTGCTCAAAGACAATTACCAGCGAAACATTTCATTAATGAAATAATGATTAATTATAATTACTAATTAAAATGCAGGATTATGCTGTTGGTTTTGAGCATTAACAGGAGTAATGACATTACCATTTTTAATGGAATCCCAGGAACGAAAATTATAACAACTCACAGAAAAGATATGGCTTGCAAGTGTGATTAGGAGCTACTGTTAAACCCAGGGGCATGGAATTTTCCCTGCTGGTGAACTTAAGTTAAGTAAGTTTAATGTGGTGTAATTTAATTACTAAGCATAGTTTTCTTCTCAGTGGGAAGAGATACCAGGTTTATGCTTTAAAGAACAAAAGGAAGGATGTAAATAGCTATGGGTAATGATTGGCTACTAGCAGGAAAAATCAAAGAGCATTTAGCTGTCTTTTGCATAATATTTGAGGGTAGATGTATCCTGGCTCGGCTGTAAATTTTATTTAATGAATGCTTAGAGGATTAACAACAAAGTAGCCCGTGCAGACAGGGAATGTAGTGCTGTCAAGTGTATCAGGAAAGTGAATTTCCATAGGAAGGACATCTCTGCTGAATAATTAATGCACGGGCGTTTTCATAAATGTCAAATTCCCACAGGAAGCGGGAACTTGACCCTCAGTAATAAACCATTTAGGATTCATTAAATATAAGCATCGTTCTTAAACTGTTTGCCATGGCATGTGAGCTCATCCATAATGCAGTATGTCAGCCTGAGCTGTAGTATGAAAATGCCCAGCGCCTGGCTCTGGGTGGTTGGAATCACTCTCAGTGTGCCTGCTCCTTCCAGCCTGATTTAGCCATAGCCCCTCCACAGAATATCATTGTTATAAGTCCTCTCAGCATTACAAGGCCAAGATCAACACATAGTCAAACAAGAAAATGCGTGTGTGGCTCTTACTTTGCAAATATAGTGAAGGGCTCAGACCCTGTTTAGGCCTTCTATATTAGGGGTCCTCAATCTCAACACTACTGACCTCGTGGGCCAGATAATATTCATTGTATGCGTCTGTCCTATGCACTGTTGGGCGTTTAGCAGTATCCCTGGCCTCCACCTACTAGATGCTAGTGGCAATTACTGCCGCTCACACCTCCCTTAACAGATACAACAATCAAAAATGTATCCAGATATTGCAAATACCCTCTGGGGATAGGATCAGCACTATCTGAGAAAGGCTGTTAATGCAACTTAGTCAAGTACTTCCTGGAATGGAATCATTTGGTGGGAGACCAGGCTCCCACTGAATTGAGCCTGAGAGGCTGTGGGAACCCAGTCCCTGGTCAACTTCACAGTCACAGATATCCACAGGACTAAATGTGCCTTTGCTCTTAGTAATGTTGGTGGCCCCTTATGGATCCAGATGTGGCTATCACAGCTGCAGTCTCTATGCCATTAAAATAAGAACGATTCACTCTGGTGACCTGGGGCTGCCTCGTAGGTGATCTTCATGCAGAAGTGACTGTTTTCTTTCCCTTATGCATCAAAATGACTGGTGCTATGAGCTCCCACCCCTACCCCCACCCCCACCCCCACCCCCACCCCACTATTGTTCTGGACTCATAAGGAGTCTAGTAAATCACTGAGCTATTCCCCCCCACCCCCCCACCGAGATTAGTATTGAGAAGGGGTGGCAAATGAGCTCACCCGTGGAAGATTTTTCTCAAACTGTTTCTAAGGTCTGAAAACAAATCACAGAGCCTTTTTCCTTTTAATAGAATATAGATTTGATTTCTTGATTTAAAACACACACTTAATTCTGTCTGGGCACGCAGGATGCCCACACACTGACTAAAAAAAGAAACAGAAAGCTATTTGGAGAATCTCTTTGTCTACACAGAAGCAGAAACTGATTTGACTTAATGATTTTTCTCCTTTTTGATTTTTATTTGAACCAAAATGAGCAGTTATTTCTTAACACCCCACCACCAGCGCCCCTGCTTCTGTTAAGATCAAAAGGATTTGATGTGCTCAGTGCAGACATGTTGTCCCTAGGTGACATAAGTGAAAAAGAACATCCTGGAGGTGTGTGGAGTCCAAGGGACACAGTAACTGGACACAACCCGTTTCACATTGAGGGGCTGAGACTGATCAGTCACTGCAAACTCATAGCATTCTGATTTTTTCCGGTGACCACAATTCCTCTTTTGTCAATACACAACTCACACCCCGGCTTGAGAGCAGGCCATCGTAAGTAAGGGTGTCTTTTTAGTATCCCTCTTGGAACAGACATGCTTTAAATTAACCAACCACAAGCAGTTCAGGAATCAGAACCACAGAGTGAAAAGTCTACTTGGCTCCAAACCTGAGTAAGTCTTATTAATTCAGAGAGTAGAAAGCTTACATGTGCTAATGACTAAAACTACTAATTAGCTTTAATTACGAGCTTGGAAGGAAGTTGAAGTGTGTTGCATCTGATAGTGCTGCTGACCTTATCAGTGTACTTTGGGGCGGGGGGGTGGAGGTGGAAAAGCAGAAAGGAGGTGTTAGAAAATTCATCAGAGAGCAATTAATTTAGGTCTTCTGATGAATATGCTATAAATTAACACATCTATGCGTATCAGGACATAAAGGCATTTTAATAGAGCTTTACCAATGTCAACTTGGAGTGCTCCAGTCAGTCAAGAAAATGACTCATTTCCTAAGTTATCTCTTATTCTGCCATTGTTTTAAACCGAGGGACAGGCTGGGTTCAGCCAGATAGATGTTTTTATGTATAATCGTAAGTAAGAAAGGGGGCTGGCTTTGACTGTCTTTGGAGGGTCACCGTGAGAAGCTTTTCTTGGAGGTGTTTGATGAGGTGCTCAGAAATCTGTCCCATATCAGGGTCTGGTAATGTTGTCCCCATCAACATCTCTTCTTGGTCTTTTTGTCATTCTGGATCCCTGTAGCCAGAACACACTCCTTTGAGGTGGCCGGTATCGTCTGTGCTGTTTTCCTTATGGCAAGAGAGCTCTGCATCACTATTCCTGTTAACACAAATGATGCTAATTTTCAAGGATCACCAGTGCAGCATGTCATGCCCCAGACAAATGGAACATTACTTGGCCCTGGGAGCTGTCACTCAAACCTGGAGAAGGTGCCCAAAGCCGTGCAGCATCTGTCTGTCTTGCTAGAACTTGTAAACCCTGAATCTCTTAGCCTGTAGATGTGAAGTTTTTGGTTTGTCCCTAATCTCTCAAAACTGACGTGTCTCTCAGTAACCACCAGAGGGATCCCATATAATGTGATAAAAATTATAATCAACATGGAGGAATCATAGCTCAGCCCCTGTGAGTTTGTCTCTGAGTCCCTGGGTCTCTCTCTGGAAAATGAGAGGGGGAGCCAAGGATAAGCAGAATGAGAGAAGACTGTGCTGGGCAGCTTAAGGGAAGCCATCCCCCAAAGAGCGAGGGGCAAATCTGAAGACAAACAGATCTGAGGGTCAGTCTTTCTCACCACTAGGAAACAAACAAAACCAGCAGACAAATACACAAAACAAAGCTTGGTTAATAGAAAGCACTTTTTTAGTCGGTAGAATTGGCTACTACTTGTTTATGAATCCGTGTTCAGAAGTTAAATAGATAGAATGAGATTTTGTTATGAGGGCTGAAGTCTTTCCATTTTTTAAATAGGTTTGTACCCTGGTATAAGAGAAGAGGGAGTCAGGAGTGTTCTAGAATAGTTTGCTAGGGCAGCTGTGACAAATTACCACAGACTGAGTAGTTTAACACCACAGAATTGTATTCTTTCCCAAATTTGGAGGCCAGAAGTCCAAAGTCAAGGTATCAGCAGGGCCATGCTCCCTTTGAAGGCTCTAGAAAGAACTCTTCCTTCCTTCTTCCTCCCTTCCGGTGGTTGCTGGTAATCCTTGGCATTTCCTGGCTTATAACTGCATCCGTCCTATTTCTGACTCCACCTTTACATGGCCTGTTTCCCTCTGTGGGTGTCTGTGTGTCTCCAAATCCCCCTTCTTTATATAAGGGTGCCAGTCATTGGATTTAGGGCCACCTTAATCCAGTATGACCATGTGTAACTAATTATATCACCAAAGACCGATTTCCTCCAAATTTTTGGAGGGTGCTATTCAACCTGGTACACGTTCCTTAATTATTTTTTTAAGAATGTTTTAATTTTTAGTTCTACATGCAAAGCAGATCTGATAATCTTGTTCTAAGATGATTTCCAGGTCATGGATGAAATCTATTGTTACCACCTGGAAAATGATACTTCTGTGATCCCTTAGATTTCCCCTCTGATTTTTTTAATCCAGCTACTCAAATACAATGCCTCTCCTCCAAGCTGTTGTAAGGCTTGTGTCAGAGTGTTTATAGTGGCTTTTGTGTGTAAGTGTATACTGCACACAGAGCACCAGAAGACAATGTTTCTACCCTACACTCCTTCTGTAGCTAATTTTATTGCCCTCAACTGTCAGGTTTTATAGATTATCCCTGAGCTTCTTGAGCCAAATCAGTAGTTAAAGCTCAGGCGATCCTCATTTATCCCTGCTCTTAATACATGCCTGGCTGCACTAACGGCCAACTGAAACTCCAGATCAGCTCAGCAGAAAGCTGTACATTCAGGTCAAACATGCTCAAGTGAGAAGATTGTCCGTGGCGTGTCAGGCAAATTGGCAAACAAGTGTCAACAGAACAGGAGGTGGGAGAAGAAAGGCAAGAGAGGAAATCAGCAGGAAGGGTAGGGTTTGCCCGACTTGGACTTTATGATTCAGCAGAGTGTGGCTGCGGGGCAGAGCTGGGGTGCTGAGGAGGGAGGTCATCCCCAAAGCTTGTCCAAGAAGCCCTGACTCGCCATCCTCACCAGCCCACTTCTCTTGCCAGAGTCCCCCCCCACCACCCCACGCAGACATCTAGCCCTGGCCTCAGCTCAAGCCTTCAGGAAGGCAATACCCAGCCCCCTGCAAAGCACACAGTTCTGTCATCCCGAGTGCCTTGTAAGAACATCTGCTTTCCCAGACACTAAAGGCCACTTACTGTGTGATTCGATTTATATGAAATGCTCATAATAGGCAAATCGATCGGGACGGAAAGCAGATTAGTGGTTGCCAGGTACTGAAGGGAGGGGGAAATGAGGAATTACTATTTAATGGGTACAGGGTTTCCTTCTGGGATAATGAAAATGTTCTGGAACTAGATAGTGGTGATAGTTGCACAGCATTGTGAATGTACTAAATGCCATTGAATTATGTACTTTAAAATAGTTAAAATGGTGAATGTTGTGTGTGTTTTACCACCACTTAAGTCTGCTTCCTTCTGATCTACCCAGTGGTTCCCTATCTGCCCTATGAAACCAACCTAAAATCTGATTCTTCTTTCATGGGAACATTGTTTTAATGTTATGGTTGGATAATCACCTGCTTTGGCCCAGGACTTAGGAGGCCTGGGTCCTGGCCTGGGTCCTGACTCTATTCTGTGTAACATTTTTTTTAATGTTTATTTATTTATTTTGAGAGAGAGACAGAGAGAGAGAGAGAGAGAGAGAGAGATCATGCAAGTGGGAAGGGGAAGAGAGAGAGGGAGAGAGAGAATCCTCAATGCAGGGCTCAATCTCATGAACAATGAGATCATGACCTGAGCCAAAATCAAGAGTCAAATACTTAACTGACTGAGCCACCCAGGCACCCCTCACTGTGTAACTTTTAAAAAGCCATCAGCTTCTCTGGGCCTCAGTTTCTCCACCTGTAAAATGAGAGACAAGAGGACCTCTGAAGTGTCTTATAACTTTCAATTTTTATATCCCATTGCCTTGTTCTGGACCTCATTCCAGATGATGGCACCCAAAATGAATTCCTGTTTTCTCGCTACTGTTAAGATAGATCTCCACTTCACACACAACCCCAAATATATGACACTGGATTTGAGGCTAAAGGAAAGATTCCCTGGGACTTTGATGAAATCCTATCCAGTTAGGTATAATTCAACATTCTAAAATACAATCTTAGATGTCCATTGCAATATCTAACCTATTTATAGTCCTCCTGTTTTGCTGTGATACAGAAATCTGGGCATGTCCTCAAGCCAATCCCTGAATAGAGTTTTAGAAAGGAGAGGGTCACAGCCAGAGCCATGACAACAGTAGAACCTCTTTTCTGGTACTTTCCCTATTCCCCAAAAGTATGGCAACGGCCCTGTTTATGACTGTTGTTTCTAGAACTGTCTGAACTGAGACTAGACAAAGAGTAGAGCAAAGGGGCGTCTGGGTGGCTCAGTCAGTTAAACGTCCGACTTCAGCTCAGGTCACGATCTCGTGGTCCGTGAGTTCGAGCCCCGCGTCGGGCTCTGGGCTGATGGCTCAGAGCCTGGAGCCTGTTCCAGATTCTGTGTCTCCCTCTCTCTCTGCCCCTCCCCCGTTCATGCTCTGTCTCTCTCTCTGTCTCAAAAATAAATAAAAACGTTAAAAAAAAAAAGAGTAGAGCAAAGAAGCCATGTGATTTTTGAGGGTCTTTCCCTTGTCTTTATCTTGAGATGAGATGTACACTTGTGTTTTGGTGGTTGGCATTTGATTTTGTTGTTCTTGTTTCTCTGGTGATGATGGTCAAGTTACTAGGAGGATATATCCACATTCCATAGCTGCATCTGGCCCTGACAGCTGGGGATATATATCATTTGTTAATGTGCAATAATTCACTTGAGGCAATAATGACTGTGCATCATGGGTGAGAGGCAAGTGGGTAAAAAGTCACACTGGTTGGAAATATCACTAGGGATTTAGAAGCTTCACATGAAAGATTTTGATGAAGCCATGACTAGTCAGACTATAGTAGTAAGATGAAGCATTGGAAAGAACATACAATTTGGAGATCCAGGAGCTGGATTCAGTTTCCTTCATATACCAGACTTACAGCCATAGTCAAGTTTTTTGCCTCTCTGTGCCTCATTATTATAAGCTACCTTATTTGTAAAATGGGTATTCTTTGGGGACTTAAATGAAGCTTAACTGTGTAGTGAGCATAGAATGTGGTGTGGTACTCTGCAGATGTACCCTTCCCACTCCTCTTTGATTGTAAGAATCATATGACAAAATCTACATGAAAATGAATGCATAAAACCCAGGACATCAACTGCATTAGCTGGCAAGAGACCTAAAGAGTCAACTTTTAGGCCTCAATCTAACCTCTGATCATTATCTGACCTCCTTGGAAAGCAAGACATAGGCAAGAACCCTAAAAGATTTATATGTTGTAGCATGGGGAAAAAGAATAAATAGAAGGCTGGAGTCCATGCCTGGCAAATTGAGGATGGTGGGACAATGGACATGTCTAATATAAGTACAGGACATTGCAAGAACAGTGTGAATTTTGTGGCCTTGGATGGATCTTCTCCCTGACTTTGGACCCCCATGTTTTATCTCCAAAATGAATTGCATTAAATCACTTTTAATATTCCTGTAGGAAATAGAAAAACTAGGGGTAAGAATCACCTAAATACTAGTCCAATGAGTCACTAGCCCTTATCTCTCCTTTACAAGATCTGAAAGGTTAGATGCCTACAGATCATGAAATCACACAAAGGCACTCTCTGAGTCTTTGATTTAATGCCCTATTTCCACTGCTCTAAGCTAGATTTCCACTGCTTCAAGCTAGACAGAAGAGGAATCTTTCTTTACTACAGACAGAAGCGAAGCACACTGAATGGTTTCCTTAGCTCCTTGCCTCCCCTCCCTTAAGCCCACACCAGACTCCAAGATTAGATCACTTTAATAGTAAGAAAATACTAGTCTTTACAGAGCCCATCAACCTGGGAGAAAGAAAAGAATGGTTTTCCCAAAAACATAAGAGTACAGCTGACCTGGGCAGTTCACTCCAGCCTTTTTAGGTTGGGACAGCCCCTGAACATGACCTGATTTTTACCAGTTCCTGGAAGAGTCAACAAAGAGGAGAGCACTATGAGACCAAGATGGCAGTGTTTTATTCCTTAAGGAAAAACCCAGATATGTGGGATAAGGAGGCAGACAGATATGGACCCTAAAATGCTACGGTGCAGAAAATGTGTGGTCTGTTAAATATTTTGAAACTTGACCAAGCCATAGTGACCCCTGCTTGGATTTAAGTGCATGTGAAGCTATGAGCCCCTCTTGTGGGTTCTATGATTTCCTTCTCTCCCCAAAAGAATTAGAGATACAGATACAACCTGATTTGATGGTAACTTTGTGAGATGTCTTTGTGGCCCCCTTCCTGCTCAAGGAAGCAGGATATTTCGTGAATAAAGCCACATCAATGAAGAAAATATTCATATCTTAACTGATGCCAAGCTGCTACTTAAAAATGTTTAAAGACCTAACCCTGAAAATCAGTCCCTGCATACATTTATCACTACTCAGAATCTGTGTGCCCTGAATTGTCAGATTTCTTGTGCCTTCTTTCATTCTGATATTCTTCATTTAAAAAAAAATCCTTTCTTTCAGATGTCCCTTGCTGAAGCAAAAAAGGGAGTTATTACATGACAGTCTCCCTGATGCTGTTTTGTTCAGGCTTGGTTGTCCAAGGCAACGGAGAAAAAGAAATGGGGGGAACAAAGCCCCTTTGCTTTGTTGGGTCACCTTTGATAACTTGCAAAGGTCAGGAGCTTCTTCACTTAACAGAATCTCCAGATAACTTGGCTAACTGATGAGTGGGATGGAGATTCTCTTTAAAAGCCTGATATCTTTCCACCTTTGTTCATATGCAAAGTATTTTCTTAAAATGAGGCCCTCTGAAACTGCATGTGCTACACTCTAATGAGACCCGCATGACTGCCAAATCATAGGCAGGGACTATTAATACAGGGGGAGCCAGCTCACAGGTCTCTCATCAATGCAGGCACTATAGTTCGCCACAAGGAGAGCAGGGTCACTAATGAGGACCCTGAGATGACATGAACACAGAAACCTTGCCTGGCCCTGTGCATGGCTTTCAAGTCTTCAGTTTTTAGTCTTCTTTCTCACCCTACAACTTGGGGAAAATTGATCTTGCCCCTGTCTGTAAACTGGGAGGACGATCATAGACTCTTGACTCTCATTCAGATCATTAATGTATTGAGCTTTTAATTTAATGAGTGGGAGGAAAGGACATGAGTTTTGTTGGCTTTAAATGTAGCAGAAACAGAAATGCTGGGTTTCAGGGTCAGGGTTTGTGGTCCTACAAGTGACATTCATCCAGTGCCTAGTCTGTGTGAGCCATGCTGCGAGGTTGGGCTGGGGATATTGCAGGGCAAGTATTGCACCCAACATGTTTTAAGGAAGGCACGATCTAGTAGAATACGTAAGAAGTGGATCCATATTATTACAGTTCAAGATGGAAAGTATTAAAAGAAATAAATACGGGCTGTAATTTTGGAGGAGAGATTCTTTTGAATCTATTTTCATTGTTTCTAATCCAGGACACCACCACCACCATCATTTCCCTGAGATTATGGCAATAGTGACTTGACTGTTTTCTGGCCTACACTGAGCACCTTCTTTGTGCTGGGCGGTGGGAAGGAGGGAACACCAAACATATAATGGGTTTGTAGATAATGGGTTTGTAGATGGGTAAAGAGGCAAAATACTTCCAAAATAACAATCCAAGGCAAATTCTAATTCAAGGCCTTAAACATACATGTCCTCAGGGGCCAGACAGTAGCAATGAGCAAAGGGAAATGTGTCAAGGGTAGGAAGTGAGATTAACAGAAGGCTTATAAGAGCCCAAGCAAGCCCTTCATATCTAAATAGCATAATGGTTATTTAGTTACAGTTAATTATTGCAAAGCAGGAACTGGGGGGCCAGAGCCACTAGATATACAGAACGCTTTGTGTAAAATCTCTCAATTTGTGAGTATTGACAACACTGAACAAGCCATGCAAAGCATTCAGAGGGCCTGAACCGGCCTGGAAACTGCCACTTAGCAAACTCTGGCACACTCTGAGGAGAATGTGGGAAAGGCAAAGGTGACTGGCAGCCAGGAGTGTCAGGGAAACTTGTGGAAGAAGCAATATTTGATATGGCCTTGGGAAAATGAATGGAGGCAGGACAAGGGCTTCTCATGTAGAGGAGAGGGAGTAAGCAAAGGTATGGACCTGAGAACCTGGAGCTTGTGGTCAGGAAAGGGCAAGGATCCTGGGAGCCGGAGCCCAGGGCATGAGCAAGGGCTGGGGGGACCAACATGCAACTTTAGGCCAGAGAAGTCAGTGGAGGCCAGATGCTCCAGTGACCTTGTGCAGGTCACTTACCCACTTGGAACCTCACTGTACTCACCTGTACAATGAGGATGGTGAAATCTGCCTTCCAGAATTGTCAGAAGGAATTGATGGGGTCGAGCATAGAAGAAGCCAGGTGTTACGCCTGGCATCGATATAGAGTATTTAATAAGTATTGGTTCTTCCTACTATTTAATAAAAAAACTTTATTCTGCTTTCACTGCAGCAGTAGTGAAGAGCTGCTATTTTTTTTCTTTCTTTAAAGAGTACATTTTCACTTATTTATGGAAACCAAACATCCAGAATGTACAAAGAAGAAAATAACAATCATCCATGTGCTTACCACCCAGAATTAACCATGCCTCATATATTGGTGGATTTGCATTTGCATCTAGCCTATTTCCAAAAAATCATTCTTGATTATGTAAAAAATAATAATATAACCATCAAAAGAAATTGTTAAAAAGTAGTACATTGCAGAAAATGAGAGACACACATTTACATCCTGCCATGATTCTGTTGGGTGTGAGTCATCTAAGGCAGCCTTACATGCACCATGGATAAAAGGATGGGTGCTTCCTAAAGGATTATGGGGTTCCTGTGAGGATTACATGAGCACAGAAGTAGCATGGGCCTGACACATAGTGCTCACCAGGTGTTGGGGCAGAGGAGTTAGCATAGCAGCATACTGTAAATGGCAGGCCCAATTGTGCAATTCTATAGAGTAGTTTCTGGATAGCATTTAGTGGGTGTCTAGTATTCAAGTTGGACCCCAGACTCAAAGGTCTCCTGTTCATCCTCAGTTTGCAAAGAAATGTTCAACACCTCTTGTGGCAAGCAAGAAAGGGGGAGATGATGGTGAGTTGTGCTTTAGCTCTGCCATTTTTGACTGAATGATAATAGATGAGTCACTCTGAGCCTCTGGTTTCTCATCGGCAAGATGCGAACAGTTCTGCCAGCCTCTCATGATCCTTGGGAATGTTGTGCGCTGATGCATGGAGAGCTCCACAGTGAAGTCAAGAAATGTCAGTCCCTCTCCTCTCTTCATCTCTCCCTCTCCCCCTCTTCCCCTCTTCCCCTCTTCCCCTCCTGCTCCATCTCTTTTTGGTTTTGGTTTTGGTTTAACACTGAGCAAGGAATGCTCGCAATGTGCTTACGCAGTCCTCCTGGTTACATTTTAGACCCTGCCTATTTTCCTGAGTGTTCCTCTGATCCTGATTCTATAGTTAATGAGTATTGATTGTGACATCTGTGTTCACCGGTGGCCCAAGAAGGGGGTACACATGTTGGCTGCCTCTGGTTAACAACTCAGCTGAAGGCAGGAAGCAAATTAGCTGTTAGAAGGTGGTCCTTTGCACCTGAAATTCATTATAGATTTTAACCCATTTTGAAAATGCATCTTTATGAACCAGAGTAAAAGCCTGGGCCGCTTGGTGAGAAACCCATTTTGCTTAGTGTTTAAAAAATCTGGCACTGCCTGGTTCCTTGAGCTTTGCTAAAATTTGCTGTAGCTGCTTTTTACCATAAAGCAGGTGTCAAGTGAAGACTCTGTGTATGTTTATGATCATTATGTTGCATTAAAGAGTTGCACTGAGTTCCAGAATGAGAACAAGAATATTGCATATTCCTTTACCTGCAAAGCAATTAAATTATTGTCTGACATGTTTATAGCTCCAGAACCAGTAATCAGCTTTTAGTCTGAATAGAGGATGTGGTGTTATAATCCAGTGCTTTGCTGAGAGGTTCACATTTAGCATTTGCATTTGATAATTTAATTTAAATAATACTGAGTGAGTACAGTTACAGTTCTTGGCAATTGTCAGAGTCACAGGGAAAAAAAAGGCAATGCACAAACTGATTTTTTGTAAATAATTTTGTATTCCTGAATGGTTTTTACTTCCTTGTTATTAACCTCTGCTGCCCTCACTGAACAAACCAGAAAATGGTAGTAGCGTCTAAAGTCACAAGTATTATGTCTCTCTTTGTTCCCTTTTCCCTCTTCCTATGGAAACAATATCTGAGCAATCTCCAAATTTCCATGAGACTGTGAAAGGCTGGCAGTGAACCATTAAAAAAAAATCCCCCCAAAGGGACTTTTTTCTTGCAAGATGCCTTTATGTATTAAAGATCAATTTTCTGATAAGATTCTCTGTTCCAGAGAATATTTGGTAATTTTAGCAAAAGTAAGTACTTGCCACAGGAATAGTGAATCTCAAGTTAATGCCCAATAATATCACAAACTAAATGAAAGAAGTTGCAAAATGAGTCAGTTCTCTCCAACATTCCCCTCCAAAAATAGTTTTTGGAATGATTTCAGGGTTTTTTTAAGTTTTTTTAATGTTTATTTATTTTTGAGGGAGGGGTGGAGGGAGAGGGCAGAGAGAGAGGGAGACACAGAGTCTGAAGCAGGCTCTGGGCTGTCAGACAGAGATTGACACGGGGCTTGAACTCACAAACGGTTAGATCATGACCTGAGCTGAAATCAAGAGTCAGGAGCTCAACCAACTGAGCCACCCAGGTGCCCCCCCCCATGCTTTTTTTTTCTTTAATTAAAAAAAAATTTTAATGTTTATTTATTTTTGAGAGAGAGAGAGAGAGAGCGAGCACATGAGTGGGAGAGGGGTAGAGAGAGAGGGAGACACAGAGTCCAAAGCAGGCTCCAGGCTCTGAGTTATCAGCACAGAGCCCTACACGGGGCCCGAACCCACAAACCGTGAGATCATGACCTGAGCCAAAGTTGGAAGCTCAACCTACTGAGCCACCAGGTGCCCCTAGGATTTTCTTTTATAGTTTTTTGCTATCAAGATTTCTTTTTCACAGGATATATTTATTTTAGGGCAAAGTGTCCCATTGGTTTCAAAACGTGAATCTTTAGTAACAACTTCAAATTGTTGTGACTTCTACCTTTTCCCTTCTACTTGCCAGGCACAAAATAACCCACACAGATTACCCCCATCTGTTTGAAAATCATAGACCTTGAGAAAGGAAGTGCATGTATTTTGCCATTAATCAATGTTTTTTGGAAGGCATTCCTTCTCCATTTTGCATGGCATTATAACCACGACCAGTATGAACTGTCTCAGCTTTGTCAGGCACCAACTCTTGATTAGGAGTCCGGAAGATCCAATGACTTCGTTCATTTTTACTGTGCCTGTCTGTGCCTTTTCACCTGAAATACTAATCAGTTGCAAACGTTGCACACATCCGCCTACATAAGCCGTCAAAGGAAGATTCCTATACCACAGAATGACATTTTCCAACAGACACCATTTAGAACTGGGTTAAATAGATATATCTTCATAGATTTCCTAGTGTTTCTAATCCATGGGAATCTTCCCAGGGAAGGAAATGAAGTAATTGCAAAGATGTGCCTCTTTCCTCTGGTATTTAGAATTAGCCTGGCTGGCCATGTGTAAGCCTTGCTGAGAGCACACCAGTGTAGCTGGGGTTTAGACAAGGCCTCCCATTTATACCTTAAATGTGTCTGGGAAAGAACACCTTGAATTGCCCCAATGCATGTTGAGAGGTCTCTCTTTCCACTAAAGAAAGTGGCCATGGCAGTAGGTAGTTTTCATCCATAATCTCTTTCAAATATTCCAACCACCAAAAACCCCATCAATCCCCATTTTCCACATACTGAAACTGAATAGTAGAGAGGTTAGCTGACTTGCCCATGATCATGCTATTGGGAGCAAAAGAGCTGAGATTAAATGCAGGGTTTCCCATTCCAAAATCCTATGCTGTTTGCATGTCCTCACATACTCCAGCCACTACTTGGGTGTGTGTATCAGCCAATGTCCATTAATGTATAATATTTCTAAGCATGTCTGTAGCCTTGACCTTTGGTCAGTATTGATCACCTTGAATCCTTATCTGGTATGTTTGATTATGAAAATAGTTGCTAGTATCTAAGTAGCAATGATGCAGCCATACATGGAGACTTGTGTGTTTGAATAACTCCCAGAATCATAGGATTCATGTGACCAGAAAGTGAGCCCATGGTTTTTTGGTTTTGTTTTTTTAATGCTTATTTATTTTTGAGAGAGAGAGAGAGAGAGAGAGAGAGAGAGCAGGGAGTGGAAAAGAGAGAGGGAGACACAGAATCCGAAGCAGGCTCCAAGTTCTGAGCTGTCAGCACAGAGACCAACGTGGAGCTTGAACCCACAAACCACGAGATCATGACCTGAGCCGAAGTCAGATGCTTAACCAACTGAGCCACCCAGGCACCCTGGAATTGAGTCCTTGGTTTAATCTTCTTCCCTCCCACTATCTAGCTTTCCTGGTCAAAACTTACCCAAATCACATAACCCTGTACTTAAGTCTACTTTAGTTCACCTTGATTTCGACCTTGAGTGATTAAGCCAATGACACAGAGGTGATCAAACATCTGTGGGCAGTGTAGACACAACCCCTTCTGTGTCTTAGGTCTTTCTGAGCAGTTTCAGATGTAGTAGCTCTTAACCCCCTATAGGGGGTTAATATTATACATCAAAGAGAAGACTTGAGAGAAGCCTTTTCATCTGGGGGGCTATTGCTTTGAAATGTTTCCCAGCAGACAGGCTCCAAGAAATGGAACCATAGAATTCAAGAAGCAATCACCAAAACACAGGTTGGCAGCTGTGAAGGGCCATGAGCAGCTTTCCAGGCAAGTTTAATATACTTGTGATAGTAAATGTTCTTCACAGGAACAGGCCTGATAAAATCCTGCGAACATGGGTGCTTTATCATCGCAAATGTAACAATTTTCATTTGTTTTAATTCCATGATTAGTTCTGTTAATAAAAATGTCTATTTAAACTATTTAAGACGCCCACTAAAATTCTCTAATATTAATTTCATGGAAAAATTCCAACAGAACTATATTAGTTTTTCCCCCATTAAGGTAACATTATGGACTTTTAATGGAGCTCTCAGCTATAATGGTTTTTATTGACCTAATTATTAAATGAATTAAAATTTGTCTCACCGCCTTCAAAATTATGTAATAGCAGCATCAGAGGGAGTGCCATGGTTGGTTACCAAGGGGTAAAAAAGGAGAGTTCCTGAACTACACACACCCTTTATATGAGGAAATATCAATGATACTGTTGCTTCATTGAACGTATTTGCCTTTCACTATTTAAGATACTTCTAATACCAAAAGGATACTTTGTGGTGAGTGAGTTATACTGCCCTACATGGGAAATTTCAGCTTTTGCTTCCTTGCTCTTAATGCTTGTCTCTTGGGATGACTTCCACAAATAATTTAGAATTTTACTGGGGCACCTGGGTGGCTCAGTTGGCTAAGTGTTCAACTTCAGCTCAGGTCATGATCTCACAGTTCATGAGCTTGAGCCCTGCATTGAGCCTCATGCTGACCACTCGGAGCCTGGAGCCTGCTTTGGATTCTGTCTCTCTGTCTCTCTGTCTCTCTGTCTCTCTGTCTCTCTCTCTCTCTCTGCCCCTGCCTTGCTTGTGCTCTCTCTCTCTCTCTCAAAAATAAACATTAAAATAAAAGGCATTTTAACAATGATATTAAATATATGATAGAACCTTTGAGGAGGTTTTTACAAATGAGTTTTTAGCTCAAAACTAATATGGTCAGTGAAATAAATTGAAATAGCACAGAGGGAAGAGAGTAAAATATCAAACCCAACTGTCTAGAAATACTGCTGTTGAAAGTGTGAGGAAGCTGTTTGTACATTATCAATCTCTGCCTTCTAATATTTGACATTTCTTTGGCACAGATAGCAAATAAGTGACACCCCTGTCGCTAATTCCATCTCCCTGTTCCAAGGCAGACATCACTAAACGATTGCTGCACCCTTTCTCACTGAGCCATGCAATCTGGGATTTATCTCGGGCCTGTGCTTCAGATAAACCTGTCTACTAAGACTTGACATGGGAATTGAAACCTATTTTGTATCCTTGATAGTCACAATTTATAAAGTGTGCTCCTAGACAAATACATATGAATCTCATTTGCTCATCAAGGAAATCCTGTGAGCAAAGGAGAAACTTATCAGTCCTAGTTAGCAGACCAAATCCCAAGACTCTGTAAGGACGGTACTAAATCAGGGCATATAGCTGGTGAGGAGGAGTAAATTAGAATGAAAAGGCACAGCTCCTGACTCCTGCTCTATTGATTGCTCTGTCAGGCTTTCATTCTTTCATTCTACACGTATTTATCGAGCACTTTCTATGTGTCAGGCACAAGATAATCAGCAATGAGCGAAGCAGGCCTGGTCTCTGCCCTCAAGGAATTTCCATTCTGGTGTAAGACAGATAATAAACTCACAAATAAATAACATGATTTTAGGTAGCAATGGATACTATGAAGAAAATAATTGGATAGACATAGCTTCACTGGTTCAGGGAGTTGCAGGGAAGTTCTCCCTGAAGACTGACATTTGAGTGGCAATCCAGCAGAAGAAGGATCCATGATGAGGACTCTTGGGAACAAAATGTGAAACAGAAGCAGAGGGAGAGAAGCTGATGCAAAAGGTTGAGGATGGAAGGAGTCCCGTGTGTTCAAGAGATATCTGAGAATAGGTCTTGGGGGAGAAGGAAAGAGGTAGGCTGGGGCCAGATCATGCAGGACCAGGGTAAGGGGTTTGGATTTTAGTTTTCTTTTATTGGACACCTAGAAGAGAGCATTAAGTACAAAACAACCCAACCCAGTGCACGTTGAGCACAGAGTGGAGACATTGTGGCTGGCCTCCACAGCAACATCTACCCAGTCACTAGACATAGTTTTGTCTTGAATGCAAACTAGAGCAAACCAGGTCTTGCTGTCAGTGCACACTCCTACGCATGGCTCCCTGTCCCCACCTCCTCCCCACAGCCACGGACTGGAACATATACAAGGACCACAGGGCAGGACATTCAGTAGAGATTCTGAGAGAGAGAGAAATGAAGAAAAGTTCATTGTGTGTCATACAAAACTTGAATAATGCACAGCTTCCTGCAAGGAAATAGGTATATAAACCCGTTGGAGCTAAAAAGAGAAGGCTTGCCTTCCAGTCACCATTTTGTTTTGTTTTGTTTTTGCCAGATGGCAGTGTTATGGTTTTATTAACACAAATGAGATGTGCACATAAGCTATTTATTTTTTTCACCGCATAGCCTGGCATTGGATTGGTGACCCTGATGTCCAGCTGGGTTTGTTTCCACAATGGCTTTGTTCTTGGAAGAGACATTGTGAGCATAAACCTCAAGTTCTGGCCCTTGAATCTTCCTCATACCCTGCGGTTACTGCCTCTGGGTTTCCGCCGGTTGTGCTCGATTTTGACATATCATTTTGACTGGTGCCAGATGAACTTCTTGATCCTCTTTTGAATGATCTTGGGCTTTATCAGAGGTCTGAGAACGGCAGTGATGCAGCGTAGGAGAGGGGTATCACCCCCGCGGGCAACGCTGAGAAAGATAAGGGTCTACGGCCACCACTTCTGATTGAATGTAGCTCTCTTCTTCTTGGTGGGGACATCTCTTTGAACATAGTCCTTAACACACTATTAAATTCACCCTCATTGTGCTGTTTTGGTTTGTTTTAATCACTATATACTTTCTGAGGTAGCATTATTTTCATAAAAATAATAAGAGCTGTTGTCATTATCATTAACAATACCTGCAGTCTGCTGAGTAATGTCTATATGCCAGACACTGTGCTAAGTGCTTTCACTGCATTCTCTCAACCTTCTGAGTAGTTTACTATTATTATGCTGTTTTACAAAGGTGGAAACTTAGCCACAGGAAGATTAACTAGAGCTTACCCAAGATCATCCAGAGAGGGAAGATAGAGTCCAGGAGATTTAACTTCACCAAAAAAGGACCCTCACATATATTGTCAAATGAAAGAGTGTGCATGAGTTTGGGAGTAAACTAGGACTGAGTTGGAGACCTGTGACAGTTTCTTCAACTGTAATCCAGGGGTTATGACAGCACTGACTTCAAAGTGTTTGGTGGAATGAAATGAGATATAATTAAACACATAGGAGGGTGCCTAGCGCACAACAAATGTGCCCCACAAACCATGTCATGTGGGCACTAGGCCTTGGTGCCCTGACATGCAAGTTAATAGTAGCTGTCTCAGAGGACTCTTGAGGACATGATAGTTTGCAGTTCTTAACACAGCACCTGGTATTTTCCTCTGCACCCTGTAAATAGTGGGGTGGGGGGCAGGGTGACACTCATGCTAATCTAAGAACAAATGATGTCTTGAATTTGTAACACCCATTGCAAACCAAAGTAGCAATTGGGGAGATCTCTTCTGTACTCATCATTTCTGAAACAGGAAAAAACTCAGTTATTGATAACATGAGTGCATCTGAAATCAACTTGTGGTAATGCTAATGAGCTGACACATTTTAACTCTGTCTGATACGGTTTCAGAAGGAGACATTTGTGCTGCAGTGGACAAATTTAGTGCAAGACCTTTGAAGGAAAGTCTGATGTGTGATATTTAGTATAAGTCAGCTTCTGATAACAGTATGTTCTAGAGAATTGCAGATGTTCTCAAATCACATAATATTTCTCTAAAACACTGTGTGTGATATTTATCTGATAGAGCATCTGGCATGACGGAGAGTGTGAGTTTCTTTTTTCCTGATTTAAAAACAACACCAATACTGCAGATCTCTGGCTGAGCTCATCTGAAACATCCTGCATATGTGGCAGTGAGATTAATAGATTCCAGAATTGTGCCCCATGCTCACCCAGGGTTCATGTTAATGTGAAATGCAGTTGGGAAGTGCTGTGGCCTGTATCTGCCTTGTTCTTGAGGATTCGCGTGGGCCAGGCCAGGGCTGAGGGCACTGCTGAACCTGAATGAGGAAGAAAACAGGATTGCTGCCTTCATTGGGCTTGCTCTCAAGCACCAGGTCTTTTTCTCTCTGAAGTTATGCCCTCATTAAGGACAAAGAAATAGAAAGTTTTCCTCTTTCAAATGAGGCAGCAAGGCAATAACTTCTCTCCAAAGGTTTTATCAACTTGAATCAAATCTGTCTTGGAAAGACCTGTCCCCTAATCTCACCAAGGTCGTGTAAATTCTGCATTTCCTTAAATTATTCTCTGGCCATGCTTTGAAGGAAGCCTTCACTGAATTCTTGCAATGACTGTGCTTCTGGTAGGCAGCATAGGAGTGGGGAGGGGAGGGTTTGGTGAGTGCTGTTCTGGAAGCTGGAAGGCTCCGGTTATCTCTGGCACTAGCCATGTGACCTTGGGCAAGGCCTGGCTCTCCTTGTCATCTAAGGCACATGAGGGACTTGGACACAGCTTCCCTTCATCTGTAACACCGTGTCAACACCAACTTTGCCCTTCCCCTCTGGAGACAGACACTTGATGTGCAAATTCCTTCTGGCCTGTAATGAAGAATGGCTGCTTCTTTATTTAGCCTGCAAATTCCCCTTCTTTGTTTGTAATGACCATCTAAAATAGAGGTTCTTATGCTGGAGTCCCCAGATAGACCCTTAAATGAGATGCAAAAGCTGCAATATAGGTGAAATATTTAAGGGGCCAGGGGAAAGCTTTATGATTTTCATTTATTTATTCAGTAAATATTGAATACCTATTATCTTCCAGGCAATGAGCTAAGCAAGGGAAATAAAATGGTGATCTGGGCAGATACAGTCCCTGACATCCCAGAGCCTCCTTTGTAATCAGGAAGATTCTAGAAATGAGTAAATGGGCGATCATGGTGTGGTAGGAAAGAGGTATGGTGGGTTCACGGGAAACACATAAGCTGCTACAGGAGCTTGGGAGAAGGGCTCCTCACCCAGACACGATCAGATTTTCACAGGAGTTCAGACCTAGAGAAACAGAAAAGAATAAATGCTTCAGAAATAAAGGGAAATTGACATGATGCTAGTATGAGCATACATGAAGAAGTGATGACAGGTGGACAGATACACTTGAGATGTTAATTCATGGCTAATAAGGCACTCAGCATTGCAAAGTTTGGCTTAAAAGCTTTAAATGATCATTGCCATCACAATCATAGCTAATGCATATTGAGCTCTTAGTATGTACCAGGTTCTTGCTAAGCATTTAACATCAGTTATCTGATTTAATCTTCACAAAATATCTGTGAGAAAGTCATATAGTCTGGCTTTATACATGAGAACGCAAGGGCTCATGGATATTAAATTATCAAGGTCCTCCAGCCAAAAAAAATAAAAATAAAAAGTAGCAAATCTGGGATTTAAATTCAGGTCTGGGTGATTCTTAAGCTTAGCACAAGTGTAGATTTTTGGATAATGGGGAGGGTGTACCTGGAAACTTCACCTTCCAAATAGTTGCAGAAGCACGTTTTCTTGGGGCTTTGTATCTTTTGGATCAAATCTAAGGCCAGGCCTTAGATTTAAAAACAAAAATCAAACGTCAATACCATCTGTTTCTCCTCACAGTGGAAGACATTCTTTTCTGGGCAGGCTTTGAGAGGCCCTCAATTACCAGCTCAAATTGAGATGGTTTAGTACACTTGTCTATGGCCCAAAACCAGTCATGGAGTTCAAAGGAGAAGCAAAGCTCTAAGGGGCTTATTAACAATTTAACATTTCCAATGTGGGATTGCTAATTCCATTTGCCACAGAAATGCTGGCATAATGATTGAGACCTAGTCACTGTAGGAATGCCAAAATGTGAAATCCATTGTGTAGTGGCATGGTCCCCACTGTCTTATTGTAAGCCGCTGTAAGATCCTCTTTATCTGGCAGAGCACCTTACTCTTTCTCTTACAATTGACATTGACACCTCCAGATCCAGAGTGTCTGTATTATCTCTTCCTTCTCTTACGAGAGTTTGATCTAAAAGATACAAAGCCCCCTAGCTTTTATTGATAGTCTTACTCCCCAAACACCTGGGGATGTCCTTGCCTTAAGAAGTAGGCTGGTTTATCATTCAACAAGCTTTTACTAAGGGCAGGGGATATAGAAGGGAGTTAGCCCATGCTCTCAAGAAGCCATGGCCAGTAATCAAAATTCTTTCAAGGAAGGAGGAAGGATTTATTTGTTCATGTAACTGAAATTCTAATGGTAGAGTTGATTCAGGCATGGCTGGATCTGGAAGCCTAAGCAATGTCACTTCGTGTCTCTCTACTTCTTTCACACAGCTTCTTCCCAAGGAAGGTAATGTGAACACCAGCAGTTCACATTAGATTAGATTAATTAGGATTACATCCTATTAGGTTATAGTGGAATGATTGTTTTTCCCAGCAATGCTTATTAAAATTTTGCACAGAAAACTCTGGTCCAACTTGAGTTACATACCCATTGCTGAACCAGGAACCATGGCCAGAGGGATAGGGTGCTCTGAGCAACCAGATCTAGATCCTGAGTCCATGTGTGAGGCCATGTAGAAACAATTCCATCCCAAGCACAAAGAATACAATAGTTTCTTACAAGGGAAAGGGGTGCCATACACAGAAGATTGCAGAAGGAAAGCTGTGTATACAAAACACAGAGGGATGGGTGTAAAGCATTAATGGAGCCCAGAAAAGTAAGGAGAAAGCTCAGAATTGCGTCCCAGAGGGGTTGGTATTTGAACAGAGTCACAGGGTAAATAGAAAGTCACAAATAGAACAGGAGAGTGAACTGTAATTTATTCCTGCTTTGGCTAATGCTCCAATAGTAAATGACCTGGGAAAATCATTAATTCATTCAAAAGAAGTTCACAAAGCATCTACCAGCCAAGTTAGTGCTGGAGCTGCAGTAATGGACAAGACAGAAGCTGCTGTGCTTCTCATGTATATTACAGTCTAGGACAGTGACAAGCCCTTAATAATTGCACAAATGATAAAACAGCTATCCTTAGGAGTGCTTAAGAAGGAAAGATCACTATGCTAGTGTCAAAGTATACCTATGCTTTGCATTTCAGTTTCCTGAGCCATAACATGGAAAAGAAGATTCTTACATCCCTCTCCCATAACCAATCAATAGCACATAACACAGTGAGGAAGGCAGATAATACACACGTATGCATGCATGCACACAAGAAAAGCAGAAAACATGTTGAAATAGCAAAACTTAGGGACACGTCTGCTCCTGTACTTAGATGGCTTATTGAGTATCACCTTAAAATACATCATTTTCTTACTACCCAAAAGATTCCTTTGTCCTTACCCTCTTAGTGTTCCCAATTGAATGCTTATATTTTTATACCCAAAGTCCTTAAACCATTGTATCTACATTCAGTATAAACACCATCATCTACCTTTTGTTATTTCCTCCTGTCAAGCATTTTGGGGGTCAACAAACATTTTTTTTGTCCTGATAGGAATGGAAAACTTGGCATGGTGCTCTTAAACTACTGACTCTATTATTTAGTAATTGAAATTGATTATACTCTTTTGTAACCATCCTGATTGTAAAAAAGATTCCATTGTAGAATCTGCCCTTGTAGGTATTTCAAGTGGAATTTACCTGCCCATTTGTACACACCTGAAAATCGAAATGGAGAGCAGATATGAGGCCACATGTGCAGATGACACAGCTGTAATGAAATGGCATTTGCAACGGGAGCCTCTCTATGAGGGATGGCAGAAGTGTGCCATGTTTGCCTGGATTCTCTTGTACCCGGTGGCTTCGATTCTTTATTAAATGAAAGCCAGATTGCTTATGGTTAACATTTTTAATGGGTTCATTCTCCAAGGTAGCTCATAAAGGCCCACTAATAAATCAAAGAGCCCTTCTAATCAGAATTTCAAGGGATACTACAACGTTGCTGATGCATTAATGAATTAGGAGCCCTGGAAGCTAGGTTCATAATTTTTTCTGAAGTCTCGACTCCCTGTCCTATATATATGTGTGTGTGTGTGTGTGTGTGTGTGTGTGTGTGTGTGTGTATCTGTGTGTGTGTATATACACACATATATATGTATATGTGTGTATATATACGTATATATATTTATATATACGTATATATACGTATATATACATACATGTATATGTATATGTATGTATATATACGTATACATATGTGTATGTGTGTGTATACATATATATATGTATGTATATATATACTTCCTCCTTCCCCCACCATCCCCCCCCCAAGAAAGAGAGACTCGAAAAGGAAGTTGGGGATAAATATCTCAGTGTCAAAGCTAGCAATGTGTCTTATACAAGACAAAGTGAGTTACTAGGAGAAAAATTCCCAAATGATTTAAAAGATACCATTTAAATTCTATTAGAATTTTTTGAAATAAAAGGCAGTGAGTTAAGTGAGAATAAGATGTAAACCTTCCTGCAATATTTGATTGCTAATGAACAGAAAGCATTAATCTTAGCAACAGAAAGAGAAAAATGCATAGCGGTTTTCATTAAATCAAGTAAATGATTAAATGAGTTAGTCAGTAGAAACCATTTTAATTTTCTGAATGTGAAATGTGTAGCTTATAACAAATAAATTCAAAGCACCTTTCTAAGCAAGTTTTGCCCATAAAAAAATGTGGGTTATAAAGATGTTTGGTATTTTCTTCTTTATAGATAGTCAATATTTTAATGCAGTGACATTAATTGTGCAGAATGAAATGCCCCTACTATCTGGGCTTAAAAAAAGTTGGCATCCAGTGCAACGTCCCTAATGGATCTTCAACACTATTACAAAATGATTGATTGTTGTCATAGTCATTTTAGCAGCTTTCAGAGCTGTTATATTTTTAATTAAATTGGCTGTGAATTTCATAAGTGGCAAAGGTTGATAAACTATCGCTTGGTACAAGATTACTATTCTTCTCAGTGTGGCTGTCATAGTTGGTACGTTTATGTGCATAATCTTAACATTCCATAAGTCTCTTTGGTCCCAGGCATTGATCTGCAAGATTACTTGCTGTTTGTAGATGGGGGAAGAAATGTAAAAATTAACTCAGCAAAGCACATGATTCTGAGACATTACTTGAACAGAGAGGAGATCTAGCCTCGCAACCCCACTGTCTGTTGGCTTGCCATCCTCCCTTGCTTGCACCTCATCGACATGGGGAAGCAGACATGGTTAGTAGGTCAGAGTGCCTATTCTTCCACCAACAGGTTGTGAGAGGCTCCTCTGAGCCGGGCCCAGGGCTGAATGCTGTGAACACAAGCATGAGTCTAGATGGAGCCCCAGGCACTGATCCATCTGAACAAATAGGGTCCAACTCAGAGAAGTACTCTGAAGCAAAGTGCTCATCTATAATGAAGAAGGCTGCTAAGTCACAGGTGCAGGCAAGGCTCCTCTGAACAGGTGGCCCTGGAGCTGAGATCTGAAGGTGGGAGAGCAGACAACAACACGAGGAGGGGGAAGAAGTGTGTTCCCAGCTAGCGAGCACCATGTGCATGGGCTCTGGGGTACCAAGGAACAATTTCAAGACCTGAAAGAAGGCAGTGGGCTGGAACCCAGAGCAAGGGTAAGGTGGGGAGGGGAGTGCTTTTAGCCATGGACACAGTGCCTGCATTTCCAGGAAGCCCCAGGGAATTGACTGACAACCATCGGGAAAGCTATCAAAATGGCTCCATCAAGGCAAAATGCCCCACTCTTATGTATATGACTTCTATTGGCCATGAGAGAATCTGGGTTTGTATCCCAGCTGAGCTGACTGACCTTGGCAAGATACATAATCTCTTACCCTCGGTTCCCACACTTGTCTAGTGGGGCTAATAATAGTGTCTCTATCACTGGGTTGCAAGGATTATGTTATCCTTCATGCAGTGCTGCATGTGGTTTATGGCTTGTAGGAAGTACCTAATCCATAGTAACTGTCTTAGAACAAGTGAAGTAATCAAGATATAGTGAATGGATTTTCTTATTGTCCCTTTGTAGCAAAAGAAAATGGGGTTTTACTTTTTATAAAGAGGCAGATGCCTCTGAAATGGGCTTGAATTTCCTTCTACCTCTTGGTCAGCTTTTGCGCATGAGAAATTTCTCATTAGGCTACTAGCTCTTCATGAGTAACCTCCCATTGATTTGTGTATTCAGCTAGTTATGGGTACCTGACAACCAGCTAGTAATGTCCAAAGCCCACAGATAGTAAAGGTTTGACCTCAACTCATAGAAGGCAGTGTTCTGGCTTTAGTTCAACATTGTTCATCATAGAAAAAATTCAAGCTTTGGAATCACACAGACCTAGGGCTCCATCCTGGCTGAGACACTTATTGTCTGTGAGAGCTTGAGCAAATTATCCTTTGTGAACCTCATTTTTCTCAACAGCAAAATGAAGCTAATTCTATTAATTATATTGGATGTTATGCAGTTTACCTAAAAGAAGGCAAAATGCCTGACATATAGCAAACACCCACAGTTGTGGCTCTTCTAATTATGTAGCTCAACCTACTGATCATTTCCACTGAATTCACCATTATGTGGGGGCTGGGGCAAGTGTAGTGGGGACTGAATCCCATTTAGTTATGAAGCCTTTATTTCTAAGGTGGACAAAGTGGATGTCATTTTCTGCACTGCACAAATGACCTCCACATCCTCCTATAAAACTTTTGGGTTTGGATACATGATTACTTCAATGAGACATTCACAACAACAACTACAGAACAGCTTAGAATATCAGGGGACCCTCAGAAGACCAATGAGTATACAGGGATATCATATTAGTTAGTAAAAACTGTGCGTGGAGTAAACAGCAGTTACTTTCAGTGGCATAATCTCCATAGTTTCCAACAAGAGGCTGTGCAAATTGCAAAGGAGGGAAAAGAATATCTCAGTTTTCCTACTTTGAGGTTACAGATGAGCCACAGAGCTACCATTTGTATTTGCAGGCGATTTCAATCATTCTGCATACACACTCACCCTGGCAACATTTCAAAGCATTATTCCACATTACGGTAGTATTTTATCATGCGTCACAAGTCTGCCACAGTTCTCTCCTTGGCAAGAAAGTGCTCCAGGCTAAGTATCAGATTTTGTCAGTAGGAAAAAAAGGAATTGTTACAATCCAGAAGTGGCTGGGGAAACATACCTTCAAGTGCTACAAATTTGTAAAGGTAAAGCTCCAGTAGAAAGAAAGACTAGGGACAAGCAAGCTTATGTTCTGTTGGTTTCTGTATGTTCTTTGCTATGTTCCCCGCTTGGGCACTAGACCCAGCTGGGGCAACCTACAAATTCTCATGCTCACAATGGAGGGGGAGATGGAAGTTGCACCCTGAGTAATTTACATCATCTGGTCTTTTGTGTCTGTCACCCAGGGAGGTGGGTTCATATCCTCACTGACATGGATTATCTGGTGACCTCATTCTGCCTTTCTCTTGGTGAGACCCGGGGCTGGCTTGAAAAGGATTGTGTGCTTCTCTCCATTTCATCCATCCAATCAAGACATATTTATTTGGCATCTTGTCTCTGCCAAGCCTTTACCAGACACTGGAAACCACAGTGAAGATGACAGACATAAGCCCAGAACTTACAGGTGCCATGTCGGAGCCTATGAGGGGTGTCCAGGGTCCTAGGGAAGCACATGGGTGAGGCATTGACTCAGATTTTGGTGGGGTGACATTTACATCAAATTCCAAAGGACACATGAATGATTACAAGGAACAATCCAGTTCCTCCTGTCCCTGCCTGCCTCCAGTTCTTAGCCTGTCTGAGGGACAGGTGAAACTGGGATATGAAAGAGCATGGTACAAATTCAAATACCTCCTTATTTCCCAAATATCAGCCAGTAATCACAGTTTCTGCCATGTATAGGAACCACTTTTACTGTGATTTATGTTGCTTCAAATCAACTTCCTTTTTCTACCTGAAAACATTCATGGAAAAAGAAATGGCTGTATCATTCTTGTAACAGAAGAGTGGTAGAACGTGCTATAAATAGAAGGCAACTACAAAAGTAAACATAATGAAAAATAAAACAGTGTTATTAACTTTCATCGGGATGCTGCTGTTTGAGCCTGAGGCCTGTTCTCTTCTGGTACAAAAAAATGGGAGATCATCAAGCCTTAGAGCAGGTGTGAAGGACAAAGGAGCATCAAACTCAGCACGATCCTGGAAAGAGCACAAGGAGAAGGGGATGTTGAAACTAAACAATCACTGTGAGATTCTGCATGCTTTAAGGTCATGACTCTGTGTGACCTAAAACCACCTGTGTACCTCCAAAGGAACATGTCCCACAAGCGGTCCAGGGGAGTGAGAACATGAAGTTGCATGCAATGCAGGGAAAGAGATAATGAAATGAGTGGCTTTGCAGGCCTTGTTAAGGAGTTTGGATTTCATCCTGAAAGGTTGGAAAGCCAGGGAAGCAAGCAGATGGCTGGTTGGCATGGTCTGACTTGCATTTCAGAAAGACCCCTCACCTGCAGAGGGTGGGGGCCAGGGATGGACCGTGAAGAGCAAGCTGGAGGAAAGGGTATGCAGGGAGGCTTTGGAAGAACCCAGAGGTAAGAAGACAGTGGCAAAAACTAGAAAAGTGAATGTGGGGAGGGAGAGAAGGAAAAGAAACCTATAAAACTTCTTGATTAAGTGAACATAGCAGATACTCAAAATGTTTTCTAAATGATGTGGCTCTAGACCTTTAGAAAAAGCCAGGTCAGTCCACCTGGTCTACCAGCTTTTGGCCAAGAATCCATAATCTCTCAACTCATCCCTATTGCCCTCCCCAGGCCTCCTTCCTACATCCTGCTATGGGTCTCATTGTTCTTTGAGATCCCTCTGCAGTGAGGTCTGCAAACTAGGCCTGAGAGTTGATAATGATGTAGTGCCTCTGGGTTCCCCATGGGGTCTGGGAAGTTCTCAGTTTCTCACATTATCTCCCACTTGAGGCACGGCATCAGTTTTAATCATGGTAATTTTATGCCCAGGGGAAATTTGGCAATGTACAGAGACATTTGTGGATGTCACAAGTGGTGGGGAGGGGTGTGTTAGTCACATCAAGCAGGTGGAGACTAAGGATGCTGGTGAACATCCTACAATGCACAAAACGACCCCCCACAACTGAGCATTAACTGAGCAATAATGCCAATAGTGCCTGAGTTTGAGGACCCCTGGCAGGACAATGGCAACACCAAAAAGTGTTGCATGATGGCAGAGAAAGAAGGCTATAGAGGGGCAACTGCTTCTATCAGGACACTATTATTTGCATTGAATAGACTGTGTGCCATTACAGGTGTGTGCACTAGGGGAGAGAGGGAGGTTGAGGGTGAGGAAGCACTGCTTCCTCTGAGTTTAACAGTATTGGGATCAGACCCAAGGCTGGGCAGCCAGTTGGAAGACAACAGCCAAAAGCAAGCCCTGCTCTCTCAGACACATAGGGCTGCTGGAGTGCTCCCGTGAGGACAGGAGAGGCTGTGGGGTGAGTATCCAGGCAGATCAGGTGTATCCACGGGAGGAGCTCATTCAGCCGAGCACCCCAGCAGGTGTATTGAAATTCCAGGAATCTTCCCACTGCTTTGGCTAGTCTCCAAGCCTGCCCAGGAAACAAACATCTCTGTTTTCAGAAGACGGTAGCAATAATGACTTTTTCCCTGGGGGGGGGGGGGGGGGGGGGGGCGGGAATGCCAGAAAGATAAATACTTTGTAAATCACTGCATATCTCCTGCCAGCAAGCTTTGAGTCTATTTGTGAAACATTTATCTCCTTGTATACTCACCGACACACCCCAAATTATCATTTAGTTAATAAACCTAATAGCCTGAGGTATGCCAATCAATAAGAAAGAATGCAGAAAGCTGAATCTGAGGCATCATGGTATTGAACTATTTGCAGAAAGCTATGAGATCTTCCTCTATAGTGAACATGCTTCCAGTCCCCTGGGATACTAAGAGGAGCTGATATGTTCTTATTGTATTTGGGAAGTTAGAGAAATAGTATATGCAGACATTCAGTTCTAATTCATGAATGAGATGGACATTGAATTTCTCTTTATTCAATGAATGTAGAGTCTGTGAATAAGAATGGATGGGCTTTCATGCAAACTGGAGGCACTGTTTCACTTCTGTGGACAGGAGCAACTCTGTCTTCATCATGTGCACACAACAATCCAGTAGTTGACTACATAAGCAAATATTTTTAGGGAAAAGCCCCTCTGAATAAATATATAGGCATATTGAAAGACTTTTATATACTCCTTTAGGAATCAGGCAGATCTAGTAGACAAAGTTAGGATGTGTAAGAAGTAGACAACTTCAGAGTCCTATTCTTCACTATAAATTGGAAAAGCCTGATTTTTCTCTCCCTTGCTCCCCTCCACATTTCCTCTGTGAGTGTTGCTGGGAGGTCTCTGGAAGCTAGGTGTTAGATAAATGCATATTTGGAGCTTAGGTGCTTATAGCAAAGATATCCTGCTTGGTTTGGGCACCAAAGTCCATTGATGGGTTCAACATTCCCATCCTAACTGTGGAAGTAAATGGCAACTCCCAAAGGACCTTCTCCCATGGACTGCATCTTTTTTTTTTCTCGAGTTTCCCTTACAATGGAGCACAGAGAGAATCCTCATTTAGGAGCAGATGGAGGTAAATACCCTGGGTTCACTGTCCAGCAAATGCATCCAGGCTGACTTCACTGATCAATATTGCACAGTGAGAATACCACTAAAATTCATTAGCAGGACTAAATCCATAACTTTTGCCATCCCTGAGACCACTGGGAGTACTTCCTTTGTTTACTCTTGGGCCAGGGATTATCCTTTCCTTGAATTATAGTGAAATCTGTCTTAAGTGATCACCTAGGGACCATCCAAAATTGGTAACTTGGTAGAGGTTGAACTTTAGCTAAAGGTCAAACAAAATTCTCTGGAAACCTTAGGGGTTGCTTAAAGGTGAAAGAAAAAGTTGAAATGAAAATTGACTTAATCCCTGGTTTATGAACCAAGTAGCACAGCCAAGCAAGCTGAGGGATGCATTCAGCTCATAAATGCATCTTGACTTATCTTTCTGAAATGCCTCATCCTTTCTGTCAAGTGCCATGGCCTTTCTGGCTTGTTAATCATATGCCTAGAAATGCTTTTATTTTCCAAGGATGCTCATACATTTTGAAAACCTTGTGCTGTATGTCTGTGACCCATGAAAGGGGTGATGTTACATACCATCTCGGTCAGGCTCTTCTCACCACCCAGAGAATGGGAGCCACCAAATGCCTTGAAGATCCTAAGTGTCTTTACCTGGGAAGTGGAAATTGGCTTAACTAACATCAGAACATCCATTCAGTGTAGTAAGGACTTTTTAGAGGAAGAGATCCATATTCTGTTATACAAAGAACTATCTTTATATTGTATCATAGAGACATAGCATAGAAAATTTAAAAATATAATCTATCTTTTGATACTCTATAAAGTACTCAGAGTAGAATTTTAAGCAAGTTTGAGGTAGCTCTGGAACTTCCAGGCTAAAGCTAAGAAGGCAAAGAACAAAGGAAGATGGACCAGTGTACCTTCCTTATTCCTTCCTGTAAATAGAGAAAGAACCAGATACATTGTGTCCACATCCCAATGGTGACACGTTTTGTAGCTTGGATTGATCACTGTAACCCACTCAGCCTCTATTTCTTTATCTGTAACAGGACAAGCAATAATAACCCATATAGATGGCATCTATTAAACACTTAGATATCATATCCTAGACTGGCCAGAGACTTCATAGATAGTATATCTTGATGAATTCCCACCATAAGATTTGTGTGAGTAATGGTATTTCCATTGGAGGTGGTAAGAGTGTCCGTGAAATATTGGTCAAAAATACAAACTCTGCAGGAATGCTGAGGACCTTCAGTGACATGGTAAGTGAAAGTCACAGAGCAGCCTGCCTGCTGCCTAAGGGTATTTCCATGACAGTCAGTTTTATTCCTATGTTTCCCTGGGACCATGCATTTCATAGTCCTTGCACTGTGATGATATGGGAGTTTCCCTACTATTTGTAGATTCCTCACGTATTATTTAAACAGTGCTGAGTGCTGGGAGCACAGTGAGCCTCTGAACAGATGTGTTTTGTGCTGGCTGTGTTTAGGGTCACAGGCTCTGTTGTGCAATCCAGATCCAGGTGAAACAGAGGTAGAGGAAAAGGAATTAGGGAGATGGCCCTCGTGGGTGAAGCACGCTGCCTTAAGGATTTCTTGGTATGGAAACAAGATTAACTCAGTTCGCCCAGTTCAGGATATGTAGGCTTTTTGTTGTTCCGTATTAATGTTAATGTTATTGGGGCAATCTAGTTGATTTCTGTACAGAAGAAACTGGCGTTCTGAAACAAGTATGTTTTCCTGAAGTGAAGCTATCCATACCCTCTGTGCCTTCCTCCTATAACAAAAGACTTCTGTGTGTTAATGGTAATGGAGCCAGTGCAGGTCACAGGTTTGAATCAGCTCAGCTCAGTATCCTAATTGAACACTCCCTGGAAACCAGGTGGACAGCCGCCACAAAGGCAACCTTTGGAGACAGCCCATAAATGGCATACATACCTGAAGGTTTGATTCTGTTGTCTCCAGCTTCCTGGAGCCTGGCTCTTGGTATTTGTCCAGAACAACTACCGCTCTTCCCTTAACAATATTTAATTTCTGATCACAGCTGTTGTTTCCAAAAGCACCCCAGAGCAAGAATGGCACACAATGATGCCATCTTCTTTCTAGAAATCCTTTCTTATGTCCAAGCTAATGAGCCAACAGCTAAATGAAAAATGCTTCACGAAGGCCTACAAACTTGGACACAGCTTTCCTCCCTGACTGAAGTCATAGTGACGCCAAGTTATTAGCTTAACCTGCAGTCAGGATAACTAATTACTAGTCTGCATCCTCTTCCTTTCTAACAGTGGTGTGATGCTGGAAATCCTATCCTTTACCAATGATGGCAATTCCACCATCTCCTTAGCCATTTTCAGTTATTCTTCATCAGGTGAAGTACATTCAACTGCATATAATTGTGAGGGTTCTTACAAAAGCTGGTTGATTAGAGGACTGAAACAAAAGAATAATGGGAACTTCAGGTCCACAGCTCAAGTCTACTCAGTGTCTTCTAAGAGCGTTAGAGGGGATTTAAGGTTAATAATAAATCTAGATGTTTCAACTAATGAATGGACAAAGAAATTGTGGTTTATATACAAAATGGAGTACTATGTGGCAATGAAAAAGAATGAAATATGGCCCTTTGTAGCAACGTGGATGGAACTGGAGAGTGTGATGCTAAGTGAAATAAGCCATACAGAGAAAGACAGATATCATATGTTTTCACTCTTGTGTGGATCCTGAGAAACTTAACAGAAACCCATGGGGGAGGGGAAGGAAAAAAAAAAGAGGTTAGAGTGGGAGAGAGCCAAAGCATAAGAGACTCTTAAAAACTGAGAACAAACTGCGGGTTGATGGGGGGTGGGAGGGAGGGGAGGGTGGGTGATGGATATTGAGGAGGGCACCTTTTGGGATGAGCACTGGGTGTTGTATGGAAACCAATCTGACAATAAATTTCATATATTGAAAAATAAATAAATAAATAAATAAATAAATAAATAAACAAACAAATAAATCTAGATGTTTCTATACAAGACCCTGATTATTCTAAAGCCTACTTTTCTATATGATAGGTCTAAAGAAATTCATACAAAAGAAGAGCCTGTAAAATTATAAGAGTTTGTCAAATTATAGCCCACATGCCAATCAAACCCACTGCTTGCTTTTGTAAATAAAGTTTTATTTGAACATAGCCATGATTTTGTGTTGTCTGTAGTGCTTTTGCACTACAACAGCAGTGTTGAGTATTTGCAACACAAATCGTAGGCCTGCAGAGCCTAAAATATTTACTCTCTGGCCCTTTCTATAAAAAATAGAATACTTATCCCTGCCCTATCCTAAAATAGGGACGAAGGGGTTAAACAATATGCTACAACACACACTCTGTGAGGGCAGAGATCATGGCAGTTTGTTTACCTGTATAGCCCCAGGGTCTCATGGGTAACACTCAACACAGGAAAGGCATTAGATTTCCTTCCACTCTCTAGCAGTTCCCTTCACCTTTATTTTTTATCCACTCCCCATCCCCACTGACTATAGGATAGGAATCTCAGTATCATCATCTGCCTACAATCTTACTTCCTCTATTTGCATTTTGTCAGCTTATAATCAAATGGTGTTTTTTATTAAACAAATTATCTTTTTAAGAAAAAAATTTAGAGAGAGAGGGGAGAGTAGGAGAGGGGTAGAGGAAGAGAGAGGCAATCTTAAGCGGGCTCTACACTCAGTGCGGAGCCCAATGTGAGGCTCAGTCCCACAACCCTGGGATCATGACCCAAGCCAAAATCAAGAGTCAGATGCTCAACCAACTGAGCTACCTAGGTGCCCCTAAACTAACACTCTTAATGCCCCTTACAGTTCTGGGCTCTGGGGGATACAGTATGAACAAGAAGCCAGATTATACCCAAATCTTCAAAGAGATTACTCTCGTGGGAAAGACAGACAAAAACAAGTAAACGCACAAACATTCATCATCTCAGATAACGAGAGGAAACAAGGTAATATGATAACAGTATTTGTGCTGGAGCAAATGAATTTTGATAGAGGTATCAGAGAAGCTTTACCAAAGAGAGAACATTTCCCTTGATAACTAAAAGGTGAGAGGCAAGTCTCGGGAAACCTAGGGACAGAGAATTTTCAACGCAGAATAAATAGGGATGGAGAAAGCCGTAAGTCTAAGATAAGCTTGGCATGCTCAGAAAATGTAAAGAAGGCCAGGGGGCCTGGAGCATTGGTGAACAGGCAGAAGGAGCTGTGGTTACAAAGGCAGGTGGTGGCCTAGAAGTCTTGTAGACCTGGTATGAGATTAGAGTTGTAGGGTATTATTATAAAAGGAAATGGCATGATCTAAGTTGTACAAGGATCCCTTTGGCTGAGCTGGAAGAAGGCACAGGTGCAAACAAGGGAATCGATTGGGAGGCTATCACAGTGTTTTGTAATAGATCATGGTACAGTGGAGGTGAAGAGAAGTGGGCCATTTGGCAGCATGTCTTTTTTGTTGATGAAATACATCAGGTAAATTGTGTTGATGGAGTTGACTATGAGGGCTCAGAGACTAAGAACTAACTCCTGTTATTTATCTTGAGTAACCAGCTGGATGATTAGCAATATTTATAGGAAAACTGGCATAGGATGGGGAAGGTACTAGTCAGGTGTTTTCTTTTGGTAATCAGAAATATGAGGTTTTTGCTGCATATGTAAGAGCACTCATCAGGGAACTTGTTGAATACACAGGGTTGGAGCTCATTAGAGAGTTCCAGGATAGAAACAAATTTGGGAGCCATGGATATGGTGTTTAGAGCCATGGCCTTAAATGGGATCATGTGAGTGGTTAGGGGAGTAAAGTAAATTGTTGAGTATCAAGGTCAGGCAGATACTTCCAGGTTGGGTATGAGAGAGTAGAAAAACTTTGCAGACAAAGGGCACTCCCAGTGCAAAGGGCCTGATGTGGACCACAATTGGAGAATGTAGCTGGAGAATGGTGAGTGTGGGAGAGATTAGAGCAAGATGGGGATAGAAGGGAGTTTGGATTTTATTCCATGTGTGATGGGATGACAGGGGCCCAAGATTGTCAGTTATAGGGCTTAAGAATCTGAGCTCTAGAGAAAGGATGCCTGCAATTGTCTACCATTTCTGCTGCTTCCTGGGCCAGGTAACCTTTTTGTGCTACAGTTCTATCATCTGTAATATAGAGGATGGTACTACACTCTACTGCACAGGGCTCTTGTGAAGATTAAATAAAATAATGTATGAAATGTGCTGAGCATACAGTAAATGCTCAGTAAGTGTCTGCTCTAATTATTACTGGAGAGGATCACATGATCTGACTTACTGTTCAGTGATGCTGGACTCTACAGTCTCAAGAGTAGAAACAAGAGTGGGAAGTGGTTGTGGTCATCTAGGGGAGAGATGGGCCTTTCTTTAAATCCCATGGAGTCCCACCTCTTTCCGTGACTTTTCCATGATAGACACCATTCTGTCTACCTTGTTCTTTGGCTGTCAGAGCCAGTCATACCCTTATTTTGCACCTAGCGCATGAAATGTCCTATATTGTTCTTCTCTCATATCTCTGTGACTAAGTCAGGAGCCTCTCAAGAAATGTACCCTGTCTTTGGCCCTTCCATCGCATTCCTAATCAGCATATGATGGCAATAATGCATAGCCATCACCCCCAATGAAGAGAAAAATAATAGTCTGTGTCAGCATGTAGCATCAGGAACTTATGCAGACCACAGCACATTCCCTAGGACACGTCCAAGTTGTAGAACAGGAGAAACAGAAAAGCTGTGGGACTCCAGCCTGAGTGCCTTGAGAAGCCAGCCAAGAGGAAGGCTCAGTCCCTGAGCTGGGAGTGAGGCAGAGGGAGTGGGGGCATAGGCAGGGATGGCGCCTCAGCAGGCACAGAGTTTTCAGGCTCATTTATATCCTGCGGATATGTGCAAAGAGCTGGACAGGCAATTCAAATTCATTTTTGAGGTCACAGCACCAAACTTGGGCTGTGTTAGCTCCCAGAGCCATTAATGGAGTAATGTGTTCTCTCACTGTGAGTGGGAATCAAAAAGACTTTAATGGGGCTTCATTAGATCCATCTGTCCATCCATCACCACTTGACTCCAGAAACAGGAACACCCCTAACTAATTAGATTTATCCTAATCCCCTTTCTGCCTCGTCCGTCCTCCTCAGAGGCCATCTGTGGGTTTAGAGTTCAGACCCTTAAGAATTATGCTAATCAGTCTTTTTCTAATTTAAAATGTTCATCTGATGGCTATGATTTGAAACTTCTTGCTGTGACAAATGGGAATCCATTGTAAGATTTTGTGCTAATTTTAAACACCCTCATCCTCTGAAGTGCCACATAATGGACCATTTCTAAGAAAATAGTTAGGTGAAGATCATACAGTCTTGGGGCTGGACGGTTAGTAAGAAAACCAGAGTCAGCATTGGGGAGAATTTTAATTTTTTTTTTAATACGAGTAGGAGATGATTTGCTTTCATTTGTAGTCTCAAAAAGGAAGGTGCCTGAATTATTAAGCATGGGAATGGATTGTATATTTTGGTGGTGCGGCCACTGGTGTGTAAAATGTAGGGGAGAACCAATTCACAGAGGTAGGTGCCCAGAGGGAAATTATTTAGGAGTAGATTTTCATACCCCTTGCATCCTCTGGAGCCTGTGGCCTGGTCATTAGAGGCTGGTATGGAATGTTAAGCAGACTTCTGTGCAGAGAGGTCATCCCACATTGCGGTGGTTTGAACCTGGCAGGAGAAAGGGCACTTTCTGACATAGCACAGTGACATTTCCCTTAGAACCTAAACACCCCAGGCCTTTAGTGAGATGAATACCAATCATCAGCTTTGGTATAAGGCGGTCAAAACGGAGCGCTCCATGGAAAGACTAATACTACATTAACTACTTGTTGAGTGAATAGCAGAGAGTCGTAACTGGGAATTATAGCCCAGAGTGGCACTTCCCAAACTAAAACATGCCCATAAATCTCTTGGATCTTGTGAAAATAATTTTGATTCAATAGGTCTGGGATGGAGTTTAAGAATCTGCATTTCTAGCAAGCTTCTAGGTGACACTGACACTGCTGGTCTAGAGACCACACTTGGTGTAGCAGGGGAGGTTAAGAGTTTAGAGAGCAGGAAGAACCAGGTTCAAGTCCTGACCATTTACTGGTCAGGAAGCCTTAGGCAAATTACTTTCCCTCTGTACCTCTTTCATTCAACAAATATTTACTGACTTTCTACTATTCACCAGAAACTGAGCTCAGTGAAATAGCTGAATCAAGACAGAAAATGTCCCTGCTCCCCTAGTTTTTTAAAAAATATTTTAATGTTTATTTTTGAAAAAGAGGGGCGCCTGGGTGGCGCAGTCGGTTAAGCGTCTGACTTCAGCCAGGTCACGATCTCGCGGTCCGTGAGTTCGAGCCCCCTGTCGGGCTCTGGGCTGATGGCTCGGAGCCTGGAGCCTGTTTCCGATTCTGTGTCTCCCTCTCTCTCTGCCCCTCCCCCGTTCATGCTCTGTCTCTCTCTGTCCCCAAAATAAATAAACGTTGAAAAAAAATTAAAAAAAAAAAAGTGAGAGAGAGAGAGAGCTAGAGAAGGGGAGGGACAGAAAAAGGGACATATAGAATCTGAAGCAGCAGAATCTGAGCTGTCAGCACAGAGCCGGATGTGGGGCTCAAACCCAGGAACTGTGAGATCATGACCTGAGCCAAAGTTGGACGCTCAACTATCTGAGCCACCCAGGCATCCCTTCCCTGGGATTTTTAATCTGGTGGGGCGACAGATAAGAAAAAAGGTAAAGCAAAAATGTGTAATTATGGCCTGTGATCATTGCTAGCAATGGTAGCAATGGTGGTTAATGTTTCTTGAGAACCTAGTAGGTGCAAGACTTTATAGAATTTCATATACATCAACTGATTTAACCTTTAAAGCTGCTCTATAACATAGCTATCCCTATCCTTGTTTTCAGATACAGATATTGAGGCACAGATGTGAAGTATCTTGCCCAACCTCTTGTACTGACTGGTGGTAGTGACATGATTTTGAGCCAGACATTCTACCTCTGGAATCCATGCTCTTGACTAGGGTTGGCAAATTTTTCCTGTAAAGGGCCAGGTAGTAAATATTTTAGACTCTGTAAGCCATTCAGTTTTTTGTTGCACCTACCTAATTCTGCCCTTGGAGCACAAAAGTTGTCACAGACAATATGTGAGGAGTAAGAATGGCTATATTCCAATAACAGTGCATTTACCACAGTAGCACTGGGCCCCATTCAACCAGTTGGCTATAGTTTACTGACACTGGTTCCTGATCATTATCCTCAACCAGGTTCTGAGATTTTAAGCAGTCTTGTACAATATAAATACAATGTCAGCTGCATGGGTACTGTTAAACCTTAGAGTAGCCATGTTTAAAAAAAAGATAAAATGTAAAATTATTTTTTTAAGTTTATTTATTTTTGAGAGTGAGAGAAACAGAGCACGAGTAGGGGAGGGGCAGAGAGAGAGGCAGACACAATCTGAAGCAGGCTCCAGGCTCTGAAGTGATGGCACAGAGCCTAATGTGGGGCTCTCACTGACCATGAGATCATGACCTGAGCCAAACTCTGATGCTTAACCAAATGAGCCACCTAGGTGTCCACCCAAAAAAAGATAAAATTTTAATGTATTTTAATTTAACCTGAAATATACAAAATATTATTTCAACAGGTAGCCAGTATAAAATAATTACTGAGGTATTTCACGTTCTTTTTTGTACTAAATCTTCCAAAGCTGGTGTGTATTTTACATGTATAGTAGATGTGAGCCCATACTAGCCATGTTTCAAGTGCCCGGTAGACACATGGAGCTAGTGGATGCTGAACTGGACAAGGCAGCTGTAAAGTGCTTAAACTCACCCAGGCTAGAGCCTAAGATTCTGTATTTATAAGAAGCCCCCAGATGATAGTCTTCAGTCCATACTCAGGGTAGGAAGGATGCAGACAGACACCATCTGAAGCAAATACACTATAATGGACCCGAGGGAGCAGGTGATGTAGGGTAGGCTCTAAAAACTCTTTAAAGGTCTTTGCATTCAAACTGAAACCCAGAGAATGAACAAGAATGAGAAGAACAGTGGGAGAAGATGCTCTAGTCATGCTCTAGATGTTTTAGATAAAGTGCACTAAAATATGCAGGCATTTACTATTGAACATTGATGTCAGTATGGTATCTTGGGTTTTTGTTATAATGTAAAGGCAGGGAGATATACAGCCTTTGGGGGCCTCTGCATGCAGTCTTCCCCCAGACAAGAATAGATCCCCCTTCAGTGCTCCCACAGTTGCCCATATTTTCCTCACCACAGCACTTTCCATGCTTTCTGCAGGTGCCAGATTATTTTCTGTGTGGCCCACCAGGGTTGTGAGTTCTGAGAGGATAAGCCTGGAGCTTGGCCACTGCTCTGTCCCTAGCCTAAATATCAGCTATGCTTGGCAGTAAAGATGGAGCCTCTTACAGAATATTTGGAATTCCATCCAAGGTACATCTGGGCATGGACTCCTTGAAATCTTTACAGGTGGGAACTCTCCAACTAAAGATCAGAGGAGGGAAGTCATTTGCTTGAATCAGGAAAGAAAGGGTATTGCATGGTCACAGGCAGGTGAATCAAAGGCTGACTGGCCTGCAGGTATGTTAAGAGGGGTCCATACAGTAAGTACCTGTGAATCTAACAGATTTTAGAAGGAACCTTGGCTCTCCACTCCATGGTTTCCAACTTGTGTCCCCCATGAGGCTGCTGTCTCTCTTCACTGGTGCCTGCCTCGACTCCACCCAGAGCTGAAATCAGTGTTCCAGGCGCTGGGAAAGCATAAAAGGAAAGGGCAGGTGCTATGCTCACAAAGAAGAGCTACCTCACAGATCAGGCTGGCTCTACCAACGGAGCTCAGGTCTGTTAATGGGCTTGAGATGCTAACTGGTTGTGGTCAGAATACTGAGCTCTTCTGGTGGTCTTATTGGAGAGCCTCCCAAAATCCGCTTCCACCCAAGCTCTGCTGTGTTCATAGAGGGCCAACTTGCCTTCTTGTCATAACAGTTTCAGACATCTGTATGGCATTGCCTAGTCTAGACAGACAGTAGACATTGGTCAAGAGGACTGGTGCAGACACCAGCTGCCTGTGTTTACATCCCAGCCCTGTGCCTACTTGTGCCAGTTCCCAGACCTCTCTGGACTTATCTTGCTCCTATGTTAAATGGAGATATTAGTGCTATCCTCCTAGGGCAGTTGTGAGGATTAATGAATATGCATAAAGGGCATAAAACAGTCTCTGAGCAAAACCAGTGTTCACTGTTACTATCAGAAATTGCCTTCACTTGCATTATTGCATATGGTACTTCCAAAACCCTTCAGAAAAAGCAGGGCTGGCTATGGCATAATTTACATTAATAGTAGAAGTGAAGAAACTGAGAAAGAAGAAAGTGCTACACCTCAAGTTGAAGCCATCTAATAATTTACCTAACATTTACTTTATCCTTACTGGGTCAGGAGGCATGGATGTGCGAGGTGACTAAAGGTGACTGAAGCACAGTAGAGCTCCCCAGCAGTGGTGGAGATAGACGTATTACAGAAATACAAACCAGGGATTGAGGAGAGGAATTTTCCTGATCAAGGTGTGCAGTGGCACACTCCATGTTTTTGTAACATCATGACATTCCTGGGGTCCTTGGAGGCATAAGTATCCTTTGTGGGCTTTAAAGCTGGGGCCCATGATCCCCCCAGGGAAGTTGTATGTACAGGTTATGTGTTTGTGTGCATGCGTTTTTCTAGGGGAAGAACTCACAGCTTTGATCAGTTTCTCAATGGTAAGAACTCCTGTTCTAGAGGAACTCTGATGTAATTTGTGAAAATTCCCAGTAGCAAGTAGCCCATGTTTTAAGTGTAACCTTATACCTAGATACCTCAACATTACTGGTCTAGGAGAAAGGCAGTTCTCCTAAAGACTCTGCCTCAGTGTCTCTAAGACAGCCCTTCTGTTCTTCCATCTAGGCATTACCATTGATTTGCTGGTTGACCTTGAGCTAATTATTTCACTGCTCAGAGCCTGTATCTCCAGTACATGGGGGTGACAGCTTCTAGTTTGCAGATTTCTGGGAGCAATTGGGTGGTTTTACTGTCTTACACACACCAGATGTTACAGGCCCTCAGTGCATGTGAGGCTTCCTTCCTTTCCCTGGTGTCAAACTTTCTATTGGATCATGGCAGTAGATACTCTTGGAGAAGTGTCTTTTCTTCTTTTCACATTCCTATGCTTTCCTTCCTTAACTGAGTTTGCATTTCTTCCCAAGAATTATTCTTATTCCATGTCTTTGGCCTTTATTGGAGCAGGCTTATCTCTGGCTCTTTCCATCTGTTATGACATCTTGGGAAGAGTTACTTGTCCTTTCCTCTCTGATTGTGTTGATTAAATAGAGCGGCTATTTCATTGGTTGTTCTCCACTTATGCCTTACATAATTGGCAACTGATACTTTGGCCTATTATTCTCTCATGTTACAGGTGGCAAGAGAAATTGCACTATTGTGGTCCTTATGAGAAAAGATACTTTCTGTTTTGTTGCCCTCAGAAAGTAGGAAGCAGGGATTGCCAACATTTTTTTTTAAAGAAAAGCAGCTGTATATAAACGTGGAAACATGCACCACCTTATGCCAGCCATTTCCAAGATTTGTTGCATTGATCTCCCAACTCCTAGGCAGAAGCAGTGTGGCTGGCGTGCAGGTAAGGTCAAGGGCATGAGCTTGGGAGTCAGAAAGGCCCCATTGTAGACTCCATCCCTGCCATGTGGCAGCTGTGTGGGCTTGGACACACCACATAGCTTTTCTGTGCCTGGGCATCTGTAAGATGGGGAGTAGTGTTATATGTACCGTATTAGTTCGCTAGGGCTGTCATAGAAAACCAACACGAAGTAGGGGGCTGAAACACAGTGAAGCAACTGTGTTTTCTCACAGTCCTGGAGGCTGAAGTCTGAAATCAGCAGGGGTGGTTCCTTTCGAGGGCCCTGAAGGAGAATTTGTTTCATGACTCCCTCCTGGCTTGTGGGGGTCTGCTGGCAATCTCTGGCATTTCCTGGCTTGAACACCCATCACCCCAGTCTCTGCCTTCGTGTTCATATGACATTTTTTCTGTGTGCATGGCTTTCTGTGTCCAAACTTCCCCATTGTATAAGGACACCAGTCTTACTGCACGAGTGCCTGCTCTAATGACTATTTCAACTTGATTCCCTCTGTAAAGACCCAAGGTTACACTGGGAAGTACTGGGGTTTAGAGATTGAACAGATCTCTTGTGGGGCGGCACCACTCAGTCCATAACACACACCTACCACAGAGGGTTGTTGGATGGTTAGATGAGATAATCCACAAGAAGAGTTTAACTCAGTGCCTCGCACATAGCAAACCCTTAGTACATTGCTTATTATTCGTGTGGGAATTTCTCATGCCCTAATTTCTCACCTACGAGTCTTGGAGGTTTTCAGTTTCTTTTGCTTCTCCTTTTCTCTTATTTTTCATCCACTAGAAGGCAAGTAAATGTAAAGAGAAAAGGCAAAGTATAGACCAGTCAAAACATGGAAGGTTATACCATTTGACCATCAGAACTTTTTATACTTTAATATTTCCTCAGCCTGAGCTTATATTAGTAAAATAAAAAAAAAACAGATTTGTGTGTGTAAAAATACACTGAAATCTATTTTAGTCCAGCCTGTGTTAATTATTTGAGAAGCTTGTCTTAAATAGCAGAATGATTTTGTTTGATGGCAAACTTTGAAACCTAAATAATTATCAGATGGCCATTAAAAAACAAAATCAAAACTAACCCACTGTCTGAGAAAACATGTTATTGGAATCAAATAAGCTGGCGGCCTAATCTGCAAATTCTGTGTGTACTGCTATGGTATCTGAAACATAATTATCAAGCTTAAGTTAATTAGACTAATGCTCAGAAAATCTGGCCTGGCAGCTTGTGGTAAGTAATTATATATACTGATTAAAAATGTAATACGCAGTGAGCAGAGGCAATGGAAACTCCATTTGAAACAGTGTGTGCACATGTACAATTAAGAAGCCACGTAGAAGAATGCCCACAATGCAAAAGAACTTGGTAGGAACCAACAGGCATCATGCCAAGTCTTCTTCAGGGTGAGGAACAGATGTTCCCCCTCACCCAATGGGAGATGGGCCGGCTCAGAAAGGGGATGTGGCCATGGGTACTCACTGACCACCCAGAGCTGACTCAGAACTACCACCTCTGCTCTACCCTGTTCTTTCCATTTCTCTCAAGCTTCTCCTTCAAAGGATGATTAGCTGTGAGACAACTGAGGTCAGCTTCCTTGGTGATTTTCCAGGCTCTGAAACAAGGAAATTGTCATTCATTCTGAGTCACAAATAAAGGTAGGATGCTTCCCTCTGTGCAGGCATAAACATACCTTTCCTTTGCCCTTCTGCTTGCTCTTTGGCTTTCTTTCATTATTTTTGAAAAAGGGGAAAAGACACAACTGGAGATCCATGAGCAAAGACTAAGGACCCCCAACATTTGGCCATCTCCTTGGGTTCATCATAAGTTTATTATATCATAAAATTTTTGATTAAGTAACTAGAGTTGAATTTCAGATTGATGAGGATTACAGAGAAATCCTATTTTGTTGTGTATCACTCTTACAGTGTGTCTGTGTGCCTGCATTAGTAGTGGCATGTGGTTGAAAGAACACAATCAAACCCTTCTCTGAGGACTGAGGATGGCTACAACTGTGCATCCTTTTGAGTATCTGTTATGGTTGGTTGATTTGGGCAAGAAGTATTTAGTGAACACCTAGTATGTAACTAATTCTAGTCTTTTAAAGTCTTCACTAAAGTTATTAGATTGAACTATGTGATGTTGTTTTGAAGGCTAAGGGAAGATTGAGTGTTACTAATAGGCATGGTTTTGCCCTCATAGAACCTATAATTCAGTGGGGAATATATTTTCAACACAATACATGCCCTGAAATGGACCACATGAAAGGGTCACCTGGCCCAGTCTTGGGAAAGGAAGGGAATAAATGTATTCCTTGCAGAGAATAGTATGTGTGGAAGACTGGTGGTAAAACAAGACAGGCTGTTGAAAGAACCACTCCTACTTAAATAAGGTAGGCACAGATGGTGCAAAGGATTGAGAGATCGGGTGAAATGGTAAATAGGAGCCTATCGTGCCAAGAAAGTCATGCCAAAGGCCAATAACTCAGGACCAGAGCATTTGATAGCAAAGGAAGGGAGACCGCCCTGGGCCACTACCTAGAATTTAATGTATACTTTTTAAATAAGAGAGGCCCCAATATATGGTTCTCTTGCTGGGATGTTCCAATTCAGAATCTAGGTGCACGGCATGCCTATTATATTTCATTGAGGCTCCTTTTTAGTAGGGAAACATGCCAAGGCTTTCAATCTAAGACTTCAGAAAAGTCTCACACAACTCAATCTCCCCATCTTTGTTTCATTTTCTGTAAAATGGGAACAACAGTATTATGCCTCTACCCCAAAATTGATCCAATGAGATTCTGTGTGCAGAAATGCTTTAATTTAGACATCAGAACTTGGTTTCCATTGTGTAGCAGATGTTGGATGTTGTTCTATGAGAGAGGGCATGCAGGTTAAGGGAGTGAGCCCTAGAGTTCGAGCCACCCTTGAGCTGTAGGGTCACATCTCTCATCTTAACTTCCTCACCTGAAAATGAAGAAGGCAGCACCAGGGCTATTCAATGAGGCTTAAATGAGATCATCTCTGTACCAACACTTGGTACCTGGCACTTAGTGCATGCTCAGTAAAAATCCATTAATAATAACAATATAATTATGCCTCATTATTTTGGCCTCCCTTCCTTTGATGCTTTCACTTCCCTAGAGCAGAAGGTCCTTGGCATTGGATCAAAAGCCTCTTTCCTTTGGCCAGGGGTCCATTTTCCACAGAGCACTATTTGTTCCTTGTGATTTGGCTGCCATTTGGCTGTAGGATTAAGTCCTGAATCTGACTCCCTTTTTAAGTAGGTGATCTCTCTCTCTCTACCCAGGGCCCAAATAGCCACTTGCAAAGTGAAAAAACAGTCAATCAGTGTGTGGGGGGTGTTGATTGGTTGATTTGCTTCTGGAATGCCAAAAATTTGGTTTGCCTGATTTAATTTCTTTTTAATTTTGGCATCTGCAAGACACAGTCTGAGTAACCATTTAGGAACACTCACAGATCTTGGACTGATAACTTGGTTACTAGGCTTCAATCTAAAATCAATGAACTAGAGTCAGTTATTGCCAAAATCAAAAATTAAAGAGGGAGAGGAGAAAAATTACTTAGAAGTTAATGGCTTTTTTCAATGTCTCATCTATGTTTCCTACCTTAATAGCAATCAGCATATTGTTTGTGGGAAACAGAAACAGAGGAGGTAGGGCTGCAAAGCCCTTAGAATACAGTCTCGGTCTGAGAATCAGCATAAAGAAAAGGACTAAAAGAGATTATGAAATGTAGAAAGCATGTGAAATTTATATTACCGCTGCAGACATGTTTATTAAAATCCAGGCGAGTATTACTTTTGCTTCGGAAATAGGACATAAGAGGAAATTTATGGAGAGGAGAATGTTTGGATGACTATCTCACAGACATAAAGCTCTTAAGGCAGAGCAGTTTTAATTAAGAACAGCATCCTGTGTGAAGTGTTATACCCAAAATAGATCCTAGGGGGGATTCAGTGAAGGGATACATCAATTTCAGACATCTGGAATCCAATTAATAACTTCAGTGCTCTTACATAGCAAATGCTACTATGTTGTAATTTTCACGGAGGTTCTCTGAATGGAAGCTGGATTTCCACAGGGAGGGAAATTGCAGTCATCCTATGTTGTAAAATCTATGTTGCCCAAGGATGGCCATGTTTGTTTTCATTCATGGCCTGTTTTGCTGTAGTTATGCTTAGTGACTAATTGAGTATCCACAAGCCCATCATTCAAGACAAGAAACTACCATTTTGACACTATCCTACACCTACACCATGATGATGGACCCACAGCCCACCCTTTCACTTACACCATCATCTGGAATCTCATGGTCCCATTGCTTTCACTTCTTTTTACATAGTTTTAGGCATCCCTATGCATTTTGTAAAAGGATAGATTTTTGAGTTTCTTTTTAACTTTATAACTTTAGCATCATGTAGCATATTACCTTTTATTTTTCCTTCATCATATGTTAAGATTTGGCCATATGGGCTAATTGTCTCTGTCAGTCATTTTGATCACTGTGTAATATTTCATTATATGACTATATCTGTTTATTCATCTACTTTCTGAAGAATACTGATCACTTCCAGGTTCTTGCTGTTTTAATTAGAGCCACTTTGAACATTCTCATGTACAGGAGAAAACTTTCTCCCAGGTATATACCTGGATATAATATTGCTGAGTCACAGGGTATTGTGAATGTCCACTTTAGGCAATCATGCCAAACTATTTTCCAAAGAAGATGCTCCAATATATCCTCTCACCCGAGGTCCATAGTCTCTCTGGACCACAGAATTGACAGACTCAGGTGTAGCTCAAATTCATCAGCATTTGAAGGTGATATTTGTATGTGAACTTGTGCTGTGCATCCGAAGAAGCTAAGATGTATATGTAGAGGTTGGGGAAGAGAGAGTCAGACTCAGGGTGAAGACAAATGGTCTCTTGGCACAGCTTGTCAGCTAGGATCCCACTGTCTCAGGGAGGGGTAAGATTTCAAGCCAGGGTACCAGTGCCCTTTGGATTGTTTGGACTGGAGAATTTTAAATATTGGTTTCAGACCCTGATTCTAGAACAAGAATTTTTCAAATACTTGTTTCTTTGACTTTAAATAGATACCAGAAATTTTAAGAAGCACTTTCAAGCATTTTGATCTTTTATCCTTTTTTTTAAAGGTTGCTTTTTAGCAACCAAACTCCTTTAAACCCCTAAGCAGCACTGAGATGAGATTAATTAAAATATTAAGACTCTTTTTATGGGTTATAACTCCCAACAATGACATTTTAAAATCAAGCTATATATATATATATATATATATATATATATATATATATGAATCAAGCCTGGATTTTCATATATATAGTTATATTTACTGATATGCCATTTATATAGATCCCAGGCTTGGCCCTTTCTACAGTGCCTCTTGAACATCTTAGTAGTAAATAAATGAGAGGTTAGATTCAGGAAGCTGAAAAAGGTGAAAGGATCTCTTTTCTAGTCTGATGCTTCAAAATAGTCACAAGCCTGGCATTGCATTTTAGGTGTTCACTGTAGTGAAGCTGTATGTGTATGTTTGCAGTTGGCTTACATCTGTTTTCTGTGCTGATTTCTGGATTATGGTCACTTATAGGGTATATAAAATGAGCAGTTGAGCCTATAACAAGGAAATTTCAGTTTCTTTCAAGTATTCTGGTTTTTGGTTTTGTTTTGTTTTAAAAGGCATTTGAAATCTTCTGTGACAAAGATCTGCTGTCACGCATGGTAAACTTAGCGTTTCAGCTGCATCCAAGGCTTTATATCTTCATTAAAGAAGGTATTTAAATGAAATAGAGAGAGGCATTGGGGAAAGGTTGGCTCCTAATTTATTTGTGCAACTCGCAACAACCCAGCTTTGAAGGACATTGGAACAGTTCCATCAGAAGTGAATGGGTTTGTGAGTAAAAGCATGTTACATTCAATGGGTGTGTCGCAGGGGGTGTGGTCTTGTAACCAAAGGCAGAACAATTATCTTGTAAAAGGAAGAAATTCATGAGCAATCTAGGGAGTGGTGAGTACCCTTAGAATATAGATTTTATGTTAGTCATTTGTCATCTGCCAACATGTGAGTCCTGGTGCAAGGCACCTGGCCAGATGGTGTTGCGTAGCTCTTTTAGCTCCACCAAACATATGGTGAATATTCGGAAAGATGCTTGTGAGGTCACCCTGTGTCCTCACTGCTCCTCGGTGGTAACCACTTGTGTAAAAAGTTTGCCACTCATTTGCTTTTCTGTGGAAAATGTCCTATCAGGATGGCCTGGTATTAAGGAGAGGTAGAGGCCCAGGAAGCAAAACTGAAGCCCCAAAGTGGCATTACCTTATCTCACAAGCAAGGCTGGGCCCAGCTGTTCCAGCTGGCCTCTCCTCCTTCAGCCCTTGGAGTCTAAACTTATCACGTCTTCACTCGATTCATATTCTTCTGAGACCAGCAAAAAGTAGATGCTCCACAAAGATGATGTGACTGAATCATCCCATTCCTCTTTCTTCTAGTACTTGTGCCTCTGCTACTAAAAGGAAGGGGATTTGCCTGCCTCTTCGGGTACTTCCTCATTCTGCTCCCATCACTGACCTTCGGCCAGTTCACAGACTATGCGGATACCTCTGCCCTTCCTCTGGGTATGAGTACTTGCTGAACCCTCTCAGCCTCCTTGTCACCTCCTCAGAGCAGCCTTCCCTGGCTGCATTGTCTGATGTACTTCTCTTATTCTCTGGAATGGTAGTAATCGATTTGATTTGAATAGTTGCCAATTGCCTGCCTTTTCTCCTCAAATGTTAGCCTCCTGAGGGCAATAAACCTTGTCCAGCTTGCTCACCATTGCACAGTGTAATACCATGTGGCAGACATATTACTACTATTTGTTGAATAATTGAATTTTGAGTTCTGCAAAGAAATAAGCTTCCAATGCTTGGGGCACCTGGATTGTGCAACCCCCAGCCAACAGCTCACTTAGTTCAGCATCTCCAAATGGGTTTTATTTTGAGGGCTTAGTTGTTGCTGCCTGGATTGTGTTGAGCAGGATTCTGAGGCCATATCTACAATAGGGTGTGCCTGGTGGTGTGCTTCTTACAATACAGATACCCCACTCTCCTCGAGGAGAGCTCTCTTGCCTGGGCTGTGTTTCTAAAGGTTCTGTAATGGGCCTTTGGAAGAAGAATCTACACTGTAGCAGGAGCAAATATGGCAACATTCAGGAGATTCAAAAGAAATGAGAAACTGGTCCCTTGCCTTTTCTCTTTCCTCATTCTGAGTACCACAAGTTGACATCACTCTATGAATAAAGGAGAACACTCTTGCTCAAACACCAGTATCCAAGACATGGGGTGGGAGGAGGGGAGGAGGGAAGGCCTGTGGAATATGGCTGGCTGAGGAAATTGGTTTTTGAATTAACATTTCCTTTTCTGAAGTTTGCTCCATCATGAAACTCCCTTTCAGAAGCAGTTTCATTTCATTTCTCAGTGAGTGCATTTCTAGAAACAGGAGGCCTGAGGAAATCAGACTGGTAGAAATCTCTAGTCCCTGTTGCTTCACCAATTTCCTACACATTAAAAAGCCAGTAAAACTCAGCTACGATGGAGCCTGGGGTGAGGTGACAGAGATCAGTGATTATTTACTGAAAACTTGCCTGAGATGCAGTTGTCCCCTCAGAGGAGGCTGCCCAGCCTGATCTCAGCTGGGAGGTAGATCTCTGTTTGCAACCTCTTCTCTGTGCTGCTCTATCATCCCTGCTTTCAAAAATGTTAACCAAAGAAAAGTTGTCAAGAATTTACAGAGTGGATCCAATGAGTGTACTAGGGACCTATAACCCATATTGATCCAGACAACTACTGTTCCTCAGTAGTCACATGATGTTGGTTGAGTGACTTAAGTGCCTTGGAGACTCAGATGTTTCATCTGGAAAATGGGAATGTTGAACTTGTGCAGCCGCTAAGTTGGGAGGGAAAGCACCTTTAACATATGCTTCTTGACTACATACTGGGTGTCAGACCCAGCAACCATTAAGGATACACCAATGGATGTTACTGTAATTTGGTGATTTCTACCATACACATGAGAACTGGACAGAAGACTTTATTATTGAGGGATTATAATGGGAATACCAAGGACTGCTGGGTTAGCACAGTTGATTTCTCTACCCAGCCCAGGTAATCACTATTGCCATCATGGGATTTTCATCTGAAATGACTGGCCCGATTGTTAGGTGGGATCACTCTCATCCCTTATAAATATGAGGCTCATGTGGTAAACTATGAAGAAAATTTTAGCTGTAAAATTTAATCCTAAAATTAATTCAGGTTTGTATTTTACTCTATGCTGATGATTCTCGAATGTAGTGACTCCCATATCAACACCCCCGCAGCCCTTCACGGTCCAGTCCCTGAGCCCTGTTCCTCACCTGCCCTGATGCCATGTTGTAAGAAAGTTCTAAATGGTGGCAGGCCAGGAGGCAGCATGGCAGATCCAGGAAGCCCCGTCTAGGTTTACCTTTCTCAAAGATTGTGCCTCTGACAGGAAGTGACTACTTTGTTATTTTCATTGAAATCAACTGCATAAGACCAGGAGCAGAAAGCTCCCTTTGCTGAATTGCTCCTAACAAGCTTCTGATGGAAAACTACAAATTATAATGTCTAGCCAATCAAAGCAATTTTATGATGGCAGCCATGTACTCCACCAAACCTGAATTACCCACCCTGGTTTGTATAGGTTTTATAGGGTTCATGGGATACTCTGAGGACCATTCACAGTACAGTCAATTGAGTAATATCTGGTCCAAATTGTGATGCTGGCAAAGTCTCATTTGCTGCTTTGGCAATCGGCTTGACAATGTGATACTTTAATGTATAATTGGATAAGCAATTGGGTTCTGTTATAGTACAGTGGTTTGGCATAATTATTTTCCAGTGCTGTGATTTTCTAGTTAATAAATACTTTTGGGGGTTACAAATTCTTAAACATCAACACTCTATACTCCTTGAAAGTAGGATACCATTAATTAATATAAGAGCTTATTTCAGCATTTTGGCCTCGTTGGCAGTACTAAAAAAAATTTTTTTTGCTTTAATTCAAGCAAGTTAGGCTTAAGTCAAAGCTTAGACAACTAATCAAATGATGAATGCTTTGTGCATTACCTGGATTTCTCTCCATAAAGGGCAATGATTTGGACTTTTAAAACTTCACAGTGAACAGAGAGAACCAGAGGCCACTTGGTTGCACTTAGAAGTCTCACAATCTAGCCATTAGTTCAGGGCTCCAGCTCACACAGAGATTCAGAAGGGAGGCAGTTGCAGTGCCTGAGTGGCTTAAAGGGTTACATGTCAACTCTTGATTTCATCTCAGGTCTGATTTTAGGGTGGTGGGATCAAGCCCCTTGTCGTGCTCTATGCTAAGCATGGTGGAGACTTCTTAAGACCCTCTCTCCCTCTCTCTCTACTCCCACCACTCTGTGTGCGTTAGCTCTCTCTCAAAAAAAAAAAAAAAGGGTTGGGGGAAGCAATTAACATATTTTTGCACAAAGAAATATTTGCAGAACCTCAGGGTTCTATGAAAGAAGTAGCTACCAATGGTTGGCAGTACAGACTTATTATTTTGCATCAAATGAAAGGAAGAGGTGATTCATTAGGACACCAAGAGAGGCCAAAGTGGGTGACTAACTGCTCAATAACCAGCACCGAGAGAAACGGTATTTAGTGTTTGGGGAGGAAACTTGTGCTCAAAGGATGCTGGCTGTGTGTATGTGACGGAGTGAGACAACATCCAGAATTATGAAATATCACTCAAGTCAATCTAAATGGTCCAGGAAATCTTAGGGAGTTTGGGAAGCAGGTAACTGAAGAGAGTCACATACTGGGCAGTACAGGAGTGATTTTCATACTGGTTCAGAGCAGCCTTGAGCAGGGGAGCCAGCATCCAAGCGTGCTTTACATAAAGTGCCTGGCAGGAAGTTGTCAAAGAAATACCTGCCTGAAGGGAGGCATGGAGACCCTCTCACTAACTGCACACACTGTAGCTAAGTCACCAGCACACTGGATTATGGGGCAGCTGAGCTCGCCTCCAGCCTGACGGGCCCCCTTCTGGTCCAGTCTATGCCTGCCCAGCTCCCATGATTTCTGGTCCAGCTGCTGCAGTAGCGGTCTCTAATTCATTCTCCAGCCAGGCCACTCAATGAAAAATTATTCTAAGCTTTTAATTTCCCCACTTCCCACCCTTTAATGTCTTCTTTTGCACCAAAAATAAAATTCCCATTTCTCAGCCATCCCCACAGGCTGCAAATTATCTGCCATGTCCCTTACTTTTCTAGTCACTGACTCAACCAAGATCCCTTTTCCCTCGATGCTGTGCACTTCCGTTCCCTCTGCATGAAATACCTTTTTTCCCTGCTCTCGATTCATGGCTTTCTAGACATTGTTAGCATCTCAGCTTCTCCGTCATTTCTTCAGTGAGGCGTTTCCCCCCATAACCCCTCCCCCACCATTCTATCATCCCCACACATCACAATGCATTGATTGCTCTTCAGAGCTCTCATCATTTTAAACTATTTTGACTTTCAATGTCTGTCCAAAAAGAAAAAAAAAATTCTGAAGCCTCCTTTGATTTAGCCCAATAGAAACAACTACATCCACATCCTAGAAGGCCCATGCTGTAGCCTCATACTTGCAGTGACTTTCCTCACCTCAGCTATACTTCCCACCTCTGGACCATCTTTCAAGGTTAATGCTGTGCTTAATCCTCTATTTCTGACATTGTTTTACTTCATCTGTTTTCTCACTCGACTCTTTACCTTAAATAAATTTAGTTTAAAAGGAAATTTGAGATGACATCACAAATGGGAGATAACCCTCAAAATCAATATGATGTAAACAAAACAATCTTATTACATTCTAGCTAGAGTCTGGATGGCTCCTCTCTTTCTGTTAGAGGTCATGCTGGTACCATAGTAAGGACATGCTAGTACTAAGACTTTTGATTAATCAGATTGAAAATGGAGTAACTTTCTCTTAGCAGGATTCAAAGCTGTTTGTGGCTTTGAATCATAGACTGGAGGCCATCTTCTGGGCCAATGAGATATCTTTCCCATCTTTTTTTTTAATGTTTATTTATTTTTGAGAGAGAGATAGTGGCGGGGAGGGGCATGGAGAGCCGGAGATAGAGAATCTGAAGCAGTCTCCACACCGTCAGCGCAAAGCCCGATGCAGGTCTCGAACCCATGAACTATGAGATCATGACCTGAGCCGAAGTCAGATGCTCAACTGACTGAGCCACCCAGGCACCCCATGTCTTCCCCATCTTTAAACAATGGAATGTTAAGGCTTCTCAAAATGGCAACTAAATTTCAGTTCTCTGACCACTCTGAAAGAAGGTCAGGCTTATGAGGAAAGCTAAGTCAGAACTCCTCAGGAAAGAGGGGTGCCAGCAGTTGAGGAAGCTAGCCATGGCATGAGTTGCAGTAGAGCTGGCATGCACCTCATGTGTTTGCTAAAGCCATTCCCACTGCCCAGAAATCACATGCTTTAAGCCCAGTGGAAATCCTGATTTTTTAAGTCAACCAAAGGCCCCACCTGGCAAGAATTACTCTCTTCCTCAGATATTCTGAGAACACTGTGATGGAACTTCTAGCCCAGTTCTTATACCAGACTGACTTATATTACATATGTATAAATCTGTCTGCCCTTTGAGGTGGTAAGACCCCTGGAGGCACAGATTGTGGCTTATACATTTTGACAGTTCCCATAATGCCTAGAACAGTGCCTGGAATATATCATGTGCTCAACAAAGGCTTGTTGGCTATATTGAAAATAGAGGCAGAGAATTAGTTCTAAAAGAAAATTATGGATTTACTTCCGTGTTCATTGATATTATTTCCTTTTCAAGACTATATAAACACCTGTCTGAATAGAACCATCAACCCGTAAGAAATAGTTTAAGCTTCCTGCTCTTTATGTTGTTTTAGAAAATAACAATGAAATATATTAACGTACTCTATAACAACACTCAAGTTTATATTCAGCACTTGCTTCTTTAAGAAGTGGTATTAAATCGTTTCCCCCCACCTTTCCCAGCCTTTGAAGACAACTTGGCATTTTATTACAGGTTAGTTCCAAATCCTGAAAAACATTTAAATTATTGTGAATCATTCTTCCTACTGTATTCCATTACAGAGCTATAAAAAAGTCAATAGCCAAGGCAGTTTGAGCATTACATCAGGGAATTGATCTTTACCTCACATACCTTGTGATAGCACGCTCAATGCCCAGGAAGGAGCAGAATGTCAAAATTGACACATATCACTACTTCAGTCAGAAATCCTGTTAACACTACCTTCTCCAAAATCATTTCAGGCAGATAAAGTGAAATGACTGCAGATACATTTTTTTTAATCTCTTTTCAAACTTATATGGAAATAGAATGCTCTTCCAAGAGCCATCACAGACTTCACTCTGTTGAGTGAATAAAGATTTTTTGGCTCAAATTTTTTTGCAAACTTTCTAACTCTGGTGAGCACTTTCCCCTAAAGAACCAAGTGCCTGTGAAAACAGTGTCAACTGTTCAACAGTTTCACTGTTGCCTAGAGAGGAGGTAAGGAATGTGCTGTGGTGTTGAGCACTGTCATGGCCATTTAACTTGTGTGATATGATTACCAGGAGGAAAGACGGAGCACTGTAGTGCATTGAACCCCAGACGCAGTCGACAGGAAGAAGCACCGTTCCTTCATGTACGACTAACAAAGAAAAACACTGCCAATTAAATTATGACACACCGTCGATTGTGGAGCACACTTTGATTTCAGAGATGTGAAAATGTGGAAAAGTGTGCGCCTGAGAACCACTGAGCTGTGAGGTTTAAAGAGTACCCTTCATTTCATCCAATACTAAGCCTTAGAGTGAACAAAATGCTAGCTTTGATTTTGGTCTTCCTTTGGACAGCCTGTGTCTTTTCCTGGATTCATAGCAAGGCAGGTGTGGGAACAACCCAAATGTGAGCCAAGCACTTTCAGTGTTTAGGTTTTTCTTTTTCAAAGGGGGTCCCCCAGGCTGAGTTACCAGATAAAATATAAGGAGAAGCCCAGTTAAGTTTGAATTTTAGATAAATAAGTAATACTTTTTAGTAAGAATATGTCCCAAATATCACATGAGATGTACAGGACACTCAGTTAATTTGATTTAGTATTTTTATTTGCTAACTCTGGCAGCCCTGATTTCAGGGTAATTTTGACTGCATTTGATCATTACCACATGCTTTTATTCTAAGACCTTGACCTTGACCTGTGAGGAGCCTCCATTGATACCTTTTTTACTCTTAACAACCTGGAGAGTTAGGGATTATTATAGGTCATTTTAAAGCTGCAGGAGCTAAATTTTCTCCTCAGACTTCAGTGCCTCACTAGAGTCGTTGGTTTGGGCCATACCATAGCTCTTAATCCTTTTAGTGTATCTAAGGTCCAAAAAGACACACGTCATTGGGAAACCATGAAGACAGGAAAGGCAAGTTTACTCCTGGACAAAACCTCTCTGTCCCCACTGTGATGGGGATGGTGTATCCAGCCTGATAGTAGTAATAATAGCAGCAGCAAACACTAAGTACCACTTATTACTACTAAGTGCCAAGTACATCTACTCAAAACTCTTACTGCTCCCTTTTTACAGTGGGGGGAAACTTAGGCACAAAGAGGTTAAGGAGCTTGCCCTCTCATTGTCAAAGTCTGAGCCTAACCTTATCTTCTTGGAGAGATGTTGCTAGATGTTCCTTAGATAAGCCCTTCTCCCCTGTCACTCTGTATCATAGCACTCTGTTTCTTTACCAAGCTGAAACTCAAAAGCCTTTCAAAGCAGGTCAGGCCCTCCCAGCAGCAGCCCTCCCATTTGGAAATGCCTCCTCCTTATTTGTAATAAATTATTTGGTGCCTATTCTCCCTACCTGGGTACCCTTCATATGGGCAGCAAAAGGGTCTGTTCCATTTGTAAATCCCACCCCCCCCCACCCCAACCATTTATAATTAACCATTTGGTGCCTATTCTGAGTATCCCATAATGACAATAAATGGGTCTGTTTCAGTGTTCTAGTGCCAGGGCCAGCCCTTAGCATTGTGGGGACAGAATAAATACCATGTGCATTAGTAAGCAGTCAGTGCCTTTCCCTGTGGACAGCCTAAATTAATCTGGAAGGTTCATCTGAAGTTCTCCCCTCCCACAATAAAGCTTCCTTCTGGCATGTAGTGCCTTCTGCATAAACCACTGTTTGAGGTCACTAGAGCTTACCTCTGCCAGCCTGCAATGGCTTGCAGCCACCAGGTTCCTGGGTTGCCTCAGGAAGGAAGAAATGTACCCCAAACTACACCACGTTTAATTTCTAAGTCACCTGGGTGCCTCTTTGAAGATGCAGGTCTTGCTCATCAGGATCATTCCTGGACTCCCTATTTCTGTGGAGAAGAAAAGCAGTTGTAGAACAGGGTTTGCAAACAACAGCCTCTCTTCTATTGACAGGGTGACAAGCAATGGTCTTAAAGGGAAATGTATTATTTCTCTATGTGCATGGGCTCTATCTATACACATACACATTTCTCCCAAATGCCTTGCTTCTCAAGGAGTAAGTGCACCTCAGAATTAACTGAGAAGTTTGAAAAAGTCCCCAAACCCAGGCTGTCCCCAAACAAATTAAATCAGAATCCCCGGGTGGACCCAGGCAATAGTGTTTTTTAAAGTTCCCCAGGTGAATCCAGTGGGTAGCCAGCACTACTGTTCTAAAGAAAGCCACATTTTTCCATCTGGGGCTTTTAGGAGGGAAACCTCTAAGTTTTAAAAACCATATACAGCAGAGCTTTGCAAATATGATTAGTTTTTGTTTTATTTATTTCTCTACCTCGCATAAACAACTTCGAAGTGTGGGCACAACGTTGCCATCTGTAAGGCATATGACAATAACAGACGGTCTCCTAATAACCAGGGAGGCATTAACGTTCACAGGCTCTAAATTATTTGGATTCATCTGGTATGATCTGTGGTGATGAAGCCACTTAATGCTGGGTTTCTGTGTCTTTTCAATGGCAGCACCAGAAGTGGGAAGGCCATATTTTCTGGGCTGTATATATTGTTCTTTGTCATCCTATTGAATTGTTACAAGATGGATTTATAACAGACCTAAAGCTAGTATCAAAATGAAAATTAGTTCTTGAGTAGAAAAATAGCAATCCTGTTTGACTCGCCTGTAGCGATGGTGTTCTATCTGCCTCTGCGAGGAGGGAAATGACTTCTTAATGTGGTTTTCTTCCACTAAGGAGAATTAAATCTATGTGGCAAAATGTAAAACCAGAGTGCTGGCAGCCAAATTCTGAACAGAAGATCCATGACCCTCATCAACATATTTGTGGCCCAGTTATATGCTAATGAACCTCATTTAGACTCAAACTTACCCCAAGTGGAAATATAGCTCAGCTGGAGAGCCTGGGTATCATTCCTTCACTGGTTTGCTTTGTGTGTCAAAGTTTGCTCAGAAATACTGGGGAAATTTCTCCATCTGCTCCAAGGGGCCACGTTGGGGGGAATGGGGTCTCTCTAGGTTAGATTTACAGTGATTTTGGCCCAAGATAGCAAACTCCACTATATTAGTGGAGAGACTTTTTGCTGAGGCAGCAAGATGCTTTTCAAAGGACTGCCTTTTGGCTGGGGAGGGGACTGCGCCTGGTGGGTGGAACTGGCCACTCAGGTGGCAGGCAGCTCCTCTAGGATAGATAAAAACGCAAAAATTGTTGGGAATAACTCAGCCACTGCCTAGCTGGCTGATCTTTGACAAGCAAATGAACTTCCTCAGAGCTCAATTTCTTCCTTGGTAAAGATGGAGCTAAGCGGTGCCTACCTTGTGTAGGGATTATGGTACAGATTAAATGAAATGGTGCAGGATGAAATAATACACATCAAAGAAACTACCGGTTCATATCATAAATACTGGCCATCATTGGTACTGTTAAAACATTTACCTCAATCTCTTCAAACGACTTACAAAATACTACACTGCACATCCTGTGAATTTATACCTTCAGCATTTTACAATGGATAAAGCCACACACAGGAATAACAAATTTAGTTAATAAAACTGAACTGCAATAGGAGATTAAGGGGGAAAATTGAGCTCTTCTAATGAAGAGCTCTGAGAACATCCTCTCTCTGGTAGAATGGAAATTTTATTTACTCTATATGCAAATCTGAGACATATATAAGATGTTTTTAAAAATAAATATGGGTATTTGAAGAGGATTTTTAAATGATTTAATTGACTTAGATCAATTGTTAATTTCTTGATGTTTTCTAATTTTTTTTAACTGTTTGCCTACTAAAGCCTCTTTTAATGGATATGCTCTTATTTCTTACTTAGTACTCATGGCTCTTGTACTGTTATCACAGATTTGCTTGGGCTATTTTGCTTCACTGAACAAAACTGCTCCGAGCTCATATAAGAGAGACTAAGCCAAAGAGAATAGTAGGGAAACCATAGGCCACTTTAGGAGAATGATCATGGGTAGGTGTAAAACAGTTTCTTCATTGAATGGTGAGTAAAATACATGAATGATGCCAGCCAAGCATAAGATCAGAGAGTACTGGGGATTACTGTAAATGGGAGGAAGCTCCCCAGTCTGTGACCTCCCACTTAGAGCCTCCAGCAGACAAGACAAGGCATCGAACAGGCCACAGCATAGCCTGATCTGGTTATCACCAAAGCTGGAAATGTGGACACTTACATGACACCTCCCCATTTTCAAATTTTGGCAACCAATACAATTAAAGGACATACACCTTTCAGCCTCTGATTTGCAAATTCTGTTTAGCCATCCGCACAACACTTGTTCAGAGATCCCAAGGACCCATTATTAATAAGCCTATTCCATTGTTTTCTCCAAAGCTCCAGAAACATGACAAAGAGGAAGAGGACTCCCCAACCTTGTGGAGATCTGAGGAGGAAATGGCATCAGAAGCTGCAGCACTAAGGGTCTACTTTCAGTGACTTTGCAGGTAAAGACTGTGCCTTCATCATCACTCACAGCTTCCATGGGGCCTTGGAAGGAGACTCCCTACCCAGGATGGGGACACATAAAAATAGGTACAGAGGAATTCAAAAGATATAAAAGCCTGAGCGGAAAAAACCCTGACCCTTGAGGCAGGGATTCCTACCTCTGAGTTTCCTCTTCCTCCCTGCCTCCATGTCACCTTCTACATAACTATCAGCTCACTTCCTTCCAGCCACCTTCCCCTAGCCCACCTGGGTCACCATCTTGCCCTTCTCAAGTTCAATCCTGCCAGGCAGCCCAAGATCTTTTGTAATGCATACCTGATCCTTTAAAAAGTTAATACCCACTGAGAGCTCTAGTCTCAGATTTCTACATAGGCTGGAAGGGGCTTGTGAGCCAGCTGACTCACTATCTTCTGACCAGATCAGTCTTTCTTCCGCTTGGGCCTCTTCTCTTCAGCTGCTATTTGGTAAATTGCTTTTGTAAATTCCCTTTAGTTTTGGCTGCTGGGAAGCTCAAGGCCACAGGGAAAGGGCAGACGTGATAGAATCATCTCTTTGCATTAATGATGTTGAACTGTTGAGAGATGACAGATTTAAGATTCTGGTGGAAAGCTGTAGCCAGTTTCCTTTTTTAAAATGCATATCTGCACCAAATATTTATAGAATATCCAGGAGCTTATGGATCTTCTGAAATGTACTAATAAATGGGGTTGCCATGAAATATTGGGGCATCCCTAGACTAAAAAATACCACCTATATTTTATCTGTCAACCCTGTTAAAAACAAAACAAAACAAACAAAACTCCTTCCATGGTCCTCAGATAAAGTGTCTCTCTCCTAAATAGTTTTTTTTTTCCTTTTGGGAATTGTCTGCTTCATCTGGTCTTGTGTTTATACTATAAGCTGTTGAAGTAGATCAAACACAAATTAAAAACACAATTAGTGAATACTGGTAGCAACAGAATTATATAAAATTATATCTACTGCTTAGTGGTCATGATTTTTAGGTAGAAAACATGTTCATTGTATTCCATTTTCCCTTTGAAATAGGAGTCTTTTATAGTTAGTTTTTAGTATTTGTGCATTTCTTGGGCATTCTTTCCTCTGCCTCCTTTTTAAAGTATTCCAGTTACTTGAAGACCAAGTATCAACTAGGTCTCCCCCATTATTGTTCATGCATGTCCTAGTGCTCAGGCACTTGCATTCTAGAACACTTATTTCATTGGAGAATGAAACTGGAGAATGTCACTGGCTTGTCAGCGGCATTCCATTCAATTGCCTGAAGGGATATAATGTAGTGCTAGCAAAAGCTGTCTTTGATCATTTATTTCTAAACTTTTCTACTGTTCACCTTCTCATTTCTTCCTTCTTCCTTCCTTCCTTCCTCTGGATCAAGCCAGTCTACCTAAGAACACAGACCCACAGGCATGGCTGCAGATCTCCTTCTGTTCCTCTTCTGAAAGCCAGTGTGTCATTGTGGGATGTCCCATTCAAATGGGGTTGCTGTTCTTCAGACTCAACTTACTAAGCTGATCTTTTCTTTTTTTCTTCCAGTTTCTTATGTAATAGGGACTTCCAGATCAAGGCAAGAAAGCTCTAGACTTTTCCTGAGGCTTGCTGAATTGTAGGACTCTGTGTTAGAATGCATTTTCTAGACATTTTAAGAGGATTTAAACTTACTACCCAAGTTTCCTGTATGCTTTGCTTCACCAGTTTTTGCTTCTGTCATGCCTTGAGGCCTAACATCTCCTGTCTTCTGGGTGAATCAACTTGCCTTGGAAGTCTTGCCAGAAAGACATTCATCCCAGCTTGCTGTACAAACTATTGCCACAATGCCTGTGGGTTTTTTTAAATTAATTAGCATTAATATCTCTCTTTAAAGGCCTTTGGTTACAGACCAAACAAATAACCTTCAGTTTTCTCAGCCATCAGAGGTAGGAACAGAGAAAAGGAGCGATGATGATGTGGGTTGCCAAATAGCTCAACTAGTAACTTGGAGGCTAGGGACTTAAGCATAGGGTCCTAAGATTTCACCAAGAGCACCATCATCTCCTGCAATATAAAGGGATAATATATATTTCCCCTTAGAGGCAAAGGTTTGATACCCACTCTCCTTCCTTTTCAAAATGCATCTGCATACCAAATGTTTATGTAATGTTAAGGGATTCATAGAACTTCTGAAATTTCATTAATAAATAGGGCTGTCATGCAATATTTGAATATACCTAGACCTAAAAAAATTATTCATTGTTTATGTGAAATTCAGATAAGCTTGACCTCATTACACCCTCAGCAGCAAGTCGGTCTTAGGCAGAGCCAGTATGAAGACACTCATGTTGCTTACCTGGGAAGACTGCACAATTCACAACACGCACAAAGGCGGGTAGGCTAGGGTTCAGCCCTGGAAAGGATAATAGTAGCCAACATTTCCAAGTTTCTAAGATACAGGTTCTATTATCCCATCTTGCAGAAAATAAGAAAACTGAATCTCAATGATGTTAAGTGTTATTACAAGGTAAATAGTTCCAAGTGACAGAGTTGAGATAGAACCCAGACACTCAAACCCCAAAGACCATTCTCTTAGTCTCTGGACTGCCTATCTTGCTAAAAGAGCTCACTTTCCCAGCCAACACAGCCCCTGCATTCCAACTCTCCTTGCTTGCAAGTTTTTCCAGACTGAACTAATTCTTATCTAGGCACCTGTCCTCTTCACTCCACCATGTGACCAAGTACCTAAGTAATATGACCTTGGGCAAATACAGTGTTTCCCAAATCTCTCTCATTCCTATGTCATCATGCCTCTCTCTCTTTCTCTCTCTCTCTCTGTACCAGGGTATTGTTTACTCATTATTTACCTGATTCACTCTAGGGATAAGAGCCCAGTCTCTTGTACTTGGCTGGAGGACACTGGGCAGCAAGCCCCACATCATGCCCTACTGCTCCTGACAGGCATGCTTAGTCTCTAGGCTGATGGGATCTATCTGAAATCACTGCTTCTCCTGGGAGACCAACTCCTAGGGCTTGGCCTCCACACTGTGTTTGCCATTAGTCTATCTTAAAAACCGGTGTGCAAACCTGTACCCAGAGATGCCCAATATGGGGAAGGGACTATAATAGACAAAAACAAAACAAAACAACAACAACAACAACAACAAAAAACAAAAAACCTACTCTCTCCTGAATGTTTGGTGTGGAAATACTAGCAACCTCTCAGTAAGTAGAAACCCCTGTTTTGTATCTTCTTTACGTATAAACCCCCATTAATCCCCAAGCATGACAAGACTGCCATAGGACCACAGAGATAAACATCCTCAAACTATGAACTCTTTACTCAGCCTCTTGAAGCCATCAGGGCATCAACATTCGCTTAGATGTATAGAATTCTCTTGATCTTCCCATGTAATCCTGCAGGATGTTTTGGTGTTTTGACTACTCTCTGTATCCTTTTCCTAGCAGAAAATGACTTTAAATTGCAATTTCTTAAGCAATAGTGAAAAACAGACATTGCCTTCATCAGGCACGGCAGAGACAACAGCCCAAGTGTTGCTGAATGAAGCTCCTCCACCTGACAGATCCCTGATGAGGGTGGGAATCCCTTGGTTCTAGGAATTCAACATCTGCCTTCTGCTTAGGTGAATTTGTGCAGTGGCTCCCCACATACTGGGCTGAGTTCCGAGATGGGGCTTTGTGATGGCTCTTTTGGTCTGTGTTCTGAATCACATCAGATTACAGTGCATGCATATCCCTTATCTAACTGCATCTTTCCTGGAACATAATAATTCTTTACATAGGTGTTTCATACCTGGGTGTGCTGCCTTTATACACCCGTGTTGAGCTTCCTACTTAATTGTAAAGCAATGCCATGTGTCCTAGTGAGGGAAGGCTCCCACCCCATGTTAGAACTGAGTGGGCTAGTTGCTTGTAAAGTCTGCAAGCATCACCCCTAACTCTGATAGGAAGAGCAGAGAAGGTTTCCACACCCTGTTGTGTCAGCAGAGTTCATTTGTAATTCATCAAACTCTCCTCTGTGCATGCCGTTATTTTATAGATAATTGGTTGCCTCTCATTACTCATAACAGAGCCATGCAATTTCAAAGCAACTGAGTCAGCCCAAAACAGCATTATTAGTAGTTACAGATATACTGTCGAGGCAAAATTTTGACACTGGCATTTTTGAAAAATCACCATAATTCCAGCCACTGGACCACACTTATATCATAATCATGGACAGTCGAGGTAGACGAGAAAGGACAGGTTTGCTTATTTAGCACCTGTTCTGGTCACTGAATCGTGCCTTTTAAAACATACCCCACCAGTTTGGACAAATTCTCATCCTTCTCAGAGAGGGTCTGCTCTCAGCCTAGCAGCCTCTGATGAGAAAGGCCAGAAAGTCGATCATAGTATTCTCATGTTTTCTCAGGAGAGAGGAGGGTTTTAATGTCAGCTCCTTGGCAGTTCAATCCTAAACCTACCAGGCAATCCCCATGTGGAGGTATGATTAGGACCGATGAATGTGTTTACCAACACTCATTGCCAAATTAATACAATCAAAATTTTTCTTTACCATGGAAGTACAAGAGAAGATTCTTTAAGGCTAATGACACTTTAGTATATTCAAAGCTCTTTATAAAAAAAGTCATCATTTTAAACACAGCTGGAAAAGAGATTTTAGTTTGGTTTTTCTTCTTCTGCACTTCATGTTTCTAGAGGATTGTGCTGCCTCTCCTCTTATTCTGTGAAGACTACCTTTATAGAACCAGATTTCAGTAGTAAGGAATTAAAGACTCTATGTTTTGGATTAAATATAAATCAAGTCACTATGGTCAAAATAGTGAATGAGAAACCATAGATTTATAGCAATTTTAGAAATAATCAAACCTGATGTCCTATTAAGTGGTTTATTTTGCCACAGCCCAAAAAGATGACCATCTAGTTATACTTGAAAAACTTCCCTTTATACAAATTCTGAGACAGTCTATACCCCATGGCTTCAAAATGGGTTTTAGCTTTAGATTATTTTTGTAATATTTACCAAGATCCAGCTGTCTCTTACATGTGGCCAATAGTTCAGGCAAAATATTTCTATAGGCCATTGATGACTAAAGTATCTACAGAACTCTTCCACTGAGATTTAGTTCAAGTGATAGTAAAAATGACTCATGTCTCATGGTTAATTGTTAACTCTCATGAATCCTTGAATGACATGAATCCTCAGCACAGAGTTCTTTTCAGAAAAGTGTAATCCAAATGCCAATAATAACTTTGCTTTAGTGGCATCTTGGAAAATGATAATAGAACAAAGCCCATCATCATCACCATCCCCAGGATCCACATCTCCAGAAATGGATAATGTATCACACATCAATATGCATACTCTTGCAAAAACTTTCCAAAAAATTTTACCGACTCCCAAGACTTGTTTTTTTTTTTCTTTTTCCTTTCAATGCTTGATTCTCTTTACTCTATGTGGTGTTCTCTTTTCATTTTTCTCATTTTGTCTTTGTCTCTGCCAGAAAGGAGGAGGGTAGAAAAAGAATCTCCTAGAGGTTGTGGGAGGTTAATATGAAGGAAGGCTCTAAACATTCATATTAGTAATCTTCAACCTATCATTTTGTCATAACTAATGTTTATACAGTTCATTCCATTCTTTCCCTAACATGTCCCTAAGCCACCTCTTACATAATAAGTCCTCCATTATTTTGACATTCCAGGCATCTATCAAGTTAAGTGCTCAACCAATGAGGGCACACTAGAAAAGGCAGTTCTAAATTGTGCTCCTTTTGGTGTTAACAGTTTTCCAAAAGACACTGCAGTATTTTCTTTTTTATTTTTTTAATGTTTCATTTATTTTTGAGAGCGACAGAGACAGAGAACAAACAGGGGAAGGGCAGAGAAAGAGGGAGACACAGAATCCAAGAAGGAGGCTCCAGGCTCAGAGCTGTCAGCACAGAGCCCAACATGGGGCTCGAACTTGTGAGCCACGAGATCATGATCTGGGAGGAAGTCGGATGCTTAACTGACTGAGCCACCCAGGTGCCCCAGTATGGTTTATTCCTTCTAACTTATCCTAAGTGATGAGCAATGGAGACTATATCTTCTTTATTAAAGTAAAATCCAAAAACAATGGAAGGAAGAAAGGAGAGGAGCTAAGGAAACAACATTTACAGAATTAAAATATCCCATTAGGCCCACTTGTCTCAATAGTGTTGGTAAAATTAGACCCTCAGCCCAATTCTCTGTAATGTGCCCCTTCTTTTTCCTCTTCCCTCATTTAATGGTAAATAAGGAAAGACAGTGCTATGGAAGCCATATTGGGAGCTCTCCTACACTTTCTTGGGGCCAGATCATTTAGGGGATAGATACCTGCCATCCATGCCATGCCCTTCCCAGACCCCAATGCACTGACCTATTACCATTTTGCAACCCTGTCACTAGGCAAATCTTGTTTCCCCTACTAGAGCCTCCCATAAATAATCTGGAATCAAGAGAAAGTCAGGTGGCAGATAATGCCTCCCCCTCTAAAGAAAATGCTTGTCTGGAGCTTTACACAGAACTTTCTAAAATGTGCTTTGAAAAGAAAAGACTGGTAAGGTGAAAATTATGTCTCAGCCCCCCTACAAAAAAATAATATATATATATTTTTTAAGTCACTTGTCCTAAGCACTAGACATGTTCACCACCAAATCAAAGTATAAAAAGACAACTTTCAGTTTCCTAAGAATAATGTATGGATTGTCTGCCATGTTGTTTTTTACTGTCAATGGAAATGTCTTAAATAATTTAAGCTCACTCCCTAGGAACATAGTCACTAAACTTATTCTGTAGACTTGGACACATCATTCTATTGTGCCTTACTTTTCCTGTATCCGAATTACTATTGTGGAAAGCACCTTAATTATATCCTAAGGTTTTTCTTAGAATAATGCAAAGTAATGTCTAGGAAATACACTAGCAAAAACAGCTCTAAACTGTGCTCATTCTAAATTTAATAATTCTCTGATGATACAAGAGACATTTCAGTATGTTCCGCTACCTCCAATTTATCACAAATGGTGAGCAGTGGAGACTATGAGTATCCATTACTTGTGCCAATATGTAGATTCATTATTTTCCCTGTGATTTCAATTATACTTTAAAGATGATAAATTATGGAAATGTTCAGGTAATGATAAATTAGTTTAAACAGTAATTAAAGAATACAACCTGTAGGGCAGGATATTTTCAGACCACCAAAAGAGAAAAGAAAAGGTATGACTTCTGCTTTTATTCCTACCATACAAAATAATTTGAATTAAATATCCCACAGTGTTCAACTAGGAAAAAATTGTATGGAATATACACAAACATCTGCTAAAAGGTAACAAAGCAGCAAGGGAATATAAAAAGGTCAAGATCCAAGAGCAGCTAGAAATCCAGAGAGGAGCCTAGCATTTGGGGCTGCTTTTCTGCTGAGGGTATTTGTGTCTTGGAGAGGCAGATGGGGCTAAAACAATAAAACCTAGGTTTCCAATAGTAGAGCACTTTCTAAATCTCCATACCTGGGTGGGCATGCAAAAATCACCTGAGAAGGTGATACCGTTCAAAAAAGAGTGACCCAGGGGCGCCTGGGTGGCTCAGTCATTTAGGTGGCTAACTTTGGCCCAGGTCATGATCTCATGGTCTTTGTGTTCGAGCCCCACTTTGGACTCTGTGCTGGAAGCTCAGGGCCTGGAGCCTGCTTCCAATTCTGTGTCTCCCTCTCTTTCTGCCCCTCTCCTGCTTGCTCTCTGTCTCTTTCTCAAATAATAAACATTAAAAAAAATTTTTTTAATAAATAATTAAAAAAAAAAAAAGAGTGACCCAGATGTAAGCCAGCCCTGCTACCAGTGGCAGCACAATTTCAAATTATCTGGGCAATCAAGAAAGTTTCAGTCTTGGAAATGTGAGATCCCAACTTGCTAGTCTTATTAGGTTCCTGGCAGAAGCAAAGAAAAATAATCCCTGGAAGAAAATAATATCATCCAAGATTTTAAATCATGCCTACAAATTATTTTCTTCAAATGCCCAACACATGAATGTGCACACACATACCCCATAGCATATTTGGAGACGAGTCAATACAAATGAGATTAGAATCATAGGATACCTAAAATCGGAATGATCAGAAGTAGTCATTAAAATAACTATGTTTAACTTGTTACTAGAAAGGAAAGATTTTTAAAAACCTTTCCTGAGAGCTGGGATCTATAAGAAAATGAGATGATGTGAAAAAGAACCAAATAGAAATTCTAGAACACAAAAATACAATAACCCCAGGAATGAATTTAACAGGGAAAGGAAAGTTACTAAATTCTTAAAGATGAGCCATATGAAAATATTCAGCATGAACCAGTAAGAGATGAAGGAAGAGTGGGAAAAAGGATAAGAGAGGTCAGAAGACATAAAATATAATGAGAAAGCCTCATAGATATATATTCACCATTCCAAAACTTCCAGTGGAAGCTATAATTAAAGAGATAATAGCTGTGAATTTTTCAAAACTGGCAAAAGCCACCAATCCAAAACTCAAGAACACACCATACCCCGAGCAGGGGGTTTGGCATCCCCACCTAAGCTTATCATGATAAAACTGCAGAAGGACAAAGAGTTGTCAGGTTTAATAGTGGGGGTAGGGTAGGAAAACCTTACATTCAAAGGAGTAATAAAGGAAGAGACCAAAGGCAACAAGAGCAAAAAAGAAAATGACAAGACCATGGAATCACATCTTTAAAGAGCTGAAAGAAAATAAGCATCAACCTAGATTTCTATAGCCAGTTAACACGTTCTTTTAGAATAAAAGTGAAATAAACACACTTTCTGACAAGGCTGAGAGAATTTGTCACTGGCAGACTCATCCAAAAGGAATGCTAAAGAAAAAGAAATCAATGGAAGTTAGAAACAATTTTGAACTAAATGAAGAAAACGAAAAATGGTAGATGCAACTAAACGTGTTTATAGAGTAACTTACTTTAAATTATGACTGCTGTGCATTTAATGGAAGGAAATAAAAGCTGAAAGTAATATGTTAAACATCTGAATATTGCAGTCATTAAAAAGGAAAAGAGCATATAACTAATAATTTTAGGCCAATAAATTTGAAAATTGTGGTTCAATATGTAAATTTCTAGAAAAAATACATTTTACCCAAACTGACACAAAGTAAAAAAGTTAGTTGAGCATGAACTTCAGTTCAGGTCATGATCTCACTCACAGTTCGTGAGTTCGAGCCCCGTGTCAGGCTCTGTGCTGACAGCTCAGAGCCTGGAGCCTGCTTTGGATTCTGTGTCTCTGTCTCTCAAAAATAAAGAAATACTAAAAAAAAATTTTTAAACCGAAGTCCAACCTAAATTAGGACCCTTCTCACAATGACAGCATTAGACCCAGATAACTTTACTGCTGAATTCTACTATGCAATTAAGAAACAAGAATCTGAATAAATTATCATCTGTATGACTGTTGGAAAAATTCTGACAGAAAATAAAATGAAAGAGAAGGAAATTCTTGTGCCTCTCAATTTGTTGTAGGAATTGCCTTGCACATGAACATGACAAGAACATAACATAAAGGAAATCTCCAGACTAATGGCACATGGAAACACAGATACCAAAGTCCTAAAATATATCAGAAAGGTAGACAGATGGTGTGTGTGTGTGTGTGTGTGTGTGTGTGTGTGTGTGTGTGTGAGAGAGAGAGAGAGAGAGAGAGAAAGAGAATTCACAATCTATGAAAAGGATAATACATTATGACCAATGCAGTGTGCTTTTACATTAGACTCTCAAGCACTGTCTTTCACCAGACTAATAAAAGCTAGGTGAAAGGATGATCTCAGTAGATGCAGAAAAATATATTAATCACATTCAACATCCAACATAATAAATACAAAAGTTCCAGGACACTAGAACTAGAGGGAATGTGTACTTCAGGATGAAACACTGTAAACTATTTATCTGAGATTGTAAATGAGAATATTCACTATGAGCCCTGTTTTTTCACAATATACTCAAGGTCCTAGGTAGTACAGTAAGGCAAGAACAATAAACAAAAGATAGAAGGATTATAAAGGAAGGAATAAAACTGTCATTATTTGTAGATAGTTTGATACATGCAGAAAACAGAAATGAATCTACTGAGAAACTATAATTAGTGATTAAACTTAACAAGACCTCTTAATATAAGATCAATATATCTAAGCTTTTTTATTTTTAATATGAAATTTATTGTCAAATTGGTTTCCATACAACACCCATGCTCATCCCAACAGGTGCCCTCCTCAATGTCCATCACTCACTTTCCCCTCCCCCCCAACCCCCATCCACCCTCAGTTTATTCTCAGTATTTAAGAGTCTCTTATGGTTTGCCTCCTTCCCTCTCTGTACCTTTTCCCCCTCTTCTCCTCCCCCCTGTCTTCTGTTGAGTTTATCAGGATCCAGATATGAGTGAAAACATATGGTATCTGTCTTTCTCTACCTGACGTATTTCTTTTTTTTTTCTTTTTTTCATATTTTGTTTATTTTTGAGAGAGAGAGAAAGAGAGAGAGAGAGAGAGAGAGAGCGCGAGCGAGCACAAGTAGGGGAAAGGCAGAGAGAGAGGGAGACACAGAATCCCAAGCAGGCTCCAGGCACTGAGCTGTCAGCACAGAGCCCGATGTGGGGCTTGAACTCACAAACTGTGAGATCATGACCTGAGCCGAAGTCAGATGCTTAACCGGCTGAGCCACCCAGGCGCCCCTCTGCCTGACTTATTTCACTTAGCATAACACTCTCCAGTTCCATCCATGTTGCTACAAAAGGCGAGATTTCATTCTTTCTCATTGCCAAGTAGTATCCCATTGTATATATAAACCACAACTTTCTTTATCCATTTGTCATTTGATGAACATTTAGGCTCTTTCCACAATTTTGCTATTGTTGAAAGTGCTGCTGCTATAAACATTGGGGTACAAGTGCCCCTATGCATCAGCACTCCTCTATCTCTTGGGTAAATTCCTAGCAGTGCTATTGCTGGGTCAGATCTATTTTTAATTTTTTGAGGAACCTCCACACTGTTTTCCAGAGCAGCTGCACCAGTGTGCATTCTCACCAGCAGTGCAAGAGGGTTCCCGTTTCTCCACATCCTTGCCAGCATCTATAGTCTCCTGATTTGTTCATTTTAGCCACTCTGACGGGCATGAGGTGTTATCTGAGTGTGGTTTTGATTTGTATTTCCCGGATAAGGAGTGATGTTGAGCATCCTTTCATGTGCCTGTTGGCCATCGGGATGTATTCTTTAGAGAAGTGTCTATTCATGTCTTCTGCCCATTTCTTCACTGGATTATTTGTTTTTTGGGTGTGGAGTTTGGTGAGTTCTTCATAGATTTTGGATACCAGCCCGTTGTCCAATATGTCATTTGCACATATCTTTTCCCATTCCATCGGTTGCCTTTTAGTTTTGTTGATTGTTTCCTTTGCAGTGCAGAAGCTTTTAATCTTGATGAGGTCTCAATAGTTCATTTTTGCTTTTAATTCCCTTGCCTTTGGAGATGTGTCAAGTAAGAATTTGCTGCGGCTGAGGTCAGAGAGGTTTTTTCCTGCTTTCTCCTCTGGGGTTTTGATGGTTTCCTGTCTCACATTCAGGTCCTTCATCCATTTTGAGTTTATTTTTGTGAATGGTGTGAGAAAGTGCTCTAGTTTCATTCTTCTGCATGTTGCTGTCCAGTTCTCCCAGCACCATTTGTTAAAGAGACTGTCTTTTTTCCATTGGATATTCTTTCCTGCTTGGTCAAAGATTAGTTGGCCATACTTTTGTGGGTCCAAGTCTGGAGTTTCTATTCTATTCCATTAGTCTATGTGTCTGCTTTTGTGCTAATACCATGCTGATTACAGCTTTGTAGTAGAGGCTAAAGTCTGGGATTGTGATGCCTCCCACTTTGGTTTTCTTCTTTAATATTACTTGAGCTATTCGGGGTCTTTTGTGGTTCCATACAAATTTTAGGATTGCTTGTTCTAGCTTTGAGAAGAATGCTGGTGCAATTTTGATTGGTATTGCATTGATATTCTTCCAATCCATGAACATGGAATGTTTTTCCATTTCTTTGTATCTTCTTCAATTTCCTTCATAAGCTTTCTATAGTTTTCAGTATACAGATCTTTTACATCTTTGGTTAGGTTTATTCCTAGGTATTTTATGATTCTTGGTGCAGTTGTGAATGTGATCAGTTTCTTTATTTGTCTTTCTGTTCCTTCATTGTTAGTGTATAAGAATGCAACTTATTTCTGTACATTTATTTTGTATCCTGAGACTTTGCTGAATTAATGCATCAGTTCTAGCAGACTTTTGGTGGAGTCTATCGGGTTTTCCATGTATAGTATCATGTCATCTCCAAAAAGTTAAAGCTTGACTTCATCTTTACCAATTGTGATGCCTTTTATTTCCTTTTGTTGTCTGATGCTAGAACTTCCAACACTATGTTAAATAACTGTGGTGAGAGTGGATATCCCTGTCGTGTTCCTGATCTCAGGGGGAAAGTTCTCAGTTTTTCCCCATTAAGGATGATATTAGCTGTGGGCTTTTCATAAATGGCTTTTACGATGTTTAGGTATGTTCCTTCTATCCCGACTCTCTCGAGGGTTTTTATTAAGAAAGGATGTTGAATTTTGTCAAATGCTTTTTCTGTATCGATTGACAGGATCATATGGTTCTTATCTTTTCCTTTATTAATGTGATGTATCACATTGATTGATTTGTGAATATTGAACCAGCCCTGCAGCCCAGGAATGAATCCCATTTGATCATGGTGAATAATTCTTTTTATATGCTGTTGAATCTGATTTGCTAGTATCTTGTTGAGAATTTTTACATCCATACTCATCAGGGATATTGGCCTGTAGTTCTCTTTTTTTCTGGGTCTTTGTCTGGTTTGGGAATCAGAGTAATGCTGGCTTCATAGAATGAGTTCGGAAGTTTTCCTTCCCTTTCTATTTTTTGTAATAGCTTGAGAAGGATAGGTATTATCTCTGCTTTAAGTGTCTGGTAGAATTCCCCAGGGAAGCCATCTGGTCCTGGACTCTTATTTGTTGGGAGATTTTTGATAACTGATTCAATTTCTTTGCTGGTTATGGGTCTGCTCAAATTTTTTATCTCTTCCTGTTTGAGTTTTGGAAGTGTGTGGGTGCTTAGGAATTTGTCCATTTCTTCCAGGTTGTCCAGTTTATTGGCATATAATTTTTCATAGTATTCCCTGATAATTGCTTGTATTTCTGAGAGATTGTTTGTAATAATTCCATTTTCATTCATGATTTTATCTATTTGGGTCATCTGCCTTTCCTTTTTGAGAAGCCTGGCTAGAGGTTTATCAATTTTGTTTATTTTTTCAAAAAGCCAACTCTTAGTTTCATTGATCTGCTCTACTGTTTTTTTAGATTCTATATTGTTTATTTCTGCTCTGATCTTTATTATTTCTTTTCTTCTGCTGGGTTTGGGGTGTCTTTGCTGTTCTGCTTCTATTTCCTTTAGGTATGCTGTTAGATTTTGTATTTGGGATTTTTCTTGTTTCTTGAGATAGGCCTGGATTGCAATGTATTTTCCTCTCAGGACTGCCTTCGCTGCATCCCAAAGCGTTTGGATTGTTGTATTTTCATTTTCATTTGTTTCTGTATATTTTTACATTTCTTCTCTAATTGCCTGGTTGACCCACTCATTCTTTAGTAGGTTCTTTAACCTCCATGCTTTTGGAGGTTTTCCAGACTTTTTCCTGTAGTTGATTTCAAGTTACATAGCATTGTGGTCTGAAAGTGTTCATGGTACAATCTCAATTCTTGTATACTTATGAAGAGCTGTTTTGTGACCCAGTATGTGATCTATCTTGGAGAATGTTCCATGTGCACTCAAGAAGAAAGTATATTCTGTTGCTTTGGGATGCAGAGTTCTAAATTTATTTGTCAAGTTCATCTGATCCAATTTATCATTCAGGGCCCTTGTTTCTTTATTTTCTGTCTAGATGTTCTATCCATTGCTATAAGTGGAGTATTAAAGTCTCCTGCAATCACCACATTCTTATCAATACTGTTGCTTATATTTGTGATTGTTTTATATACCTGGTGGCTACCGAATTCGATGCATAGACATTTATAATTGTTAGCTCTTCCTGATGGATAGACCCTGTAATTATTATATAATGCCCTTCTTCATCTCTTGTTACATCCTTTAATTTAAAGTCTAGTTTGTCCGATATAAGTATGGCTACTCCAGCTTTCTTTTGACTTCCAGTAGCATGATAGATAGTTCTCCATCCCCTCACTTTCAATCTGAAGGTGTCGTCAGGTCTAAAATGATAAAATGAGTCTCTTGTAGACAGCAAATAGATGGGTCTTGTTTTTTGTTTTTTTTTTTTTTTAATCCATTCTGATACCCTATATCTTTTGGTTGGAGCATTTAGTCCATTAACATTCAGTGTCATTATTGAAAGATATGGGTTTAGAGTCATTGTGATGTCTGTAGGCTTCATGCTTGTAGTGATGTCTCTTGTATTTTGTGGTCCTTGCAACATTTCACTCACAGAATCCCCCTTAGGATCTCTTTTAGGGCTGGTTTAGTGGTGATGAATTCCTTCAGTTTTTGTTTGGGAAAACCTTTATCTATCCTTCTATTCTGAATGATAGACTTGTTGGGTAGAGGATTCTTGGCTGCATATTTTTTTTGTTCATCACATTGAAGATTTACTGCCATTCCTTTCTGGCCTGCCAAGTTTCAGTAGATAGGTCTGCTATTACCTTTATGTGTCTACCTTTGTATGTTAGGGCCCACTTATCCCTAGCTACTTTCAAAATTCTCTCTTTATCCTTGTATTTTGCCAGTTTCACTATGATATGTCGTGCCAAAGATCGATTCAAGTTATGTCTGAAAGGAGTTCTCTGTGCCTCTTGGGTTTCAATGCCTGTTTCCTTCCCCAGATCAGGGAAGTTCTCAGCTATGATTTGTTCGAGTGCACCTTCAGCCCCTTTCTCTCTCTCTCTTCCTCTTCTGGAATTCCTATGATATGGATATTGTTCCATTTGATTGCACCACTTAGATCTCTAATTCTCCCCTCAAACTCCTGGATATTTTTATCTCTCTTTTTCTCAGCTTCCTCTTTTTCCATAATTTTATCTTCTAATTCACCTATTCTCTCCTCTGCCTCTTCAATCCATGCTGTGGCCACTTCCATTTTATTTTGCACCTCATTTATAGCATTTTTTAAATTCATCATGACTATTTTTTAGTCCCTTGATCTCTGTAGCAATAGATTCTCTGCTGTCCTCTATGCTTTTTTCAAGCCTAGCGATTAATTTTGTGACTATTATTCTAAATTCTTTTTCTGTTATATTGTTTAAATCGGTTTTGATCAATTAGTTAGGTGTCGCTACTTCCTGGAGTTTTTTTGAGGATAATTCTTTCATTTCATAATTATGTCTATTTTTCTGTCCCTTATGTGTTTTAAAAGCTTGTTGTGTGCTCTGCACCTGTGAGCACTGCTATATTAGTGCTCTATCTTTTTTTCTAGCTTTCCCATTTTCTTCCTAGTAGATTCAGTCTCTTTTCCTCCCAGGCCCTGGTGTTTAAAGTCCTTTGGCTTCTTTGTTTGAGAGACATGGGACATATGGTTTCCCCCTACTTCTCTGCCATGTTGGCCCTTCTCTCTAAACTTTTGTTTTAAGTTTTTTAATTTATTTTGAGAGAGAGAGCACACAGGGGAGGGTTAGAGAAAGAGAATCCCAAGAAGACTCCACAGATTGTCAGTGTGGAGCCCAAAGTGGGGCTCAAACTCACAAACCGTGATGTCATGACCTGAGCTGAAATCAGAAGTCAGACACTAAAGTTAGCCACTGTCTTAGCATGAGCTACTAAAATACCACAGACTGGGTGGCATAACCAATAGAAATTTATGTCTCACAAGTTCTGGCAGCTGTGTGATCAGGGTGCCAGCACTGATGAGTTCTGGGAAGAACCCTCTTCCTGTCTTGTTGATGGCTGTCTTCTCACTTTGTTCTCACATGGAGGAGAGAGAACAAGTTTTAGTCTCTTACTCTTCTTATAAGGTCATAGGGGCCCTCAATCCTCATGACCTCACCTAAACCTGATTACCTTCCAAAGGCCCTACCGCCTATTACTATCACATTGAAGTTTAGGGCTTCAATGTATGAATTTTGGAGGGACACAAACATTCAGTCCATAACAGCCACACAGTTAGAAAATGAAAAAAAAATTTGAAGTTAGCTTATACAGGTTTCCCCACTATCTCTAAGTAGAGTGTTCCTTTGAAACCTTTTGTAAGCTGAAATGGTGTAAAGCAAAGAAGCAATTACCATTAACTTATTATATGGAAAATTTTGTGAGCATTCCCGGACCCAAAAATAAACTCTCTTAGGCTTTTTTAGACACATCACTTCAGGACACATTTTGCTAATGGATGCACAAAATAAATGGAGATAAAGCACAGATGCTCACAGACACAGGTCAAGGCCATGGTGGCTTGATGCTGAGATGCTGAGTGTAGTTCTCTGAGAAGGAGCTTGGTGGGCTGCTCTCCCTGCTTGGGGTATTCATTGCAAAACACAGGCTGAACACAATTTTTGCTTTTTTTCCTTTTTCATAAAAGCAAAAATCCAATTCATATTTCTTTTAGCAAAAACAGGTACTAATGTAGGTCTTTTGTCAAAGTGAAGTGGTGGAAAGAGAATTTTCAAAAAGCAGGGGATACTTGTATTAATATCAGAAATCAAATGCCTAGGAATAAAGATATGGAAGCTTCTAGACAAAAAACTAGAAAGTATTAGTAAGAGGCATTTAAAAAAATAATTAAATAAATGGAGAGATGAATGACTCAATTTCATAAAGATTCAATTCAAACTGACCTGTAAATTCAACGTAACTCAGACCAAAATGACCATAGGCTATTTTTGGTGGTAGTGGTGGTGGTGGTGGCGAAAATTTACAAGTTAATTATGCTTGTGGAAATGTAGCCAGAGACTATTAAAAAACAACTTAGATGCATAGAAGGGCTTACTCTACAGGATATCAACTTATTACAAGGCTACAAAAGTAAAAGAGCAAGGTCTCAATGCAAGGATAAGTAGACAGATGGAGCAAAATACAAAGCCCAGATCCAGGCATATATGAACACTTGATTTATGTTTAAAATGAAGTCACAGAGCTGTGTGGAAAAGAAAATCTTTCCAATAAAAGACTCTGGGCAAAGTGGATATCCATTTAGAAAACCAATGAAACTATACCCTACCTCACACCTTCTGCAAAAGTCAATTCCAGGTGGGTTATACTTCAAAATGGGAAGTATAAAACAATAAAGCATTTAGAGGATAATATAGGAGACTATCTTCATGATCCTGCTATAGAGAGAGACTTTTTAAATAGGACACAAAAAGCATTATCATAAAAACAAGATTGATAAGTTGGACTACCTTAAAGTAAATTCTGTTTATCAGAAGACACCATTGAGAGAGAGAAAAGGCAAGACACAGAATAGGGGAAGGTATTTGCCACATATGTAACCAACAAAGGACGAGCACCCAGGAGATTTTTTTTAAAGAAGAAAAAAGAAACTTTACAAATCATTAAGAAAAAGTCAACATCCCAATAGAAAATACAAAAAGATTAAAACAGGCACTTTGGAAAGGTATCAAAATGGCCAATAATCTTTAGCCATCAGGAAAGTGTAAACTTAAAACACAATGAACTATCACTATACACCCACAATAGTCAACAGTGTGCAAGAATGATATCAAGTGTTTGCAAGAATGTGGAGCAACAGAAACACAAAAGAACACATACATGTGTGCACATTCACGTAAAGTTCAAAAACAGGCAAAAGTAAATTATAGTGTTTACAGATACAGTTATTCAGAGGATGAAATTATAAGGGAAAGCAGGGAAGCAATCACCATAAAATCAGTCCAGTGGTTTACCTTATGGGGAAGGCAGGAAAGGGGTGGTTATTGGGAACGGAAATGGGGGGTGGCTTGTGGGAGGGTGGAGGCAATGTTCTAGTCCTTGCCATTGCCGGTGGCAAGCCATGTTTGTTTTGTATTAATTCTATAAGCTGTGTGTGTATATATACGTGTGTGTGTGTGTGTGTATGTATGTATAGCACATTTATATATACCTTTTGCATTTTTCTGTATATGTTATATTTCACCCTAAGAAGGACTAAAAATAAATCAAATAAAAAATTTTAAAGACGAAAGGAAGGAAGAGATTGACTTTAACGTACAGTCTAATTGCTGGCTGGATATCCAATTATTCCATAATAGACTTAAACAAAAAAGAATAATTGTTGCATGTAATCCTTACAGACACTCTGCTCCTACATCAGAGAGTCTATTCTCCTCCTCTTGGCCATCTCCCTGAATTTAAGAGGCCACACTGGCCAACAAGATCATGATTTCAGGAACTAAGTAATGGAGATCATCAGAGAGAAGACATGTTATTATTAATGATTCTTAACAATACCACTCATGGAACACTTATTATGGACAAGTTATACCAAGCACTTTACAGGGTTTATTTCAGTTCAATCCCACAGCAACCGTGGACATTGTCCTGATTTTCAGATGTGGAAATGGAGGCTTATGGCCACTATGGATCTTGCCCAAGGACTCTTAGGTTATACACAGAGAGCCAGGGCTCAAGTGCAGGCAGTCTGACTCTGGAGCCCACACTTACTTTCACAGTAAAATTGGTGGATCTCTGTTTAGAAACATCCTTCCCTCCCCCACTTACACCCTAGCTAACTAACAATAAAAATTATACAATGAAGCTGAGGCTTAAGACACCACTTACTCTTGCTTCTTCACTAACTTCAAGAAAGGAGCCAGAATTTGATGATTTCTGTGCTAGGGGTCATTTTATCCACTTGTCACAACTCTGCTAAAGAGTACTGTCACGTCTCTCTATGCAGCCATAGTTACAGACTGAGTATTTTCCTAAAAGCCAAAATTGCATTTGGTGAGCAGGAGTGAATCAAAGCTAATCAACCTTGGACCATAATGTATTAGATGTTCCATTCCTGGGATCAATGAGGATTCCCAATGGCTCCATTCAAGACCTTTCAGTTAGGGTTTCCTCTCAAGATAGGATTTTCACCAAGAGTCTGAAATTAACTCTTGGATTTCAAAACACTGAAAAGCTTGTTGAGAGATTCAAGCAGAAAATAGGATGGGGTGTGGCAGACATTGGAATTTGGAACTGCCAATCTCATCCACTGGCCACAGTCTGGGCATGTTACCCCACTCAGCTTAGTAGAGTTATTCTCTACCCTTTGGTGTCTCTACATAGAGAAGCCCTTGAAGGGGTGATGCATATTTGAGATTACTGGCAGTCATCCTGATCACCATTTGGAGAACTGTAATGCAGGAGAAGCCCCTACCCTTCACAGTTAAAAGGTCAGTAATTATGTCACTTTTCCCCAGAAGCTTATTGGAACTGGGGTTTCCTTACTTGCCATCAAGAGCCCTGGCTCAATAGGAGCACAGACGGCTTCCTAGAGGACCCTCTTAACCTCGAGGTTCTAGGACTCAATCACCAACTGTTTATTGAGATCCCATTTTGAGCCAAACACTGAGGCATAGAAGGTGAAGTATATCCCTACCCTTGATGAAATGATGGTGACTCCAAAGCAGTAAGACTGATTCAAGAACATGCAAGCATGTAACTGAGTTCTGTGCAAGTCAGCAGCACAATGTCAACAGTACCTGTGACCAAATTGATTTCTCTACCTTATCCCACCATAAAGTAGTTGACTCTGTGTCACTTGTGCCTAACCCCCATGCCCACACACAATTACATGCCCTCCAAAGAGCCACCCCATGGTCTAGGATTAGCCAATCAATTTTAATGCGTATTTAAGAGATTTTTCAAAGTGTGTGAGTCAGTGCGTAAAATGATAGATCATGTAATAATTAAAGCATTAAAAGAACCCAATTGAGGATTCTCTTTCTGCCAGCAGATATCTTTAGGTCAAGAACGTCTATAAAAACCGGCAGATCATTTCCATTCCTTTAAGACAGGTAAAAATGGCTTTGAATGTAATTAGATGTTCTTAGCAATTTTCCCTCTGCTAAAGCTCTACATCTTGTTCCAATGAGGCCCACAAAAAGTTTAGAACTGTTGGCACTTTAAGCTGCAAACTGACAGTGTGGTATTGCTTTGAAGAAGTGAAAGCCCATGATATTGCTTGAATCATTTTTTAATTAGAAATGATTAGCTAGAGTTAGAGCTATAGAAAAAGGCAGCTTTCTCACAGACAGAAGCCAATCTTGGCACTGTTGAGCTCTAGGCTGCTCTTATATCGCTACCCCACTCTCTTATCCAATCTCTCTGGTGGCTCCACAGATTCCAGAGTTATCAACTTGGAACAAGGAATATGCCTACCATAGCAAAATCAGCATTTATCTCTGACACCCCTATCAAAGTCCTGCTTTATTACTCTCTTCTCAAGGATCTGTTATCTCTCCAGGCAATTTTTTCTTTTCAGGTGGAAGATCTTGTGTGTGGTTAATTTTAATTTCTTTAATCCTTTAAAAGAATGAGACTTGATGGAAATGCAATGTAGTGCATAAATTTTAAAGGAAAGTATTTTCAGTCAAACCTAACACCTTCCCCTCATTCTGGGTAAGCTTTTGTGATATTGCAGTTAAAAATATAACTTCTGTTGACTATGACTCTTAAAATACCTATCAACACCCGCAAACTCACCCAAGAATGAATACATTGAAATATGAAATGAGTTGAGATTACAATCCTTTAATCCTTTGATTTCTGTTCAGGTCATGATCTCAGTTCCTGAGTTCTAGCCCCATGTTGGGATCTACGCAGATAGCACAGAGCCTGCTTGGGATTGATATTCTCATTCTCTCTCTCTCTCTCTCTCTCTCTCTCTCTCTCTCTCTCTCCCTGCACCTCCCCTGCTCATGTGCTTGCACTCTCTCTCTCAATAAACTTAAAAAAAATTAATACTATGTTATATTTAACCCAGTATATCCAAATATTATCATTGTAATATTTTCATAATATAAAAAAATGATTGAGCTATTTTACATTCCTTTTTTAGAGTAAGTCTTTGAAACCTAGGAGATATTTTGTATTTTCTGCACATCTCAAGTCACATTTTTTGATGCCCATTAGCCATATGTGGCTAGTGGCTACCATATTGGCCCCTGCAGTTGTGAAGAGGTTGAGCTCTGGAAGTAAGCACATCTGGTCCCAATCTTGTACTTACTATGTGACACTTTCCCAGCTGAAAAACTAGGGTTATGATACCTACCTCATGGGGCTGAGGTGAAGACTAAATTTGGTTTCTATACATAAGACCGGACACCCCTTATCACAATAGCTGACTGATAGGTGCTCAGGACAGATGGCTTTCCCTTTCCACCCTGGGGAGGGGGGAGGGGGAGAAGCTGCTGAGCACAGCCTTCAGGGCCTCTTTCCTCACTCCAATTGAACCTGTTGTGCAGGTGCCTCTGTTTCCACTGTCTGCCATGATAGGGGAGGCCTCTGGTAGGATGGAGTGGGGAAGAAGGCAGGCTCCTGGCTTGAATCTTGTTCCCTAGACCACCTGACTGGGCTTTGGAGATTGGGTGAGTGTTCTTATCCTCTTGCCAGGCACATTTATATGCCCGGCAAGGAATCCCTTTGCTGAAGAAAAAAAAATTCTCAAGTCCTAAAAGTGAGCAATTAGCTATCTCTTCTACCAGTGGGACAGTCAGCTTTCATGTTCCTACTGAAAAAACCAGAGACTCTGTGCATCTTTGGGCTAGAAGGGAGTCAAATCTACTGTTTTACAAAGGAAGGAACAGTGTTTCCAGAGAGGAGATATAACTTGTCTAGGCACACAGAGTGACAATACAAACTTAAAACTGGACCCTTATTATTTAAAGCCTCTGTCTGTATACACATAGATGTTTATTTTTGAGAGAGAAAGAGAGCACAAGCTGGGAAGGAACAGAGAGAGAGAGGGAGACACAGAATCTGAAGCAGACTCCAGGTTCCCAGTTGTCAGCTCCAAGCCCAATGCGGGGCTCAAATCCACAAACCGCAAGATCATGACCTGAGCCAAAGCTGGATGCTTAACCCACTGAGCCACCCAGGTGCCCCTGTATCTGAATACAGTAGAGATAGATCCGTAGAGATTTCCCTGTATGAAATGCTGACATCTTTGCATGGAAATGTTCTCTGTGTTTTCTTGCTAGTTTTCAACTTTTCAGTTTTTGGTCCCACGTAGAACTTGAATATAATTCAAGTTAGTCTCCTTGCAGTTGTGGATAGGTGAAGCACACTATAACTTATTTAACCATCACTTTCATTCTCAAAATACAGCATTAAAGATTTCTTTCCTTTTCTTTTCTTTTTTTTTTATGAAAGGACCCATTCCACGTAATAGATTTTTATCCATTAGCCTAAGGAGTTTGGGAGGATTGTAATCTAAACTCAAACACAATGCACAAGTAACAGAGTTATATCAACATCAGTACCTTTTAAAGAGCAGAGAACAAAAAAATATAATAACCCCATTAGGTTGCTAAATGTGCTGAACCCTGACAAATTCTCTATGTGATGATCCTGGAGTATTTGTCTATAATCCCTCAGCAAATACACCTTTTATTCAACCACAGAGTTGTACACACTCCAGACACAAGTGCCATTAATTAAATAACACACTCAGCAAACTCTCAGAGCCATTAATTATCAAAGGTAGCCTGCTCCATACTTGGCTCTAAAATTCTATTATAACAGGAGAGCAGGAATAGAGCGAAGGAATATGCTGTAGGAAGGTCACCCTCCAAAGCATGATAAGAAGAAGCTGTCAGACAAAGTAAATGACAAAGCATGTGTACCTTTTAGCTTTCCTTTTGCCCCTGTGGAGAGTTTGAAAGAAGGGAAAGTATTTCACATTGTAGGGACTTTCTTCCTCAAAATTAGTTTCTCTCATGAAAGACGCAAGTAAATATAAAGTAATCCTTTTTCATTTCAACTGAGTCTCTGGGAAAAGTAATATCAGCTGAAGATTTAGAGACAAATAAAGCCTGTTCTTCATAAGCTCCCTCAGAATGAGAAAGCCTTTTAAGGAGACTCTTCTCGGTACAGATGCAGGGGAGGGTATGGAAAAGGGACAAACGTACAAGACAGAGGCCTCACTGGTTTCAAGTGGGACAACAGGAAAATGCTCAAATAGTACCATGAATTTTCCAGCAGCAGGTTTACTGTGTTCTGCCCCCTCACTCCGACCATCAAGCCTCAAAGCCTTCCCAGCTCCACTTGCCAGGAGGCAGTGGGATAAAGGAAGTGCTGAGCCCTGCGGGGTCTCCGTAAATCACTCACAGCTACAAGCTTGGCCAGTGTCTTTCTTGTGTGTTTGTGGTTCTTAGTGTTTGATTTATCCCTTCAAAGAGAAAAGTGACAATGCCGAGTCTATGGCCACTCTATAAAGGACAGCCAGTGAACCGCATCTCCCCTCCTGTGTGGGGCTGGCCACACGCTGCCTGGAGCTGCTCTCTGTACCCTCAAGGACTTACGAACACAGGCCTGGGGGATGGCCCCCGTTTAAGGGGAAGTCAAGTCACACCTTCTCATTGCAGAAAGTTGTTATTAATCAGCCTATGTGGCACACCACAGAGGGATGGTTTTGAGTTAGGAAACTTGGTGTGAGGTCACCCTGCTCAGGAGTCTATCCTCTCACACCGCTGGGTTTCTGGCCACTGTGCTTGGGGGTAACCCCTTCTATCTCGAGATGGAGGAATAACTGCATTGCCTGAGAGTTAACTAATCAAAGTGGCTTTCTGTTCTTGCCATTCCCTGCCCCCCCACCCAGCTTCACCTTTACCCACTTACTCTAAGAGATTGCCACCAGCAGCTTTTGTCGTCCAATTTCTGAGACCAGTTTATTAAAAAAAGCTGAAAAGCAGAGGTCAGAGGTGCCTGCCCATAGAAAATTGCTCCTCTTGTTTTTGGTGTGAGCGGAATGACTTTCTATGCCTATGTCTCTAGTCTGCTAGGAACTAAGAAGTACTTTTAAAAGAAGAAACTTGTTACAGAGGAATTTTATGTTGGTGTCTCAAGGCTTTGTTTTGCTGGTGTGTGTGATAACTTTGCCTTAAAACCACTTCTGTGGCATCCCTGGTATGGATGCAAAACAGGTCATTTTATTTAACTTCATGGGCAAAAACGACTACATTTGAAGGACAACACTTGCCCAGTATGTGTGGCCCTGCTGAGTGCAGCAGGCAACTTGAGGAGAAGTTGGATGTTCGCATCTGAAATCTACTGAAACTTGTCTCCAGCATCTGATTTGCCTGGAGGCATTTGGAGCGTTTTACAGGAGCACACTTTGGAACTGAATCAGAAAGGAAATAGGGTTGGAACTCTTTGCTTTCACTGTCCATGAGTTTTCCCCAGAGGTTCAAAGCCACACTTCAGACCCATTAGATCAGAATCATGGGGGCAGGGTGGGGGGGAGGGATAAGATAGAGGCATGTCTATTTTTAGACTTTCCCAGGTGATTCCAGTGAATAGCTAAGTTGAGAAACATGATCTTCAAGAAACAGAAGGAAGGTGTGTGGAGTTTTTGTGGCTCCATATGTTCCTTTGCATTGTGTCAGATTAACTGTGGCCAGCTCCCTTCCAGGTTCACCTACAGAAGAGAGAGACTTTGATCTGTTTTCTTAGCTTCAAAGCAGAAATTCCTCCTCTGGGCCCATCAGAGTGTAGGCAGGATAGAGTAAGAGGTAGAAGCCTCCTTCACTGACACACTAGTCAAAAGATGTTTCCTTGAATGCACTCAGAGGTTGGCTGGATCTGTTGAATTTTGTGCAGAAAAACTTTATGGAGCCTGATGACACCTGTGTGTTCAAAGAGAAGTCAGTATGGTTCCGTTCATAACCCAGGGGAATCCCTTTGGTACCTCTGCTTCTCACTATATCATGACAACAAAATGCAAATTAACTTACAAGTCTTCCCCGAATTGTCCAGGGAGAGATGGAAGAGAATATTACAGCACACACCATGTGGTCAACCTTACTCAAAACTTAATCTTTCTCCATCAGGCAGGTTTAACTCCCTTCCAAATTTGAAGCTCCTCTTTCTAAAAACCTCTTCGACTGTCCAGAGTCACAATGCCTCCCTTCTACCTTTATTCCCTACCCTGCAAAATAAACCTCTGATAGGAACTTTATAATACTCTCTATTATCTCTCAAGCATGGCCTTGCGAGGAATGGGGACATTCTCAGTTCATCTGCCACTAGATTAGAGATGTAGAAATATTTGAAAAGCACACATTCATGGCAACCAGTCAAACTTCACACATTCTGGGCTCATGCTCTCTGATCTTGGAACTCCAGAAGCCCACATTTTCTGGACTGGTTGCCTGGCACCCAATTATCTATTGCATTGCTGCATCCTGTGCAATGTGTTTCCCCACATGGGCGGGAAGTGCCTTGAGGTTACCATTATTCACCTCCTTGCACTTCTTCAGGGTCTTACTCACACTTCAATAAATACATATGTTGATATACCCAAGCAGCATTGAAAAATACCACTGTCTAAAGGTAATATTGAAGGGTACTAGGCACACGAAGGGCACATACTATATGACATCCCACCAGAATATGGGAAGATGAGTACCTTGTCCAAATACACTCTCTCCAACAATGAGACTGAATCTCTTTCTGCGTAGCTAAGCACCTGACATTCACTTGCTTTCCAACACAATCCAGAGAATAAAAAATGATAATGGTTATAATAGAGGCTATTGTTAGTGTTTACAGTGCCCTAGGCTCTGCTTGAAGGGCTTTGCGTGTATTAACTGACTCAGTCCTCTTCCTACCCAGGCCAGGCATGTTTCGGTCTGCCTACAGACACACAGCCAGCCAGTCATGAGGCTGGACTTCACACCCAAGCCTCCTCAAAGCCCAACATGTTCACTCATTGTGCTCCGGCAGGAGAAGCAAACTCTGCCTCCCACAAGCTTCCAGGCTAGTTGAAGAAAAGGAACTGCTGAACACAGAGCTTTCAGAAGCTAGGCACATGGTTTGGATGCCAGAGCTGTGTGAGGGATGTGTTACAGAAGCATTGTAAGTAGAAAGCCTGCTCAGGTACAGATAGAGGCTTCCGCGGAGATTCGAAAATTACAGGGTTGGTATCTGGGAGGGCGGTTGCAGCAAATAACATGGGGCCACAACGTTCAAGACCAAAAATAAAGCTGAGGGAAACTTCTCCTAGGACATAAATCTGCCCTAGACAGGTGAGGCGGAGAAAAGAAAGGGTACATCCATTTTCAGGCCTGCACAGGTGCCTCTGACTCAAAGTCAATAATTGTTCAAGGACAAGGGCAATGATGAATGATCGGGAGATGACCTGTATGTCCAGACAAGGTGGGTGGTGCTGGGCACAATAGAGAATGATCCCAATATCATAGAGATCAGACAGACGCCCATCTTTAGAGTTGGGGGACTGTAAACTGAATGGTACATACACACCATTTTCCACCCCTCACACACATCAGTAAATGTGGGGGGCAGTGGATCCTGAGCTCAAATGTGAAGGCTGAAGCAGAAGTGGTTAGGCTTCTATGTTCTGGGTCCTGGAAGGAATGAGGTGTAATTCCAAAGGGATGCCCTGTTTGCCCTTTGCTCTCTGACCTTGTTATGTACTTATAGGCAAAGCATAATGTTAGACTCACTAAAAACTCTCTTCATGTGCCAGGTAGGGCTGAACAAGCCATATTGGGGATACCCTTAAACTCACTACACACTGGACCTAGCAGAAAGCTGAGTCTTTGCAGCTCAGCCACCCAGGTCTGTGTCTGCAATGTTGCACACAAAGCCATCCAATTAGCAGACCACTAGCAAACAGTAAGTGAAAAGCGATGTCAATCTACACCGAAGTCTATTGAAAACATCAAAGGGAAGTCCATCTGTGCTTCTCAACAAAGTTCCTCGAAACTCCTTCCTATATCACATACACGGTAGCTGCCCCAAACATATCCCAGGACCCTTTATTTCAGTCTTCCCCCAATATTACGGAATCTAGCCCGTAAAATCCTCATCTTTCCTCTGCACTTTTCTCTTTCTTGTAATTGTGTGCCTTTTCCGGTGTCCTCCAAGCTAGTAGTCTTGCCTTGCCCAGTTCCTGACCACCCTCATTCAGTGATACCAATAATTAAGGCCCAGAAGCCAAAGCTTCAACAGGTTCTCCTTTGGGGTGGAGGGAGAATGCCAGAGCTATGAAACATATTTCTATGATACAGGGATTCTCTTCTTTCTAAGATTAACCCCGTTTCCTATTTTATGAGTAGAAATGATTTGTTTTAGTTCTACCCAAATCCTTAACGTAACTTAGCCTTGAAGCAAAACTAATTCTGCCTGCCACACACTAGCTCAATAATTCCCCAAATCTCAGACTCTTATGGAGAGCTTGTTAAAAATCACAGATCTTGGGCCTCTCGCTAGACCTGCTGAGTCAGAATGTGGTGGACAGACTCGAGAAATCTGTGTTTTTAACAAGTGCACCAGGTAATTCTGAAACATTTATGTTTGAAAATCTATCCTTACCTAATTAATAAAGGTCTGAATTGGCTTCATTTGTATGTAAGTCTTGTGTCTGTAAAATAGATTCTTAAGAGACCATGTAGCTGACCTCTGGGACATGAGTGTGGGCTGTGAACAGAAAATGTGGGGACCCAGGGAATATAGGCATCAGCAAGGTTGGGATCCAACTATTTCACACATTCTGCCCACATCTCTATGGTTTCTTGTAAATTGTTAGTGGCAATCTAACAGATTAGCAGTAAGCAAACTTACATTTTGTTTATTGCCATAACTCAAAAAAAGCTATTGGTTCTAACTAAATGTCTGTTTTTATGTTCTGTCATCTCCAGGCACAAAAGTAACTTGAACAAATCCCAAGGCATACAGAAATGGGCCTCGTTCTCTAGGACTCTGCAGCATTGGAAATGAAGCTAAGCAGACTTTATTACATCCTACAATTCTGCAACCTTTTGCGAAGCATTTTATTCCACTTGTGGAAGCCATCGGGGTTATGTTTCAATCACCATGACTGACAGGCTAACTTCAAAACAACAGCATCGGCAGCCCTTCCATACTTCCTGGGCTATGCACTTAGAATAGAACCTTTTCTAAATTGTCCCTTGGCCTGGATGGAAATAAAATGGTGGTTAAAATATTTATCTTGTGCGTTGGGTAACTTAAAAATTGATATTTTGGGGCCTCTGAAAGGCATAACTGAGGAAGTCGATCTTTTAGAACTACCATGCCTCCTGTAACCAAAGGTTTGTTAAAGCTGAGATAAGATTTAGAGAGTTTCCATTTTGGTAATGAACAAAACAGAACAAGAAACACATAACCTTTCCTCGGTTGTATTCTCTTCCTGCCTTGGGTGTAGAGAGGCAGAGCTGAAAGAGCTTAGGATGGCAAAATGGGCTTCAGGAAACTAATAAACATGTAATGAGGTGATCAGACATGTTGGACTGGCTATTTGAGTGCTAGGAATGTAACGAAAGGGAATGGAAAAGCTCTTGATGTTGGTTGAGGAAGAACGCCTCTTGCCCATAATAGTCAATTTTTTTAAGCAAAGATGACAGAAGGGCGTTCTTTCCTTCCAATGGTAGATTAATAAAAGGGGAGATTTGGGTTTATAAAGAAAAATAAAACACAGCAATGGCACTGCTACAAAGAACCACAGAAAGCCTCCTTGAGAATCTCTTGGCTTATGGGCTACTCCCTGACCCCAACACCATCATCGATATATGGCATATTAGTTTTCTATGAGTCCTGCAACAAATTACCACAAACTGGGTGGCCTAAAACAATAGAAATGTGTCCCCTTACAGTTGTAGAGGTCCAAAGTCCCAAATACAGCGAGGCCTGCTCCCTCCAGACTCTCTGGGGGGAATCTCTCCTAGCTGCTAGTGACTGCTGGCAAAACTTCGGAGTTCCTTGACATCATCCCAACCTCTGCCTCTGTCTTCACCTTCCTCCTCTTCTCTGTCTCCTTTGTGTATCTCTTGCAAAGACTCTTGTCACTGGATTAAGGGCCCACTCAAATAATCCAGAATTATATTCTCATGGTCTTAATACCCTTAACTTAATTATATCTGCAAAGGCACTTCTTTCAAAATAGGAAAGCATTTATAGATTCCAGGGATTTCACAAGGGCCTATCTTGTGAGGGGAGGGCACCATCCAACCCATTCCTTAGGACATTTGGTCTTTGACTGTTTCTTATCTAGTATAAGCCAATAGACTGAGTATGACAACACATCTTCTTTCAAACCTTCTTACATGTCTTTGCCAAAGCCCTATTTATTGACAATCATTTGGCACTGTCTTTGTGAGATAAAGCCACTCATTCACAAGTGTAGTCTGAGATGCTTCTTTCTTAGCTGAAAGGAAAAAAGCACTGCAATCTGAATAGGATGTGTTCAGAAGATAAAATACCAGTGAGGGAAGATGGCAAGTACTGGTGATTTCCCTGAGCTCAAGGGTTGATGATTTGTGGTCCAAAGAAGAGCCCTAAAAATGCCAATTCTTCTTATCCCCAGAAGGTCAGACACCAACTCCATCTCAATTTTAATAGCAAATGTCACCAGAAGGCCTGGCCCCTGCTTTGGGGCTAATTCCACATTTTACTCATCAGCTTTCAATCAAAGAAGTGAATAAACACGTAGTCACTGATGAAAGAGTTGAGTCATACTGTAAGCCTACTAGCAGTTTTGTTTTCCATTTTGTCTATCCAGTTAAAACCCTAGAGGAGCCTCATCTCTGCCCTTCCTCCCATGAATTTCCTCAATTCAGCATCTTCCTATAACTCTGCCATGGTTTGGAGGCTGTGGAGGCTGAGGGTGTAGAAGGCCAGCCCTAAAGCTCTATTTCCTTGCCAGTCCCATGAACCCATGCCCGATTGGAAGGCATGATAACCCACTAATAACTGTCTCCAGGGTGCCTGGATGGCTCAGTCAGTTAAGCATCTGACTTCGGCTCAGGTCATGATCACAAAGTCTGTGAGTACAAGCCCCACGTCAGGCTCTATGCTGACAGTTTGGAGCTTGGAGCCTCCTTCAGATTCTGTGTTTCCCTTGCTCTCTGCCCATCCCCTGCTCATGCTCTATCTTTGTCTCTCAAAAATAATCATTAAAAAAAATAAAAAAGAACGGTCTCCAGTGCCTTTTAAGAGATGTTTCAAGAACTAACAAAGCCTACTGATACAAATATGGGAAAAACCAACTATTACCCCATCTGCTAAAGTGGGTCTGGTCTGTATGTAGAGAATTCAAAAGGCAAGAACCATGTCCCTGGAAGTAGCCTTCTTTTTCTCTCTCATTTCTTCTTGTGCACAAAAACCCACTACGTTGTTTCTTTTTTGCTCAAGAGCTGGTAAAATGCTAATTTTATGGTTAATGATGGATAACTACGTGTACATTGGAGTCGATTTCCATTATGCTTCTCAGACAAAAGCACAAAGACACACTCTGTAATGACACCATTCTGGAGAAAAATGTCCCCTATGTATCTTTGTGTGCTCACTTTTCAAACTCTAGGCCCACTCCTTATCTTTACTGTTCCATCTACAATCAAATTCCAAATTGCAGAAGATATTCTTTTTTGTAAGGAGCTTGAAAGGAACTTTCCCCATGATTGTCTCCATCACAGCTGACCCAAAGTTATAGAGTAGTACTTCTTAAACCACATCAATTCTTTGTTTGTGTGTTTGTTTGTTTTGAGAGAGAGAGAGAGAGAGAGAGAGAGAGAGAGAGAGAGAGAGAGAGCGCAAGCAGGGGAAAGAGGCAGAAAGAGAGAGAGAATCCCAAGCAGGCTCCATGCTGACATGGGGCTCAATCCCATGACCCTGGGATCACTACCTGAGCTGAAATCAGGAGCCACCCAGGTGGCCCACAATCCCATCAATTCTTTCAGATAGTGAGAAGGAGCTGTGTGTCTCATAAAACAGAAACCTCTTCCATCCATCCCTCTCTGTATCCAAGCTTGAAACTTAGTACCTACTTCTTCCAGTGGTCTACAGCTATTGGGTATAACTGCCCAAGAAACTGGTGAAAGAAACAAACAAACTTTTCTTGTATATTTATTGTAGATACATTTGCAAATGTTATTTTATTTAATCCATATGAGATCCCTGTACAATATATATGGAAATTTGTTTCAGAAAGGTTAGGTAACCTGATCAAGGTCACAAAGTTGGTAATAGGTCGATTTGGGAACTCAAGTCTTATTTCCAAAGCCTAGGTTTTTTGGAGATTCATCAATAGTGAAGAGCTCTCAGCACATTTAATAAGTACCATTCCCAGTTTCTCTCCTGAACTATCAAGTTGGTACATTGGTCCTTTGTACTGATGTTCAAAGCAAAGGGATAGTTAAGGAAAGGCAGGGAATATTTAAACATTCTCAAGGTTAGAGCATCCCTTTAATCATGTAAATGAAAGCAACTAATGACATTTCTATAACTTAATAATATACAGGAAGAGCATTACTAAAAATGCTTACTCTGACTGTGAGGCAAATGTGTTAACCAAAAGGTTAATGATTACCTATCCTAGAAAGAGAACAATGTAAAAATAATTAACATATAATTACTTACAGGGATTGAAACTTCATCAGTCCTACTTGCAATAACCACCACCACCAACTCTCAAACATGGTCACACGCTTACAGTTCATTTCATTTCTGAAAACATCTGACCAACTATACTATGCATCAAATTGAAGGCTATGGGTCCAGCAGCCAAAAGTGAGATGGCTCCTAAGGTGTCACTGGGAAGGGGAGTAACCATGGATTGCAAAGGGAAGAGGAATGGGAAGAGCAGGACTATTTTCGGCAAGAATACGGGCCCAGTTCTAGATGCCTGGAAGATGGTTTTGTGAATCCTATCATCTTCCTCCTTTACCTCCTCTCCTCCTCCTCCTCCTCCTGAATACTACTTGCAGAATATCTTTATACCCAGCATTATGTCAGGCATTTTCAAAGCATTATTTTACTTAAGCATCACAATAATCAACCATCTTCCTTCTTTCTTCTTTTTCTTTTAAACAAATATTTATCCAATCACCACTGTGTGCCAAGTATTGTATGTATTAGGTGCCCACACTGCAATGCTGAACAAAAACATCTGGCTGTAACTACTGTTCTCCTTCTATAGATGAGAAACTTGCAATACAGAGTAAGTGAGTTGCTTAAGGTCACATGCTAGTAAGAACACAAGTTCCCATACTAAATCCTGGAGCTCTTTCCTCTAAAGCCAAGTTTTTCTCAGAAGACAGGACAAGAAGGCACAGTTGATACCCTATGGGTAATTCCTCATCTTCCCTACAAACCAGCCCTAATAAACACACTTACTTTTTCCAGATCAACATTATCTGGGGAAAACCAATCTAGGCCACCAAGGTTCAATCTTTGTCAAGCCAGTGAGCATTTACTAAGTACTCTCGGTGTGTTCATCCTGGGGAAGCCATCTGAGAGCAATTGAGGTTTTCCTGTGTTCTTTATGTTACCTGGAGATGCTCCCACTGTCCTCTCCCACTTCTACAATATAGCAGCATTTTGGTCACACTCTGAGCATTCTGTCACCCTGGTCACAGTTGAACATCTCCCTATCCCATGCCATTCCTAAAGAAGAATCTGAAATAATTCTCTCAGATTCCCAATGAGCCCCCAGGCTGCTGGTCCAAGGTCACACAGTCTTCCCTCCAGATTGCTCAGCCCTCATTCCCCCACCTTTTTTATTTTTTTTCCTGCCTATTCCCTCTTTTTCTTCTTTCTGCTAAGAGGTAGACCCACAAAAATAAGTCCATAACCTTGAGAGACAGCCTAAAGCAGCAGTTTTCCATTGCTATCATTGAGAGGGCTTGTTAAAATGGACTGCAAGGTTGTACCTCCAGAGTTTCCAATTCAAGAGATCTGGAGTGAGACCTGACATGTTCCCAGGTGATGCTGACACTCATGTGTCAGGGCCCACACTTTGAAAACCACTAGTTTTGAAAGGGATTTTTTTTCTACATTTAAACACAATTTGTTCCCAGTACAGAATCCAGCTTGTTTTCCAGGCCCTGAATTTCACATATCTTAGTCTACAGGTAATGAAATGCAGGTTAAATCCAATCGGTCCACTCAAGCATCTCCAGTAGGTTTCTGGAGTTATTTAACACTGTAGAAGACGTCTTGTCTGGGCTAATTAAGTGATTAGTTTAGATCGATAGATGAACAAAGGAAAAGTGGGGCAGCTATAGCTCACTACCAACTTAATAAAATGGTGCTAACTTCAGCCACGAGAAGCAACATGGGTTTAAAATCAGGCTTAGCAGCTGAAGACGTCTATGTTTCTATCTTAGGTGAAAAGAAGCTCACCTATGCTATATATAGGTAGAAGATGGCTATTCACAAGGACTCTTACAAATGGGGTGACTTTGTTTGGCTTGGTTAGTCAAATGACTCCACCAGAAGGTAAAGGTGCCATTTTGAATGACTGACATTCATATCTGCCTCCCACAACTGTGGATATCAAGCATCACTAGTGACTTGGTGGATGGGCTGGCATCTGCACTCAAAAACCCCATTGTGGTTGTACTCCCAGTCAAAATTAAGTAAGGTACAAAAGCCACATACCTACAGGTTCAGAAGTTTGCATTAGCTTACCTGTCTCACATTTTCAGGAGAAGACAATAGAAGGGAGCCTGCATTGATTGTGCATCAGCCATGTACCTTTTGGGGCAGATCGTACTAGGCTGATTTTACCAACAAGGAAAATGAAGCTCAGAAATGATGTTACCTAAGGTGGTGGCAAGGATGGTGACAATAATAATAGCATCTGACATTTATTAGACACTTACCACGAGATAATGTTCCAGGCATTTTTTTTCTAGGTACTCTATATTGTTATTTTAATCAATATGCACAACAACCCTATGAGTAAGTCTATCAGTATCCCATTTTACAGATATGAAAATTGCAGGACAAGGATGCATGGCTTGCCCATGGTTACCCAGTTAAGTAAGTGTCAGAGCTCAGTTGAAACCCGATGGTGTGAATCCAGAATCCGTGATGACACTTTCGTGGCTGAGATGTAAACCCCAATAGACAAAACTCTGAAGTTTCATCTCTTTGCTGTCCTCTTTCTGGGGACGGAGCCTGGTGAGCCCCTTTCACTCACACCCAAAGACTAAAGCTAAAATATCCCCTGTTACCATCTCTTTATCCCTCTGGAGAGCTTGGTTTTTTGTGTTCATGCAGACTCACAGACTGATACATGGAGCCATCCGACTTCATGAGAGGGTGGCTCTGCCTTGGAAGTAAGCCCAAAAGAGGGATAATATGTCATTGCACCAAGCGCAATTTTCCCAAACTCTAGCTCTTGGCAACCTTCCCAGGCTTCAACGTGTTTGCCATAACTATGCCTGTGTTATTGATATATTTTATTTTACCTAACTCTCATTTTTACTTACATTTGTTCAAGGAAACTTAAAATTACTGCAGCAAGTGGAAAACCAGTATCCCTTGCCATAAACAGAAGCTAACCATAAGGATGAATAAAAGCTATTAAATTCTATCTAGGTCCTGTGAGCTGCTAAAAACCCTGCCTCAAGCCCTGCTTTATTATAAAGGGACATTAGTAAGTGTTATAGAGGTGTTAAAATACACTAGCACCGGACAGAGTTCTGCTCCTTGAGGATTCAAAGAGAAGGTGGAAAGAGAACAACATTGCGCCTTATGATTTAATGTTTTTTTTTTTTTTGTCTCTTTTGTCCCCGGCCTCCAAAAGTCCTCTCCTGCCTAGCAGTGCTATGCCTCCCACTGGTGGCAATGCAGACCCAGCTCTGTGTGGCCTGGGTGTGCCCTGGTTGTGCCCTAGAACCATGCTGAGTCTCCCCTAATGCCTTCTAATCAATAGGCACATCTTGAAAGGGGGAAAACTATCTCAGGTTCAGGTGCCTCAGGGAAACAGGCAAAAATCAAGGAGAGAAAAATGATTATGCTGTCAAAGCAGCAGAAGGAACTTCCAACAGTAATAGTGATCATTGAGTTTTTCCTTTGAACAGGAATGCCTTTGATAGGGCTTTCCTCCATTCTCCAGCTATTCTGTTGCAAGAATGAATAAGCAGAAAGAAACAAATGGTGCTTTTGTGTTTTTCCAGCATTTGCCGTAGAAGAAAAGCAATGACCCAACTTCAAGGGGGAAAATCTAGACCTCCATATCCATAACCATCTAAAGAAAAAAAAAAATAGAGATGAACAGGGAAAGGGAGGAAAAGAGAACTAAATCCAACAAAAAAAAATTGGTGATGCACCCCACAATCCAAATCCCAAGGATCCTGGAACATTCAGTCTTAAGTAACCTGAGAAAGTCACTCTATCCCCCTCTTCCACTTCTTCCAATCCAAGCTTCTCTTCTCCGTCTGGCAGAGCCCCTTTTTGGTAACATAAGTAGTGTAGATAGTAATAAGCCATTTTATTGCATAGCCATTTTTTAATGTTTTTATTTTATTTTTTAGAGACAGCAAGAGAGACAGAGCATGAGTGGGGGAGGGGCAGAGAGAGAGGGAGACACTGAATCCGAAGCAGGCTCCAGGCTCTGAGCCGTCAGCACACAGCCTGATGTGGGGCTTGAACCCACAAACTGTGAGATCATGACCTGAGCTGAAATCGGATGCTTAACTGACTAAGCCACCCAGGTGCCCCATATAGCCATTTTTTTGTAAGAAAAAGGAAAACCCAACAAAACTGTCTTTCCATATGGAACGCGCAGATACACCTCTTGACAAGGGTCTTTGTAACTGATAGTGGTGGTGGCAGTGGTGGAGGAGGACCACTTTCCGTGGAGCAAACATGGTGCTTTACTTCCAAAAATCAACTAATCTTCACAACAAGCCAGTGAAATGAATCCTATTATTCTTCCCATGTTATACACTAGAAAATTGAGGCTGGAGAAGTTAAATCACTTGCCCAAGATTGTAGAGTTAGTTAAGTGACAGAACGAGGCTCGCCTGCACCAAAAGTCTTGGTCTTAACTACTAAGCTCTGTTGATTCCTTCATGGAAAGGAACTAAATATTCATTATCATTTCTGTATAATTATATATAATTAATTTTATGTAATTAAGGCCAATAGAGAAACTAATAGAAGCCAAATCTTTCCCCAAGGCTCTATTGACCTAATACTAGTTTGCAAAAGATGTACGAACCGGGTAGCTTTCTCATATTAAAATCTTATTTCTCCTCTCTGTGTACAACATAGGTCAAGTACTAATAAGATCAAGTCAAAGTAGCTGAGATTTATTGAGTACTTATTAGGTGCCAGATCTTATGGTAAACATCTCCCATGAGTTCTTGCTTTTAATCTTCACAATCTTGCAAGATAGGCGTTGCCTAGGAGAAAACTGAGGCTCAGAAATGCTCAATAACAGGCTCAGAGTCGTTCAAGGTCAGCCTGTGGGGGCAGAGCAAAATGGTGACCACAGCCATCTCTCTGCAGACTTCGGAGCCCTCACTAAGATCTGGCATAGCAAGAAGATCTAGGAGCACATGAGTTAGAAACACTGCACTTTCCTTTCCCAAGATTGCAGCGATAGATGAAAGGAACTCACGAAAATGTCCTGGGGACTTAGTATCTATGAGGCTTTTTTTCTAGGCACGTCATCCAGAGCTAAGGCTGGCTAGAGATAGACTCTACACAAGACTTCCATGCTTTCTGCACTGCTGCATGAAAAAGACAATACCATCTTCTATAGGGTCCCAGGGAGGCTGTCTACCTACAACAGGGCTCACTTGTAAGTCAGGGTTGTCTGTGTCGATTACTCAGGAAGGCTGGAGAATAGGGGGATCCAACGGCCTTCCAGAGTTAGTGTTCTGGAAACTCTTTAAAGTATCCATCCTACATATTTTGTACTTCCTGGTCTAGCTTCACTATTCAGGCTTGGATTAAATTTCATTGCTTAATTGTGCAGAATGAGAGGCTATTACCCCCTAAGACTGTTCTCAGCTGGAATGTGCACAAGATTCAGAGGGAACTTGCTAAAGAAAAACATAGGTCAGAGCTTTTCCTTGAGAATCTCATGCTGTTGGTACAGGATGGTGTCCAGGAAACTGAACAACCATGGCAAAAAGTCCAGTAGATATTTGGTAAGTACAGGTTGAATCCCAAACACAGACACTTCCTCCTGTAGCAAATCTTCTTTGACCACCCTCACCTGACTCTAAACCTCAGCGACACTATTGCCATCGGGCCCTTCTAATTTTTTCCATCTATTTAATGAATAAATGAGTGAGAGATGCAGAGAAAGAAAGAGGGGGGCAGGGAGAAAACATGCACAAAGTGTGTGTGAGGGTATCTAAATTCTAATGACATGGATTAGGCTTCCTGGATCCAGCTATACTTGAAGCCAATAGACCCCTAGACTTTTTAGTTATGTGAGCTAATAATGCCTTTTGGGATTTAAGCTACTCAACAGGTGATAGGAGAGAAAAGAATGAATCATTCTTTGCTTGTCTCAGTAAAGGAAAATAGATAAATGTGTATAACACTTGTTAAATAAAATGACCAAAGCCCACTCACCCTGCCTATGTGAGGCTGAGCCAGGACCCCGCCTGTCTGGCCCTGTGTGTTCTCATCACCACCATTACTATTATTTCAATCTAATTCTGTGGTTTAATTGCCCCAGGCCTCTGTGCCACAGGGAGCTGTAAGTAAATAGCTGAGGACTGTGGTTCCTCTAGGGTGATCATATCAGATGTACAGATATTAAAACAGAAATTGTGTCATGTCACCATGTTTGTGTTTCCTGTACCTGCAGCTGATTGACAGGAAAAGCACTGCTGAAGCCAATTCTAAAGTGTCTCACTGGTTTGAGTTTTCATGCCAGAGGCTATGGAGAAAAAAGGAAGTGAGTCAATGGAACCAGATGCCTTATTGTAGCCCTGTAGCTTTTTATTGCAGATTAGAACTGGGAATCCGGCAGGGGTCTCTTTACAAGTGTAAAACAGTGAGGGGCTCTTTGTATCTCTTACCATTTCTAAAAAGCTTTTTTAAAAAATGTCTTGCTTTCCTCCTTTGTGCTTTAATATTAGACCCCACATTCTCTGGGATCTTAGGGGCCTGAATTCCCATTGTAAGCTGACTTTTGTTCCCTGATGCCAAATTGTTCTTTTGGAGACAGAAACAGGAATGAAAGCTGGTCCCTGGCCCCAGAACATTCCCTGCCTGCTGTGAGGAGGCTTGGGTACTGCACACAGACCTAGGTTGACTCTCCCTGGAGTCAGGAGCAGGATCAGCACAGCATCTCCCAAGGACCTGAGGCCACAGTCCATCAGCTCTCTCAGCGACACACTCTGTGTTCCAGGTTTCACACTCATTCTCTCATTTGATTTTCCCAACTACCCTCTTAGGATGTCCTTCAGCCCATTTAACAGATAAGGAAAACCAAGCTCATGGACCATAAGTGATTTCTCCAACACAACATGGTAACCAAGTGGCAGAGACTGAATGTGAGCCCGGCTCTATGGGACTCCAAAACTTGAAATCATCAAAGATCCCGGAGGAGAAAAAAGAAGCAGGCATTTAGGAATAGGGGTCAGCAAACCATGGGGCACAGGGTGAATCTGGATATCCACCTTTTTTGTAAAAGATTTTTAGAACATGGCCACACCTGTCATTCACATACTGTCTATGGCACAGTCCCTCTATATCAGAGGTGAGTTGTAACAAAGAACTCACAGCCAGCAAAGCCAAAACTACATACTATGTGCCCTTAAAGGAAAATGTTTTCCCACCCTTAGTTTAGAACTTTGAACTTGGAAATCAGTTTGACTTAAGAGTCATTTCCCATTGTCTGCTGTGTTTTCTGTTTTTCTCATTTGATATCTGGGCATTCAAGGGGCAGTGGCCTCCGTGAAGCAGCAATGAGGATGGAGTCAAGTACTGCATTTCAAACACCTAGCATAGTGGTTGGTGTTTACTAAGTGCTCAAGGAAAAATAGCCAGTTACTTGCCCCACAACACTATAGAACACCCCAACACAGTGGGAGAATGTGCTAATTCGCATGAGATGAAGTCTTGGTTGTGGGGTGGACAGCTCTCAAGCCAGCTTTTCTGGAAGGCTTGCAAGCTCTCAAAACAGATTTTCTGGAAGACTTGAGGTTCTGGTAACCAGCCCCATCAGGGCAGCTCAACCCCTTCCCTGCCAAACCTTTCGGAGTGTCTGGTCTCTGGAGTTGGGCTCTGAGGAAGAATGTCTAAGAATCAAGGTCAATCTAGTTGTTTTCCATAGAGGACATTGTTTTGTGTTTTGTTTTTTTCTTCTTTCAGCCCAACATGAAAGATGGCAGTGAAAGAAAAATGAAATGGTGAGTCTATTATCTCATTGATCCACATGTGCAACCCCTCCTAATACGAATGAAAGCAGAGCAAATAATTTTCTTCATTGCAAAGGTCAAAAGTAACCTTGTTTATCCTCTGTATTTTAAAGTTATCAGTGATGGTTAAACTTAGGTCTGAGCTGAGTGGCACATGCTGAATACATTTTTGTGCCAGCTTCCATTTCTTTTTAAAACATGAAGACTATCTCAAAAGAAACCACAGGGTTCCAGTTGGCCTCATTGGAGCCCACACAGGGGCTCTTTGTGATTATGCTAATGAGCAATCACAGTGATACTTCTCTTAACACAGCCCAGGGTTTTATCCCACTGAAAATTATCTCACATTAATACTGTGTGTGCACAATGCAACATCGGAGACAGCCCAAAGTCACAGGGAATAAACTCACTATGTGAATGTGTTCTCTTCCCCAACACCATCACCCGTTAGTTTTCTACACCAAGTTGTTCTAGCCAAGAGGAGAAATTGTGAGCTCAGTGATATATTGAATGCTTAACTCAACTTCATTAACTAGAGCTAAATGTTAACATGCACGGTACCAGCTTCTAGCACAAATCAGCAGCCATAATAAAGCATATAATTAGCCACATACCCAAATGTTCTCCACGAATAAGTCCCCAAGAGCCCCCAGCTGCTCTTTGATTTTCCTGAGATGGGTCTGTGGTAGCAGCCTGGTTCCCACTAACCTCTTGTCCATGAGCCAAATGAGCATCTGAATTGACAAGATCTGGACAAACTCATCCAAAGTCAATAATGGAAGGGCAGGGAGCATTCTCTACTTTCCCAGCATAGGAAGGCCCACAGGGAGTTAACCTCGAAGTCAGGGTAGAGGTGGAAATAAAATGCAAAGTTCTGCTGGTCACCTGCCACTCAAGCTCTGGTCAGTGAACACCAAGAGCCTTTGGTAAAATCAGTATGAGCACTGATGTCTCCAGAAATGTCTGTCCTCATCATAATCCTTGCATGTGGGTGGCCGGCCACTTACAAAGGATTTGTAGATCTGCTATCCCCTCCAAGCCTGAGAGGGAGTAAAGGGTTTGCCGTGAAGGGAAGCAGAATGTGCCATCTCAAAATGTGCCACTTTGGCACGTGGGGCTGAAAGCAATCCAGACTCAGCAGAGCCAGGCAAAGCTTTTTACCTCCCTCTTACCTACCCAAGAAAATTTAGGTAAGGGGCGTATGGTGAGAAGAGAGCTATTTCCAGAGAGAACTTTTCTCCCTGAGAGACTTACATGCATGGCAGGGTTACCTTGGTTTACCTCACATCACCTCCTCTCACCTTTCTGTGAATTACCTTCTTCCCTTTAAAGCCCCAGACCCCTAACCCTTTCCATAGATCAGGATAGTATATAGCTCAGGATAGTATATAAGCCTCACTGTCTGACTGCCTTTAAGTCTTATATCTTTGGGGGGCTACCTTAGGTATGTATACAACTAAATTTTTTTCTCATGTTAATCTGTCTTTTCATTATGAGGAAAGGCGGGGAGCTCTCAGCCAAGAACCCAGAAGAGTAGAGGGGAAATTAATTTTTCTCCCCTAGAGCCTAAATACCCATAAGAAGCAAAGACTGAATTTGAACCTAAAACTCTAAATGTGATTCACTTCAGGTCAAACCTTCATTGAGCATCTATTTTGTACCATCCACTAAGTTAACATTCAGGGATCCTTTCCACAGCAAGTCCATCACCTTGCTTAGTGCATCTCTAGACTCATAATCTCACGGTATGCCCCTCTATCTTTCTACCTATTTCTCTATTCTTGCTCCTCTGCCATTGCTCTAGACCAAACCACCATCAACACTGGTCTGACTTTGAGGACAATCGCCCAGCCCCTCCTCCTGGCTTCCATGCTCTAATTTATCCTCCACATGAATCACATTTCACTAAAAGGTGTCAGCCAGAGCCCATTATTTTCCACTTAAAATATTTTAATGGTTCCCACTGTACATAAAATAAAACCCAAATGCCTATCCCTGGCCTATAAGCTTCTCTAGGATCTTGCCTCTGCCCACCTCTCTGACACTTGCTCTCCTCTTTCCTTGCCAGGTTCCCCTTTTACTAGACAGCTTTTCCTTCTTATAATATCAATTTCACCAAGTTCTCTCCTGGCCCAGTGCCTTTTCATTTTCTATTTTCCTCTGTCTAGAATGTTCTTTTCCTGATTCCAGTATTAGGTGGCTTTCTCTCATGGTTTAAGTCTCAGCTTCAATACTACCTCCTCCAAGAGAACTTCTGTGCCCACAGCTGATGAGGCTCCTCTACAGTGCTGGCAGCATCAGCCTCTTATTTATTTAATTCCTTCTTCTTATCACATCCAGGGAGTACTATATGTGTTTACTCTGTCTCCATCACTAGAAAGCAAGGAAGCTTCATGAGGGCAAGGAATGAACTCTTATTAATTCTATATGCCCAGCACTTGGCAAAGAGGCACATAGTAAATTCTGAGTAAGAATATCCTGACTGAGGTACCTGGGTGGCTCAGTTGGTTAAGCGTCCAACTCTTGGTTTCAGCTCAGGTCATGATCTTGTAGTTTGTGAGTTTGAGCCCAGTATCAGGTTCTGCGCTGACAGTGTGGAGCCTGCTTGGGATTCTCTCTGTCCCTGTCTCTCTGCCCCTCCCCCTGCTCTCTCTCAAAAATACATATACATTTTAAAAGCACTATTCTTAAAATACACACACACACGTGTGCACGTACACACACACACACACACACACACACACACACACACACACACACTGATTGGATAAATGAATAAAGAACTAACAGCAGTACCGCCTTCTCATTCACCCTCCCACAGCTGCCTTTGTACATTAAGTGGGACACAAACTTGGAGCACAGGACTTCTTAAAGGACAGAGCAACTGCACGACTGAACTACAAAAAAAAATGTCCTTAGAATAGTAAGTATTCCTATGTTTTCCCCAGGACTGAAAAGCTCTACCAATGCATCCAAACTAAGTGATATATTCCTAAGGTAGACAAGCTCCTGCATAATGGGACACATCCTATCACCATTCTTTCTTTGCTAAGAAAACATCAAGAATCCCTAATGCAATGGGCAGACTAAGGCTAGAGGCTGACAGGGGGAGCATGTGAGGGTGTAAAAAGATGTGATCTTTATGGCAAAGGTAGTTCTAAAGTCTATGTGTGAGCTTATCCAAAGGACAGGCCATGTGTGAATATCTGGATCTATTTTAAGGAGTATCCCCCGAGGTCCCATTCATGGACTCTTTGCTGAATGAAATCCTTTCTAGGCTAAAGGATTCTACAGAAAAGGCTTTTTTTTTTTTTAACTTTTTCTGGTCTGGCTGCAGTCTTTTCTTCAGCTGAATGCACAGGCCTGGACAGCTTATCATTCCAGACTTTGGGCCCAGGGAGCTGAAAACCCTCTACCCTATGACACAAAGTCAAATCCAGAGCTTTGCTTCCTGGTCTTTTGCTGAAGCCACACTCATCAGTAGAATGCATTTTGTTCAATTGAGAGGCCAACCCAAGCACCATCCATCACCCTCTAATACAACTTAGGCCAGTTCAAAATCATTTTGAAAAAAAAAAAAAAACAAAACTTTGAAGTCCCAGATAGGACTCCCGGTCCTTTTTTTCTTATGGTCAACACTTCCTAAACTTTGACAAGCTCCCAATGGGAAGAGGCTTCATTCAAGACTCATCAGAGTGGCTCTGGCTTAGTCACAGTCTGCAGCAAAGGTGTGAGAAAACACGACCAGAAAAAGGAGAATTTGAGCAAATTTTGGCAAAATTCTCCAATAGTAACAGCGGTGACTCTGACAGGTGTTTGAAATCCAACAGAATACTTTGAGTCTAAGAGTTCCAGAAGAATGTCCGTATGATGTAGTTATTGAATCGTGTATATGTGTGTGATGTGCTGTGGTCTTTTTATAAGTATTTATTTTAAGCCTGCTTCCCTTCACATTGCAAATAAATACATAAAACCAGCTTGTGAGCATCAGGAGGGCTCCATGGATAATGAGGTATTGATTTCTTTGTATAGGGATGTTCCTTAGGACAAGGCCAAGAAACTAACCTCTGCTTACTTGGAGATTTGCATACAGCCTTCTGGACAGCCTAGATGGCAAGAAGGTAAGATTATTTATTCAAAACATTATTTAGCTACTGTGCAATAAGAAGCGTTTTAAAGCTCCCATGCCTCCCCTTGTAGTGAACTGATTTTCCATGGGAAGTTGGTCTCCTGTGTATGATAAGTAGGTCTGAGGAAACCACTGAATATATTCATTTAAAATAGTCTCTCTGCACTGATGGCTGAGAAATTTCCATGGGACTGTTGCACTTGAGTGCTCTGCATAATTGAACACTGTGTCTGCAAATAAGACTAATAACCATAGTTGTTCAAATGATTACCATATCATAGATCTTAATAGTATACCGGAAATGCTTCTGATGGTAATGCTTTTTTCATGATCAGCCAACCTCGCACTGACAGTATCCATACAGTTGGAATGGCCACTCACTTCTCTCTCGTCCATTGGCCTACTCACTCACCTCTGCTCTTGGCCAAATTTCTCCACCTATAAAATGTGGAAACTGGACTAGATGGTCCCTGAAGTTCTTGAAAGATCTAACATTCTTTCTGGGTTTGGAAGAATAAAAACATTGTTTTAGATACATGATATATATTGAAAGGTAGAGACCTGCAGTGGTCACACAGCTGGTATTGAAGGGTAGAGACCTGCAGTGGTCACACAGCTGGTAGGAGATGGAGCTGGTATTCTGATTGCCTGCAAAGCCTTCAGTCCTAACCATTGTGTTTCTTTGGGCAAAGTGGAGACCACAGCCATTCACTGTATGACCTGGCAGAACCATCCAGAAGGCTTAAAGAAAAATGAGCACTGCTTTCAGTTAGCTGGGCAAGTCATATCCTATTTTCAGTAGCATCGAATATAGAGCTCCAGAAACCAGAATCACAGGTTTGGCTCCTGTATTAGTTGATGTAATTCTCTGTACAGTTCAGCTGAACAGTCTTCTGACTACACATTTGCAAAATAAAGATGGGTTTGGTGGCATCCTAGGATTTGGGGAGATAGAACAATAACTTGGTAAAACTCCCTAGTAAAACCAAACACATATTCATGTGTGTACATGAGTACAGCTGACAGCATCAACTCAGTACAGGACATTCAGGGAGAGACTTATTTTTTTAGTGAACTTAGATCACACCATCTTCATGAAATGTGATGCCCAGTGGACACAAGTGAAATATTTCAAATGCTTGCCATGGTCCTGAAACAAGTCTCCAGTCACCGAAGTTTTTTACAGCACCTGACAAATCCACACCCTCTTCCTCATGGCCATAGACCCTGGAGGAGGCTGGACTGACTGTTCTGCAGGCAGAACATGCCAACTAGAAAGAAAGCCATGAGACTGCTCCTGGGGCATGGGCTGCACTCTGGGTCCTCCAAACCATGACCTCTGCAGGTTTGCTGCTGCTGCCTCTTCTGCTTGGCAAGGGCAAAACTGAGTTAGGAAGACCTTGAGCTCTGGAGTCTGTATCCAAATCATGGTTTCTCCACTTCTTTTGTTTGGGAGACACTTGTCTGAGCCTCACTTTTCTCCTTTGCAAAATGAGGTTAAATGTTAATATCAGCCTCAAAGGGCAGTTATGAAGATGAACTAAGATTAGAAATAGCATATGAGTGTAATTCCCTCCTTGGCAAATAATACGCACTGTGTGAGTTTCCTACAGCTGCTGTAACAAATTACCATAAGCCTGGTGGATTAAAACAGCACAAATTTATTATTATACAGTTCTGTGGGTCAGAAGTCTGAAATGAATCAGTTTCAGTGGGCTAAAATCAAGTCTTAGCGGCCAGCATTCCTCCTGGAGGTTCTAGGGATGTTTCCTTGTCTTTCCCAAGCTTCTAGGAACCACCAGTATTCCTGGCCTCGTGGCCCCTTCTTCCATCCTCAGAGCTCATCACCCCAACCTCTGCTTCTGTTCTCCCATCACCCTCTTCTGCCTTTGACTCTCCTGTTCCCTCTTATAATGCCCCCTTGTGATTACACCAGACCCACATGGATAATCCAGACTAAACTCCCCACTTCAAGATCCTCAAAATCATCATGATCTGTCAAGTTTCTCTTACCATGTAAGGTAACATATTTACACATTCTAGGTATTATGATATGGACATCTTTCAGGGGCCATTATTCAGTCTTCTGCATGCACAGAAGTATGGTTTTTACTGTTAGGCTATTTCTGCCGTGTTTTTTTTTTTCTTTCCATTTAGGTAAAATGCACATATACTAATAAATTTTAAATGTTAAGTTTATGGGTGTTTACATATATGCACCCTTATAACCCCTCTCAAGATGAGAAAATTTACAACCCCTTTCCCACCTTCCAAAGGCTACCCTGTGCCCCCTCCCAGTCAGTACTCACCTCTACTCTGAAGTAACTGTTTACATTCATTGTGGTAGATTACTTTTGCTTATTATTAAAGTACATATGAATGAAATCATACTCTATGAACTTTTTTGTTCAATGTACCATCTGTGAGATTCCATCGGGTTGTGGAGTACAATGGTTTGCTCTTTTGCATACTCATGTAATTGATGTTATTTTTAACCTGTTCTGTATGTCTATCCAGTCTTAGAGCATAAAAATGCATCTAGTTTGTCAAGCATCATGTTGAATATCACTTTTTTAAAACATACCCTGATAGCAATAAGACCTCGGTCAGAAATAATATGTCACTACCTCCTGTACCACTTGTATCTAATCTGCAAGACCCCATCCACACTTCAGCCCTTAGGAGTCATGCATTGATCTCATGAACGACTTCACCTGCTCCTGTGGGCAGGAATATTAGTCTTTATTTATCTTTGTAAATATCAACCCTAGCACCATGCTGAGCATGCAGCCACCAGAGCTTTATCTCCATGATAACCATTTTCCTCTTAGAAAAGATACATTGTTGTTGCTCATTAATGAAAACCCACATGTGCAAATCACACCCATTTCCTTTGTGTATTATAAATAGGAGGTGGCTTGGAAATTTTTCACATGTTCCCTTTCCAACACTGATCAGAAACAAATGCTGGGAGGCAAGGCTTGTTTGAGGTAAGCAGGATTTCAAAGTCTTGACTTCTATGTTTTGTTTCGAATTTTTTTTTAATGTTTATTTATTTTTGAAAGAGAGAGAGCAAGATTGGGGGAGGAGCAGAGAGAGAGGGAGACACAGAATTGGAAGCAGGCTCCAGGCTCTGAACTGTCAGCACAGAGTCCGACATGGGGCTCGAACTCAAAAACCGTGAGATCGTGACCTGAGCCGAAGCCAGACGCTCAACCGACTGAGCCACCCAGGTGCCCCAGTTTTGTTTTGTTCTTAACCTCAAAGTAGAGTAAGAAAGTATAATCAAGAGTCTAAGCCCATGTTTGAGGTTTGACTGCTGATAGCTTTCAAACCCCACTCCTCCTCATTTATGACTCCATATCTGGGCAAGTCCATGAGGAACCTCAAGACCTGGCAGGGAAGTTCATTCCACTCAAACCCGAGTGTTTAGAGGAAACCTGTATCTCAACCCTATCTTTTAAGCACCAATAAAATTCCCCAAACCACCTGATTCTCTTTCCTTTCTCTTGCTTCATTCTGAATAGAAACTGAATCCTTTGGCTGTTTATAAATGATTAATAAACTTTATTTCATATCTGCTGGTTCCTATATGTCATTTGTCCAAACACCCATAAATTTCTGGGAGAGCCTGCCCTGTGTCCAGCAGGGGATTCTTGGTGCCCAAGTAAGACAGATGACATAACAAGCTTCTTTCTCCAAAGTAACAATAAGAACCTCACCCAAGGTGGACATCAGTTATTTTTGCATGCTGCATATTCAGTACCGCTTTTCTGGAAATGTCATTTTTATTTTCCTTGGGAATCTTTTCTCTTCATTCTCCGTCCATGAGTTTGGGGTGGAGCTGAGCCTCCTCCCGTCTCTAGGGCTCCAGGGTAGCCTTGACCTTAGCCTGGCCTATCATTGTACTATGTCTCCATGTCAAACTGATTGGTTTGGAGATGGTCTCATGACCTGAACTGATCTAAGAATAATCAATCCTAGGACTTGGCTTGGATTTTGGAGAAGGAAGAGCTGTCTCTGCATTGGGTTGGCTTGCTGGAAGGCTAAGCCAAGGCCAGAGTCACAAGGGCCCAGAGTCCTGAGGGGTCTCTCCCTGGAGTGACAGCAAAGTAGGTGCAAACAAAGCATAGAAATGGGAGTAGAGAGACTCTTAATCCTCCCAAAATTGCATAGTCCCTGTTTCTAGCCAAACTCAGATTCAGACCCATTCAAGATTTTATAGTTATGTGAACTAACAAATTCCCATTTCAGTTTAAGCCACTGTTAGTTGGATTTCTGTCCTTTGTGCCTGGGAACACTTCTGAAGGTACAATCATCCAGTTTTCTATGATCTGCACTTTTTGTTTCTCTGGACACATGGAGGCCAAACATGCAATGGAAACCATACAACCTTGGTCTCCCCATAAACACTGAAACCTCCGTTTCTAAAGGTAAAAACAGCAGGTGTGTGAGAAATGGCATGACAAATCTTGACTTGAATTGTCACTCTACCAAGAGCAGAAAACCCCTAAATAAATAGTACTAGGTCAACAATTTGCTAGAAATATCAGCTGAATCAGAATGCTAAAATTCCAGCACATTGGAACATCACTTATCCTGTGCACCAGGAGTCTTATGTCAGCAGAATCTTGTGCTGTATTGAAGGAGGCAAAAGAAAAGTACAGAATGAGCATGATTCTCCAGTTTATACTCAGTGAAATTTAATTCTTTAGTAATTTCCATTCCACTGCTGGAATCAGTAAAGTAAGCTAAGCTGGTGCAAAAGTTCCATTCCATACAACAGCTAAAATTAACTGAACATTGTGGTAGGCAGGATAATGTCCCCCAGAAATGCCCACAGGCTAATCCCCAAACCTACAAATATGTTATATTATATTACAGGGGAGGATAAAATTTGAAAACGGACTTCCGGTTGCTATTTAGTTGACTTTAAGATAGGGAGACTATGCTTGGTTATCCAGATGGACCAAATGTGATCACCAAGATCCTGATAAGTGGAGAGGGAGGCAGGAGAGGAGATCAGAGTATCACAGTGTGGGATGAAATCCACCCATTGTTGCTGGCTTGGAAGATGGTATAAGAGGGCCACAAGCCAAGGAATACAGGTGGCTTCTAGAAGTTGGAAATGACAAGAAGATAGATTCTCCCATAGCGGTTCCATATTGGTTTTCTTAGGCTGCCATAATAAAATTCCACAGACTGGGTGGCATAAAAAATAGTAATTTATTTGATCACGGTTCTGGAGACTGGAAATCCAAGATCAAGTTGTCAGCAAGTTTGGTTTCTCCTGTGGCCTGTCTCATTGGCTTGCAGATGGTGCCTTCTTCCTGTGTCCTCACATGGCCTTCCTCTGTGTACATGCATCCCTGGCATCTCTCTGTATGTCCAAATTTCCTCTTTTTAGAAGTATACCAACCTCACTAGATTAGAACCTACTCTAGCAGCCTCATTTGAACATAATCTCATCTTTGAACACCATATCTCCAAATACAATTACATTCTGAGGTCCTAGAGGTTAGGTCTTCAACATATGAATTTTGGGGAACACAACTTAGCCCATGATAGGTTTCAAAAGGGAGCACAGCCCTTCTGATACCTTGATTCTAGCCCATTGATACCCATATCAGACCTCTAGTCTAGAAAACTGTGAGATAATGAATGTGCTTTGTTTGAAGCCTCTAAGATTGTGGTCATTTGTGAAGGCAGCCACAAAAAACCAGTACATGCATTTACTATGTGCCCAGCACTGAGCTAAGTGCTTTGCCTTTTTAAATTTAAGTTTCATCTTCTTGTCAGCCTTATGAGAAGATGGCATTGTGATCTCCATGAATGAGGAAACAGAGGCACAGAGATGCTACGTATCTACTCACTGCCATATTGCTTAGAGTAGTGAGGCCCGAGCTTGAACTCAGATGCAACTGATTCCAAAACCTTACTGCTCCACCACCATTCCATCCACTGGAAAACACTAATGACTCTGAAACTTGCCTTTTTGAGCAGGGTGGATAAAGAGTAGTAACAGAGAGCTATAGGATGAGCAGGGACACCTGGTCCCAGCCTCCTTCTTTGAAAACAGAGAAAAAAGGTAAAGGTTGGGGGCATCTGGGTGGCTCAGCCGGTTAAGGGTCCAACTCTTGACTTTGGCTCAGGTCATGATCTCACATTTTGTGAGTTCAAGCCTTGCATCAGGCTCTCTGCTGCTAATGTGGAGCCTGCTTGGGATTCTCTCTCTGTCTCTGTCTCTCTCTCTCTCTGCCCCTGCCCCACCTGCACATGCACACTCTCTCTCTCTCTCAAAATAAATAAACAAACTAAAAATAAAAGAAAGAAAATGAAGAAATGAAGAAAATGAAGTCCAGAGAGATGAAGTGGCCTCTCAAGACCCAGTGCAAGCTCTCTAGGGCCAAAGTGGAGTCAGGCCACCTGGCTATCAGCTCAGCACACCAGCCACTCTTTCTTCTCTAATATGAACTGTCACCTCATGTTTCCATGGCATCTCACTGAATTACATTATGGAGGAAGAAGGTGAGATCCACAGTCACAAAATAGCAAAGCCTGGTCTCAACCCTCCAGCCTCATCATACCTCTTATAGAAATATCTCATTATGGAACACAAATTGCATGTTTAAAACTATATTATATTCTTTGGTAAGCAACTTTAGAAACAGGAAGAGTTTTGGAATTTTTATCTGAATCTAAAACTTGAGTCCAGAGTCTAGACAAATAGACTATGAAGTACCTTCATTTCTATTATTTTATCTAGAAACGTCAACAGTAGCAGAGAGACTTCTGAGCAAAAGACCGCGAATCTGCCACATCAGGCTAAGACTTTCTAGGGTGCGTCACAAAAGTTCATGCATTTCGTGGCTTCTCTGAAACATCCCAGGAGATAGCTTTTATTTCCCTCCTAAAAACATCTTTCATTTTCATTTGTGGGAAGGGCTGGCCACTTGGCTGGTGAAGCTGGGAACAGGTAACTTGCTTGCACAACTGAGTGCTGAAAGACCATAAATACTCTTAGCTAGTAACAGAGTTTGATTAATAGGATTCCCAACAATTATTGTAATCCTATCATGGTCAAGAGAAGAATTGCTGTCACTTGCACAACCATGCCTAGAGGAAATAGCCAAAAGTTGGTGAGCCTCAGAGTCCCATGTAATTCATCACTGAGTTTCAGCACCACTGCCCCTCTTTATGACCTGCAAGGAACCTCTGGAGGGGAATTTGCAGGGGATGATAGTGAGATGGCAGTAGATATTTCTGTGTCATATGTTAGTTGCTCAAATATTGAGAGTGAATACCCTTGAAAGTTCAGCTGTCTTACCCATACAGAGTAAAGTGCTCATGAGACTTGTTTTTGCCAGAATTTAAGGGATGTTATTTTGTGACTTTAAACATCAGTGTGAGACATAGTAAAAACTGTCATGTTTGATTTATTTGGTGTTAACATCCTGGAGCTTCCATTGCCCACTTAAAGTGACTAAACTAGCAAATCAGAATATCCATAATGTTGCTTAAAATAAAATTTCATTACTACTAAATGAGACCACACTCTCTTTCAGCAAGTTGATGGAATTTTGCATTTGCTTAAAATCTTAACTGGGATTTTAGTTGTAATGGATTGAAGAACACAGAAGACACCAAACTAAGGTGATTATTTGTAATAAAATAGTAGTCAAATACAGAGGGCAAACTAATTTTAAATGGAAAAAGATAATGGGCTTTGCTGTGTTTGGAGCATTGATGTGCTAATGTGTTTTTTTTTTAAGGGCTTTTGTTTTTTCCCCTTCCTCTCTAAAATATTCTTCATTGTGTTATAATATTTCCCTACTGGGGCAAAAGGGGAGGGGAAGGGAGACCAGGAAAGGAAGAGAGCCAAAGGTAATTAAACATTCCATTTAAAATGTTGCAGTAACAAGCATCTTACTGTAAGGAGTTCTGTTATCACATTCACATCCCACAGGCTTAATTCTACTGTCAATACCCTTTTATCACTCACAGGAAGCTACAGAAGACAGCTCGCTCTAATTTATTGTGTGGTTTAACAATGTCGAGGGATTCTTTACCTGGTCCACATCTCTTTGGTTAAACAGATGTACACACACATGCGCACACACACACTCCTAAAAGTTTTCTACATCGGTCCCAAAGCACTCATTTTTGAAAGTTCCCTTTTGGTTTAATTACACTTTTCATTAGACCAGAGACTATAAACGCACATATATGACATTGCCTGTCATAGTTGTGGTTGGTCAAATAATAGAATAATCAATCATCTCCATTCTTAGAAAATGATATGGTCAAAGGTATTATAGAGACAATTGGATTCATTCTCAGGAAGTGGCTGAACAATTGCAGTGATTGTCCATTGTTAACTGTTTCTGATAAGTACATAATGACCCTAAATGTTTCCTTAACAACAGGGAAATTAAAATCATTTCTCTTAGTTGAGTCTTCTCTACTAGACAGAATGGGACCTGCAGAAGACTAGCTTGAGGTTCTAATTGCTTTCTTAAGATTGATCAAGATACATTAGGTCCAAACCTGGAAAGTACTCATTTCTTAATTAAAGAAATCCACTAATGTATACGTTATACATTTGCCACTGTGCTATCGGTGTTAACATTACAGTTGATTTTAAAGGTTAGGACACGTTTGTTTAGCTTCAAAGATGTAAAAATGGACAATTTATTATTCAAATTTTCATTCTGCCTCTATAGCTGGGATTGATGAGGGAAACAAAGGCATGAGGACATGGTCAAATTAAATTTCCTTATAACCTGCAGCCCATTGACAAATACTTGAGGCAGGCAGAGTAAAATGTTTCTCCAGGAACTCCCTACTGTCTTAATGTTGATTTGCTAGAAAAACCACCTTAGCTTGACTACAGCTAGGCCTCCAGTATCTGGTGAGTCTTCTTTAGCATATGACAGTCCCTTTTGGAAACTTCCCCTTGCCTTTACCTTTAATTCCCAAGTGTACAGTGGTCAGTCCTCACAATCCAGGGGAGGCTCTTTCTGCCCACAGTCCTGTCCTCTGGCTTTAATAAAATCACCTTTTTGCACCAAAGATGCATCAAGAATTCTTTCTTGGCTCTCTGGCTCTGGACCCCACCGTAGCAGTGAGTCTCACACACACAGAATCAGAACACCAAGGCTTTTCTTTCCTGGAAGCAATTTTCTTTGCGTCATCATGGGCTCAGCCAGCTAAGATCCAAAAGGCTGAGCTCCGAGCGCAGCAGGGGGTTGCCTTTTGTATAATTTTTGCTCCCTTGTCTCCCATATATGATAACATACAGTCCGAATGGGTGGTCTAGGTTACAGAGTCGTGAGGAACGCCGTGCAGGCACACATAGCCAGGTTGCCTTATCTTGAGGTTTTCACCACATTCCTTAGGGAAGGCCTCTACCCTAGAACCAACTTCCCCCTAACTTCCTGCAAACTTAGCAACTCCTAGAGAATGAAAGAGGTTCCCTCAGGTATCCTTCTCTGGGGAAGAAACTCAGGTTTTCCTCACAGGTCCACAGACAGAAAAGCCAAGGCGTTAGGTATCTCAATATTTTATATCACCTCTTTTTTTTTTTCCTGTTTCTTGAAAAAGAAATCAAGACCGCTGCCTCTATTTTTAACAAATCCTAAAAATATTCCTTAGGGACTTAACTCCCAACTTTTCTCCTCAATTTTTAGGGCTTTAGAAAGGAGGTTGGACTTTATTCATCTGTCTTTCCTGATTTTATGTCTGTCAAGTAGCAGGTTCTGTCTATTCAGTGAATAAACAAATACATGAATGGATGTTATGTGATCTCCTAGATTCTTTACCCCAAATTAATTTCTTCTTTTGTTCCTCCCCTCTTCTGCTTTCCAGTATTTTCTTGAATCCATAACAATTTCTTGAAATTTAATCTTTAGGTATATGACACTTACCTAGATTGCTGCTTCATCCCTCCACTGTTTTCCATGGTCAGTCGTTTAATGAAACACAACCTTGCCTCCTGTTGTTCTTGAATATTGATTAAGTTCTCTTTCGCAGACACATCACATTCACAGCTGGCAAAGAATTTTCAAGAGGACTCATTCCCTCCTCCTTCCTGCAAGGTAGCACAGGAGATGGCCATTCCCATTTCACATCCCAGAAAACAGGTTCAGAAGAGAGGCAGGCCTTTGGGCTGTAAATACAGGATTCCTTCCCCTCACCCAACCCTGCCCTATAGATCCTGTTTTATTAAAAAGTTTTTACTCCATAGCTGAAGAGGTTGAGGTTAGATAGAAAGAAATTGACAGCAGGGGCACCTGGGTGGCTCAGTCGGTTAAGCATCTGACTCTTGATTTCAGCTCAGGTCATGATCTCACAGTTCATGAGATGGAGTCCCAAGTCAGGCTCTACACAAACATCATGGAGCCTTCTTGGGATTCTCTCTCTCTCTCTCTCTCTCTGCCCCTCCCCTCTCAAGGAAGGAAGGAGGAAAAAAAATGGGAGGGAAGGAAGGAAGGAAGAAATTGACAACAGATTTCAGTCGTGCAGAGCTTGAGGGAGTAATACAGAATGTGTGGAAATTTTGATCCCCCTTTTGAACACTGTTCTGGACAGAAGATTCAGAATGGGAAGCTCAGGCCCCATGGAACATCCTTACCTTCTTCTCTAGGGGATGACAGCAGTGAAAAGCATTCTGCCTTTTGTCCCAGTTAACCTGGTCTGGAGAATATGTACAGAATGGCACTGGAGAATCTCAGAGTAAGGGCTGGTTGCTGTCCCTTCAGTAGTCACCCTTGCCTTTTCTGACCAGCCTCTTCACTGCCTCTCTGGGAACGGTACTTAGATTTCTTGTGTGGAATTTCTCCACTGTCCACTGGGCCAGGGAACCCATGAGTCAATCCACCTATCTCCAGGGAACTTAGATCATGACCAGCATGGTGCAGATATACCCCAATGGCTTCCCTTCTGCTACTCAATCTCCTGCCTGTTCCAGTCTGTCCTTTATGAGGTCTGCCTGTCCTTTTTCCTCAATTCTGTGAGCCATGCTTCTCTACTTTCAGTCAATGCTAATCTTTTGCATAGTTCAGCCAGACTTGGGCGCCTTTGCTTATAACCCAGTTCAAACACCTAACTAATAGAGATACACGGGAAGAGATTTCCTATGAGTTTGATGGGTCTGATACCTGTCACCTGGAAGATGGACTTGTCTGAGTTCTGTATGCATTCTATGTCAGCTCTTGCTTCTACTATGACCTGGACTGCAGGGAAAAAGTCCTTGTCACTTCCTATTATGGTAGTCTGAGAACAAGGTACTGCTGTCAGAGACTGAACCAGAAAATGGACAAGGGCAAAAAGCCTTTCATATTGTCAGTTCGGTCTGAGAAGACAGTGCATCCTGATAGGCCAGGAAGAAACACATGGGCCTTGCATCTGGTTTGTGTGTGTGGTCCAGCAGAACTAAAAGATGATGGCAGGAGGTAACACCATTTCGTGTCAAGCATGCAGGCACTGAAGTATGAAAGGAATTCCTGAAGTCATGGGATGAAGGGAAAGGCATTTTCAATTCTGGAAAACAGGTGACAAGTAATGAGAGACATGGGGTAGACTCAGTCCTTGAGTGAAGGAGGTGTTTGCCATTTGAGATTCATGGGGCCCACTCTGCTCAACTCTCTCCCAAACTCTGTGAAACATCTTTCAAGGCTGAGAAAGGCCACAACTTAGGGAAAGAAAGGGGATCTTGAACTTGAGCCATATCCTAGACAGAATGGACACCAGAGTATTGGCTTTCCTGGCCCTCAGGGATTTAGGTAATGAGAGAGGAATCAGATCCTTAATTAGGTTGCTTTATTTTCTTTCAACTCACTCTCCCCTCCCAGAAAATCACACTGGATGAACAAGAATAGCAACAACTCCATTAGACACTTACTATATTCTAGAAACCATACCAAATGCTTTATATTCATGGTTTCATTTAATATTTTCACACCAACCCATGGAGTTAGTATGGGGTTTCAGCTGGGCCTCAGATTGGCACAGAAAAATGCCCTACTTCAACACACATGGAGTCAGACCACGGCCCTTTCTTTTTTTAATGGGAGGGGGGGTGGTGCAGAGGGAGAGAGAAAGGCAGACAGAGACAGAGATAGAAAGAATCCCAAGCAGGCTCTACTCTAGCATGCAGCCAGACACCAGACTCCCATCTCACAACCCTGAAATCATGACCTGAGCTGAAATTAACAGTTGGACCCTTAACTCACTGAATGACCCAGGTGCCCCCAGGCCATAGTCCATTTAACTTTTGTGCTTATGTCACCATTTCAAGAAGCATATAACCATCTCTGTGCTTCAGTTTGCAGGAATGTGTGTGAACATTGAACTCTGCTGGTTCTTGAACCAAACTCAGTCTCAGAGAAGTCTCTCCCTCATCCTGAATGGTATCTCTCCCTCCAGCTTTGTTGAAAGTGCCAAGAAGCTCGTTTACCCATCACAGTTGCATGCTATTATTCACATCTCCACATGATAGAGCTAGGAAGTAGCAGAGATAGGATGTAGAATATCTTCCAAGATAGTTCCCGGAGCTCTCTGGAGAATGACCCCATCAGAGGGGTGCCCAAGTGTTCTGAGCTTGAAAGTGTGTCTGCACTTGCTGCTGTGACAGGGACTGGCCTCAATGGTCCTCTAAAGTGCAGCTACCTAGAGGACTGAGGTCCCTTCTTGGCATGTGCCTACACCTATGATTGACGATGCAAGTTCTTCAAGGCAAGAGAAAAAGACGGTTACAGAGAGACATGTCATTAAGATGCCTGGGAGCCACAAACCTTGGTTTTCAAATAGATTCTTGAAGACTCTCCCACACTCCCCACCCCCCGAATTCCTAGCCCTATAGGGGCTATTACAAAAGTAATAGAACCGTTCTTCAAATGCTGAAGCCCTGTTGATTCCTAAGGGCAATGTTCATACCCTACCTTCCCTTCCCAGTTCTGCTCCCCAGGCCAGGGGCCCACCTCCTGCAACTGTCCCTCCTCCATCAGGGTTTCCAAAGCCAGCCCTATCCAGGTCACTCTCCCATCCTAGGTGCAGATCTAGGGTGCAGCTCAGATGCTTCAAAAATATCTGTGCTATAACCTGCCCCCAGGTTGTTCCAGCAGCTAACATTCCTATGAAACAGCTTGCCAGGTGATTTTATGGATGTGACCTAATTTGATGTTCAGTATGTTTTCTCTAAAATAGCCCTTACGCCATCACCTTTATTTTCTGGAAGAAAAGAAACAATAGAAACAATCTGGTTGGGTGTTTTCTTTTCATTGTGGGGCCCCACACTACTGGGAGGTTATGCTTTAAAGTCAGAAAAAATATTTGTAATGGGCAAAATACTATGAAAAATCCCTTAAATACCCAGGAGGTAGAAACTGTTTATTTTAGATCATTAACAATCTATAGCAAACCTTGTACAAACTACAGTCTGAGGACCATCAAGATAGAGCAAATACAGGAAAAAAAAATCAAACTCTATATGCAAATGTGGGCATTTTCAAATAATCCACCTTTCAGATAACTCAATTCTCCAGAGGCAGAGGAGGAATGAACAAAAATGCTGACATTCCATTGTTGCCATTTGCTGTATTCTATTTTAATATTAATCCTCAATTATTAGATTGCATGTTATAGATTTGTTTGTTACAAGGAGTAATTTAAGTATTGGGTTTGTTTCCAATAATGGGTATTTAGGGTACATGCTGTTCTAAGACTGTTTAAAAATGAAATGTCTGTAACTGAGAGATCAGGCTCAAAGAGGAATGGGTCTCCAAAAGACCATATAGTGGTCATGGAAAGCCCTTATCCTCCAACCTCCAGGCAGTCTGTCCTGCTAAAGCATGTCTATTCCATAACTGTGAATCACTAAGTTGACATGTTTCAAACTTTAATTGAATTGGTTGCTATACAATTGACTGGGAGCATGACTGATCATATTAATTCCACAGGGATTTTTAATCCCTGAATACGTTCCCAAAGACTATTTTAATGCCACTTTTTTCTTGTGTTAGGAAGTCAGTGAAACATTCCCATATCTTCCTTGTGTTGAGACTTGTTTGTCTTATGCGACATACAAGCAAACATCCATTTAGGATGTGGGAGGAGAGTCTTAAATCAGATGTTAAGGTTCATTTGAACAGTCACAATTGTGATGACTGGACCCTTGCAATGTGCCAGGCACCTTGCCAAATGCTTTATGTGCATTCTCATGTTTATTCCTTAATAATGAAACCAGAATTCTTTCCATCTCCTTTTAGAGTTGTAGAAACAGAGGCTTAGAAAGGTCAACTAACTTGCTCAAGGTCACATGCTATAAAACATCAGAGCCTGGATTCAAATCCAGGTCTGTCTTGTTCCAACTCTGAACTGCTGAAAATGCTGAGTACATGAGATATTTGCTGTCTAGTTGGCAGTCTTGGTGTAAAGACATAGCCACAAGTATCAGCAGGAGAGTCCTTGGGGCCACAGTGAATGCCCTTGTCATCATAGTTTACTCGGTGCACACTGTGTGTGTGTGGGGGGGGGGGGGTACAAAACAGGGTCGAGTGTTGTTGCCTTCACAAGTGCACACAATGACACAGTGATCATTGCCTGTGAGCTTGGCCATGGCCCCATCCCCACATCCCCATTTTTGGGGTCCTATCTCCTTTATCTCAGGCCTATGTTGCTAGGCCACAGTCCATTTACAATTGCTTATCTAATCTATAATAATCCAACATGTCAGATGGAATCCAGAGAAGTGACAGCATACCGCCACACACTGAAGTGAGAATATTTCTCGCCAACTCAAATTGTTTATGGTCTAACAGTTAACCAGTCACTCAGCTTGAGGATTTTGGTGCCATAGGGCTGTTTTATTACCCTCAGCATAAAGACGCCTTGTACATAAACAACATTTACTATGACAGTCTGCTAGCTGGCTTGTTAAAACCATGTCGTGTCAGGATAGGATTGTTATAACTGAAGCTGAAAGCACCTTGCTGTTTGCCTCTGTGTGAGCACACCTGGCTCACAGGAAGTACTCACATATTTTGGTTAACACATTTACGAAGCTATTATTTATAAAGTGCCTACTACATGCCAGGTTCTTTGCCAAGCACTAGGAACATAAAGGAGAAAAAAAGAGTACCTATCATTCTAATGCTTACATTCTAATTGAAGGAGCCAATAAATAAATAGATAGATGCCAGTACTTTGAAGAAAAATAAGGCAGAGTGAAGCAGCACAGAGAATAATGGATGGTAGTGTTATGGTCTAGGAGAGCTTCTCTCACTGGGTGATATGTGAGCAGATAAGTGAATGAAGTGAGCGACTAGTGAGAAGAGTATTCCAGGAAGAACCAACAATAAGAGCAAAGGCCCTGAGGCAGGAGCATGCTCAATATGTTTAGGGACAAGCAAGGAGACCAGTGTGGCTGAAGAGGACAAATCAGAAGGGAAAAAGGGTAAGAGGTAAAGTGAAAGAGTTAGCAGGAAGATTGGGTGGTTTGAGACCTGATTGTATAGGACCTTGTAGCCATAGTAAGGTCTTTGGATCCTCAATGGAAGAGAAGAGAAGAGAAGAGAAGAGAAGAGAAGAGAAGAGAAGAGAAGAGAAGAGAAGAGAAGAGAAGAGAAGAGAAGGGAGGGGAGGGAAGAGAGGAGAAGAGAAGAGAGGAGAAGAGAGGAGAAGAGAGGAGAAAAAAAGGGAAGGGGTAGGGAGAAGAGGGGAGGGGGGACAGAGGAAACAGGGGAGAGAAGGGAGGGAGGAGACAAGGGAGGGAGGAGAGAAGGGAAGAGAAGTAAATGAATCAATGAATGAAAGAATTATTGAATAAGAGTGCCATGTGTTAGGACAGATAGGAGCCATTTTCTATTTCTGTCTCCAGAACTCATTAGAGCAGCCACCATTTACTGAAAGTCTACAATGTACCAAGCTCTCTGGTAGGTATTTGTCAGACATGATATGACTTAATTTTCCTGACTATCCCAGTGAGGGACACATTAGCCTCTTCTACAGATGAGGGAATGGAAGTGCAGAGTGGTTAAGCAACTTGCCCAAGATTATAGAGTGGTAAGTGGTAAGCCAGGGCACAAAACTGAATCTCTCTAAATGCAAGGCCTGTGCTCTAAAATCACTTCAGTTACTGGGATTCTTAGGCAGGATAATCTGACTCAACATAAGAAAACATTTTCAAGATAATATGGCTACTTGAATATGGACTAGGCCATCTGCAGAAGGGAGGAGCTCCCCAGGTTGGAATGAAACCTGGTAGATATTGGATATGGAAGGAGGAGGTTATACTGGATATGGAAGCATCAGATCGGGTATAGGGTGGGTGATTGCTGAGCCCTTAGTGATATCTGAAAGTCTCTCAGAACCTTGAATGTCTCCTGGCCTTTTCTTCTGGTATGCTGTTTGTCTATACTTGTTTTAGCATTGCTTATGGTATCTTTTGTAATACAAATGTTTTTAATTCATACGTACAAACTGGTTCCTTTTTTGCTTGATGGCTTTGAGGTCTCTACCTTTTTTTTTTTAATTTTTCATGTTTTTATTTTATTTTTGAGAGAGAGACAGAATACAAGCAGGGAGGGACAGAAAGAGAGGGAGACACAGGATTTGAAGCAGATTCCAGGCTCCTACCTGTCAGCACAGAGCTAGACATGGGGCTTGAACTCCCAGACTGTGAGATCATGACCTGAGCTGAAATTGGACACTTAACTAAGTCACCCAGGTGCCCCGTGGTCTCTACCTTACTCTTAAAAAGCACACTCCCATCTCAAAAATTGTACAAATATTACCCTAATTTTTTTCTAACACTCTTAAACATTTTAAAATTGAAATTCAACTCTTATAAAAATTAACCATTGTGCATTAGTAGATGCACAATTTGGTGGCATTTAGAAGATTCACAATATTGCACAACCACTGCTTCTATCTAGTTCCAAAACACTTTCATCACCCCAAAAGAAACTCCATACACATTCTATTCCCTCCTCACTCCAGCCCCTGGTAACCAGTAGTTTGCTTTCTGTCTCTATGGATTTGCCTGTTCTGGACATTTCATGTAAATGGAATCATTCAATATGTGTAACGTTTGGAGTCTGGCTTCATCTACTTAGTATAATATTTTCAAAGTTCATCTAAGTTGTAGCTCGTATCAGTACTACATTCCCTTTTACGGCTGAATATTTTGTTGTATCAATATTCTTAAACTTTTATTTGACTTGCCTTACGGTTGTAATCTATTTTGTATATAGTGTGAGGTAGGGGTTGAACTTTGTGAAATAACAGACGTTAAACCATTATTTTTATTGTACATACCAATACCCAGGAGTAAATGAAAATAGAGGAGAATTATTCAAATACATTAATATCTCATCATTCACATTAACCTGAGACCAAGTACTTTCAGCACATCTTATAGTGATACCTGCCAGAGATGAAGCAAATGATCATACTCAACACAACAAATTCCCAGTCTTTACCTTGGCAGTCTAGGCAATCACACCAATTCATGGGTCTCCAAATGGTCTTCCCCTCTGCCTTGGGCACTAGCAGGTTTTTAGAGTGACGTTTATCCAATCAATGTATCAATATTATACGGATCCTTTTAAAAGACACTTAAAATATACAGCATTCTATCTGAAACCCACGTGAGCTGGGAGTTCAGAAATAGCATTGGTATTCTGGTTAATTTATTTTCTAAATGTTCATTCCAGAGTGGTGGAAACTTTTGACCTTGATGCTGATTATGATTAGCATAGCAATCACTCTTCTATAATTAAAAGGCAGACGAGAATTTTCTTTGGCTTGTTTATTAATTCCCTTATGAATCTTTTTTTTTCAGCAATGAGGGAAAAGTGTTTTGTGTTAGTTGTGAGGGATGTGGGAGTGGTTACCCCAAAGACAGAGGCCATGAACCCACCTTAAAAAATAACCACTGCCTCTTGGGTGACCCTAAACCAGTCTGTGCCCCCCTTCATTCTCCCTCTCCCCTCCATTGGCCTAGCAATAATATGCAGCCACACAGCCCTTGTGATTAGCCATAGAAGTTACATTTATTTTAGCTACTGATCTTTTGACAGCACAAAGTAGAAGGCGAAGGCCCTTTTGCAAAAACCATTGCAGCGTTTTCCAAATCTCACCTTGTATGAGTCTGACTCTGGAGGCCCAGGACCCCTGCTCAGCTCTACACCTCTGCTTCTCTACTTGACACTCAAGTTACAGCTGGGAAAGATGTTTTCAGTCTCAATTTTAATAATTACTATTATTTACAGATCAGTTCATATATGTAGATGCAGTTCGAAGTGCTTTTCATGCTTCCTGTAATGTAATCCTCTCAATAATGTAAAATGGGTATGATTATCATTCCCATTTTTTCAGATGAGGAAACTGACCTCAAGTGATAAATAACTTGTTCTAGGTCATTCAGCTAATGAGCGTGAGAAGTGGAATCTCTGCCTAATTACAAGTCCCCTAATCTAAACCAACACACTTCTGTCTTCCCCAAGGCTTCACCTGGACACTTGATTCTTCTAAAACTAAAGCTTCCTCTAAGGACTTGCCCTTATAATAATGATGCAATGGCAACAATGACAGTTATATCAAACACATATGCCAGGCTCTCTTCTACACTCTTCATATATGTAGTCCACCAATAACCCTAATGAGGTAGATTCAATTATGATTCCCATGTTACATATGAGTAACTGAGGCACAGAGGAGTCTCACAGCACAGACAAAAGCCTGGATCTGGGGCTGTCTGTGAGCTTTACTATTGCAGTTGAGATGTAGAAAGGAATCTTGGAACCTTCGATGCTGCTGTGCAGCCCAGCAAGGACTCAATGGTCGATTACTGATCTGGGTTTGTAGTTCAATCAGGCAGGATGTGGGAATTCCTCTTCCCTGACATCCTCCCCAAGCTTATTCTCTGCAATACCTCATCTACCACTTTTGTTAAGGTCCTCTTTAAAGCTTCCTCCCCTCACCCCAGGATAATTTTCTTTAATGTTCTCAATGCTGGGATCTCATTTCCGCTCAATTCTCAGTGTTCTACTGGACTTCTGAGTCCCACCTTGCTCCTGTCATGCCCTGCCAGCTCCCCAATGCCTAATGTGGAATCTTCAGCTCTAACCTGAACAAACTCTCTGTGAGTTATTGTCCAAAATTCTCCACAGAATTTAAGGCAGCTCTCCCCATTAGGGGTGTACAGGAGACAAAGAGAATGAGAGGGGATCTCACAGCTGGGGATAGAACAACCGAGGCACAGACTGGGGAGCTCCTTTGTGCGGCAAATGGTCTTTTATAATTTCCTATTAACTTGACTACCTCGACTGGGGCAAATGTGCAAACTTTGCTGTCAGAAATAATTATAGAGATTGACATGCTGAATTTTAGGATAATCCTTCTGATATAGTTCCAAGATGATTTCAAATAGGAACTAAATAAAATTTGCCTTGTGTCTTACATTAGAATGGCTACATAGCTAATAGTAACAACCATAATGATAAAATTAACAAAAAAAAAATTTTATGTGGGGGACTATTTTAAGAGCCTTGAATGTATCAACTCTCTAATTCCTAGGAAGGAAGTATGATTATTTTCTCCATTTACAGGCAGGGAAGGAGTTAGGTGTCTAGGTCACCCTGCTGGTAAAATTCAGAGTCAGGATACAGTCCCTGCCAGCTATCTACACAAACCATATCCTTATGTTGTATGGTCTCTTCCAATCAAGGGCTTTCAGAGACAGAGTACATTGCCATGATATGAAGATATGTTGTAAGTCATAATTGCTAACATTCATTTATTTATGTCTTACTGGTGCCAGGGGCTTGTACACGTATCATCTCATTTAGTCCTTACAACCATGCTCTGAGGAAAGTACTATTAGCCATCTCACTTTAAAGGTGTTGAAACTGAAGCTTAGAACAGCTAAGATAATTTTTGAGGTCAAATAGCTAGTCAGTAGCAGGGTTAGCACTTGAACTCAAGCTCTGCTTGACTCCAAATCTAGTTTTTTAAGGATACTTTATTCTGTGTTTTTTCACAGTATGATGTAGAAAGAAGAGTAGATGGTTAATTTTTTAATTAAAAAATGAGTATCTTGTTAAGAATCTAGATTAATGACTTCCCCCACTATTTTGTGAATTTTAATGTAACTTCATTCCAATGTAATAAATAACTACAGCATTGACCTTGAGGGCCTATACAACTTTTCATTCCTATTGAATGAATTTATTTGAAAATCTAGAAATCTTATGGTTCTTCACTTTTGCCATTCATGGAAAATTTTTCTCTCTTTTTCATCCTTTCAACCTACTTTTTGGTCCTTGGACCACTTTTCCTTCTATTTCCCAGCATTAAAACAATTCTTTTTTTTTTTTTTTAATTTTTTTTTCAACATTTATTTATTTTTGGGACAGAGAGAGACAGAGCATGAACGGGGGAGGGGCAGAGAGAGAGGGAGACACAGAATCGGAGACAGGCTCCAGGCTCTGAGCCATCAGCCCAGAGCCCGACGCGGGGCTCGAACTCACGGACCGCGAGATCGTGACCTGGCTGAAGTCGGACGCTTAACCGACTGCGCCACCCAGGCGCCCCAAAACAATTCTAACTTCAGTCACTTTTTCCATCCTAGATCGCTTTCCCAAGTCCCAGAACTCATTTCTACTCATCCCCTGCACGCTAATGACATCTTATACCAGAGATCTATCATATCTGAAACCTGACAAATCAGAACCTTCTCCTGACTTTCTAATTTCTGATTAGGACACACCCATCCCTGGTAATTCAGGCCTAAGAATTCCAGGATCATTGTTGCTATCTTTTTCCTTCTGCAAAACTCAATCCATTCACTATTTTATTCAACTGTTTATTCACTGAGAGAGAGAGAGAGAGAGAGAGAGAGAGAAAGAGAGAGAGAGAGAGTGCACAATCATATCCATCCATTCATTCAAGTACAGCACATCTGCTACTGGACTATGAATGTAAGGCCAGACCAGACAAGACTCAGCAATTATAGGGATTCTCCTATTAAGGTGTAATAGAAGGTAAAAAATGAGATGGGCACAAAATCAGCTATGTGTGGATTTTTAAGAAGGGAGAGACTTCTCTTAGCTGAAGAGCAGCTGGAAACCATACAATACATCATGCTCCCTTTTTTCCATGCTCACAGTTATCACCGGATCCCATGCACATAGATATGAAGCAATTTTAAGTATTGTGATCTAAAATCAAGGCTACAAATCAATGGCTTACAAATCCATGTACCATCTAGACCAAGCCCATCTCAGCTTTATATTCTATTCTATGTTCAATAAGAAGTTTCCAGAAAGTTAATCAAGATTCCTTTAATTGGGGAAGAGCATCATCATCTAATTTAGGACTTTCAAATATTTGCTCTGGGTATTGTACAGGGAATGCATTTTTAGATTAGTAAGAGTGGAAGCTGGAAGGCTAGTTAGGGCCATACCAAGGTAGTCCAGGTAGGAGACTGATATTTTTCTCCATAATCTAGACTAGAGGTTGGCAAACTATGGCCCATGGATCAAATTTGGCCCATTGCCTATTCTTGTAAATAGAGGTTTATTGAAATAACAACCATGTTCATTTATTTACATTCAGTCTATGGCTGTCTTCATGCTACAACAGCAGTGTTGAGTAGTTGCAACAGAGACCATCTGGTCTGCAAAGCCTAAGATATTTCCTATTTTACCTTTTACAGTTTGTTGACCCATGCTCTAGACCAACTACCTCCTTTCAAGTCTTAGAACATGCAAAGTGTTTTCCCACCTCAGGGAATAGCACATGCTATTGTGTCTGCCTGGAATACCCTTCCCTTGTTTCTTTTTTTTCCCCCTGCTTTTTTATTAGGCTTTAGGTTTCAGATTAAATGACAAAAGTCTATAGAACTGAAAAGAAGCCCTTTTAATCTCTCCCTCCACCCTATTTGAATGCTTCATGGTACTTTTGTAATTGTCCTCATCTTTCAGTTACATATGTATTAATATATTGTTTGTCTCATCCTTAGATGGCCAGTGCCATATGGATGGGAACCACATCAGTTTTGTTTACTGTTGCATGCTTAACAGCTATCATTGTTTTTGTAAAGGTTGGGTACCAAATAAATGTTCTGTTTTGAGAATGGATCATTAATGAAATGGCATGGTGAGCCATGTTCAATTTCATATTTAAAAATAAATATTGAAGCTTAAAAAGTTTTTCCCACCAATAAAATAGGCAAAGCAAATGGCTAACCACTCCCTACAAACCAATAAGAAACAGATACCAATCCAAAGAAAAATTAGCATAATATTTGAATAAGTAAGTGCCCCCAAAAGAGGACGTCCAAATGGCCAATAAACATATGAAGAATTGTTTCAACTTCATTACTCATTATGAAAATGCAAATGAAAACCACAATGAAAATTGCAAATTAAAAGCGTGCACATTCACTAGAATAGCTAGAATTACAGAGGCAGAAAATACCAAATATCAGCAAGCATGTGGAGAAAACAAAACTGTCTTACACTGCTCATGGGAATGTCGACTGGTATACCCGCTTTGGAAAACAGTTTGGTAATGTGTAGTAAAGCTGAACTTAGGCATTCTCTGTAACCTGCCCCCCTTCAAAAAATCACATGTATATGTTCACCCAAAGATCTATATAGTATATTAATCGCCCCAGACTGGAAAACACTCAAATGCTCATGAATAACATGTTTATATTATAAAAAATAAGTACACCCATCCCCACATACACATAATGGAATACTGTGCAGCAATAAAAAATGTACCATCTGTCACTACAACAACAAATGGATAAATCTTACAAATGCAGCATTGAAAGAAAGATCCATAAACAAAATGAGTTCATTTAGTTGGATGAAAGAACCAAATGAAGCATATGTGTGCTCTTAGAAGTAAGGTTGAGGTTATCCTTGAGGGATAGTGACTGGAAAGGGGCTACAACATTTGTTTCTGGAAAACTATTGATGCCCCCTCTCTTGATCTGGGTGCCGGTTATACAAATGTGTTCAGTCATGGACATTAATCAAAAACATACTTAGAATACATGCACTTTTCTCTACATTATACCACAATAGAAAATTAAAGAGAAAATTTAAATGATTGATCACTTTTTGCAGTCACAAGTGTGTTTGGGACATAAGAAAGATAAAATGTGCTTCCTGGATTATATACCATTGGAAGAGAGAGATCTTTACAAAATCTGTAAGGCTGCAGTTTATCACAGAGGAAGACAGACCTTCATTGATCTGCACAATCATATTAGAAATGGACAAGTACATTTTGCATCAGGGGCCATTAGTGGTTTGCAGAACACATTAAGAGCAATATCCTTGAGCATGGAGTCAAATAAAAAAAAATACCAATGCTACCATATTACAGGGTTTAAAAAAAAAATACTTCCTAGCAGTTCACTTCCACATAAGAGCCTCACTATAAGCTTATGTGGACAGGACAGTTTATCCCCATAGTGCAGGTCAGGAAACTGAGACCCAAGGAACATTAAATCACTAGAAATAATGGCAGAAATGGGCTTCTAACCCTTATTCAGGTAGTGTTTTAATATTTGATTATAGGACTACCTAAGTAATTTGAACCTTTTAGAGATGAAAATGTTCTTAAAACCCTCAACAGGTTAATACATGAATTTTTTTATCCAAGTTAAAAATAAACATTATGACCAACTCCCACCCCATGAATTCAGTGATGTTTTAAAGCAAATTTATATTTTATTAATCATAACTATACTTATGTGTTTAAAAAGAGGATACTCAGGATGAGCACTGGGTGTTGTATGGAAACCAATTTGACAATAAATTATATTTTAAAAAATAAAAGATTTTAAGTTCAAAAAAAATCTTACACAGTGATGTATGTCAATTGTTTCTCAATAAAATTGAGAAAAAAAGTGGTCATACAAACAAGTCATGATACATTTGTAATTCTGAAGATAATGTTGAATGTATATATGGCTTCAAGAATACCCACATAACTTAACGGTCAAATAGCCTAAAGGTCAGGAATGAGAGAGCACGGTTTGAGAACTATGGCAGAGCATGTGGCTTCTAGTCTTTTTCAGATTTCCTGCAGCTCTCAGAGGTGAGATGTCATACTCCAGCCTTCCATAAGGAGTGCCAACTCATACTTACTAGCTTCCAACTTGGTATAGAACAGCATGGTGCTTCTGTCTACCTCTGTTCATGCCCCTTCTGTGCACAGTACCATGTTTCACTTTGAAGAAACTTCTTCTCTCAGTTCACCTTATAGTGTAGCACTAAATTCACCCCATCTAAGACCTGCCAGTTGGAACGTTTCATTCCCTGGGCACAGTGACAGGTGCATGGCTGAACCAAAAGAACCAGACTGGGCCACATAATAGTCAGTCTCAGGAATTTTGTTGGGAAATAGATGTCTTTCCACTGGGGTTGCTAAGTCAGTGGGACACAGCCTGGAGCTGTGATGGCTGTTCTACACTGTATGCAAAGAATCTGCTGGGAATGAAACTAACACAGAGAAAACAGAGCCTAGACATGGAGGGTGAATCTGGCAATATCACTCAAGCATCTAGATTCATCTGTGCCTGAAGCTGAGGTCTACCCTTGCACTTAATAAATCCCACCCACCCCCACTTTTTTCTTTGGCTTAAGCAAAATGTATTTGTGCTTCAGGATTTGCAACCAAAGGAGTCCGGACTAATACACTTGGGAAGATAACAGCCTCTATATGCTTCAGTTCCCTTACCTGAAAAATGGCAGTGATTATACATACTCAGGGAGTGCTTATAAGAATTAGATGAAGTAGGTGAGCCTAGGTGGCTCAGGTGGTTAAGCGTCTGGATTTGGCTCAGGTCATGATCTCACCTTTCATGAGTTCAAGCCCTGCATCAGGCTCAGCACAGACCCTGGAGCCTGCTTCAGATTCTGTGTTTCTCTCTACCCCTCCCCAATCCACGGTCTGTCTCTTTCTCAAAAATAAACATTAAAAAATTTTTAAAAAAGAATTAGATAAAGTGATGAAATCAAAAGCACAAGGTAAATTATAAATTGGTAGAAAAATGCTTATTAATGCTTGTCATTGCCCTTAATTGTGAGGATATTACAGAAAAGATTATTGAAGAACACTAACTACAAAAACAAACAAAAAATAAGCAAACAAAAACAAACCTTACTTCTTCTTTCTTCCCCCATAAAGAGACCAGCAAAGTGTAATAAGGACTGAGCATATGACTACTCATATAATTCCTTTTCCCATTCAGATCAGAAATCCTACAAGTTCAATGGATCATGTGGAAGGGAGATTATATTAAGCTCCAGGCTACAAAATGAACTGCTGATGTAAGAAGCAGTGGCCAGCTCTCTAAAGAGCTTTCCTCACCACACCTACACGTTGAACACACTGAAATCCGGATTTGGGCAACTACAAAGGAATTATAGCAGGACAAGGGTTTATTCAGAACAAAAGAACAGCATGGCACTATCAGACAATACATGCATGTGCTAAAAATTATCATTAAGTGACAATAATATAAGGCCTTCTTTCAAACTTGGATGATAAGCTCAGCATAACTGGGGGAGTAACAACCATCATTCCCAGCTCCTAGATTTGTTTCATATGAGTCTGCTGAGCCTAACTCTCTCTGCAGAGTAGAGAGAGGAAAATTATTTCCACATTTCCTGGGGAAAAGTCTGATCACTCCCTCAAGGTGGCCATTACTTAGGGAATTCTAAGGCAAGTCTAGCCACTGGACTCTCCATGTTGACAAGAAGGTACAATAAAGATTGTTTCTAGAGTACCTGCTCAGGAAGACTTAGTGCCAAATTTGGCTAAGGTGAGAGCACCCTTTTTCTTTTTAAAGTGCAAAGAGTCTTTTTTTCTTTGGATTTTAAAAGTAATATGTGCTTGTTAGAAAAAAAAAAGATACTTAAAAAGTATACAGAAGAAAAAAAGGTACTCACATTTCTCTATTCTCAATCTGTAGCTAAAGAATAGTAAGAGTGAGTTCTATATATATTTTTAATTGGAATGGTCTCACATTCAACATAGTGTTTTATAACCTCCTTTGTCACCTAAAAGTATAGCATTGAAAAAACCCTTTTTTCAATGTCAGTAAATATAAGCCAACACTTACCTTTCTGATAGACCATGATTAATGATTAATCATAATAATATATATTTAGGGGTTTCCCCTTCATTTTTATATTTTTATTAAACAACAGGGCCAAGTTTGTATCTATGATTAAACCTTTAGGATAAAAATTTATTGAGACATTCCTATAAGTGGCATCACCTTGTCACATGGTATTCAAAATCAAGGCATTTGAATTATCCCTACTAGAGCTGTACCAATTTCACTCCCATTGGCATTACATGGGAATTCATGTTCTCCTAGATCCTTAGCAATACTCGATACTGTCATTCTTTCTAATCTTTTTTGCACCCTCTCGAACTTGAACATTATGAGAAGGGCGACCACATAGATTGGAAAGAAAATCATGAAGAGTAGAAAAGTTGGGTTGGGAAGAAGCAAAAGAGAGAAGGAAGAATGGTACACACACGTAGAAGAGTGGAAGAGCCCACTTGGACTTTTCGGTGTCACTGGCCAATGATGGAATTCTACCAGGTGACTGAACCCACTAATCAATATACACACATTACCAATTAAAAAAAATAGCTAAAACCCTTTAGAGGATCAAAAGATTTTGATCTAATACAAAATCCTCATATTCTGACAAATACTAAAGCCCTTATAGACCAGTCCAAGATGTCTCAAAGAAACGGTCTCTTGTGCATGAACAGATAGGAAACAATTTGGAAATGGTCTAGTTCCTGTGGGAAATTTGCCCCAGATTAACACTGTTGGTTACTGTAAACCTCTGTGAGTACACTTGCCTTCCAGAAGGATGGGAAATCAATAAGGACAAGGACTTTAGAAATTAAGTGTGACATATGTTGTCATGGGGGGAATCTTGAACCAACTCTCTAAATCAACAACAAATGTGTCCAATCACCTGACTTGGTAGAGTCTACCTTTAGCGTTTGCTGTGTATCCAGCAGGCCCAACATTCTCAACAGTTGCCTTTCAAGGAGCACACTAGTACTGAGCTAACCTTTGCACTCACTTTCTCCTCACTGTGACATGTCCCTGTAGCCTCCTCTCCCTCTTGTGTCAACTCCTACTAGTCCTACTGGATTTGTGTCAGGCCCTTCTGTGAAGCCTTCCTCATCCCTCTCTATCCCACAATGCTACAAATTCTTTGAGCTCCTTTGGGGCATAGTACGTACACCTTGAACTCAATCACGGTGTTCAGTTCACTGTGTTGCCACCATGAGTGTGCATACTGGCCCTTTACTGGACTGAAAGTGAGGGTAATATATGTTCCCTGTTTATTTCTAGTGTTCCTTGCACCTGGCTTCATGCCTGTCACAGATGAACTGCAAGGTAAGGGTATGTGAAACTGAATAGAAAGATGGTAGCTGTTAATAAATATTGAGGGAATGTTAAGCAAATATTTATTTACCTCTATTTCATTTATTTCCATAGAGCATTCAAAGTACAACAAACAGATAAGTAAATGTCAAATCCATAAGTTCTTATTATTGTCCCCATTTTATGATGGAGAATTCAATGGATAAAAAAAAAATAGTTGCTTACAGAGATTATGTAACCTGCCCAAGGTCACACTAGTAAGGAACAAATATTTGCATTTGGGTCTGCCTGACTCCAAGGATTGTACCCTTAATAATGGTATTGCTCTGTCTCCAGCTCTGACCATATCAGGAGACTAAAGCCTTAAGATCGGGAATCCATTTGAAAGGCACTTAAAACTTAGTAGGGTAGAAAACACACAGCATTTTTACTAGTGCTCCACCATAAATGGGTTCTCTTGGATGGCTTACAGAAAGGAAAGGGAAGCAAAGGAAAAAAGAAAAAAGAAATCTATCATAGAAACTCTAAATGAGATGAATCATCTCAATCTGCCATGTCTCTTTATGCTCCAAGGAGGTCTTGCTGGAGAGGGGTGGGAATAATAGTTTTAAGTGGATGATTAATACGCTGGGCTTTGAATAGAAACAAAGCTTCAACAAACCCTTTGATCATCAAATCAGCACACATGAAATTAAAATAAATTAGACTTGGAAATGATAAAGAAGTTATTATACAAATGCTAATTAAATTAATATTAACAGTGTTCTAGGCTAAGGTCAAAGGGATGATGGTCCCAGCTCCCTGGCAGAAAGTAAGGCCACCTTGTGCAAAGTGACATGTGGGATGGGGACAAAGTTTGCAGGTAACATGTGCCAAGATTGCCAAGTAGACACAGGCTGCCTGGTACTCTTGCTGTAAAGGGCAGTCACAGCTGCCCTCAACCAGAAGCTCAGCATTCTTATAGCCCCTGCCGCTTCTAAGGACTTTTTGACCCATCACACCATTTTACCTCCCAGTGCCAGACTTGAACTGATGTCTTCCTTCTTTATTATACTTCCTGTCTTTCCTGTCCCACATCCCAGGGCTTCATTAGTTTCTGAACATGATCCTTCATTCATTTATTAAATAATTTATGGAGCACTCATGATAGGCCAGTCTTTCTTCTATTTACTGTGGACCTATCTATTTTGTTAAGAATCCTGGCCCTCATGTAGCATACGTTATAGTGAAAGAGAAAGAGAGGGGATAAAGAGAGAAATAGATATAGAACACAATGTCAGGTGAAAACGGATGATATGAAGAAAAATAAAGCAGAGTAAAGAGGTAGACAAGGATGCGATCTACTAGTTCATATAGAGAAGTCAGGAAGAACTTCTGTGATGAGATGACATATGAGCAGAAACCAGAATAAAGTGAGAAAGTAAGCCATGAGAATTTCTGGGGAAATTTTGTCCCAGGTAGAGTCCAGAGCACATGAAAAGGCCTTGTGGCAGGAAAAGAACTATGTATATTCAAAAAGATGAAGGAAGTCTAGTGGTCTGGAGCAGAGTCATCAGGGCTGAGGACATTAAATGGGTTCCAAGAGTTAGCTGGTGGGCAGATCAAGTAGACATTACGGGGACAAAAGCAAGAGAAGGAACAGGAAATCCAAGTAAGAACTAATGTTGGCTCTGACCAGGTGGTAGGGTGGAGGGAGTAGAAGTAATACTGAGGGATAAATGGATGATGGGCATTAAGGAGGGCACTTTCTGAAATGAGCATTTGGTGTCATATGTAAGAGATAAATCATTGGGTTCTGCTCCTGAAGCTAAGACTATGCTGTATGTTAACTAACTTGAGTTAAAAAAAAAAACAAAAAACATGAGAAATATACATTTGGTAATTTAGATGACCAAATATATATTTCCTAAAAATCACAAATCATAGTCAACCTATCACGTATTTAATAATAAAAAAAGGAAAATGAAAAAAATTTACATCTTTTTTTAAATCGAACCCACAGGATTTTCTGATACATTGGATGTAAGGAATAAGAAAAACAGAGTTGTCTAAGATGATCCTAAAATTAATCTGAGTTGATCTGAGACTCCCCCATGCTAAAGAAGAGTTGCATCCAGGATTTTCATGCTACTGTGGTCTTTAGAGAATGTAAAGAAGTACGTTCTAAGGGCACAAGGAAGAGCAGCTCATTCATTCATTTACCCATTCATTTAGTCTACCATTTCCTTATTCCCTCATACAAGATCCAATAGTAGGGGCTACAGAGATGAATAATATAGGCTTTAGCAATAAGCATTTCAATAAATATCAACATAAAGATGTTGATTTTTTTTCAAAGTAGTATCTAGAGGGAAAGATACTAAAAGTAGTTAAGTCTCTGAAAGATACTTCAGAAACAAGGAATTCTGATTCCTAAGTGCCCATCCTGCGGCCTGCTTAAAGCATTGGGTGGAGGTTCTCAATCTTGGCAATAGTGACATCTTGGGTCCAATAATTTTTTTGTTGTGGGGAGATAGCCTCTGCATTGTAGGAAGTTAAGCAGTGGCCCCGGCTTCTACCTACATGAAGCCAGTAGAAACACCTGTTCCCAGCTCCATGTGTGACAACCAAAAATGTCTTCAGATTTTGTCAAATGTCTCCTGGGGAGAAAATTGTTCTTGTTGAGAGCTACTACTCTAGGAGATTGTGGGATTGCTTAGGGTGCTGAATTCCCATGCACAGGGTGTGTGTGTAGGCTGGGGGGGGGGGCACATCCAAGTGTCTCATGTAGCAGCTTTACACATAAGGCCTCTCTCTTGGAGCGGTCAAAGCCACCCATCTGCTTACTTCTGCAGGGGAATTTTACTGTCTCTTCTAGCTAGAAGAAAATGCTCCTTCCTGAATTCCCATCATGTTCTACCCCATGTTACTTTCAGTACATCTGTATCTGCTCTGCTGCTGCTTACTAACTATATGCCCACAAACCACAAAGTGCCCTGGCTTATCTTCCTTGGTTAATGCCCATTTCATCACTTGGATCCCAGCTCAACTATATCCCATAATTGGGTTAATGGCCCCTTGAAGCTCCAATCCTATCTTGTTCCTCCCCTTTATTTGCAATTTTACTTATATTTGAGAAATCATTTGATGGTGAGTTTCCTTCCCAGGAATGTGACCTCCATGAAGGTGGAGCTCTGACTATTTTTGCACACTATTAAACCCTAATCACTAGCACAGTATTCAGGATATAATAGACTCAAAGCTTGTTGAATGTATAAATGATTAGATTAATTAAGATAATATTTGTAAACCACCCTGCAAAATGCTGTCACAGTAAATACTCAATAACTGGTGGTTGTGATACTATTCTACTCTTGTTATTTATAGTGGGGACAGGAAGACACATGCTCAGGGGTTGCAAAATCATTTCCACTGTTTTATTTCTTATCTCTTCCTCTTTTTTCCTATTTCTGCTTTTTCTTCCTAGTTTACATTAACCTAAAGATATGCAAAACAAGCTCCTCTCTATTCAAGATCTTATAAGAGAGTAAGTCTAAAAGCCTCATAGAACTATTGAATACATGAGGCATTATTGTAGGTTTCTCCAGGTACAAGTGAGGTAGCTCCAGATACACCCAGGTTAAGCTCCAAGGACCATTTCTACACAGAACAACCTGAGTCACAAACAATCCTTTACTTCCAAGCTTCTCATCAGGCTTTTCCCCCATGGGGCTGCTTGTGGGCTGAGTGATTAAGGATGAGATGGATATTCTGGAGCTGAGTGGGGCAGAGAGGGCACCCTACCAGGGCCTATGTCTCCTTTACAGAGACAGTCATATGTCACAGACAATTAGATTAGTGTTCAGAGCTGGAAATACAATTTAACTATCTGTAAAAACAGCCAAAATGAGTTGTCCTCTTGGATCTAAGGGAAGCTTCATCAATCCCAGGAGGAGTGAACCAGGACTTCCCACTTTATCTTTGAACTTCCTATAGCAACCTGTTTGCTCTAGGATACTTGCCATCTGAAGGCAACCAAATGCACATTAAGTTTCACTTCCCAGAACTTGGAATACTTAACAATGATTAAATTTTATTAGGTTGCATGGGTGGCACATCTTACACAGAAACAAGCAGTACAGTCAGTCCATCCCTGATTCAGAATCCAAATTGTGTTGGCATGACTCCTCTTTGCTCATAAAAATATCTCCTGAATAAACATGAGATGAGGAACCAGTTGCCATATACACTCAAACATCCAGAGATTTTTCCCTTCCTCCTTGCCCTTACCTTTTCTTCCCTAGATACATCTAGAAACACCTGTAAACTTAAGAACTATCACAACCATAAGGTAAAATAGTAAATAATCTCTTGCTATGTACCTATCTAAATTCAGTGTAAGCATTAAGGACAGACATATCTTGCCAAACACAAATAATCCACATGCAGAAGGTTCTTACTGACTTGACAACTTGATCTGTAGCACAAATGGTCTTCAAGTTGCTGTTTTTTTAGTGCTTAGGATCCCCTTCCCTATACCACTTTCGTGCAGGTGCTTCTATGTTGTGTTGGATGAAAAGTTTGACCTGCCCTGAATAAAATGATATGTTCTTGACCTCCTACCTCATTCCTTACATCAGCTCCTGAGGCTCTTCTTTGGAGTGTAAAGGGGTCCTTAAAGGCCAATTAGAAAACCATACTATTCAAGAATCTACATGTCAAAAATAAAAAAAATAAAAGAATCTACATGTCAACACCACCAAAGATCTTGAGAACTCAGTTTTTTTTCTCAGTGGAGAATGGCCCTCAGCCCTCATCCCCATTAAATTCTATTTGGCCTTTGATGAAACAAGATTTAGGCACATGTCTGCCTGCCCCTGGACAAGGGGACATTCTGAAAGAGAGATGGAGACTGCAGTCCCACTCTACCTCTTCTGTAAGCCATGTACCTTGCAAAAGGTCTTCCTGCCACATTTTCCTAGTTTGCACAAAGGCACACAGCAATAGTTCCAGCTCATGCATTGGGTTTTTTTTGTTGTTGTTGTTTTTTGTTTTTTGTTTTTTTTGTTTTTTTTTTTTTTTTTTTTTTGCTATATTCTGGAAGATACTGCCTTGATTAAAAGCAAGAGAAGTCAAACACAGCAAAAAGAAGTGATAGCAGGAGAAACAGGAAGAGCATTAACTAGAGGGCTGATGTCAGATTTGGGACAAAGATCAAGTTCCAAAGCTTAGAAGTCTTCTCAAGGGAAACATAAAATGTGCTTACTGTTGGTTTTTAAACAAATGTGTGATGGACTTACTTTGTATGTGTTCTTGGTGCACTAACTGGGTTTTATATAAATGGATGAAGAAATAAATTAATCTGAGTAAAAGATAGGTTTATTTGAAGAGACTGGCCCAGTGGGAGATGCAATTCTTTCTCTGAGCCTTGCCACCTCCCAGGCCACCATCCAGGCGAGTCACTTCCTGCAGGAAGGGGGCCTTACCTGTGACCTACACTAGCTCTGCTTACCCAGCTGACTTGACCATCTCCCAGATCACTATGCACTGCAGAGCAGTGCTGCCCACTCACCAGGCAGGGCAAGTCCTCCTACTCTGCTTAGAGGAATTAATAGGCAGAGGTGAAAAAATGATTCACAGTGCTTAATTATTCTTCAATTATGCTCCATGTCAGTATCTCCACCCAGACTCTTACAGGGCCTGTCTCTCTATCCAGGGGAAAGTTAGAGGGGAAATTAAAGAACTCTCCTGACTCTTCAGTGCATTCCAGGTTTGCAAAGTTTTCCCATCAGTCCAGTTGGGCATGAAAAGACAGAAGAATTATTTTCCCTCAAAAGCCCATTGGAGTAGAGGCAAGAAGGGACTCCGAAAGTGATAATTAAAAAAGAAAAATATATCCAGTCCTTTCGAGTTTTCTTGGACTCAAGAGTCTTTTTTGCTTTCTTTAAGCATCTATAGCTTCTACCTGAGATTCAGAAAGAATGCCTATTGGGGCTGCTTTTATGCTGTGTGGCAGCCCAGTCTAGTAGCTTAACCAGGAAGTCAAGCTTCTTTCTCAGGAATAGTCTAAATACCACAGAGGGCCTGAAGGAATAGACTCTAACATCAGTGCACTGAGAGAACAGAAGGTGAAATCTTCTGTAGATTAACTCTAGATCCCATTTCCACTGAAAATGGAAGGGTCTTAGAATTCATCTAGCCAATGTCTCATGATTCTACTATGCCTTTGAAACATTTCATCCAGACTCTGCTTAGGGGTGGGGAAAGTGTTGACAATCTGACAAGACCATCATGCAGCTTAGACACCTGTTTTCTTTAGCAGGCTGTCTTAAATTTTAACAATCGATTTATTTGACAGTTGTTTCTGAAGTATGTTTGAATCCTGCCTCTGTCACTTGTCAGCTGATCATGAGCAAGGAGGTTAATGTCTCTGAAGCTCATTTTTCTCATCTGTAAAATGGGAGTTAATAATAGTACTTACCTCTTATTATGAATCAAAATAATAGAATTCATGATCCTGAAGTTGGGCTTTACAATGTATTAAATATGTTTACTATCTATCACATATGGTATATAGTAGCAGCTTTTTAACTATGGATGGGGCATATACTACAATGCCTACTAGATAATAAGTTCTTTAAGGTTCATCTCTATTGTGTGTTTACCTCTGTGTTTCTAGAGCACAACATGAGGCATAGCAGATAGTAGGTCCTCAATAAGTATATGATAAAAAGGGAATAAACAAATGTGGGAGATGTAGCAGAGTGTGAAAAATGAAGGGATAGAGGGACACCAGGGTTCTGTGACAACAGAGAGGAGAGCAGCTCCACTTCTGAGAAGCCACCTCCAAGTTAGGGCTGAACTAAGCCAGCTAGGCTTGGGATGGTTGACAGAGTAGCTCCACCACTGCTTGGGAACTGGAGCATCATTTCTCAATGAGCTCAAAGAACACTTACCCAGTCACCACAGTTTGATTGAGGTGTTGGTCTTGGGACATCATCATATATTACAGGGCTTCATCCCACCAATGTCACCTAATGAGATTCTAGGTGGGGCTCAGATGATCGCTCTAGAATGCTCAAAGTATTTCTTTCCATGTATATGAAATAAATCATAATCAGCATTTCAAACCCAAGTTTTTCACAGATATTATGGGTATTTACTCAAGTTAAAGAGGAGTCAACTTAAACAGAGTATTAAAGAAATAGAAACACAAGTGGCACACAGAGCAAAACTCCAAGGTCGGTCTGTGAGGCAGTCACACACTCTACCCAGGACCCAGAGATCTCAGTGACTGCACCTGCACAAAGTCTTTGTTTTCTTATCTCTGAAATAAGAGTTGATTATTTCCACTCAACCACCACTCTAGAGATTGTTTGTGAGAATAAAATGAGATAGTAAGAATACTGTCTGTCATTTACTAAATGTATTTACTAAATTCTAGCATGGGGCTAAATTCTTCACACACTATTCCATCCTTACCACGATCTTATGTGATAGGTGCTATTAATCTCCTTATTCTACAGGAGGCAAACTGACATTCAGGAAGAGCTGAAGCAACTTGACCCAAGTCACATAGGTTATAAGAAACAAAGCCAGAATCTAAACTCAGATCTCCCAGACACCAAAACCCATGCCCTTCACCACCCCTGTTGTGTATATGAATGTGAGCTCTGCAGACTGCAAATGCTGATAAAAAGAACATCAGTAATACTGAATTCAAACTCCATGATGGCATGTCTTATCTTCTTTGTTCATCATGTGTCCCCAGAACACGTGGAAAAGCCCCTAACACACACTGAATTTTCACTAAAGGTGTGTGCGTGTGTGTGTGTGTGTGTGTGTGTGTGTGTGTGTGTGAGACAGAGAGAGAGAGAGAGAGAGAGAGAGAAGGAGAGAGAAAGAGAGAGAGAGAAGGAGGGGATGAGCTAGGGAGGGAAAGAGAAAGGAGAGGAAGGAAGAGAAGGAAGGAGGAATAGAGGGGCTTAGAGAAGGAGGAAAGAAAAAGGACAACAGTCTTTGGAAAGGCAGAAAAACAAAAGTTAGCATATTCTGGTTATGAAAATAGAGTATCAGAAGAATCAGACTCACCGTGTAGAAGTCAGGAGCTCAAGTAAATGTAGATGCCATAAATACAGGGAATCAGATAGGAGGGCCAGTTTTAACCTCTGACAGGTTGGTTCATCTTGTGCCTAGGATCGTTCTGTGACAGAGAAAGCAAGCTCTCAGGAATGTCCCATGGAAGGATGAGGAGAAAAGGATGTAAGAATAGGAGATCTTCAGAAATATCAGTAACAATGCATATTTTGAAGACTCTTTGAAACCTCTTTACACACCAGTATAATATACACCAAATACACATATGTTTATCTTCTAGTATTACAGCATCAAAAGTTCAGGAGGATCGTCGCAAAATAATATTGTTCTTAGCAAGAATTGAAACTTTATAGACAGACAGATAGATAGATAGATTTAGATTAAGGATTTCTAAATGGCAAAATATCCCATAAAGTTAAAATAAATAAAAAGACTGGGAAAAATTTATACAAGATATTTATGCAAGACAAAGGACAGCATTAATATCCAGAATATGAATAGTTCTGTGAATCAATAAATAGACAAATAACTTTTTAGCAACATGTGAAGAGAATATCAATAGACATTTCATAGGAAAATACAAAAGTCCAATAAATATTTGAAGAGAATCTAAGCTCTCCAGAAGTTGAAGAATTTGTAATAAATAAATAAATAAATAAATAAATAAATAAATAAATAAATAAATAAGATTAGCAAAAAATTTTTTAATATATTGATAACGGTGTGTTGGCTCTTTTGTGAAGAAGTGAACTGTTCAATATATTGTTGGTGAGGGTTTTTGTAGAAGGTAATTTCTTGGACTATCTCTCGAAATACCTACGGGTATTTCAGGGGTACTTGTAGGAATGTTATAATGGTGAAAAACTGGAAGTGACCTAACTACTCACCATTTAGGAGAATGTTTAAATAAATTGTGGTACATTAATTCATGGGATTTGTTCAAAAGAATGAAACAGACCTAGGTACACTCATAAAAATATCTCTAAGACATGTTATTGGTGAAAAAAAGCAAGTTATAGAAAAATATATATAATACAATGCCATTTATATTAAAAATAGGAATACACATGCAATGTCTAAATATATAGTCAAATGCATAGAAAAGGGACTGGAAAAATATATTCCACACCAATGACAGTAGTTACCTCTGAGTACAGAGGAAGCAGGAAAAGTTGAAGGAAAATGTTCATTGTTTGTTATATATGTTTACACATAGCTGAAATCAGAGCTATTTATAGATTACTAATGTAATTTTTAAAGGAAAAAAAAATTGATTTCTCTGAGCACTCCTGAATCTAAATCATTCCCTGTCAGATACTTTTTGCCTTTTCTTTAGCTATTCCTTTACTCCTATCAGGAGCTAATACTCCACATATTTTGTTAAGCACACATTCAGATGCCCACACCCACTAATACAATTCACTTAGAGACAAAGAATCATAGAATGTTAGAAACTCCAGAGACCTTGGAAGTGATCTCATCAAATCCTTTTGTTTTAAAAATAAGACACCTATGGTGGTTAATTTCGTGCGCCAATTTGACTAGGCTATAGGATGCCGTGATAGCTGGTTAAATGTTTGTTTTGTTTTGTTTTGTTTTGTTTTGTTTTGTTTTGTTTTGTTTTGTTTTGTTTTTGGAGGCAGTGTCTGTGATGGTGTTTCTGGAAGATAGCAACATTTGAATTGGTGAACGGGGTAAAGCAGATGGGCCTCTCCAATGTGGGTAGACATCCTCCAATCCACTGAGGACCTGAATAGAACAAAAAGGCGAGGAGTGTCCATTCTCTCACTGATTGCTTGAGAGGGATACCAACATTCTGCCCCTGGTGCTCCTGGCTCTCAGGCCCTCAGACTCAGACTGGAATGTACACCATTGATTCTCTGGCCTTCAAATTACAGCATTGCCTTTCCTGGGTCTCCAGACTATGGGACTTCTTAGCCTCTTTATCATGTGAGCCATATCTTATGATAAAACTGTGTGTATATGTGTGCATGTGTGTCCTATTGGTTTTATTTCTCTGGAGAACCCTAATACAACATCTAAAGTCGAAGACCATTCAATGGCTTGTTTATGGTCTCATAGTAAAAGAATGGTCCTAGCTCCTTTGGCTCCAAGTCCAAGGTCTTTCTAGGTCACTTGCATGACAGTTCACTACAAAATGAGAGCCTGGAGGCTACGGTGGTCTCAAGGGCTGCATTTTACCACTGCATGAACACTGCCTGCTACCCACCCACTGAGCAGGTGGGGTCTGAGGCTACCGGGTGCAGAGACTTTTCAAATGCATCACGATTTACACAACACCTGCACTAAATAACCCTGAGCTGTTCCACTGTGAAAATTCCCTAAGTGTTCAACAGCCCTTGAAGTTTCTCATTTCTGACTTGAAGTGGGTAAAGTACGGCTGAGAGACTGCTCGCTACAGAACCAGAGAAGACATATCCAGACCCCTCTCACACATATGTGCTGCAAATTTTTCAAGCTCTCCTCACACTTCTCAGCCTTTGTTCTTAAAAATGCTATTTTTTCACCATCAGCAAGGCATTTATGGGAAGTGTTTATACTGGCTGAGCCTTTTTTAAAATGCTTTATTTAATTTTCCTCCTGTGGTGATTTGGTTAGCAGTAATTACACTGAAGGTGAGCTTTTACCTCCATTCCATAAGTCATTACTAAAAGGCGATAATGTAAATCTCACCTTTGTAATCTGAATTGTATTTTAAATACTCTAAAAGAACTCTTACTTTAGAAGGATCTTCTGATGAATCTTTATTTATTTATTTATTTATTTATTTATTTATTTATTTATTTATTTATTTATTTTTAAATGTTTACTTTTGAGAGACAGAGCATGAGCGGGGAAGGGGCAGAGATAAAGGGAAACATACAATCTGAAGGCTTTGAGCTGTCAGCACAGAGCCCAACGCAGGGCTGGAACCCACAAACCATGAGATCATGACCTGAGCCTAAGTCGGACACTTAACCGACTGAGCCCCACGCGCCCCTGATGAATCATTTTTTTAATGCAATCAGCTACTAAATCTTCACAGCCTTTTGTGGTACCCATTATCCACATGTGCCAACTAAGCACTTGAAATGCAGCTTGTCCAGATTGAGATGTTTTTTTAAGAATAAAAATTATTCATGAGCTATTTTACACACATTTATGTTATTCTTTATTTTATTCTTAAAATACATACCAGAAAGTGTGCAAAATGTCTCATGAGTAATTTTTACACTGATTACATGTTGAATATTTTGGATACAAAATGTTAAATAAAATGTTATTAAAATAAACTTTCCCTGTTTCCTGTTACTTTTTTTTTTAGTGTAGCTACCAGAATATTTAAAATTTGGCATGTGGCTTTCATCATACTTATATAGTATTGGTCTAAATAATTAGTTTTGTAGCCTGGGATTTTTTTTTTCCAAGCCAGTTACTTAAGGGAAAATCCATCCATTCTCAGAATATAACCATAACTTGCAATTGTGGGTAACACTGGGCTTTTAAAGGGACCATTTAACCTTCGATCAATTGAGTGTTTATATAATATATTCAGGATGCAGTGTCCTATGGATTGACTCTTGACCCAGGAGTTCACAGTCAAGAAGACGGATTAGGCCATCATGCATAGGATTAATTAAAAATGCCAGCCTTCTCCATTGTCCTCAAACCTTAAGAGATATACAACAGTTCAAATGTTTAAATACCTAGGTAGAAATGTCTAGGTGGAAAGATTGCAAAACTTCAGGCTGAGACCACAAATGTCTATGTAATATCTAGAAGTTTCCCAGGAATTTATAGTCCCCCAAATCAAAAACTATAATGAAGTCATAAAACATTCTTTCAAAATTGTATTTTTATGACAGTCTCCCTTTTATTGCCATGTGACTTTAATAGTGGTAAAGGACAAGTTGACTCAATAACCTCTCACTTTACCAAGTCCATACCAAAGAGTATAATTAAATGGAATTCAAGCGTGCATTCATGAAAGGCAATGGAAAAGACAGTTCAATAAATGGTGTTGGGAACAATGGACAGCTACATGCCAAAGAATGAAACTGGATCCTTTCTTACAACACATACAAAAATAAAATGGATTGAAGACTTAAATGTAAGATCTGAATGCATAAGACTCCTAGAAGAAAACATAGGCAGTAAGCTCTTTGGCATTTCTCTTACTGATATTTTTTGGATCTGTCTCCTTAAGCAAGGACAACAAAAGCAAAAAAATTAAAAAAAAAAAGTAAGACTACATCAAATAAAAAGTTTTTCCATGATGTAGAAAATCATCAACAAAATGAAAAGGCAATCTAATGAGCAGGGGAAGATATTTACAAATGATATATCCCAAAAGGGGCTAAACTACAAAATGTATTAAAAGTCAATATCAAAAAACAAACAATCCAGTTTTTAAAAAGTAGGTAGAAGACCTAAAAGGACATCTTTTTTTCCCAAAGAAGATATACAGATGGCCAACAGGCACATGAAAAAAATCCCAACATTACTAACTATTCAGGGAAATGTAAATCAATACCACTATGAGATATCACCTCACGCACATCAGAATGGCTAAAATCAAAAAGATGAGGGATAACAAGTGTTACTGAGGATGCAGAAAAAAGCGAACCCTTGTGCACTATTGGTGGGCATGTAAATTGGTGCAGCTACTGTGGGAAACAGTATGGAGGCTCCTCAAAAATTAAAATAGAACTACCAGAATTTCTACTTCCAGGTATTTATCAGAAGAAAATGAAAACAGTAATTCAGAAAGGTATATGTACCCCTATGTTCATCACAACATTATTTACAATAGCCAAGATGTGGAAGGAACCTAAATGTCCATCAATAGATGAGTGGATACAGAAGATGTGATGGCTGTGTATTTACACACACACATACACACACACACACACACACACACACACACACAGTGGAATATCACTCAGACATAAAAAAGAATGAAATCTTGCAATTTGTGACAACAGGGAGTATTATGCTAAGTGAAGTAAGCCAGATGGAAAAAGACAAATACTAGATGACTTCACTTACATGTATTACATAAAAAACAAAATGAACAAACCAAACAAAACAGAAACAGACTTACAGATACAAAGAACTAACTAATGGTTCCAGAAGGGAAGAGACTAAAAAATGGATGAAATAGATGAAGAGGATTAAAAAATCCAATCTTCCAATTATAAAATAAATAAGATACATGGTTGCGATATATAGCATAGGAAATATAGTCAGTAACATTGTTACAACTTTGTATGGTGACAGATGGGAACTAGACTTATTATGGTGACCATTTCTTAACGTATGAAAATATTGAATCACTATGCTGTATACCTGAAACTAATAAAATATTGTACATCAATTATTCTTCAATTTTAAAAAAGGACCCAATGAAAAAAAGTTTGTCTTTCTTCCACCCCCAAAGCAGTCATTAAAGTTTCTCATGTATTTTTCAGAAGGTGTCCATGTGTATATATAAATGAAAATACATATATATATATATATATACCCACATATGCACATGTGTACAAATATTTATGCACATATTTATATATCCATTTTAAGCACCATGGCACACTTGATACAATATTCTGTATCTTGACATTCTTCACTTAATATATCTTAGAAATCTTTTTAAACTATTATATAGAGCTACCATTATTTTAAATGACTACATGATCTCTCACTGTATAGATGTATCATACTTATGTAACTAGGACCCTATTAATAGATGTTTAAATTCTTTACAGATTTTTTACCCTAATATAAACAGTGCTACAAGGAACACCCTTGAGTACATGTCCAAATACACGTGTTGGATAAATTTCTGGAATGAGAACTCTTGAGTTCAATGACACGTGTGTTTTAAATTTTGAGATACACTGCCAAATTGCCCACCTGAGAGGGCTTACAATTTATATCTTCATCAACAATGTAGGGTAGAAAAAAGCATGTTATTTAAGGTGCATGTATTGGTGTCAGATAAAGAGGTAGTTTTATATAGAATATAAATAATGTCTAGAAAAATCAATGTAAGGCTACATTACATAAAAAGCAGCTGAATTTAGTGTAACTGTTTATGAATCTCTTAAATTCCATAAGAAGGAATTTAAAACTATACAGTAAGTACCATTAAAAATAAACACTTTTGTTTAAAGGAAGATATAAAAATATTAAGATAGAAGAAAATGCAAAATTCAGAAAAAGTGCATGCGATGAAAGGACAGAGAGAAAGAGACACACAGATGTCGCACAACGAGATTTGCACAGGAAAAAGAGAGTGAGTGCCAGAACTCAGTGAAAATGGAGGAGATCAGGCTTTTCTACTAAGCGTACACCCATTTTGTACCTTTCTCTGATTATGCAAGCAACTTAAACATCCATCAGTACGTGAATGGATAGAGAAGATGTGGTATATACCACACATGTGTCCAGTTTTGTATCCTTGGGTGTGGTGGTTGCATTATTTGCCCTAATTCTTCCTTCAGCCTTCCCTTCATCTATATCTTTGTTATAACCTCATCATGGGTAGAGTGTATTTCCCCATCCCTTGACTTGGGGGATACATCTTGCTTTATTTAGTCAATGGCTTGTGTGCAAAAGTGCCAGTGGACCAGTTCTGAGCCTAGACTTTAAGAGGCCTCATGTATTTCTGCGTGTTCTCTTGTGCCTAGGCCACTACAGTAAGGAAAAACCTGTCCTGGGTAGCCTGTTGGTCCAGGGAAGATGTGAGAGTTGTGTGAAAGACCTGAACCCTCAGACCTACAGTGTCAAACAGAACCGCACCAGCTGAGCCTAACTTAAGTCAGCCAACTCCAGCTGACCTGCAGGTATGCAAGCCAGCCCAGCCAGGATCAGAAGAGCTGCCCCAGCCAAGCCCAGCCTAAACAGCCAACACTCACTCAGCCAGCAGACTGCATGAATAATGATGAAGACTTGTTAGAGTAAGCCACTGAGTTTTCAGGTAGCTCATTACTTACTAATAATTCAATAATGAACACATCGGGCAGTCAAAGAGGACAGATTTGGCCTAAGTTCTCAAGATCCTCCCTTCATTGAGCAAATATGTATTAAGTACCCCCCATGCATCCAGCATTATGTTGAGGATACGAGGAAGAATAATGGATCAGGGCCCTGCTCTTACTGACTTTTCTAGTGAAGGGAAGACAAGGAATAAAGAAATAATGAAAATAAACAACAGATGCTAATGTATTATAATATGATTTATAAAATGGCTGGCTGCTTTAGAGAGTGAGAGTCTCTTTGAAGTGACATTTCAGTTCCTATTTGGCTGACCAGATGGAGCCAGTTTTAATTTCCAGAAGCAGGATGCTCCAGCCCGTGGATGTTCCAGCGAGTGCAAAAGCTCTGAGTGGAAAAGAACTCCATCCCTTCAAGAAACAGACAGGAGGCCTGTGGGGCTGAAGACGTCTTGCTCCTTTTAGATAGTTAGTGCCTCTTTGTAATTGGAAAAATGTGCTTGCCTAAATTGGCAAGAGGCCCGTGTCGATTGTAATTTCACTATTCCAGAGCCCTAATTATCTTTAATAAACTTGGCTTGGACTTCAGATAAAAATGAAATCCCAACCTCACTCTGTTCTCATTTAAAACACACATCCACTGCTGACTCTAATCTTCACTAATAAATGAGCACAAATGAAGTACAGCGACTAAACAGTGAGCTAATGGCCAAGGGGGGATACGGGCCAGGCTTCTATCCTCAGGTTCAATGCTGAAAGAAGTAACATAGTAACGACAGATTTTCAGATTTGTCAGCTCTGTGGTTTTGCTGTTTCAAATTGACTTTTAATTTGGTGAAAGAGTTCTATATCTAAATGAACCAACGTTCACCCTCTGAGACACAAACAGATCTAAGTGGTACCCAGAAGAAGTGATATTCTAGTTAAGGATGGAGTTTGATGCCTTTAGTGAATGCGGCTGCCTTTAAAAGAAAGCATGATTTCTTCTTCTGAATGAACTTCTCATTTAGATATAAGAAAAGAAGACACGGTTGACCAGATGGCATTTCACTTACTATTTTGTTACCTTGTTTGGATGACTTAACCTCTGTGAACTTCAGATTTACTTATGAAATACTGATGGTAATAACCAACCAGCCACAAGGGTTAAATAAAGGGTTAAATAACAGGGTTCTAAGTCTTGTATAAGCCCTAAAGGGCCATGTAATTGTGAGGTATCCTGATTATTGAAGATGTCATGCCCCCCTGTGAGAGACTGGATTGCTCTCTATCACCACTGGACAGGAAGCTTGCAGTGCAGTATTTTGATGCATAAATATAACATTTTGAAATATGACACATGCTGATATTGTCTAAGTGATAATATTTTATGACTATTAATTAAAGAAAAGAAGTATCTTCTGTGGGCCTAAGTAGAAACATAGTAAGGGGCACCTGGGTGGCTCAGTTGGCTAAGCATCTGACTTCGGCTCAGGTCATGATCTCACAGTTCATGGGTTTGAGCCCCATGTCAGGCTCTGGGTTGACAGCTCAAGGCCTGAAGCCTGCTTCAGATTCTGTGTCTCCCTCTCTCTCTGCACTTCCCCTGCTCATGCTTTGCCTCTCTCTCCTTCAAAAATAAACATCAAAAAAAAAAAAATTAAAAAAAAACATAGTAAAGGGGTTTCTTCCCTAAATATTCCTGTATGGAAATTCTGATTACATTCCATTCTACATCAATGATGATGAGCCTAAAATATGCAAAGTACAGCATTTATCTTTGGACTATATTTACATTTTGTTTATATGATGGTCTGACATAGGAGCCCAAAATAAATATTTTAGAAATCTCCTCAATGTCTCAAAACCATTTAATTGATCCTTTCCCCATGCTCTTCAGTATGAAACTGTCAACACCTGAGTTATAATTAGCAGCACACAAACACACACATACGGTTCTCCTTACGAGGAAAAGCAGTAAACTTCCAGAAACCCAAATGCTTAGTTAGTCCTAGCAGCCCCACATATGGTACTGGCTGCTGCTGGTTTCCCCAAGTTGTGACCTAGGACCCATCCCTGCTGGTGGTGGCACCACAAAAACCAAACCGCATCCCCTAGCCTTTGGCCTCTGGGTTTCCTTCATTGGCTTACTCTAAGAAATTAATATCAATGTTGCCAACCAATTGAAAAATGCCTGACATAAAAACCTCATTCTGAGTGAAGTTTTCCTTATAGAAATATGTTCTTCCTATGCTGATGGTTGACACTGGATGGCCAACCATCTGGTTAAACATGTGTCTCAGCACACCTAGGGGAAGAAGAGAACTGGATCCAATATCTAGATTTATGAATCAATAAATGTAAGACTAATGATGTTTCCCATTAGGTAAGGGTTTTCTTCTTCCCCAGAAGATTTGTCATGAGATTCCTGTAATGAGCTTTCTTGGACAATATGAAAGGTGATCCAATTTATGAAAAATCGACTGAAAGGTTACCTTTTGAGAATGTATTTAATGCAGAAGGTAATTGAACTTTAGAAATTGTGCCTCCTGATTTTTTTAAATAAGGTTTGTCTGTGTGGAGTGTGTTGGGGCAGGAGTTTGAGGAGGTTACATTGTGCACTCAGTAAATGTGTGATAAATACATGTTCAATCAGTGAATGAAAAAAATCCAAAACAAGTGGGTTGTTGGATGCACAGGGGGGTAGCCCCTGCTGATTCTTCTGCCCAGAATTATCTCCATATTCTTTCCTTCCCAGTGAAACACCATTCATCCCCTGAGACCTGAAAGCAATAGTTGCTTATCCCAAAGCCTTCTAGGAATCCTGTTCCATCTTCCAGACTCTCTCCTCTGCTTGGTTCCTACCTCTACACAGGAGAAGCAATAACAGAGCCATCAGAACAGTTCCAGGGGGGATGAGAGCAGTGATAGGAGTAATAAAGGGAGAGGAAGACAAGATAGATTTACCAAGAGCTTACTCCTGCAAGACACTGGGCTGATTCCTTCACACTCATTATTTTACTGAATCCTTACAAGAACAATTATTATCATTGTTCTGTGGATGATGAGCCTGAAACTTCCAGAGGGTATTTAAATTTCCTGAAATTACCCACCTAGTAAGTGGCAGAAGGTGAGAGTTGAAACCCAGGCCAAACTCAACATGCCGCCACATCACGGTTTATCAGATTCATTAGACTTATTGTGTCTCCATCTCTCCTACCACCATCTTGAGGGCAGACAAGTGTCCCAGGAGTCCTAATGTTTGGTTAGTACTGGGTGTATGGTGTATGTTTATTAATTGGGTAAAAGAAGGTGGTTTATCTCCTAGAGTAAGAACAGCCTTGTGGTGATTTCAGCTGGGTCTCTGTGGGCAATTTTGGAGGTGGCCAGTGGAAACCAGATTGGGGTCTGACCTAAAAGGACCTGCCAACCACAATATAGGGTATGAGCCAGGCAAGTGTCATTTTAGTGTGAAATCAGACTGATTCCAGGGTCAAGAAGGCCCTCTGTCCCAGGCATTTCACACTTTATTGACCGTACTTCCCATTGCCTGATGTATTTAGTTAGATGTTTACATGGCAGAGTTTACTCTAGCAGACACAGAGTGAGTGTGCCCTTTCTGTGGCAAGCAGGTGAGCTTATTGAGACTGACATAAGTCAGATTTTATCTCAGTGTCTTTCATCTTCTAGTGGCACCTTGAAAAACCTTATTTACTCAAGATGAACCCAGGCTTTCAACCACAACGGGAGCATGGCCCTCAATTCACTCTCAGTGAACACCTGGGGTAACTCAGTCCCACTCACGCTCCTGCTTGTCCTTGTCAGAGCCAGCTCAAGACAGCCACTGCCACCTATTCACCGCATTTCTCAGTCCTATGTGCTCCCTCAGCCATCCCTCTCTCTTAGTAGTCAAGAAATGTGCATGCATTCGTCAGGTCGCACTGCAAATAAAGATGACTCTAATAAGTAACAACAACATGCCTCTGCACATGCCTTGTGACTTATCAAATGACCTTCTGTTATTTTAATTATACTTTCCTCATATGGGTATACCATAGTTTCTCTGGATAAAAACCCTTAACTCCACTTAAACCTTTAAGATTTAGAAGAAAACAAGCATATGAGATGTCACTGAAGTCTTTTATTCTTAACAAAAGGCACTTAGCATCACTAAATACCTGTTAGCAGGCTAAGCACAGGACTATGGAGATGACTGGGACAGTTTCCCTGCTGCCAGGGCCTGCTTCTTTATAGGAGAGTCAAAAAAACAAACAAAAACAAAAAACAAAAAACAATTGCAAATATTGAGGAAAGTGTAGGACTTGCACACTCACTGCTAGGATGGACCAGGAGGTGGTGAATCATGAAGGTATCTTCCAGGTGTGCATACCAGGGATACTTTCTCAGTACAGCAAATACACCCTGAATGCCTATCAGATTCCAGGAACAGGAGATGCTACAGTGGATGCAACACTGCCCCTGCCTTTGAGGATCTTATGTCTAGTGGACAGAAAAATGAGCAAACAGGTCATTACACTTCAACTCAATAGGAGCTGCAATACACTGTGATCCTTGAGACTTGTGCCACTGAATTCTATCACCCTCCCAATGCAGCACCACCATGTCACTGCCATATACCTGTACTGGTCATTACTTCCCATCCATCAGTAGTTTGGATATCATGGACTTCCACTTCATCCCAACCTCTGCCTTTTATGTAGTAACCCGCATACAATCCCACCTCTCATTTCTAACATCCTCTTCTCTCTTCCCTTTTCCTCCTGACACCTGCTCACAAGTCACAACCTGGACCCTGAAATCACTCAAAACTCCATGGCCATAAAGCCTGAATTCCAGTGCCAGGCACAGTGGTGGACCAGATGAGTAAAACCAATAGAGCTCAGACCTTACAGACCCTCCCGCCCCCTGCCAGCGTGTGGAGGAACAAGCATCTGAATTCATTATCCAGAGGTCACCTCTACACTCATTCATAAGAAACTATTCTTGTTTTGGGGAGTTAAATCTACTTGCTTTGTGCCCATTCCAGGCTCCAGAAAGAGGAAAGTCATGATCTGATATATCATGATTCTGTATTTGCTTGGTTCCTTTCTATTAAGAACTGCTGAAGTGAACTAGCTGAGATATTTTTGCAGGCACCATCTACTTTAGATAGGTCTCTCTTTATCTGTTTATATAAGTTTTCTATACTTCATACTTTGTCCAGAACTCCCCAAATTCCCATTGGAATTAAAGGGCTTACTCCAATTCTGGGGATGGGGGGCGAGGGGTTCAAATGATAAAGTAAGTTAAATGTATTTCTAAAGCTAAGCTAGGAAAACCCAGCTTAAGCACATAGTCTTTATAGTGACTGGGTAATATTAAGACACTAAATAATTATTCCCAAGTAAATAGAAAAGTAGTTGATTTTTATGTTGTTCTTTAGAAGAGGATCAGTGGAAGAATTGGGTCTGACTATGTGTATGAGCCCTCTTGTCAGGATATTACAGACTGGCCTGTTAAAGATTTTGATCAAGCCAAGCACACTCCTATTCAAACCCCACAAACTTCTTTCTCCAGTTTTAAGTTCCACGCTTAAGCAGGGCCTATGAGGCTGTGTATGATCTAGCCCTTGACTGCCTCCTTCTTACTCACTAGACATTAGTCACAATGGCATTCTCCTGGTGTCTCTCACAGGATCAAGTTTGTTCTTGTCTTCATACACTTTGAATTTGCTTTTCTTCTGCTTGGAACTCCTTTTCCCTAGATCCTATTTCTGGCTCCTTCCTGCCATATCGGTCTCATCAACCAATGTAATTGTCCCTAGCCTCTGAATCCCCATTGCATCATCCAGTTTCTTCAAATGCTTGGCATGTACCACATTTGAAATTATCTTTTGGCTTATTTATTTCAGTTAACTTATTATCCTCATCCCTTCTCTCCCTTTAGGAGCAGAGATCTGGCTTATCTTGGTCATCATTGAATAATCAGAGCCTAGAATGATCTCTGCAACATAGTTGACACTCAGTATATATTTTTGGAATAAGTGAGTTTGGAAAAGATGAGTAAGTTTTCCATCAAAATGCCTTCCCATGCCCAGCATTTAATCCATACATAAATGTGGTTTATGGAGCAATTAATCAAAAACTTTGCTTATCACGCACCACCAATGGCAGGCCAATATGGAATGCTCACAACACTAATGAACATTAGTCTTCCTAGGCACCATCCAGACACTTTTCTGGCTCAAGTGATTCTGAAGTGCAATTAGGTGGCAAGACTACCACCAGCTACCCTGCAGTCTGCAATCACAGATGAGCACAGTACTGGTGGGGTCCCCAGGAGGGCAGAGGCTGGAGGGGCTCCTCCTCTCTGGGATACACACAGATCATTAGGTGATTGTTTTCTACAGAGAACAGCCTAATTTACCCAGGGATGGTGGCAAAGGAAAAATGGAGAAAAATTTCCCTGATAACAGGCTAAAGAATTGTTGATGTTGGCAGAAAGGAAAAAGTGCTTTCTCATAGTGGTCCAGAGTTTGAAATCTACAGTCTTCGGCCAAATGTCCAGGCAGATCATGATTTTTATGGGCTTAGTTGTGCAACCCCAGAGGGAAAAGCACCATATGAAGACACACAAATGCATTTCAACAATGTGCTTAAGGCACAACACACACGGACCTCGGATAAGCTGAATTTTTATTTGCATGTTACGTGTGGCTGCAGACACCGAAACCTGCCTCTCAAACGCACTCTGTGCATTTTATATTTTTTTCCACTAGCTAATGTAAACATACCTTAAGGGATCATAAATGCTTGGATTAACATCAGCCAAGATATCCTGAGCACACATATAAATTTAAATGGCTATGTTGATTACATTTCCACTTAGATAGTCAGAAACCTGACACATTAAAGGAAAAAAGGATTTATAAAGCAAAGAAATTTTTTCTTCCTTAGGATTTGGTTATAGTGTCTGATACATAATATCTGAATTAAAAAAAATCACTAGCATATGACTTATTATGTGCCAGGCAATTTATATACATGATCTTGTTTCATCTTCACAACGATCCCAGAGAGTATTTTATCAGCAAGGACACAGTCAAGGCACAGATGCTGCCCACAATCACACAGTTGGTGATGCTGACATGGATTCCAGGCTGGGCCATCTGAACAAAGAGCACATACTTTTAGTGACTCCACCCCACCGCCTCCTCAAATCCTAGACCATCTTTTGTCACCTGCAGGTTCACAAACACCTGTATATTCTGTGTCTCAGAGTATCACAGTGACTTCTTCCTAAAGCTGAAGCAACACCAGTGTCGATACTATTCTTTGCAAAAAATCAGCGGATGAAGCTTAACCCCATGATAAAGTAATTTTCGTCCTTAGACAGGAAGGTGGCAGGCCAGCCCAAGGGAAATGGGCATTTCTCCATTCATTCACTCATTTGTTCCACAAATGCCTAATATGTGCAATATACTCAGCGCTGAAGCTGTCATGGTGAAGAAACAAGTTTACATCCTAACACCTAATACATGCCAATCCAATGATAAATTATTACAATGTAATAAATGGGATAAAGGGATACATGTGTCCCAAGAGATTCCTCATCCTGTCCAGGGGATTCATATGCACCTCCCTGACAGCTGAGACCTGAAAGCAAAGGGGTATTGAGAGTTAAGGTACAAACACAGGCAGAGACAACAGCCCAAGGAAAGGTGCTCGGGCAGGAGAAACACAGCCTGTTCCAAGACTAAAGGAAGGTGGTAGTGGCCAGAGTGCGGGAGGGAGAAGTCCAGAGGGGGCAGGGTGGAGAGGAAGAGAACCAGCCAGCCTAGCTCACTGGTCTCTGCTGCAAGCCATTCCCAGCACTTCCCCTGGGTTAGCTCATCTGTGGCTTCCAGGCACCCTATGAGGTAGGTACTATGATGACCCCCTTTCTACAAATGAGAAAAATACCACTCAGAATGTCTCCATTTTGCCCATGGTCCCACAGCCAGCAAATGGGGGATTTAAACCCAGTCACTGTGGCCTTAAGCTTTCGCTATTAACTACTTGGCTAAACTGCTATGGCACAAGGAAATCAAGGCATAGAGAAGTTAAGTAATTTGCCCAAAGTCACACTACAAGAGAATGGTGGAGCCATTCAAGCCTCACCAGTTCTTCTCCAGAGCCTGGGCCACTACCCACAGCCCTTGGCTGCCCAATGGCTAATTCTAGATGCCAACTCCAGGGTCCAGGTGCTCTTTATAGGAGTGGAGGAGAACATACCAACTGTGCTAAGTGAGCAGTGCCTTCACCAGGGCTGCGAAGACATGCTGTTAACATAATGCCAGAAGAAACAATGACTTCCAAGGTCTTTACATGCTCTACCCACCCTCTGACCTTACGGAAGTGCTGGAGGAGGATCAGGCCTGAGCAGAGGGACGAGTTCTTTCCCTGGACCTCAGCATGTTTCCCTTTGTGCAGGGGGCAGTTCTTCTTATCCCTGTTTTCCTGGTAGGAAGAGCAACAGCTCAAATGTCTTCCAATTGGAAACCCATAGAACAGACAAATTTTTCCAGAGATGACTAAAACAATATGGCTCAGTTTGATTTTGTTTCCCCCAAATGTACATGTTTTTTCCATGTCTTTTTCCCCTCTGTGGCTTGCCAACGCTTTGCTTGTAGAACAAGGGAACTGGGTCCCTCCTTATAGCCTGACATTTGAGATGGAAGATATTTCTGCCAACCACCTTTGCCAGAGATATTCTATTAGTCTTGGTTGTTATGGGCTGAGGGAGAGCTCCCTTCATGGGCATCTGGCAAGGTAGAGGAGTAAAAAAATACAGCATACTGCTTCTTCTGTTGCCTGGCACTCAGAGCCTGTCATGCAGCCTGGCATCACGTCTGGGCAATGAGACTGGCATCCCATCAGCCAAGGGACCATGAGCAAATGCCTCTTTCCCATTACCATCTCATCCTTCTATCCTTCTCTCTCTCTTTCCTCTTTTTTTTGGGGGGGGGGAGGGGTGTTGTGTGTACCAATAGGCCACCAAATGGGCTTTCAGGCCAGCAACTTAATTTTTTCTTTCATTTCTACAGATACCAAATAAACCTGTCTACTGTAAGTGGCCTCTGGTCTTTTCTGGCAGGAAGCTTCCTCCAAATGCAGACCTCTCAAAGTACCAGCCCAGGATTCCATGCTAAACCAAATGTCCTGTTTAGCACTTAGCAGAGAAATTCTTGATTTTGCCTCTAGGACTTTGGAGTGTGTACTTGCCCTTGGCCTAGTGCTATGAAGCTCCATGGTGAGAAGGGTCTGTTGTTTCTTTTGCACTACCAAACCCCTGCCTGGCTAAAAAGGTGTAGAGTCTTTCTCTCACTGCATGTGAGAGACAGTAGCTCCTGCCCCTTCCTCTAATGAGGGCTCTCATCAGGGACCCCAAGACTCAGCTTCACGCTTCTCCTGCCTGCTGAGCTGATCGTATCCAAAAGTGTTTATGCTTTACTATGACAGTAGGGCTGCCTCATTTTAAAGTCAATCCAGTCGAACTTTTTTTTTTTTATTCTTTACCTGTTTTTTCCCTCCTCTTCTTCCTCCCAGATTTGACCATTTCCTCTCTAGATACAAAAGAATTAAGAATAGGGATGAGGATGACATGCAGGGACAGTTCTTCTCCATGTCCTTTCCTCTCCCTTCCAGCCTTGTGAGCCCCTACTATTCTCACTCAGAAACTTCCCAAAGGCTGGGCCCTATGCCTCCACCAGAGTGAACAGGGGAGAATTCCTCCTTTATATTTGGCTCCCAGATTATAAAAGTCATAGAAGATGCTCCCTTAGAATCCTGAAACATGTATTCCATTAAACATCAAGATCTGTCCAAATATAGTCCATCTTCTGGGTCAGGATCTCCCCTGCTGTCTGATTATTTGGACTTCAGCCATGTGAGAAATCCATCCAATTAGGTTATTTTACTCCTTCCTTTCACTGCTGAACTAAGGACGTTCGGCAGAACTCACAAGACAGTTTATGACTCTGTGGTGCTGTTTCAGGCTGGATCTAACCAGAGCTTTAGGGTGATATTTACTGTAACAAAAATGACTCCTCTTGCTCCCCAGAAGCTGGTAGAGTGCTCCCTGGAAGCTGGTAGTATGGCTGTATCAAGTCATATACTTCATGTGCAGAGAGGTTTCCTACCCTAAGGGACAGATACTACATTGGAGGTTGCAGATAAACAATTAAGAGGCTGATTTTGGCCTTTGAACTGCAGATCACTCTCATAATGTAAAGTTGCCCTCACATATGTGCATGTGTTTGGAACTATTAAAGACAGGGCTAAATAAAATGGAGAGACATCCTACAGAATGGTAGAAAATGTTTGCAAGTTGTATGTTTGGTATGGCTCTAACATCCACAATATATAAAGAACTCCTGCCACTCAACAAATAGACAACCCAATTAAAACATGGGCAAAAAGACTTGAATAGACATTTCTCCAAGGAAGATACACAAATGGTCAGTAAACACTTGAAAAGATACTTAGCATCATAGTTCGTTAGGAAAGGCAAATCAAACTACAATGAGTACTACTTCACAGCTTGTAGGTGGGCTAAAAGGACAGACAGTAAGAAGTGTTGAGTAGGATGTGGATAAATTAGAACACTCCCTTCCCTGCCCCTGCTGCAACACTGCTGGATTGCTAGTGAGAACATACAGTGGTGCAGCCACTATGGAAAACAGTTCGGCAGTTCCTCAGAAAGCTAAACATAGAATTATCATAACCCAGAAATATTTCCAAAATAATTGAAAGAAAGCAGGGTCTCAGAAAGATAGCTATATGTCAGTGCTCATTGTAGTATTTGCAGTAGCCAAAAGGTAAAAACAACCCAAATGTCCAATAGATGAATGGATAAACAAAATGTGGTAGATACACAAAATGGAATATTACTCAGCCATAAAAAATGCAGTTCTGAAACATGTTACTACATGAACTTTGAAAACATACTTAATGAAATAAGCCAGGCACAAAAGGACACATATTATATGATTCCCCTTATATGAACTATTGAGAATAGGTAAAATTATAGAGACAAAGTAGAATAGGGGTAACCAGGGGCTGGAGGAAAGGCCTGTTTAACAGATTAGAGTTGCTGTTTGGGGTGATGAAAATGTTTTACAAATAGATAGTGGCCATGCAATGCAACACTGAGAATGCAGCTAATGCCACTGAATTATACATTTAAAAATGGTTAAAATGATAAATTTTATGTTATGTGTATTTTGCTACAATAAAAAAATTCATGAGAAAAATTTTTAAAAAATGAAGCTTAAACAAATATTTTCACAATCAAATTTCTTCAGCAGTTCCCTCTGCTGTATTTCAGTCAGAACTCAAAACCAGATCTTCTGACCTTAAGGCTTAATCCATTAAAACATTCAATGTTTTTAAATTACACATTGGTTGATTCATTCAAAGCATTTCTGTCCTTCAGATATTTAGAGAATACCTGGTAAGTGCTTGGTAATGGAAAATTGGTTTGGAGTGGGTAGAAGAAACAGATTTCAATATATGGTCTATGTCCAGTTCCTTGCTCGAAGGCCCTTTATGTGCTATCCCAATTAATCTTCCCGTTATTAATCATTTTTTAATATGTTATTTATTCATTTTATTTTTGAGAGAGGTTGTGTACGCAAGTAAGGGAGGGGCAGAGAGAGGGAGAGCAAGAATCCCAAGCAGGCACCATGCTGTCAGTGCAGAGCCCAATGCGAGGCTGGATCCCACAATCCTGAGATCATAAACTGAGCCAAAATCAAGAGTCAAACACTTAACTGACTGAGCCAGCCAGGCACCCCTTCCCATTGAGAATCATTATCATCCCCATTCTATGGCTGAGGGCATGAAGCCAGGAAGGTTAGGTAAAATTGCTGGTAGCAAACAGCAGATTTGGGATTGGAACCCAGATCTGCTGAATTCTAAGCACTCTATGCCTCATGCCATCTATTCTCTCCCTCCCACACGTCTCTCCCAAATTCCCTTGGATTCTTGGCTCTCCCCATTGTTTTTAGGAATGAAAGACAGCTTCACAGGGGTAGAAGCAGCCCTTTGCAAGTGGCTCTGCGTTCTGGGTCATTCAGGGTTGCTCCTGTTCCAGGTAGGAGCAAGGCTCAGGTTTGGCAACATATGTTCTGCAGCTGGAGGAGGGGCCACCCTAGGGGTCTGTTGGCAAGTATGCCAACTTGACAATGCCAGACACAGCGAAAGAAAGAAAGAAAGAAAGAAAGAAAGAAAGAGAGAGAGAGAGAGAGAGAGAGAGAGAGAGAGAGAGAGAGAGAGGAAGGAAGGAAGGAAGGAAGGAAGGAAGGAAGGAAGGAAGGAAGGAAGACAGGCAGCTGCTACAGGTGAGGGGAGCTGGCAGACCCCCAAGGCTGGGAGCCAAGCAAGCAGCAGGTGTACCCTCTGCTCTCCACAAGCTACCAGGCAGGGATGGCAGTGGGTTCTGCCAAAGGCTCATCTCCATGCGTTTGTTAGTAGCACATTCCTGAGTCTCTGCAAGCACAGTCTGAGCTGGGAAATGATGGAGGGCCTGCAGAGGGGGGCCTGGAGGCTAGGCCTACCCAATCACAGGCCTGCTTTGTCCAAGGAGCAGGTGGACCTAGGAGGCAGGGAGCAGGACAGGACAAGGAAAAGTAGAGGTGATTCAGACTCATGAGTAGGGCCAGCAGCAAATCTCTCCTTGACTTCTGCCCAGCTGTGCTGCCCCACATCTCTCTACTGCTTCTTCTGAGACCGCATTGAAGTATTCTGTTTCCCTCTCCAAGCAAACAAGGCTTGTTCCTGCGTTTGTAAGAGCTTTATTATCGTTGCATTTGGGGAACCAGTGCGGTTTCCAAATCAGCAAGAGAGGACAGGCAACTCAGGAAATGAGTCGTTCTTTTCCTTCCCACTCACCAGTGAGTTTTCAGATCATTATGAAACAGAAAGCTCTGCCTTCATTTACTCCATCACATGAGGTCTTAATGTACTTCAGTCCACTGCTCATTAATACCGTTAAGGAGCATTTGCGGAGTATTTAAAATTGGCTGGTGCGCACTCTCTCTGCTTACTCCCTGTGGTGCAGTCCAGTTTCTGGGATGAAGCTCAATCAATAAACACATTCTTTCTGTCTGTTGAGACTTTGTGTCTTCCAGTTAGAAGAGAGGGGCAAACATGCTGCTTTATTATATGGAGACAGCAGTCAATTTTGGCTCAATGCAGAGCAGGAAATGCTGATTTTTCATATGTTTGTGTAACAGAAACAACAAAGCATCCGCTTGGAAAGCAACAGGATTTTTCTTAGCCAAACTACACACAAACAGGTTTTCAGTAACTAAAGGAATGCAGAAGAGAACAGGAGTATGGGCCCTGGGGGACAGTGGCTGGTTACTCTCTCGGGCCCAGGTGTGGAGACCCAACGTGAAGTGGCAAGCCCTGTGAGGCAGCCTTTGTATCTCCAGGTTATGAACACCCTGCTCGGCCCAGGGGAGTTATCAAACCCCCATGCAGTCTGGATCCTCACCTTTAGGAGGCAAGGGGCCTACCTATATCCACTATCATCAAGGCGGCTGTTCAGGGCCTTCCCACTGGAAACTGAAAATGTAGGTCCTTTGAGTCTTCACATTTTTAAACACCACCCGCAGGCCCTCTGGTTTCCCAGAAGACACTGCTTTGGACTTGTTGGGACTCAGATTTTCAACTAAAAGCATGGTGGCAGATTAGGGAATGTCTTGTGCTTATGCTTTACTGCTAACAGTGAATGCACAGGGAGAGAATAGGCAGGAGATAGGGAGGGAGGGAAGGAGAGAGAGAGAGAGAGAGAGAGGAAAGGGAAGGAAGATGGGGAAGGATAGAAGGAGGGAAGAAAAAACATGCTGGTCTGAGACTCTGGAAGCTTGGATTTTACCTATAGCTTGTCAGTTATTAACTCAATGACACAGGGTAAGACTTAGTCTTTGTCTGGATAGGAAACAATTTAAAACTAAAATATCATGAGTTTTTATCACAGATGATTTGAAGGTCAAATTGAAAGATGAATATGAAGATACTTTGCCACCAATGGAACCCAAATAAAACGTGGCCACTTTAAGGCCAACCTGAGCAGAAAGGTATTCTACACACACACTTTAAAAAGTCTTAAAAACTAATGTACATTTTTACCAAATGACTCTTGAAGAGGTGACAAAAAGGATTTATGCCATATAACATGGCAAAATTCTCCAAACAGAGCTTCTTAACTATCTCTTTTCAAAACATCTCTTTCTTAATGGGAGCTGTTTAATTATCTCTTCCCTCCTTAAGTGGTTCTACCCATACTTACCACACGCATACTATCCCCTTCTCTTAATTCCCATCCTCCAGATTTCTAGGTAATTTCCCCCATGAGATTGCTTCATAGGCTCATCTCTCCAGGGAAATCTACTCCTTTTTTTTTTAATGTTTATTTATTTTTGAGAGAGAGAGAGAGAGAGAGAGAGAGAGAGAGAGAACATGAAGGGGGGAGGGGCAGACAGAGAGGGGGACACAGAATCCCAAAGCAGGCTCCAGACTCTGAGCTTTCATCACAGAGCCCAACACGGGGCTCAAACTCACAAACTGTGAGATCATGACCTGAGCCAAAGTTGGCTGCTTAACCAACTGAGCCACTCAGGTGTCCCAAATATACTTCTCCTTTTAAAACTTCTTCATCATGACCTTTCTACCCACTACCCTGATCTGTCCCACAAAGATCCAATAGACACACAGTGTCAGCATGGTATTCTCCCTAAAAGCTGGGAGCATGAAAAAATTGTAGTTACACACATACATATGTCTTGTTGTTATTCCTTGTTATATCCTTAATAAAGGATTCTTATTTAAGGAAATGAGATTATAACTTAGTATGTCACAGTAGCACAAAATCAGGGACATTGTAATCTAAGTCTCTTTGATCATTGATTGAGAACCTATCATGTGTAAGACTCTCCCTCTATAAGAAGGGTGCAATGGCCATAGATGGGGATAAACCTCTTAGTAGGTCCCAGAAACCCTAAATTAAAGTATCACTCAGGCCCCTGAAAAACAGATCTTGCCTTTAGAGATCCCAAGAGACTTGGCCCTACATGTTACTGTGGCATCACCATTGCGCATATATCATAGCATTCATCAGGGGAGGAAATGGGGGCTCCGTAAGGTTAGTTACCTCATATCTTCACAGTAGGGGCAGAGTTGTGAGTTGAATCTAGATGTCAGTTTCCAAAGCCCTTGATGCCTCACTGGTGTTTAAGTTATAATCCCCACTTCCTATTTCTGTTCCTCTGTATGTCCTTCTTCCAGAAACAGTCTCATTTGTAGTCCTGAATCCACTGCAAGGTGGTCTTTGCATGTAGATGGACTTGGCTTATGGCATGTGATCTGATGGGTTACCCTACCCACAGCTTATTTCCTTGTGCGTTACAAAAGCCCCTGAAATGGTTGTTACTCATTTCTTTCTTTTGGATCAGGTGGGGTCATAAAATATAAAGAACCCTTGCCCAAGTTCTTACACTGGTATCACCAGCCAATCACATAACAGGTGTTCCTGCCAAATTCACACGAAACACTGGACTACTTCTCATCACTGAACTCCCGGGATCCACTACCAATTATGTGGGATGGCACTTGAGAAGAAATCTATTGGCCTGGAACAATAACTTCCCAGTGAAAATATATATAAGCTACCTGGCCAGAAGAACTTATTTTGATATGGTTGATGTCTTTAGGGAAAGTCTTCGAAGTCTTCCTTCTCTTGGCTTCTGAGACATCACACTCTCCTCTTTCCCTCTCACCATGTTTGCCATTCTGTCTTGGTTTCCCTCACTGAATCCTCATCATCCTGATCTCCTTGTGTTGGTACCTCAGGGTCCCATTTTGGTCTTGCTTTACCTCTCTATTTGCATGCTCTCCCCACATGATCTCACCTAGTCCTATAACTTGGATACCTATGTGTTGGTGGCTCCCAAAGCTAGATTTCCCACCCAGCTATATCCCTTAATCCCGGACTTGGGAGTCTATAGGCATTTAAAGCCTATAATGATAAAGGAAAGGCCTCCTGATTTCCTTCCCAGCTAGCTCTTTCTCCACCCCAATGAACAGCACCATTATCTTTCCAGTGGTTCAACCCAACTCTTCTCTTGCTTTCCCTCACCACAATGTCTAATCCAGAAACAATTAACATTGACTTTTTTCTGTGACTTATTCCAAGTCTTTCTACTTTTCCCTATCTTCTCAACTACTTTTAGTGCAAGTCAGGAACACTTTCCACCTGGCCCCTGTCATAGCATCCTAACTAGCCTCTCTGCTAGAACCCTGCCTTAGGGCCTTTCCACTGGCTCTTCCCTCTTCCTGAAACATTTGTTTCCTGCCACCAATCTTCATAAGGATGGTCCTTTTTTTTATTCAATGATCAGCTTACGTGTTACCTCTTCTGAGGTTTTCCTAACCACTCGATCAAAAGTAGCCATGTGTATTAGTTTCCTGACCCTAATGTAAAAAATTACCATAAAATGGGTGGCTTCAAACAACAGAAATTTATTCTCTCACAGTTCTGGAGGTCAGAAATCAAATATCAAGGTTTCAACAGGGCCATACCAGGCAGGTGCATATCCTCCTTGGTTTGTGGCTGCATCATTCCAAACTCTGTGTCTGTGGTCGCACTGCTTCCTGTGATGTCTTGAAACTCCCTCTACCTGTCTCTTACAATGATACTTGTAACTGCATTTAGAGTTCACCTGGATAATCTAGGAAAAGTTCCTTCCCTCAAAATTCTTAAATTATTGCATCTTTTGCCATAGAAAATAATATTCACAAGTTCCAGGAATTAGGACTCAGACATATCTTTTTGGATCCCACCATTCAACTATACCATGCAAGACACTGCTTGATTTTGACTCTCTACTTAACACTTACTGTTATCGTCCCTCATTACTCTACCAACTTGTTAGTTGAATTCCTGTCTCTCCATCAGAATGTAAGCACCATGAAAGCAAGGAATTTGCCTACCTTTATGCTCCCCTGATGTTGAGAACACTGCCAAGCACAGAGCAGACATCCCAAAATATTTTTAGATGCCTACACTGAGGATTAAATTAAACCAATGGTTGTTAAGCTTATTTATTTAGTTATTTGCTCCATAAAATATTTTGTTCAGATGCAGAAGCCTAACAGGTACATGGAGATAGTTGAAAGCTGAGCTCTTGTGTTCGAAGTAGGGGTGAGAAGTGGGGAGCTGTGGGCCTTAGTTCTCCCATTCCTTCTGATGATGTGCACCAGAGATAGGAGGAATCATCTGAAAAAAAGAACTTTGTTATCTTAGCTCAAATCGGTTGCTTGGGAGAATGAGCATATAAAAGAATTTGGAAGAAATGGGCCACTGAACTGATACATTTTGATGGGTGAGCTGGTGAAGGTAGTAGAGAAGTGATGGTGAGCCAGATCCAACAGAAATGGTGTGTGGTCACCGCAGGGGTGCTGTATAGGTTTGAGAAATGAAAAGTTCTCTTCTACTCTGGATTTGACTGTGGATATCCAATATTAGATGACCTGCCTTTCCCAAAATGTATCCTTGTGCCCTGAAAAGAGTGAAGCTATTTGGGATTTTCTTTGATCTTCAGGTGGGGATGGAAGACATTGGAAAAAGTAGTGCTTTGTAAAGCACAGGTTCTATAATCAAACCAACCCTGGAACCAATCTAGGATCACACGGCTTCTTGGCCTTATGATCTTGGGCAGGCTGCTTCACCTCTGCAAACTTCATTTTCCCCATCTGTAACATGGGGGTAACAATAATGCCTACCTCACAGGTATTGAGTATCACAGGACCATTTACACTAAGTATTTAGTGTATCATCAGTACATAGGCATAGCTTGCAATACATTGTGATAATTATCACTTATTAATTATTACTGTTATTTGAGTGTTTGGGTTTTTAGTCGTGAAGTTCAGGCCCTTGAGAAGTCCCTCATTTCCATTGCTAACCCTATAGCAAATTGACCCTTGAACCAGGACAGAGAAGAATTCATTCATTCACTCAATCAGGAAATACCTATTAATAAGGAGCTACAGTGACTTGAACTGTTCTAGCTGACAAGGATAAGGAAGTATTTAAGACAAATTTCCTTTTCTCATAGATTTTGCCTTTCAGTGGTGGAGACAGATGATGAACAAGTAAGCTCTGTGGGGAAATCCCAGAAATGTCCATTTCCTTGCTATGTTTATGACCTTTGGGCCATTCCTCTGGTATGATGCATACCTTGAGAGCTTAATCTGAGCTCTGCTCTGCAGTTGCAAGAGTCTGCTGCCAAAACAGCCCACCATTGCAGCAGAGGTGCCTCCTCCCCTTCCGCCTCCCCTCGGCAGGCCTGGAGCAAATTCCTCAGGGGAACTCACAGCCCATTCTCATGCAGCTTGGGTGATAAAGATGCCCATGATGATACTGTTAGAAGAAATTACCAGTGTAGAGTCCCTACAAACTGGTAGGCACCATTGTGCTATTTTATACAGATCACCTTATTTAAATCCTCACAAGAACCTATGAGCCAAGTTCTACTATGAATCCCTTTCTAGAAATGAAGAAAATGATAATCCGACAGTTTATGAAACTTGTACCAAGATTCTGCTTCTGAGTTCCCCAGCTGGGATCTGACTCGATTCCAGAACCCCTAGCTTCAGTTCTTTCCTTTGCTCTGTTTCATGGATTCCCAGGAAGACTTCAAGGAGTCTACCTGATGCTTCCAGCTGATGGTGCAAGGAGAGCTGTGGGATGTGTGGTTGTGTGGTCAGCCCACAGCTGACTGATGCTCTTGGGCAGGACTCCATGCCCTAGGTGTGGTACTGCTGTGCCCAGGTGGACTGCCTGCTGCCTCTGCTTGCATGAGGCGCATTGCTATATAGCCTCAAAGGAGAGAGAAAAAATGGTCCCACAACTTGCTGGTTGAGAGACCTTGAGTAAGTCATTAGCTTCCCTGTGTTTCACTCTTTTTTACCTGCAAAAGGGCACTAAAAATAAAACCTACCTCACAGGTAGTTGGCAGGACTAATGGAATTAATGCAAGAAAGCACTTGGCACAATGCCTGACATGTAAAGAGAACCAAAATGCTGAGGAAGGAGGAGGGAGGGAGGAAAGATCATTTAAATCCAAGCTAGTTATCATGTATTCTTGGCTAAGCTCCTTCTCCCTCTACCTCAATGTCCCCATTTGCCAATGTGTGGATTTCCAAAAAGTACTGACCACTCAAGTCCTTCATGTCCAAACTTCCAAAAGTCTCTGAGTCTCTGTAGAACAAAGAGACCTCATTAAATATGCAGAGATGAGTCCCTTCCTCATCGCCATTGCCAAGTCTGTGTCTCAGAATCAAGAAATCTAGGATGGTTTCTGGACAAACTCCAGGAACTCCTTTTTAAGGTGGAATAATATTCCATTGTATATATACACCACCTTTTGTTTATCCACTCAACCACGGACGGACACTTGTGTAGCTTCCACATTTTAACCATTGTGAATGTCTTTGGTGGGGGCTATCTTACTTTCCTTTTGTTCTATAGGAAATGAGTCCAGGGACATTATTTCTTATGCTAAAACAAAGATAGAAGTATGCAAAGGGTGTGTGGGTCCCTTCAAGTGGTGAGATCTGTCTAGGAAAACAATATAAACATGTGACTCAGAAGTCCCTCTTTGGAATCACACAAACTTGGATTTGAATTTCTGGGCCACCAGGCACTGTTTGTATGGCATAAACAAATTATTCAGCTCCTTGAAATCCGTTTCTTTGTGTGAAAATCCAGGATGCTCATGAGATCCATCATGGGGTTGTAAAGCTCACAGCCCAAGTCAGATACATGGTCAGCACTCAGAAATGGAATGGGAAGAAGACAGGCATTTTGTTTCCTCATCTAGTCTGGTACCCTCCTGCCTGACCCAGAAACTTTCCACAAGGTTGTTCCCTCTGCCCTTTGCTGAATTAGCTCCTTTTTACCTTCAGATCACTTCTTAATTCCACTTGCCCCCATAGGATGTCTCCAGCTTTCTTGATTGAGTCAAGGCCCCCCTCCCTTTATACCTGCTCCTAAAAAGGTAGACTTGTCTTCCTAACAGTTAACATTCTCCCAGACCTAGCAGTATCTGGCCAATAGCTGACTCTCAGAAAATCATTTTACAAGTAGATGTATAAATGAACAAAAACTCTGTAAAATTAAAGATGATCCAGGTTCTCAAAGTGGGGACCTGGCATTGGCCTGGGGAGCCCACACTTCTCCACACTCCTCTGCCAGACCTCCTCAATCTCTATCGCAGCACCTCACCTTCTGCCCCCCAGGGCCTGGCATATGCTCTCAAGACTTCAATCTTCCAAGTGGGGCCTGCAGCGAAAGCTGAAGGGGAGAAACTACAAGCCCTGCTAAGGTTTAAAGATGTGCTCACCTGAAATTGCACAATTCATCCCACGGGCTCAGCAGGAATGCGGCATTTGGAGAAATTACACCTCTGAGCTGCCAGAATATATTCAGACAGCCAAGAACAGAAGTTGGCCCAACTGGGACACATCCAGAGAGCAGCAAATATGCACAGTGAGCTTGCCGGCAAAGCGTTTTTACTTCTCTGGGGAATGTCCAAGAATGGCTACCTATCTGTGGAACCCTTCTCCTTTGGTTCTAGGGTACCTAATCAAATGATTTCCAAAACCAGTGCTGGGAGGGTAGGAAGGAGAGGAGCTACACATGTAAATGACTGCCGGAGCTTAGGGCTATCATCCTCTAAACTGTAACTAGTTGGTTTGGGGGTGGGATGGGATGAAAGGGGTGATAAAAGCACAAGCTATGGGATTTGCAAACCAGGGTTCAAATCCATGCTCTAACCATTACTAGCAGTATAACCTTGGCCAAGTTTCCACACCTCAGTGTGCCTCAGTTATCTCTTCTACAAAAGTGGAAAGATCATAGTATCCTTCTTCCAGGATTCGTTTGAAGATTTAAAAAGCGACCACATTAAACAATAAAAATTTAAAAGTTTACACATATAAGTATTCAGATGAGTGCCTCACAGGTAGTTAGTGCTTAATAAACATAAGCTTCTCTCATTATATAGATAGAATTGGCAGAACATTTGGTAGAGAAGTGGTCCCAGGAGGTTTCAATTTCATAATCTCATAAATAGTTCTTTCCCTCTTGGGGCGCCTGGGTGGCTCAGTTGGTTAAGTGTCCAACTCTTGGTTTTGGCTCAGGTCATGATCTCATGGTTCATGAGATCAAGCTTCAGGCTGGGCTTCTGCTGACAGCACAGAGCCTGCTTGGGATTCTCTCTCTCCCTCTCTTGTCATGTACTCTCTCCCTGTCTCTCTCTCTCTCTCTCTCTCTCTCTCTCTCTCTCTCTCTCTCTCTCTCTCTCTCTCTCTCAAAATAAATAAATAAACATTAAAAAGAGAATTATCTTCCCCTTATTTTACAACTTTTATTTTGCACAATAAGGATGTTAAAATGATCAACTATATCATTGTATTATGTAAAATAGAGCATATTTTAACACCTCAAATGAAGGATCAACATAAGCTTTGAAGAAAATAAACATGTTTAGCTCTACAATAAATTTTAAAAAATAATAAATACACTGCTATTTATTGAAGTCATATTGAATTAGGAGTTAAATAAGTGAGGCTGTGGGAAGCTCCCACCTCCTCAGCAGTCTCTCCCTGATACCCCCTGTTCCCACAGCAGCCTCACTCTTGTCCCAACACTGGTCACTTGTGATTTGTCTCTTTGCTTCTCTGCATCACCACCCCCACCCATTTGCTCACTTGTGTATTGGCCATCTCCTTCACTGGAAGGTAAGCTCCATGAGGTCAAGGACTTTGGCTGACTTGCTTTCTGTTACATGCCCAGCCTCTGACAGTCATTCAGACAAGGGTAGGTGGCCAAGCATGACACATAAGGGTGGCTTGAGTAGCATTCATTGGAGAAAAGTCCTGGAGAGAGGAGCAGTAGGTGTGCAGATCCTCATCACCCACTGCATTCTGGAGCAGCACAAAGAGTTAGAGCAAGGTTAGAGATCAGGCCCAGTAGGACAACACTGACCCTCCAATTGTGTGATGTTTTCAACTGCCTGGTTAGGGAAGCACCGGCCCTTCTCCTAGCATGATGAGAGGCAAGGATTCAGTGGCATTATAGCATGGCAGAATTGCATGGTTGTGGAGCCATTATCTGGTGCTGAGCCCCAAGGTTTATCATTGCAGCTCTATAATAAGAAAACCTTGAGACAGAATTTGTCACTTCAGAGTTTTTGGACGGGGAAGAATTGGTGTCTCACCCAGCATAATGGGGTGGTGGTTGTAGTGGTGGGAGTTGGGGTCCCAGGCTTAGAACTCAGCAAGACTGATTTTTGAAATACTAGGCTGTGGCCAGCTTCTTCAGAGTATTGAAGGTTATTGAAGAAAGTCAAATCTTCTGGGAGGCCAGCATGGAGGAATTGGTTGTGGACAAGTTAACACTTACCCAACAGTAGCACATAACATGTACTCAGTAAATATGGGTTAAATGAATGAATGAATGGCTTTTGTCCTTTTACTGTCACATGAAATAATCATAAAAAACGTTGAGTGACCATTAGCCATAGAGAAACTCAGTTCTATCTCTCCTTGTTTCTGTGCACACCATGGGTACTCTTGCCTGCCTGTCTCCCACTCTTCTCCTTTCTGGGAGAGGCCACCCAGTTTTGCACATGATAGCCACTCTATGCATGTTGATCATTATTCTTGTTGTTATTGGTGCTCTTTTCATTGGCCAAAGCTCAGTTTAAAGCCATTAACCAACATAATTGCCCTGATTCTCAGGAAAGAATGAACAAAAGTGCTGGAGCTTTTCTGTATGTGGACCATCTCTACCACTTTACATGTGAAGAATCTCAGAATCCACAAGGTAGAAGTGGCCTGTCCAAGTAGTGGGAATGTCAGAAGCAGTCTAAGGTCTCTACTTCTGAATCCCAAATAAATTAGAGCACAAGTAGCTGCAAATTGTTTTGTTTAATAGGATTTGCCTTAGTCTCTAGTTACTGTTTCTCTTTGCCAGAGATTAATTGCCCCCTCTAGTGGGGCCATGTACATTCCAGTTTGCCACAGCCTACTACATCCCCCATTTCCTCTCACGCTAACCTGCTTCACTCCTTTGCATCACCTAACTGGCCTCTGAGGCTTCTGAGTTTTCAACCCCCATCTATATACCTGTGCTTAGAAATTTAATCAGTACACAACAGACCCCCACTGGCTGCTTCCCAGTTAAAGAGTTGGCTGCCTTTAAAACTCAGGGGAAACTGGCCATTGCCTACTGCTTAAAGGCAATCAATTTGAGTAATCCATAACTTGAGCCCCCCATCATTCTTTTTTTTACAACTATTGTTTACTATGTAATAATTTTATATTCTCTAGTAGATTCTAGGGACTGGGATGGAGACTTACTCTTTCACCTCTTGGTATTTTGCAAGTAACCAGACTTAATAAGGATCACACTTCTGTGTCTTCAGAAATTCCCAAGGAGCATGCTCAAAGACTCCACAGATTTGTGGCTGTCCTGGACAGGGACCAGAAGGTGCATATGTCGATTTTGTATGATTCTACCATGAGTGACCCAAAAACAGAACTTAGAGAAACACAAGGTACTAGTCCTGTAGAAGAGTCCCATTAAAGACTTGTAAATGGATTCATCCCCACCAGAGGGTCATGGTAGGAACTATAAGGTCTGATTTGAGTTTGCAGATGTGTTTCATTCTGTTTGCCCCATGTTTTCAGAGAAACAAAAGGAAACTGGGTTATAACCGATATTTATAAAATATGAAACTGTCATAAGTCAGACTTGTACCTTCTCCTGATTAAAAAAATTCATATTACATAAAGGCCCTGGTGCCCCCTCTTCCTGGGAACAATCAGATGAAACTATACATGTGCTGTAGCCCTACCCCCCAACACACTTCCACAGGTTATCACAGTCTCCCCAGGTCCCCCTGCTTCTCTAATGGCCCATGCAGGCATTTGCTTTTGTGACCCTGGCTTCATGCACCCTCAGTAGCTGTTTGGTGATTCCATCATTTCACCAGGGCAGCAGCCATCTTGTTTAAGGTCTGCATGACAGTATCATCTATATGACTGGTAAAGGCACAGTCTATGGCCTTGCAGCTAAATTGGGAGGGAAGAGAGCAAGTCTAACACTGTGGTGATGTTGAAACATGTGCCCACGTTCAGATGGATGGATGCAAGTGTTAAGAAACCCTAGAATGAGGTTTTCAGAATGGGACCTCAACCAAAAAAATTGGGGTTGGGTGGCAGAGGACTGGGAAGTAGATTAATTCACATCCCTCGTAAGACATCACATTCGAACAAAGAAACTGCTGAGTGATGGAAGAAGTCAGATCAAATCGCTGACAACCTGCCACAGCCAAAGCAGAATGGCTATTAATAAGAAATATTCCTTCTTTGTGGGAGGGGGTCCTGCAAAGAGCTTGGTGGTCAACTCAAAGTACATGAACTATGGCCGGTGGGGTAACTCAAACATTTTTACACTGACTCATTAGTAGGACTGTTTGGAAAATATTTGATTACATAAATCTGGGATCTCAGGGCATTTGTGAATTGCAGTGGAGCCCCAGAGTCCATGTGACACAAATTGCATGTTGTAAAACTTTGGAATCTGAGGCCTAGTGAGGAGAGCTGCCATTTATTTGGATCCATGGTTCTTAGAATAATTTTCAGAGTAAAAATCAAAATATTACAGACCAGTATATGTGAGTAACTTGGGGCTTTGTTAAAATACAGATTCTGATTCAGTAGATTTGGGCAGGGTCTGAGATACTGCTTTTCTAGGAAGCTACCAGGTAACTCCAAGGCTGCAGGTCAAGGGCCACAACCAAAAGTACACGGCGGATGTAGACTGAATGTAGACAACTTGATGGTAATCTCAAAAATAACTCTTTGGGGTCAAGAGAAGCAAGTATTGGGGAATCTAGAGAGGAGGCTTGATTAGTAGAATGCTAAAACAAACCACACCTTGATCATTTTTTGAAAATCCCCCAGCAAAGCAAAGGAGTTCACAGGCCCCCATTCTCCAACAGATGTTTCCTGTGAAGTCATAGACCTTATTTCCTAGTGATTCCACTTAGAAAATGTCTCAGGATGGCTTGAGGGCTGAGGCAGATGAGAGCAAGGGAACAGGAAAATAACTTTGCTGTGAGTGCTTTCTTCTCATTCCTTACCACGTGGTCTTGCGATTCCAAACCTAGGTCCCCTGTGATGGCTCAGGCAAAAAGCAAGGAGCTCTCCCTGCCAAATTCAGCCAAAAGCCAAGCAAAATATCATTCAGGAGAACCTTGCTCCCTGCACTAGAGAACAGAAGTGGAGTGTCTCAGTCAGCCAGTGAGGGATCAGATAATATTCACAGCTTAAATGTTTGATCTCAAGTTGGATACCTGGTTCCTTCGTCACTAGAACTGTAAGAAGTGATAAATCCTGGGCAGGGTTTTTCAGCCTAGGCACTCAGAACATTTGGGATTGATAATATTTTGTTGTTAAGGGGCAGGGTGTTTAACAGCATCCTTCACCTCTACCCACTAGATGTCAGTAGCAGAGGCCTCCCCTACCAAAGTTGTGACAATTAAAAAATGTCTTCAGACATGGTCAAACATCCCATAGGGGTGCAAAATCACCCCCGATTGAGAACTACTGTTCTATAGTCGGATGCAAGGATTCAAGTCCCAGCTATCACGCTTCTTAGCTGTGAGGACTTGGTCCCATTACCTATCTCTCAAACATCAGTTCCCTCATCTGCAAAAAGGATGTAATAACACTAATACTGTTATTACCTTGTAAGATCATTTGGAAGATTAGATGAATTAATGAATAGTCCTCAGCACAGTACCTGGAACAGAGTAAGGGCTAAAGGAGTGTCTGCTGTATTGCCTGCTTGGACCCCTTTCCTGTCATTGTCACCATGCCTGACGCAAACCCATCACTCAAACTGCAAACCTTTTGGGGCCAGTTTGCCAAATTCTACAAATCTTGACATTTAAGCCCCTTAGTTCTTTCTCTTTATTATCTGAGAGCTAGAGAAGTGAGCAGCATAGGAAATGCTTTTCCCTCAAGTTCAAAAGAGACAGTGAGAAAGGAAGCAGAGAAGAGTGTGAATTGAATCCCCAAAGAGTCCATATGTGAGAGGTTCTTTTCATGCCTAAAGGTTTTATATTCAGTTTCTCCTGGAAAGGTGGACAGATCAACTCTCCCGAATAAGCTGAAGCCACATTGGCCACTTCCAACCCCACCCTCCCCGACCCCCTGTGGTTGGTGTTCTATCTCTCATACCCACACAGATACACACACACACACATGAAGCAGAAAGAGATTTAGACATTTATTTTGCTTTGGAAAATCTACCACCAATCTAAGAAGGTAAGACTTTTGTTGGCTTTAGAACCCTGAATGGGAAAAGGCACCCTAAGTCATTTATCTGTTTTTTATGTATTCTTTTTTATTATCAGTCAAGGATAGCAAATGTGTGATGTTGGTTTGTAGGGCAGGTTTGTATCTATGATGCTTTCATGGTGCCAGCATTGACTGTCTCATTCCTCATCCTAGAAGGAGCAACCTCTGTTCTGCCCTAAGGAGACTGAATTCTAAGCCATTCCACAAATCCACAGTAGGAAGGAGGCATGATGGACTGAGCGACCATGACATCTACCAAGCTCAGTGCAGGGATCCAGGGGTGAGAAATGAAACGGCAAACAGCACCCTGGCAGCATTTCCATCAGAGGAAGAAAGGAAAGGCCTAGGGTATCTCAAGGGAGCCTAGGAATATCAACACAATGCCTGGACATATTTTCTAGATGGACAGAATTAAAAGCAAAAAAAAAAAAAAAAAAAAAGGTTTAAGGAGAATAATGACTCAAGAAACAATACCAGCACAATAAACAAGAGATTGCCAAGCTATAGTTGCAGGTTGGAGGTTAGGCAAATTCTTATACATAACAAACAAGCAATTTAAATGACTCCTGGACAGTCTCGGAGGCATCATTTGAAGCACCACCTTGAATTTATTTTGCAGCAGTTGCCATGCCAACGGTAAGACTATATTCCAAAGGGTAAATGGACACTCCACCCCCAAGCTACCTTGCACCTGATGCTCCAGACATGCTGGGTTTCTCACTGCTTCCCAGGACGACCACCCCGGCTTCCATCTCCCCAACACACTCAAAAGTTATCTTGAGTCCCTCCCTCTTCTTTGTGGTCAGAACACTGTTCACACCCTTCTAATGCTGCATGCTGATTCTCAGGCTAGACCATAAGCCCTCATCCCAACATGGTGGGAAATGCATTCTGTCCACCTTGAACTTAGCCTGGTGCCTGCAATACAACAGGGGGTGTGAACGGTTAGGCTGGAAAATGCCAAAAAGTTGCCTCAGAAACTACATCTGCTGCACAGTATGGTTTTCAGGTTGTTTTTTACTTTTTAAACTACACACAAATAACAGAAGAAAATGTCTCACAGCAGAGTAGATGCTTAGTATTTGTTGAATGGATGAACAAGTGAATAACTAATAAGTGAAGAAATGTCAGATGAGGTGGGTTTTTATAATAATTCTCTTCACTCACAGCTCAAACTTACCTGCTAAAGACTGGGCATCATTTCACAACAGAATTTGTCCCACAAATCAGTTTCTAATTCCTCTTGTCCACATGCCACGTCCTGTTTTGAGTTCTTCACGGACATTCTCTTCCACTGTCACAACATTGGCTCTAATTGCAGTGGGGGAAACTGAGGCTCGGGAAGGGAAAGCAAATTCCCCCCACCACCCCCAAACTACATTAAAATGGGAAGTGGCAGAGGTGGGCTTTGAATCTAGGTGTGTGTGTTCCCCAGACCCTTTCCCCAGCCCTAGCACAGAGGCTAAGTTTCCTTACTCCAGAATCAGAAGACCCAAGATCTAATCTTAGCTTGCCTCCTCCTAGTTCTGTAACAGTGAACAAATAGCTTAAGCCATCTCAACTTCCTTTGGCTAGAATGTAAACCCAATCACCTGCCTCCTCCTGGTGATGATGGGGAGAGGGAATGAGATCATGCACTGGAAGTATTAACTCTGAGCACAGAGAAGACAGCTGGTGGATAGTAAAATAAGGATTATTGGTGATATTACTAGGGCTTGTGCAAAACAATGTATTTTCCAATTTGGGAAATGTAGGCTGTAGGCCCCTCAAGGACAAGCATCAGCTCTATATTTGTATGATTCTAAACACAGGGCACTCCCACATGTACATTTGGACAGTGGGTTCTCCTGTTCACAAAAAGGAGTGGGCCCCTTCCTCTCTTTGTCTCTTATAAAAAAAAATGCCATTGTATGTGTATGTGCTTAAACATTTATATAAATATCAATATGCATGTTTGTTTATATTTGGTTTATTTATATTGTTTTTAATGTTTAGAATCTTCATTTTTCAATCATTGGTGAACAGAAGGATCTCTGTTCTATCTTTAGCCGACCTTGATTCTGTCTTGCTTTATTAGAGCTTCTGTTTGCAACACAGATGCGTATCAACACTATTTCCGACTTCTCTCCTAATTACTGGCCTAGTTTGAAAGCAGAAGGCAAAGAAAATTTCTTGGTAAGTGGACATAGAAAAAGGAATTAAGGGGGAAGAACAAGAATCTTCAACTCAGCTCTCCATTCCAGCCAGTTGAGCCTAAGGTGTTTGTGAATGCAGGCTCATGTTGGAATGTGGGGGAAAGGGGACTTTTAAGACCATCCGGTGCTGAAAATTTCCTCCAGTGTATCAGATTCCCAAGACTCTGACGTCAAAAGTTCTTGTACTGATCCACTTGGGAAACAACAGTGTTCAACAGCCCTTGAAATTTCTTGTCTTGGACACAACCCAAATGGAGCAGCTGAGAGCTTGCACAGCAGCACAAAATTTTGATGGGAGGCTCTGTAACTGAAGATAAAACTGTACCACCTGGTAAGGCCCTCTTGGCTCGAAGTACCTCCTGCTTGATTTCTGCATCATCATCCTATTTCCTTAAAGGACACAGAAGAGGAGGAGCAAGTGAACTCTTCAAGGGGGATTTAGGACACGAATATAAGTGGCACAAGAAAGGACTGTCTTGGCTTTGGAGCAAATGAAGTGCAAGTGGGATCAGCTGTGACAGAAGTGCAGTTTGGGAAGTGAGTCCTCTTCTTGTAGAATGGGCAGAGCTGATGAGGACAGCCTTGAGCCCACAGGAGCTTGGAGACAGAATCAACTCCTGCAAGTCGGAAGCCTCTTTGTAGACTTCTCATGAGACTTGCCCAATGTCCCTCAGGGCACTGGGAACATAACAACTGATGGATAACTGCTGCCAAAAATATATCCTTTGTGAAGTAAAGCTTTTCTATATATACATTTTTAAAGGAACTATAGAGAAGGTATCTGAATCAAGAGGTCAAAAAGAATCAGAGAGGTCTGCATTCAGATCTCTCCCTCCCCTTTTGCCAATTGTACAACCTTATGAGGAAGTCTGCCTTGGTCTTTCCATCTACAAAATGGGTGACAGTGGGACCTAGCTTGCAAAGCTGAGTGGGGACAAAAATGTGAATAAAGCACATTGCGTGGTGTCTGGTATAGAGTCATGCTCAAACAGTGCTAACTATTGCTGGTGATAAGGGTAAAGAAGTAAGGTGTTGGAATTGCTGTGGTTTTCCCAGAGAAACACGCTTCACTGTTTACTAAGTAGAGAATGTGTCCAGTTTTCCATTTGGACTGGAAAATAAGTCATTTGTCCTTCAGAAAGGCAGGTTTAAGGTTGATTCAATAATACATACCTGTGATACAATAAATTTCTTTATCACAGAAGATTATAGTCAGTGGTGTTCTGGCAAACGGTCAACTGATTGCCCCAAAATATTTATGTGGGTAGAGAATTTTAAAAATTTAAGTTTTACTGATACAAAGGATATGTAGCATACAATTTACACACAACAAAATTTGTGATATTCTTTATGTTAAATTCTAATTGATTGCAATTGATTGGCATACAATGGTTTTGTTGACTTTTGCTGACCCTTTGTCTTCACAGCCATTCACCTTGATTTCACAGATAGTTATAGTGTAATGACTGTTGATGCAACACACTTTTAAGCATAAGGTAGCATCATTATCACTTTCCCATTACCTTCCTAGGTGGAGACAATCAAGGTAATGATGAATCCAGCCCCATCTGATAGCCTCTACCAATCTCCTGGTATAAATATCCACACCACGGCCAGTTTCCAGCTACTCACACCATGGCAGTGAACATAGAGTTGGGAAGGGATGTTCAGTGGCACACAATTATGGAGCATTTCACTACACAGATACAGTAGTTGTAATGACCACAGAGATAGAGACAATATGAAAATGGAATCACATGATTAGGAAATGATGGCCGTTGAGTCCTTTTAACCTTTGTTTTTAATGTAATTTATTTAACTGTAGGTTTAGTATTTAATTTTGGTTAGGTTTAACAATTAGCTCATAAAGTTCCTGAAAGTTTAAGACTTAGTTCTGCTTGTGATTGGAGCTGGTCACAACACACTGCCTTGAGAGGGGAGCCTCTGTCTGATCTGCAGCTCCACTGTCTCTATGCCTTAAAGCAACTTTTTAATGAATTGAATCTTCTTTCGAAATCTCACCTGAGTCTGATTCCTTCCCACCCTTCTCTTTTCTCAATGTCTAATGACCTTCCCACCCTCCTCCTCTGTCCTTTCTCTTTATTATTGTAGTCACCTCCTTGGTCAGTGACTTTGCCACTTCACATTCAGACGACTGAAGGACCCTCCTAATCACCTCCTGCCCCCTGTTCTTTCTTACTCTGCATCATTCTGGATTATCCGCCCACATTTATTTCCCCCACATGCTCCTTTAGGCCAGTTTTCTTCTCCAAAGCCTTCCAGGGTCCTTTCAAGCTCACAGGAGAGAGTTCAAAATGCGTAGAAATTCTGGAGATAATTACAGAACAATGTGGATGCACTAATGAAAAATGGTTAAAATGGTAAACTTCAAGTGATGTTTGTTTTACCACAATTAGAGCAAAATGCTTAGCAAGACAACCAAGGCCCTAAACAACGTGCCTTTGTTTAGAGCTTACAGAACCTCTCTTTCATTATCATCACTGTTGCCACTAACTTACACTCACTGACCTATGTGCTGGGCACTGTGCTGTGCTGCCTATGACAATCCTCAATACAATCCTATAAGAGAAGTACCATTATTGCCACCACTTTGCAGGGGAGACATGGAAGGTGAAGTACCTGGAAGAAGGTCACACCTGCCAAAGTGCAGATTTGGTGCCTACATTACTAGCCATGCCAAGGTAACAGCTCAGACCTCACCATGTCTCTGCCATAGCTTTCCACCAAAGGGCCAGACCCTGGTGACAGAAGTGAGGCACTCCACTTGGATGCACAATTAAGGGGGTAACAAAGATCAGTAATATTTAAGGCAATATCTTAAAGTTAATGCAAAACTCACACAATGAACAAAGTATCAAAAGTATCTGACCATGCACATAGACAACTCTGTTTCACTCACCTCACCCTTATCCTGGACCTGATTCTAATGAAACCTTTTTCACCACAGCAGGGGATAGCCCAGGGCTCATAGTTTGCCAGTTTGACTTTTTAAGAAAGATGGCATTAAAACATCATGTACCTTAATTGCTGAGTTTCTTGGAATCCCCCTAAATTTTGTGCCTGACACGAACACCTCAGTTGCTTTACTCAGTTGTGGCCCTATTGTATTGTCAGCTAGAAAGAAAGGGCCATAACCTTCTATTTCTACCCTCTCTTCCCCTCTTCCACCTCTCAGGTCCCAAATATTGACCTTCATGCTGGTTCTATCACAGGAAAATGTGCCTATTTGGGGCCACAGGATATTTTTTAAAGAGAGAATAGAAAACTCTCTAAGAACTATTTTGTTTTTATTGTTACAATAGAACATTTTTGGAACCCAGATTATGTTTCTATAGATTAATAACTATTGAGATGCCTCAGTATTACTATATCAATAAGAAATGGTGTTGGCTAAAATTCTCATAAGGATTTTATAACTTATGTGCCACTTGGATACTGGAAAAACATTAGCCCAGCACTGGTGTGATCTATTCATTGCTGAAAACACAATCACTGGCTTGCAGTACTAGGGGAAAACAAACTGCCCTCACTTAATCTTTTAGATTTTCAGATAATCTGGAGCTGATTTGTAGAAAAGAATGTTTTCTAGTTTATTCTTTAGGTAAGGAGGCATCCTCATGAGAAATTGCTTTTTCTATTTTCAAATGATTAAACGCCGAGGGCTCTTACACACACACACACACACACACACACACACACACACACACACGTGCGCGCATGCACACATGCAGGAATTAAAGACAAATAAAATGGGTGGTATAATTTTGTTGTATCTTTACCAAAAGGCCCAAACTTTATAATCAAAGCAATGGATCAGTTCTGGGCTTGATGCTTTGACCATTTCTCATGACTTAAGCCAGGCAGGCTTGAGCTGTGCTAAGATTCAGGGGCAACCCAGAGCACTAAACAAACACTGAAGGGTATCCATCCCTGTTAAAAACAAAAGAATGGAAGAACAAACAAAACATAAAAAGAATAAAACCAGTAAGTACTTCCATATCAGAGTCTGCAAGGAGAAGTAATATCCAGGTGTCCAAAAACAAAGAGGGTCACAAAGTCTGAATGGAACTTATACCATGGTGACTTTTTGGACAATGGAGGCTAGAAACTGTACTCAAGCCCACAACAGAAATGCTGGAGGCTTTGAATACTTTTCTTTTCTGTGAGAGAAAAGCCATTAAATCTCTTTGTTTGCCTAGAGTTGCAGAATGTGACTGCACTCTATCTGGAGTTACAGGTGGAAGAAACAGTTACACACACAGGCATCAAAGCCCACAGTATATATCACATGATGATCAATTATAGGTCCAAATTGACATAGGGAATGGGAACCCCCAGCTGACCAAACACACAAAGAATTAAAGGAGACTTACATGTTTCACTGTTCTATGGTGATATTTCTATGATCCAGGACATAAAGGACTTGTAAAGAAGTCCCTACCCCACCACACCCTCAACACAAATGATAAGCCCAATGATTTTTTTTTTAAATAAGATGACCTGTACAAGAACACAAAGTACCAAGAGGGAGAATCAGCTGATACAGCAAGTGGGAGAATTAGCATCTCAAGAATGGAAGATAATCATCTGATTGAAACTATAAAACAAATGTGTTCAAAATTATTAAAGATAAAGAAGTCACCGAAACCTTAGTGAAAGAACAGAAAATTACTTTTAAAGAATCATGAGGATTTGAAGGAGAATCAAAGAGAACATTGGCAACAGAACATCTAGTCATTAAACTTAAGACTACAATGAGCAGGTGGAACAACATATTGGATGGATACACCTGAAAAAAGATCCGGCTTTCTGGAACTGAGGAAACCACTCAGAACCTGGGCTCAAATAAGGAGACAACATAAAAGCAGCTCTAAGACAATAGGGACAATAAATCTAGGTTTCACACAAGCTTCATAAGAATGTAGAGTACGTCAATTTTCAGAGATAAGGCTAAGAATTTTCTATAATTGAAGAGATACTAATACTTTGAGAATCTACTTCAAATGTGAGCTGGATCATTATTATTATCATTATTTTGCTTAGAGTTTTTTTTTAATTATTAGAAGAAAATCTTCCTCATGGTTGTTTAGAGCTTACAGAAGCTTAAGTTGAGTCCCTAAGACTCAACCCAAGGCCAATACTTGTAGCAGCTGACATGTTTCTTCAGGACATCATGGCTTCCCAGTGGGTCAGGGTCATGGAGGAAGTATGTTTAATTGCAGTCAACGTATTATTTTCGAATGAGCTAAGAGATGTGGCCCAAATAATCTGTAGTATTAAAATCACATTCAAAGAGGGATGTTAATGTGGACACCAAATTGCTTTTCAGATGCTACTCAAGATAGCACCTTTGTGAAATGCAAAACTACTTATAAATGTCAAAAATGTTATCTAATCATTGGTTTAGCAACTGAGAATATGCCCAGCACTGTGCTAAGCACTACACAAGCATTTTCTCACTTAATCCTTTAAGATAGGTGCGTGTGTGTGTGTACATATATATTGGAATACAGAATTTAAGTATGGGTGAGTAAACGGAGACAGAGAAGTCAAGAGTCCTTCCCAGGATCTTAGAGAACAGTAGAATTCAGACCCATCTTAGATCTGCTGGATTCTAACTGCTTTATGAGTTTAACTATTGTTCAATGTGCATAATACAAAGGAAGTAGATTACTACTATTAACATAAATAACACTGTCCATTAGGAACAGGTAAACTGTGGGGTGCCTAGGTGGCTCAGTTGGTTGAGATCATGATCAGGTCATGATCTAGTGGTTTGTGGGTTTGAGCCCTGCATCAGGCTCTGTGCTAACAGTGCAGAGCCTGCTTAGGATTCTTTCTTCTCTCTCTCTCTCTCTCTCTCTCTCTCTCTCTCTCTCCCTCCCTCCCTCCCTCCCTCCCTCCCTCCCTCCCTCTCCCTCTCCCTCTCCCTCTCCCTCTCCCTCTCTCTCTGTCACTCCTCTGCTTGTGTTCTCTCTCAAAATAAATAAACTTTAAAAAAAGGAACAGGTAAACTATAAGAACTTTCTTGGGTTAGTTTTGAGGCATTGTTGTCCTGAATCTGGCAGGTCACCTGGAGAAGGGTCATCTTCCTGATTAGCCAATGATTCTGACACCTAGGTGGTTCAAAGACTAGAACTAAGCCATTACACAGCCAGACCTGAGATAGTGATGGTGGCAAATACATTAGCAATCTCACCTTAGAGGTTCATAAACATTGTTCGATGGGGAAATGGAAAGACAGCCTGTTTATTTTGAGCATAGAGTGCGTTATGTTCATTTTTTTTTAATGTCAGGCATATGCCCATAGATGTACCTGTTTTCCAGCAATATGCTTTTTCCACAGAACGCTGAATTAAAAATTGCTAATGGAGACACAAGTGAATGAATCAGAATCAAATGGAAATACCAACAATGTCTCCAGCTGAGCATATCTCACAGGCTTTTTCCAGAAGATTCCGGCAGCTTCGTGGAAGCCAAAGTAGGCTTCTCAGTACAAGCAGCACTAGGCACTATTTTTTCAATATGCTTTCCCCAAATGTATAATAAGCACTATCTTGAAGTCCATACTTTTAGTGAGCCTTGTATTTCTCAGTGCAAAGAAACCCAATTTATTCTTTGTTCAAAGAAAAAGTGGAATCACAGGCCATCTCCACAGGAACTGATGAAAACATTGGCAAAACTTGCAGATAAAAGAGATCAAATTGTTTACCAGTCCTCTTAAGAAAAAAAGTATATAAATATATATTCCATTTTATGTTTTCTTGCAGATATTTTGAAAGAAGGGAGCAGGTTGGTGGGGGGGGGGTGGCTCTGACATTCTTCTGGTGGAAAAACCTTTTAAAAAAGCAATTCAGCATTTTAATCATTACACCAGGTCATCTGGAGAAAAAAAAAGTGTTTAACTTCCACTTTGGTTTTCATTTCTTCCTTTGCTACACGATGGTTTTTCCTATGCTGACAGAAACAGATTTCTGGCCCTCCAAAGAAACCTCATCCACGCAAGGCCAGCTTCCTGCCTGCTCTTTTGCAGGGTAACAATCAATTTTTAAAAAGTTCTTTCTCTTTGTCTGAGGTACCCATATGCTTGGGTGAAGATTATAGGTTAAACTCCACTGAAAGTAATTGAATTAGTTTGCCCTTACATTTCTGGTCAATACCCCCGTCTGTGGATTCGGGCTTTCTACTGAAAATTGTGCTTTCCTAATGCTACGTCCAGACTCAGCTGTGTACTCAGACTTAGAAGCAATAAATTGCTGGTTTGGAGGTAAATGGAGGTAAACGGTTTGGAGCAGAGAAAAATTAAAATGCTATTCTTTAGTTTTTCAGCTTAAATTTCTGAGTAAATGTCAAGGGCTACCCCCAGGTACCATGATCCAATTTCTCTCCATTCAGCATGACCTCTGTTTCCTTGTCAGAGAAGGTTTTTGTATACATACAGTACTCAGAACTTTTGCTAGTGTCTGCTTCTAACAAAAAATCATGATCTGGGGAGTGGGAAAGAAAGGAGATGCCCAGAGTTAGTACCATTCTGCTGCTCATTTTTAAAGGCATTTGACCTGGCAAGGACAGTCATGAAGAAAGTGGAACTTGGCTCTGCACTGTGAGGACAACCAGCCTACATGCACCTACAAAGCCACCAAGACTTGACTGGTTCACATCCAAAGGCATGGCACGGGTGCCTTAACTCCCAGTCATGTACTCATGGCAAACGTTATCAATCAGTCACTAGCATGTTTTGCAGTGAAACAGGGCCTCAAGATCCTTCCCCACAGAGTTCTTCCAGCAACTCCTACCAGTAGGATTGACAGCCCTCCTGCTTATCCTGATTTAATCATTTTCCTTTTCTAGGGTCTTCAGGCAGATGATCCATTCATCTTATGAGGGAGTAAGATAGAGTAGTAAAAATTTTAAGTAGAAAGATGGAAGGACGAGGTCTGTGCTCCATTATGCCATTGGCAAATTCTTTGCCCTTGGCCAAATCACTTGCCCTCTTTAAACTTCAACTTTCTAATCTGGAACAAGTGGCTCTGGTGTGATCAGAAGATGTCAATCATGACTCAAGCACTCCTGGGAGGGGGATGAAAATTGCAAGAAGGCCTGGAATTCATGACATTCAAAACATTGTTTAAATATTAAATGAAGGCATGGCAACTCATTTTCCAAAGTTGATAGATGTCGTTGCAATGAATTAAATACAAATTTCTCCAAAACCACTGAATTTATTATAGTCATTTGTCACTATTTTCTTTTCTTTTCTTTTTTAAAGTTTATTTATTTTGGGGGGGATGGGCAAAGAGAGGGAGAGAGAGAGAATCCCAAGCAAGCCCCACACTGATGATGCGGGGGTTGAACTCACAAACCATGAGATCATGACTCAAGCCAAAATCAAGAGTTGGATGCCCAACTAACTAAGCCACCCAGGCACCCCATCACTATTTTTTAATCAACAGATACCCCACGTAAAATGGTTATTCTTTACCACTTCGAACCTCAGCACCCTCATCTATTCATATCATTTAAAAAAGAAGTATGTCTCAAGGGACTTTAGTGAAGATCAAGTGTGATAATGCAGACAAGGGCTTGATACAGACCCTGGCTGGCCTGGGAGTGAGTGCTTTATGAGGCACAGAGCAGGACATGAGCTTTCCAGGATACAGGGCTAGGGCGGTGTCACTTACCCTGGGCACAGACTCTGTCTTCTCCCCTGGATAGGGATCATGAGTATGAGTCAAGAAATGGGAGACTATGATTTCTTTAAACACTCTCTTGAATTTATTTTTTTAATTTTTTTTAATTTTTATTTTTAACACTCTCTTGAATTTAAGTGCTTACGTACTTCTGGGACACAGTTTGAAACCTGGTTCCAGAAGCCCTGGAGAGCGACAGTATTGCAAAAACCCCACTGTTCTAATTCTAACAGGATTGCAAAGCACTGCAACACCCCCTGTCCTATAGGTCACATTTTCATTACATTTCCAGATTCTCAGCTGGTTAAACAGCAAGGTTAGTCTAATCCTACAGAAGCTGTGTTTGCCAGCTTTCTTCTAGCCCATATCCCATTTAAAGGAAGCAGACAGCCAGTATTATTAGCATTCTACAGAGATCCATGTTTCATTGTTACAGGGGGGTCCCACATTCTAAAAGGTTGGGAACCAATGGTCCGAAATATTACTTATTTCTATAACATGATAGATTTTAGAGTTAAATGTAGCCAATACATAAAAGGAACACTCAAGAGATATATCTGGAAACACACACATCAGTGCTTAACAGGATGGTCCAGTTCAATCCTGTTGTCATCCAACCTCCCACAATCAAGAAGAACTAGTGAATATGCAAAGCCAACACAGAAGTACAGTGGAGACATATTTCCATTCTATTTCCATTATTGCCAGTAATGCCAAACTCCACCAGTTTTTAGCCCAGAAACCTAGCAATGGCCTGTGATTCTTCCATTTTCTCTTTACTCCAATATCTAACCCATCAATCAGATCTGTCAATTTCCCCAAATCATTTCTGAACTCCTAATCCCTCCTTTCTAGCCTAGCCTCCACCTAGGCTCATACCCTGGGCTACATTGCCACTTGCCTTTCACTTTTTGAATATAGCAACTTCCTAACTGGTGTCCTCACTCTCTCTCCTGCCCCCCTTCAAGTCATTCTCCTCTTTACAGAGTAAAATTCTATATCTTGTTGATGCCATTCTTCTTCTTGAAATCACCCCAAGACTTTCCAATGTACTTTACTAGTATATAGAGCTCTGTACACTTCGATTCCTGCCCTACATCACCAACACGTGCTTGCTCATCTCTCTTCACTTGCCTTGTGCAGGCACACTGGCTTTCATTTAATTTCTCAAAGGCATCAAGCTCTTTCCCCACTTTGGATTTTCCTTATAGAATAGTGCATCTGCCTAGAATGATCTTTTCTTCCCACTGCTCTCCCAACTGAAGCTTGCATCTCATTCTCAACAAGACCTGATCTCATCTCTATCCAAAGAAGCTTGATATATCTTATCACTTTGTGTGCTTCTTGAAAACACAGATTATTTGTATCCATTGATTTATTGGCTTCTTCCTTTTCTTTTTTTTTTTTTTTGGTTCTAAACATAAAATTATAAACTCCTTGAGAGCAGGGGCCTTGCCAGGTTTTTTCAGTGAGCTAGCTCCTGAGTCTAGAGTGGGTCCTGGCACTCAGAAACCCCACAGTAAATATTTTTTGAATCAACAGAAGAGATCACCATGAAAATTATTCCTAGTGATAACTTTTCATTGTTATATATGAATACTTCGATGTGGGTAATCAAAAAGCTGTTCAATCTTCCCCACTTGAGAACCTCTAGTGTTGGGTTGTCCAAGATGGTAGCCACCAGCTACATATTCTTCTATATTATAGGACATTTCCATGATCCCAGAAAGTTCCATTAGACAGCACCACCCTAGGCATTGGATTGAGTTGGTTCAACCTCTTCTAGAGGAACTAACATGAAGCTGACTCTTCAGTTGCTTCCTAGTTCCAACAAGAACTAGTTATAACCTGAGGTCTTAAATGGTTATCCTCCAACATGAAACTATTTCAGTTACAATCCTCTGTCAGCTTGGTTTACCAGGTTTGAAAATGTGATTGATGGTGGGGAGTGAGCCTCTTGCTGAGAAATAAGAAAACCAGAATGAACTCCTGTAACTCCATTCAAAGGGTTGCTTTGCTCTCAGATACAAAAGCTCTGTGGAAAATGCCAGTCTTTTATTACTAGACTATTGTTTAATATTCTTTCAGTACCAAAAACTATGCCGAGAGCATGAGCTAGAGCTCATGCTGGTCTCTGCCTTTTGGGACTTACCACTTAATTAGACAGATGGGGAAAAATAACCAAGTGTGGTTCCCAATCACATTTATGAATAACAAGCTGGACTGCTGCTTCTGGCAGCATGTCACACTGAAGGAGAATGCAGCACAAGGTGTCTCAGTGTGCTGTGTGATGAGCCCCAGCTACCTCTGCTCCATGTTGGTACCAGAGCATGGATGCTGCTCTGAAAACAACCACCTCTGGGGGCGCCTGCGTGGCTCAGTCAGTTGAGTGTCTAACTCTTGGTTTCAGCTCAGGTCATGATCTTGTAGTTCATGAGTTCAAGCCCCTGTAGGGCTCTTCATTAACAGCATGGAGCCTGCTTGGGATTCTCTCTCTCTCTCTCTCTCTCTCTCTCTCTCTCTCTGTCCCTCCCTGCATGCATGCTCTTTCAAAATAAATAAATAAACACTTAAAAAAAGTCTCTGGCTCACACTCAGTTTGGGCTTTCGACTCCTGCTGAAACCTTCCTGTCTTGGGACTAATTCACACTTGATCCTGTTTTCCTTTTTGGTGCTTCCAATGCCTCCCCTGCCCACCCTATGAGGACTGGTCCACTCAGTTTTAGCTTTCTCATTCCCCCTTGAGCTAGGGCATCTGAGTGTGTATACTGACACATGTGTTAAGTATCAGTTGGCCAACCTTGAGGGAAACTGGTCACATTTTTGCCAGGCTGTGAGGGATACTGGCAAACCAACAGGAACAGGGTCTGTGGCTCAGCCTGTCAGGTTAAGCCTGTGTCCCATTTTATTATCCTCCTTGGGCGGGTGCAAACTTCTGTCCCTAACTTTTTCACCAAAGACTTCTAGTTGCATCTATCAAAAGCCACACTCCTGTTCATTTTAACAGATTTGAGATAAAACGTACCTACCATAAAATTCATACATTTTAAGTCACAGTTCAATAATTGTTTCTTATATTCAGAGTTGTATGACCATCACCACAATCTGATTTTAGAGTATTTCTGTCAGTCCATAAAGAGATCCCAATGCCCATTAGCAGTGAATCCTTGTTCCCACCCCCAACCTTGGGCAACCCCTAATCTACTTTCTGTCTCCAGGGATTTGCCTATTCTGGACATTCTATGCAATATGTGTTATTTTGTGTCTGGCTTCTTTCATTCAGCCTACCACTTTTAGAGATTTATCCACATTGTAGCATTTCTGAATATGGTGTTCCTTTTTAGCTCAAGATACTATTCCTGCATGGATTGGATATACCACATTTTGTGTATTCATCCATACTCCTAATTTTATACAAAAGTATGAATTATATTGAGATCTTCATTGAGAACTTTTATTGACTTTTATTTGAATAAAGCCTAGAAACTGATTTCCTTTATACCATTTTCCTTGAGTTTCTACATCCTAAAATATAAGCCCTTCCCTCTTAATATATGCACATATAGCTGTATATCTTTTAGACTCACTTAAAAGCAAACATACCCATAAGTCTCCAGTGTTTTCCAATAGATGACAATTAGTTTCTTGGGAGAGATTATCAGGTCAATCACTGAAAGGAATGATCCCTGGTGATATAACCAAACCCTGTCTGTCTCAATAAATGACTCATTTTAGCTGAGGGCAATGGCAAAATTGGCAACAATAAAGTACTTAGATTTACAGTGAAGGTATAAAATATGTCACCTTCTTCAAATGTAGCCATATAAAATATTTACAGTGATATGGGTTTATATTTAATAGGTTGTATGTTCCCCAAGTCTCCTGCTTCTAGCTCAAGCAGATGGATGCTGCTTGGTTACTCATGGTCCTGCTTTGTTCAACTAGCATCAGCACTGGTGACTTCCTCATAGGGGATCATGTTCTGAAGCACCATGTGGAATGCTTGGCTATCTCCAGAGGCTTCATTTGTACTATTGTGGTGGCTGCTGACTTAGATACCTTCCACATAGTGGTCTCTGTTCTTCTATGCCCTTCTTCAGCTCCATCCCAGCTGTTGGAATCCTTCTTCCTCTCCAATCATTTTCCCATAACCAGAAGTATCCTGTCTCTTAGCTTCATTGATTTATTTTTTCCTACCTACATACCCAGTTTGGCTGAAAAATGCATGCCCACACACAGTTCTTCTTGGTGGTCCCAGAATCTCCAACTTTCCCTCTTCCTTTCATATAATTGTTAACTTGTTAGAATTTGGGGAATAATGTCATTTGCTTCTAATACATTACCCTAGAGAATTATCCACAGCACATACTTAAATAATTGTGACATAATTTTAAATGCCATAAGATAATCTAGAACTGTAGGGGTTTACCCTGTTTCAGCTCATCAGTAGATTCTGATCCCAAAGATAGCTATTTTGATTCTAATTTATTGAATTTTATTATTATTAACATAGATTGATAGATTTAATTGAATTGAAACTCTGCCAGATAGTTTATCAAGTGATTGACACATTCTTTTAGCCTTACAAAGCTGGTATTCCACACCCACCCCCCAAACATTATAGATGTGAAAATTGAGGCTGGGAGGTTGAGTGGCATTGCTAAGGTCACAGAGCTTATAAACAGTAAAGATGGGATTTGAGTCCAGGTTTACTCTGATTCCAAAGGCCACCCTCTTCCAACAACTGCCTCCAAGCTTTCAGGTGACACAATTATCAGCTGGTCATGTCACTTATGTAGAGTTAGAGGTCCAACGTCTTTCACCAACAGCCAAGAGAGTGAGCTGAGTTCAGTTATATTGGCTGCATGAATGGGCAAGTCATTGAATTCTCAATGCATATCTCAAGGTCAGAAAAATGGCCATGGGAATGGACAATACAAGAGGCTCAAGAGGAAAATTCTCCATTTTCAGAGACCAGTGTTCTGTTTCTGCAGCTCCACCCTTGGCTGTGGAGAATATTTGCTTCATGATCTACCAGCAGGGTGTTCATTCCCTTGCTATGTTCTTGAGCAGCCAAAACCTCACTTCTCCATTGCCTTGGGCTTTGAACCTGCCCAAAGATCCACACAGGGTTCTGAACACTTGCAAGGAAAGAATTTCATCTCCCTTGTCTCCCCCTGGGTCCCCCTGGGTGTTCCTTGAAGCCACTTGCAACCTTTCCATCTGCTGCACATAAAAACAGCCAGGCAAACAGCCTGCTGGCCAGTGGTTGTGGTGATGAACTCCATCATGTCCTGGAAGGTCTGAGAGCTGCTGCTGGTCTTACAGTCTCTGGAAGTTATTGTCTTGCTTCCCATTTGTCCCTTTCACACTAAAGATCCTTGAGGTCAAGCCCTCAGGTGACTGCCACACTAAGCTGGTTCAACCAGGCTTACCTGAGTCCCAAAAACACACCTGATGTGATATGATGTCACCACTGTTATTTAATATTAGGGACACTCAGCACACTTGGCACCACTCAGCCAGGCAATGTTCCCAGCCTCTCCTCCTTCCTTCCTTGCCACAAAAAAATTTGACCCAGTGGGACTTAACTTGCTCAGATATTCTGTCCTTGCTTATTTCCTTAACCTTGGAGCTCTGTCCTCTGCAGGTGTCCAGGGACTGTCTGGGTGGTTTAGGCTTCTGACACTAACCAGCATGATTATGGATATGACCTCAAGCACAGACCTCCTGCCATCCCAAATTAGCCTGAACAGGCACCAACCAGCTGGCCCTGTGGGAATGTCACCGACCCTGGATTTCTTTCCCTGCTTCTGCCCTTGGCATTTGCAATCTGAGCTCAGGAGTCCAGCTTCCTGCTATTTGTGAGAAGTCACACATCCACGCCAGCCTCTGTACCCAGCTGCCTTCATGTTCTCAGCTTCTTTCAAGCATTGTTTCTTTAAAGCTCCAGGCAAGTGTCACCAAGGCCATCTTTTAAAAGTTTGTTGGTCAACTTGCTTGACACTCTACCGAAGCCATCCTCTGCCTCTAACACCTAAGGTGACCTCTGCTCTAATCACCTTCTTGGCTGCTAGGCTGCCTCCCTGCCTTCAGCAGTCTCTTGCTTTTAACAGCTTGTTTAAGATCCTTGGAACAAGCTGTCGGCCTCCAAAGGAGAGATAGTGCTAGAAACGGTGTGGGGAGCTAAAAATAAACACCTCCCACAGATTGGGAGAGACTCACTGCACAAAGAAGTTATCTGGCACCCTCCCGACCCGACTGCTTTGGGGGCCTGCTTGCTCCCCATTCAGAGAGTGAGCTGTTTGCATGGGTAGCTCTGCATTGTACCCGTGCAGGAAACCATTTTTAAATTGTCCATCAGATGGGCAGTGGTAGGCACAAATCTATCATTTATAGAATGGGTACAGGCTAACTCCTTACAAATTAGTCACCTCCAAGGAGAAGACATCCCATTCTAAAAGAGAACAAACATTAGATTATGACTTCAAAAAATCACGGTCTAAAATTTTTATTTTATATATTCATTTATTTCCAGTGCAAAAACTAAGAGGCTTTGAAATCAGCAAATACATTTGTCTGAGAACCTAAGAGTTATTTAATAGAACGATCTTTATATTATACCTAGGACAGAGTTTATCAAAGTAGCCATTGTGAATAATAACAGCACACACAATAAGCCCACTCTGTGCCCTAACACAGTTCATTCATTATAACAGTCGAGAAAATCCTAACAGCTTTCATCTTTGGGGTGCACACTGTATCTTAGAGGTCAGGTATCTGTTAGCTCTGATTCTTGCCAGGTCCCACAAAGTCAGTTTCACAGTGAAGAAATGAGATTTTTGAGTGGGTAAGGAACTTGTCCCTGTCCAGTAGCAGAGTGGTAGAGCCTGTTTAAAAAAGACTAACCACTTATAGAAGGTTAGCTTTGTGCCAGGTATTGTGCTAAGGGCCACATGTGTACCTGTAATGACAAGGCAAGAAGTCATTATAGACCAGGGCATAGCCACTTTTAGAACACCTCCAACTCCCACCTTCTGGTTGGCCAGCGCTGGCTGGGGGCAAGGGAGGGTCAGAGGTCCAAGTCAAAATTTGTACTCGGTAAACTCAACTTCTTTGAGGCTCACCCAGGAGAAACACTGTGCTATTTTTTATACACAGGTCATGGTTTATAAAACTCTGACAAGGAAAACTTGTTAAGAATCCTAACCTCAAGGGGCACCTGAGTGGCTCAGTCATTAAGCATCTGACTTCAGCTCAGGTATCATCTCACAGTTCATGAGTTCCAGTCCAACATTGGGTGAGCTTGAGCCCCACTTGGGGTAAAACACGAGCCCCAGATGAGCCCTATTTCTCTCCCTCTCTGCCCCTTGTGGGATTCTCTGTCTCTCTCTGCCTCTCACTCACTTGCACTCTCTCTCTCAAGAAAAAAAAAAAAAAAAAAAAAAAAAAAGAAAAAAAAAAAGGGAGAGAGAGAAAGAATCCTGACTCCAAGAATGGCTGATAAATAGATTCTGCTATAGTAACAAAAGTTGCTTTACAGCATAGAAGGTTCTGAGGGATGAAGTTCTAATAGCAGTGGGAAAGACAGTGACTAGCATCCAACCTGCTAGGCAAATGGGCTGCTCTCCTTCTGAAGAAGGCTGGCCTGATTTTACACTTTCACTGCAATTTCCACCATGAAAATGGATTAACTCCGAGGCACTTTCTATTCTGATTAAACATTTCTGTCTGTGGTGGTGTCAAGATTGTAAAACACCTAATACAGCAGTTAATTATAATGCCATGAACTACTTTAACCTTTACAATTATTTGTGTTTTTGGAGGCTGACCCCCACCCTCCCAGCTTTCACTTACAGGCTAGTAATGCTCAGAGAAGGTTAGGGGCTGGGCAGACCAGCAAGTAAAACTGGGGCATACTCAAGATGTCAGAGACCAGAGTGATCGCTGGAGCATGAGTGAGGCACATCCCCCACGAACTGTTCTTGTTTTAATAACTGAATGCAGCCACTAAATGGTCTTCCTGGTGTCCACTCGTGCCTGAAGAGAACAGGATATTTCTAGAATCTTAGAAGTAACTATAGCAGATGCCTCATCAGAGCATGAAAAGGAAAAAAAAAATAGTTGCATTTGCCCTCTCTCATCACTGCATTTACCACTTTGTCCATGGAGGATGGATTCGGCGGCAGCAGTAGAACTAATACCAGTTACTGTGCTAAGGATTTGCTGAATGTTATCTCAGTGTTCACAATGAGACTATGAATCTGGCATTCACATGCCCATTTCACAGAAGAACTGAGGCTCAAAAAGGTTTCAAAAATACTTATGGACAGCCACGTAGCTACTAGAGTGTGGAGTAGACGCTAAACTAAAGACCTTTGACACTGTAGCTTATGCTCTTGACCAAAGCTCTGAGGTGAAATGTCCATTTACCTAAAAGTACAAGAGTGTCTGAAATGAGCTTCTGCCAGTACTTGACCTCTCCATAGCTGCACACCTGCAGGAACTCTTGCCCACACTAATGAGCCATGGTAGCCCTTCCTGTCCTTCCTTATTTTCCTTATTGTTTGCTAATAACTGCAAGGACACACCCTCTGTGGCTATTCCCAGCAAAGGAGAAATGCTCTCTCTGGAGCGGTAGGTTAAGGCCATTGGGTTGCTTCCCAAATAGGCCATTTGCTTCATTTTCTTTACTAAGGTTTCATTAAATACTAGGGGTGGGGGCAGGTGGGGTCACTAAAGGATTTAGGTAGGGAAATAACAAATAGAGAGTTTACATTAGAGAGATCACATCTATTCTGGTTAATGAAAGGCAATGAGGATGACAAGGAGCCAAAATTTCTTGAGTACTTACTAAATACCAAGCAACCTGATGCATGCTTTACCTTTATTATCTCATTTAATCCTCTCTAAAATTATGTGATAAGGCACTCATATCAGTATTTTCACTTTACAGACATAGAAACTGAAGCACCCTGCAGGGAACTTCACTACCAGAGAGTGCCCAAGTGGTGGCAGAGAAGAGTCAGAGGTTGTGCTGGCAAGTGTTTCATGACTTATGAAGGGCTGGGAAGAGGGGAGGGGGAAGGAAGCAGGGAAACAGTAGCAGAAGTCCTGCTTTATGCAACTTGCCAATTTCCAGGGCATATGAATGCTCCTGTGGGGGCTACTCACAGGCCCCAGCCCAACATGGTCAAGAAAGAGCTGTCCCCAAGAAGGACAGAGCAGGCAAGGGACAGATATCCCTGGTCCGCAGGTATTTCTGCCACACATGTTCTATTCAGTATGAATTGATCAATTTTCTTTCTCCAGCTGATTTCAGAAAGGGTGCAGCATTAATGAAGAACTGAGAGAGGCCCCCCAGTGGTTCAGGTGCAACACCTCCAAACAAAAGGCTTTGCACCTGATCCCTGATTGCCTGCAGCCTATTTCAGAACACTCAGCCTCTGCAAGACAACAGCCCATGTGAATTCTGCCAAGGGTTGCTGCTTTAAGAATTTCACAAATCACTGGTCTACCACACTCATTCTTCTATCCTATCCAGCCTCTAAAATTATTGGATAAAAAAAGCTTGTCCATGTTCCATATGCCTCAGGTAAATGTATCACTGGGTGATCTAACTGGACACTGCCAGATGATATAACTAACATTTTTACCCAGGGTGGCAAGTTACAGAAGCTTTTTTCCACCCCCAATATTATCAGAGGAGGAAATACTCCTCAGAAGCTCCATTTTATAATTTAGTCTATACTTCCCCTTCTATTTTTTTCCCCCCTCTGGGGCCATCTTTCCCCAGCTATCAAATATGGAACAGGAGAGCTATATTTACAGAATGGCTTATTATGAGTTATGACACCATTGTTTGTCCTTCTGAAGGGTACCTGAGAACCTGATGTAAGGCTTGTATTGTGTCCACTGAGCAGCAGGTAAGTTAGTTAATGGATGAGCTGTACACACTCAGTTGCTCTCTCCCCAACCTCATCTTGAATTCCTAGTTTCAGGAAGCATAGAACTGACAACAACCAACTCCATTAGATGTAAGTCCTCATTCAATTAGAGCAAGGGCTCTCAGCCTTCTCATACTTGAGGATTGTATTTGTTTTACATCCGTATTTAAATGCCTTTGAATAAAATTTAATCTAGGAAGAGAGTAGGGTCTAGAGGTGAATTCACAGACTTTGGTGTCAGCTGTTCTGGGTTAGAGTTCTGTCTCCTTTATTTAACATCCACATAATCTCAGACCAACTCCTTAATCTGTGTTGCGCCTCTTGATCTGTCAACTGTGGATAAAAATAACATGCACAGCACTGGGTTACTTGGAGGATCCAATGAGTAAGTCTAGTTAAGGGTTTAATATGGTGATTTCTGCCCTCGAATACTAGTAATTACTATTAAAGTATGTAGGCAAGATAGATTTACTTTTTGACTATTAAGAGAATGCTTGGTGGGTGCATGAGTATTTGTAAATCCAACAATAACTCTGAGGTCTCCAGTATCCAAGAGTTGGGAATCATTGAGGGAGAGTGGCTATCTACTACCATGCCCTACTCTCAAACACAACCCCATCCCCAACACACATGTACACTGCTAGACATCCGCTGGCCAACCAAGGGACTTTTTAAAATTTTTTTAATGTTTTATCTATTTTTGAGACAGGGAGAGACAGAACATGAACAGGGGAGGGTCAGAGAGAGGGAGACACAGAATCTGAAACAGGCTCCAGGCTCTGAGCTGTCAGCACAGAGCCCGACGCGGGGCTCGAACTCACCGAGCAAGAGATCATCACCTGAGCCAAAGTCGGCCGCTTAACCAACTGAGCCACCTAGGAGCCCCCCAAGGGACTTTTATATTTGAGTGTGAAGTAATATTTGGTTGGCTGATTTTTTTAGAGCACATTTTAAAGAACGTGGATAGAACCCACATTTCCCCATGACAAAAAAAAATGCATATTTTAAAGACCTTGTCTGAAATAATAAATCAGAAGATCAAACTTGTTTCCTATTAGATGTATCTTCAAGTAGTGGTTGAAATGAAGAATTTGCATTTAAATGGAAAGATTAATGACTAATACACAAAGCTCATATTTAATCACCATTTCCTTAACACAAATAATTTATATTTTTATACAGATCATACACCTTAAGTCAGCAATCAAAAATGATAGGTTGAGTATTTTATAAAACAATTTTTGTGCCACCAATCATGCATCTCAGTTATAAATACTTCTGAGGCTGCTGGTTTCATACTGTTACTTGCGAATGATCTAAATGTTGGTACAGTAATTGAGTGTAAATATATTTGAGAATGCGTGACTCAAAGAAATATCTTAAACTAAATAGAGAAAGAACCACTTGGGAATGGCTTTCTACGCATGGTCTGTTCATCTGCACTTTCCCCTCAAATATGAGCTAAGCACGATTTGCACCCCTTCCAATTTTAGGTAATCGTTACAAAATAATCTGACTTTCCTCTTCTGGAATATCTAGCAGTTAAAACAAAAAGGATAGATTTTCCTTCAAACAAAAATGTGAAGGAATGTTCTGAAAAATCAAGTGTTCCTTCTGCTACTCTCAGAAGCCCCTTTATTGGTACATTTCCCATCAATGGTGATAATGAACTTTTGTTTACCAACTGGGAGGTCAAGAATGATCTTATTCTAAACTGTTCTCCTTCAGAATCAGACCCTACACCACCACACCACTTAGTCCATTCTGGAGTCCATTACATAAATACGGAGGAGACTCAATGGTTCCGGGACTTCTTTCATAATGTCCGACCAGTAAAATAGCCAAATTGGACAACTTTGCCCTGAGAAAGGAACCTGATAGAGGAGAAATTACCCCAGGCATTGAACCGTATCTGTTCTCTGTCTGTGGCTTTAGCTCGGTGTTGAGCAAATGTTGAAATTTGATTTACACTAGCTGGAGAATTATAATGAAATGACACATTTGCATTAAATAATCTTTCTCAGTGGGGACCAGCCAATAAGAGAGTCAGCAATGCATATACTGCCAGACAATTTAAAGTTACTAGTTGGTATTATGTCATCCTCTGGGCCCTGATCATTTATGGAGCTTTTCCAATTCTTTTCTTCTCTCCCCTGACTTCATCTTTCTTTCTCTTTCTTCCCACCACCCCTCCCCTAAGGAAGCAGCAAAAGCAAATTACATTTAGCAAGTGACACAATGACATATTGGAAACTGGAAAGAATAAAAAGTTATTAAACCCGGTTTGCCCATCCTTTGCCCTTAAAACTCAATATAATTCTGGAGTTTGGCATGCTGTTTAAAAATAACACCTCCTCTACAAATTGGCACCTCTGCTCTCTATTGATCTCTTCTGATTGCTGACCAGTAAAATTAGCACCACTTCCTTTGCCATTAAGAAGACAGGGTGAAATGCAGAGAAAAATATAAGCACTTTACTTGTAAAAGCAAGCCAGCAGACCTCCTCTATTGGGCTTGGAATTTCTTAGCTTCCAAGGTCCTTCATTTCTGTCAAAAAGGAACATACCAGGAAGGGTGCTTGGATTTTGTGGGTGGTGGTGAGGAGGTGGGTGTTCCTCTGGTGGATCCAAGCCCTGGGGAGAAGACTTTGTGTGTGTTAGGGAAGTCTAGTTCAAAAAGGCTTTCTGCATTTACAACCAGGACCCAGTCATCCCTCAAGAGAAAATCTAGCCACATTGTACTCATTGTGTCAGAGCTGACCTATATGAAAAGAGTTGGCACCCAGGTAAGGTTAATTAAAAACACATATAATGCCTCTCCTTTCTGAAAGATGTGACTTTACCTGGTTGGGGAGAAAAAAGGCTAAGAATTGGTGTCTAATGGGCCTTCCACACTCAGGCAGTGGCTGCATTCACTGCTGTTCTGTGTAGTGATCCCTGGTGAATAATAGAAAAAGATGTGGTCCAGTGGCTAATGAAACCAGAACAGTACAAAGAACACATATACTTTAATTTATTGTCCCTCTGTTGGATTCAGATTCTTATCCAAAAGACCATTTCATTACAGTGCTCTCAGGTGAGATTTGTCCACCTTTTCAATAACACGTGGATAATAGAGAAAAGGCAAACAACCTCTTTGTTTCTCACCAGCCCTGGATTCACTAATCATCGTTCCCAAATTCAGCTCAGGCTTCTGCGTGAGTTCATCTTCATCAGCATTGCCATTTTCTCTCCCATATTTCAAAGAGCAATTGGAAAGCAGATATTTAATCAGAAAAGTTTGGGATTCATTTTTTGGACACCCAATCTGTCTTCAGAGGCTTTGAGACAGACAAAATTGCTGTTGACTGCACAAACAACGATGTCTGTGTCCTTGAGAAACACTGAAGCCTGATGGAAACTGCTCAGGCTTTGGAGGTGGCCAGGTCTGGTTGATACCCCAGCTCCACCATTTTATTAGATGTTTGATCTTGGATGATTTGCCTAAATCCCCAGAGCATTGGTTTTCTCATCTGCAAAATGAAGATAACTCACTAAAATGCCTATTTGTTAAGGCTGCTACACGCATTGGTTGTAACGCAAGTGAGAAAAACCAACTGGAACCAGAGAGCAAAAGGGGTGTTCTCTTACAGAAACAAAATTGATGTTCCTAAGAAATAGGATGTCTGTGGACGTTACTGTGTCAACAGTGAAGGGGAGCACTGTTATAATTAGTTGGACAAACCAGATTATGCTGTTATCCTACATGGAAACCAAGGTCAGGAATGAAGCCAGTTCTCAAGAAAGGTTCACATTGGACCCAGGATGCTTCCAGGAATTCATGCAATGCTGTCTCCTAATCCTTTGTTTCTGTTTCTCTCTGTGAATCTGCATCATTTGAAGGCTACCTCGTTTTGCTCCAGGCTGCACAACAAAAGACTACTTCACTAGTTCCTGAGTATAGATGCTACATGCCCAGCCACATGCAGACAGTCTCCCTGATTTCTGTTGATCTCAATTCCATTTTAGAAGAAAAGGATTCTAATTGGTCCACCTTGGGTAAAATGGTACCCAAGCTTAGTTTAATGAGATTGGACCAGATGTCGCATTGCACAGGATGGCTGCTGAAGAAGGAGATCCATTGCTTTTGATAGTGAGGTTAAAGGGACACTAGTGACCTGAAAGATACCCCAAAAGGTATTCACAACAGGAATAGGCTGGCAGGGAGTAGAGTTTGAACAAAGATAACTAGAAATGTCTTACTCAATGAGAGAGCTTTATAAAATGGATACAAAATGACTTTCCAATTTTCATCCACATGAGCCACCTGTTCCGAATGGGACAATGCAATTGATAATCTGAATGCCAAATTTTTTACCACTGACATCTTGACATTCAAGGTCTATTTGGCAGCCCAAACCTGGAGAGTTACAGTGTACACTTCTGCTCCACCCTTCAGATACAACCGGGGATGCTCTGCCAGCTTGGAGAGTCCTCCTCACCACCCTGGATGAGAGTGAGGAGCTTCATGGTCTGTTCTGGGACCACCTTACACTGATTACAGGAAATGTCTCATTTCAGACACCAGATGACTCAGCTTCACTCAGACACTTTTTGACTAAAGGCCCCCATATTTCATGCATGTGAAAGGGAAAATAAAACAAGAAGCAAAACTGTAATGCTTTCTAGTTGCAGAGTTGATCATTAGGCCTGGCATAAGCCTTCTGTTCTTTAATGAGTTGGTTTATAATGTAATACAAATACAGTTGCTTGGGGGTAGAGGGAGCTAATGGTCTCTCTCATTACTAAGGAATCCTAAGCAAGGCTACATCTCACAAACCTAAAGGCTCTTTCATAAACTGCATGTTCTCAGCTCTTACCCTAGGGCCTTCATAAATGTTCTGGAATGACTGTCAAGACCAGAACTGACCCTTATCAGAGTCACGAGTACATCAAACATGCAGTCAAGAAACTTTGGAAGACAACACAAAAGGTCAGCTGTTCAAGTGGGTGAAGGCACAGGTAAAGCATCAGGGGTTTACCAATCCAGATGAGGCCATGAGGTGTAAAAAGAATAGCAGGAGCCTCACCATCACCTTCTCTATGACCTCACTCTGATTGAGGTGGACCTACCTCACCAAGGAGCTCCTTATACAGAGCAGCATATTCTGCAAAGGAAAAAAAACAAAAACAAAAGCAAAAACATAAAACCAAGTAGTCCAACCAGAAGGTTAGTCTTGACATCAGAAGGGATATGTGGAGGAATGCAGAAAAGGTAAAGCTATCAGTCGGTCCCAACACTGTGTCCTTTATTAACACCTGGGACATTACTGGGAAATCATTGTTAAATAAGAAGTGAAACATTAGCTGGGCATCCCATCCAATTTCATGGTCTAAAATTTCAAGGCTTTCTCCCAGACCAGAAAACAATAATAAAGTACAAATCTCCTTAGTCCTTCAAAATATCACTTTGCAAGTTCTTAATTTTAAAGGCATCCTTGGTTACCCATGCTTTTAATATACTTTGTCAGGACCAAGTCCTCACTCCACAAAATGCAGCGTTATGAGTGGTCAGCTTTACCACCACATAGGGGTTCTTCTGGGCATTTCTGCTTTCAACTCTACGTTTCTCTTCATGGCTCCTGTGTGCTCTTGCTTTGTGTCGACCTCTTTTAAGATACAAAGTTTCTCATCTTTGTTTCTTTTCTGCTTTCTCCTTCCCCTCTGCAGTCTGCCCCCCCCCCCCCCCCCCCCCCCGTCTCTGTCTAAATAATTCACATATCACATGCCAGTCACATGCAAAGACTAAGGAACAGATTCTAAATTTAAATATAAAATTCACAGAAGAGCAAGCTTGATTGGCCCTACCTGGAATAAATGGTCAAACATGGCTCTAGGTAACCCACCTCCATGAGTGTCAAAGAAGCGGTAATTGTGGGCAAAGGGCAGTAATCATGAATTATGCAAGACCTTGTAAGATGTGTCTACTATGGTTAGGTACCTCTTAAAAGGGTGTTGAATGGAATAGAAGTCAGAAAATTGGGATAAATAATTTATATTTAATTGTAAATTGTACTTTCTTCTTGAGGGCACCTAAATGTAAGAAACAGAATAATTATAACAGTATTTTCATAAATTAAGTAGTATTAGGCTTAACCCAAGTCACGGCTGGGTGCCCAGCACAGCAGGGGTTTAATAAAGGCTTCTTAAATGTCTAGAACTCTGTCGAATTTAATTTAGCTTGATTTAGCATTTTCTATATGCAAAGTGTTTGACAACATTGTTATTTCCTGACATTTGCAGTCTTCCTAGAAACCTGATATTATACAAAGCTATTTCTGTATTCTATAAATGAGAAGATACTGTTGCCCAAAGAGACCCATTTATTTGGGGGAGGGGGAGAACCGGAAGTGATAGTCGTTAAGGACTTTGACTGGGTGTCCAGATCTTGGCTCTTCCACTCACTAACTCTATGAGCTTGGTCAAGATGGATAATCTCTTTGAGCTTCACCTTCCTATGTCATAAACCAATGCAATAGAATCTACTATGCCAAAGTTTTAGGAGGATTAATTGAGGGCTTTGGTCATAGAAAGTGGTCAATATGTTAGTGTTCCAAGTAACTGTAATAGCTATTGTTGCACAAAATTTTACAGTGTGTTAGGACACACTTTTTTTCTAAAGAAGAGTCCCAGGAATTCCGAGACCCAAATGGTTTAAGAGCTCATGATGCTGTTTGCCTGATAGCTCTCAGTCATTGGTACTCTTTGCTCAAGTCCTTTTTTTTCCCCCTGAGTTCCCAAGTTTACCCTTTATCTCAGGTGTAGGCCTATGGGATCCTCCTTTTTAAGGGATAGGCCAGCCTCTGGAATATTGACTTAAAGGGCTGGAGGAGTAATCACCTGAGATAATTACCTTGCTGCTCCTATCTGAAGAAAAACAAAGCAAAGGGTCAGTTATATTGAAGCCATACAAATTGTCCACGTAAGATAGAGCATGGAAGCATTGTGTAAGCACTTGAACAGGTTCAAAAGAAGGCCAAGCATGAGAAGGCCCAGTGCCCAGAATGGCACTGGAGTGTTGGAGCATGGTGTGTACACTCTGGAGGCAGTGGTCAGCAGTGCGGAGGGGGGGGGGGGCGGCGCTTGGGAGGAAGAGAGCTAGCATTAAAGACACCAAGTAGGGGCAGAGGCCAATATGCAAATGTACTACCAGTCTTAACAGTGACTAGGGAGGCATGCCCTGGTGATTATTGTAATCATATGCTAATTATTATAGTATTGGTCATGTGGTGATTGGCTCTGTCACCACTAACTGGAAGAACTCAAAGCTGTTGTCCTACTAATGTGGTTCATGGTTCTATCTTCAGAGAAGATAAGCTAAATCAGACCACAGAGTCAGTGTTGATATATGAATGTTGGATAAAATCCTTGACTTCATCATTAGCCATGGGTGCAGATCCACATTGGATTCACCTGCATACCATCTTTTCATTCACCTATCACTTCATTTATTCCACCAACATTTTTGAGCAGATCCCAATGAGACCTGAATTATCTTGGCCCTATAGTTTAGAGGGAGAAATAGCTAAGTACACCATGTATGCAAATAGTGGGCCTTTCATGCAACTTAAATATGCCCACTGATTTGGGAAATAAAGAGAAAAAATATAGGGAAAAGTGGAACAAAAATACAGAAAAGTTGGCAAATTCAACCCATGTCTCTTTTATCTGTGCTGTCAGGGTTAAAAACTCTTGACTGAGCTACAGAGGGTCAACAGATGGCTAAAATATCAACCAGAGAAGCAAGTTCAGCTTGGACTCAGCTCATTTGGATTCTAGGTCAGCCATCAGTCAGGAAACCTGTACCCACAGGTCGGTGGAAACAGACAGGGGTTGATGTGAGTGCCCTTCAACATTAAGACCTGATTGTTCCTGTCGTTGAGATTGGCAGCATGGAGGGAAAGGGCAATGGTGCACCTTCAAGCTGGAGAGGACATGAAAGCAGCCCATGGTTACACAGCCCCTAGTCAGAAAGAAACAAATGTGTCCTACAAGGGTCTGATGTTCACAGGAAATTGCTGCCTTGGGAAACAGCTCCCAAGCGGAGGTTCTCATATCTGGCAAAGTTTACATAGCTAAATCCCAGATGTAAATCCATGACCAAAGGCATCTATTAACCAGATTATCAGCACTGGACAGTGGTCTTGTGATCTCCTGTCCTGGGAGAAAAGGTAATTGAAGAAAAACACTGCTGTTCTGCAAGTTTTCTGTTTCTCAAGCACCACCCAAGTAAGGAACCACTAAGAAACTCTCAATTACACAAATGTGAGGTAAAATTGATGCCTCTTCTCAGGAAGGAAAGAAACAACCAGTCAGCAAGAATATAGCAGGGAAGGGGCACCTGGGTGACTCTGTCAGGTAAGCATCCGACTTTGGCTCAGGTCAAGACGTCACATTTCCTAAGTTCAAGCCCCACATCGGGCTCACTGCTGTCAGCTCAGAGTCACCGGAGCCTGCTTTGGATTCTGTATCTCTCTCTGTCTCTCTGCCCCTCCCCCTCATGTTCTGTCTCTCTCTCTTTCAAAAATAAGTAAATGTTTAAAAAAAAGGAATACAATTTTTAAAAAAAGAATAGAGCGGAGAAGATTTATTCAGCGTATACCTTGTTCCAAGTCATTGTGTCCTATAGCCCGGGCACTGTGTGGGATAAAGATTTTGCCATGACAAATTTTATTAAAAGAATAGATAAACAAGGATGCCTTTAAAATTAAGAACTGGCAAAGTGATATTGTGAGGGACTAAGGAGACGTGTACTTTATCATTCTTGTCTATTCTGAGAGAAAGCAATATAATTTTAGCCCATGTTATTGAAAGGAATTCCCAGGTGTTCATTCATTTCTTATTTAGCACCACTGCCAATTAGACCTTAGATGTTGCTAATCACCAACACGCATAGAAGCTTTCAGATTTGCCTCTCTAGACATAGTGCCTTGCACCTGATATGCTAGCATTCCATGAAGCATACCATTTCCCTCCTCTCAAACCAGACCTCAAGGAGATTCCTTTACTATTCCAAATCCTCAGGAAAGATTAAACGGGAAGAAAATGTAGGAAAAATCTAAATCAGTCCCAGTTTGCTTCACAGGAAGAATGAAGACAGTAGGTTTGCACCATGGTGTTTCTTTTCATGTGGTAAAAGGATACGTCATTCTCTGTTTAATTAATTACAGGCCATTTGAAACATATTGCCAATAAAACAGTGTGTACTAGTGGGAAAAGAAATGAGATGAAAAAATATGCCTGTCCCATTATTCATTTGTATTGATCTAGATGTACAAGCCTATGCATCACAATTTGACAAAAGGTTAAATATTAACAGAAGAATCATTAATCTAACAAAACAAATTAACAACACAATAGTTCTCCCCTTGGCTTTATGTATATCACGGGGCTCTCCATGGACTAAGGAACCCTTCAGACTGATGCTTAGTACCTCTTTTTGCAAATCTGACAAAGAACTGGACTGGATAGAAGCTAAGTTGTTCTTGTTAATTGCAAAGTCGTTACTGTAAAGATGGAGGACCTTCGCCATAAAGTGCCAGCCGTACCAACCACAGAGGCCCTTTACAAATGAAAACATACCAAACATTATATAGCATGGGGCCTGGCACAAAGTTCTAAAGATTACTTGTAAGGTATGTTAGGCACAATAGTGTCTTTTGGGAGCAAATGAACATTTCAATAAATTTTAGCAGTTTCTCAAATTTTACTTTTGTACACTTTTCTTCTGTTGAATTATGTTTTTTTTTATAAATTTTAAACATTTATTTGTGCCCTTATATCCTTCCTTCCCACCATCCTTCAGTCCATGAGTCCATCCATGTATCCAACTTACATTCATCTATGCACTCACCCGTGCACCCATCTATGCTTTCGTCCACACACTCAACCCAGAACCCATCTATACACTCACCATGCGCCCATCTATGCATTCATCCATGCCCTTAACCCAGAACCCATCCATGCACCCATCTATGCATTCATCCACGCCCTCATCCCCGAACCCATCCATGTACTTACCCATGCACCCATCTATGCATTCATCCATGCATTCAACCCCGAACCCATCTTTGTACTCGTCCATGTGCCCATCTACATATCCAACCATTTATCCATCTACACACCCAAACATGCATCTATCTATGCAACCATGCATTCACCCATGCTTCCATCCCTGCATCAACCCATGCATGCATATATTCATTTATTAGCTTGGTATTGGTGAGAATAAAAGTTTTAGACATTGTGGATTTGGGAAAAATGGGGAAGCTGAAGTCTGAAGATATTAAGTGATTTGCCCAAGCCATTCGGCCAAAGTTCAGTCTAAAATAGAACCTGTGATTAAATCTTCCAGGGGTTCCTGATGTTTTTCTTACTTACAGCTAATAAATAAATAAATAATAAATAAATAAATAAATAAATAAATAAATAAATAAATAAAAACCAAGATTATGGGTATTTACTGATGATCACAATATTTTGATAAATCACTAAGTAAATTAAGTTCCCTCTAAAAACTGAGAGAGAAATAGAAGTCTGAATTTCAAATAAAATATAAGGGAGACATGACCGCTATAAAAATTATAGTCTGAAAGTTTATAGTAGAAAAGAGTATGATCATTTTCCATAAAAATCTTTCATTGAAATAACTAAACTCATTTGTCTGAAGAGAAGAGAGATGACACTTCACCTTTACTAAGTCATGCAAAACAGCCCTAATCAATCCCAAAGACACTTCACTGTGCAAATTTATTACATTTTCCAATGATTCTATGGATCTTATTTTATATTGTCCTTAAAATTATTGCCCATATCAACCAAAATTGGATATGCCACACATAAATGCACAAACACCTACACACCAACACTCAGAAGCGAAGATTAGATTATCTGAAGAATACTTTGGGTGATCAAATTTAAAGAGCCACTCCTCACCTAGATTTGGCTGCACAATTTTGTAATAATCTTCTTGTAATACCTAAATGATTAGAAACTATATTATTTATCAACACACAATTTTTGTAAAGTTAGTGGTCTCTCACCCATCATGTAAACAGTTCCTAAGAATCCCCTTCGTCCAAAGTCTTCCAAGGAGGAGAGGATGATTTTCTCTGGCTTCATCTTTCCTAGATGTGAAACACACCCATGGCTAATCTTTTCTCTCTATACCCTTAAACATGCATTGACCTTCAATGTGAAATGTTGCTCAGTGGGTCTCTGTATTGCTGGGCAGGGGTCCAACTTCATTTATATCAACTCTGTAGGACCTTAAAGCCTTCAGGAAAGGAACTAAATAATATGCAGATGATGGAGAAACAGAATTCCGGGCAATCAGTAGTATGGCAAAAGCTATCACTTTTATTTTTAAATCAAAAGTAAAGAAACTGAAGTAGTATGGAACAGTGAACGGATGCCCAAGGAATCACAAACCATTACAAAGGAGATTTAAAAAAAAATTTTAAGGCATTTTAGAGGAGAAAACCAGTTCAATTTTCAAACCCTGTATATTGGAGGGGAAAGTTTTATCAGAATCTGGGTGTTCTGATAGGTATTTTCCAGTCTCTAATTTATAGAGGCCCATTTTTTGCTTGCCTTTTTACTCTATGCAGCTCCGGCCAACTTCAAAGATTGATGAAATCTGAGAGTGGTATTAGATTTAACACCATTTCAAGATGAGCTTTAAGCTGAGTGAGAATGAGTTGGACAGGGAAGGAAATAGAAAGGAAAAGTTCAATAGATGAAGCTCTTGGCCTTAGAGCAAATTGAAATATTATTATTGCAATCCCTTCCAGAAATCACTGGGGTGGTCCATGATGCTAAAAGATCATACTGCTTCCCAGGGTGGTGTCTGAATAAAGATATTATGGGGTGAAATGGATTATAAATTTGTATGTCAAACAGAATGAGAAATTCCCTAAAATCAGTGCCATATTAAGAGACTTCTCCCTGTTTACCATGCATGGAATATTTGGGCTGTGCTAAGCAGAGAACCAGATACATTGGGTCAGTCTCTCAACAGTCATTTCCTTCAAGAAGCTTAGTTCCATAGTATGAGGGACCAGCTGTAGAATACTGATACAGTTTAATGATTTCTCATTTTGCCTCAGGGGCATCATCAAAATCTTCTTGTTCTGATGCTATCAGAAACCAAGATTTTAAGTAGCTAAACAAAATCTCCATAAAATGAGAGGTGCAAAGTAAGATTGAAAGTGATAAAATGTTTAGAAGCAGTGGCTGACAATTATTCTCAAAGCACAGAAAAGGAGTTAAAAATATGACATCTCTAGCGAGCCAAAAATTTATGTCCAATATAAATTCTTTTGGATATGTGGATGCTTAGATACCATTATGGTTAATACTCAAGTAGTAATACCACACCATTCTTCTTAGCTTTATGTCTGGACAATAACAAAAGACATATTAACACAAATGGCCTTTTTAAGTTCCTAAGTGTTAACATTAAGGTTACAACATAGGCTTCTTAACACACATTTTAAATATAATTTGTTACATCATGTCGTTGAAAATTATGGGCTATATGGAGTCCATAGGCCTCAGTTGGCACACTGACTTTGCTATAAGTCTGTTGTGTAATTTACTTAACCTTTCAGTGTCTCTATTTCCTCAACCATAAAATGGGGATAATAGTCACGATTTCACGGAACCATTGTGAAGATTAGAGATAATAAATACATTATAGTATAGTATAGAGTCACATGATAGGCTTTCATAAATAGTTATTACTATCATTGTCATGAGTTGAATCCTCAAATCTTTCCTAAATTTTCTCATCATAAAACCAAGGTTTTAAATAATTCTAAAAGTTTTACATGAATTCTTAATTTTTTCTTCTATTTTCCAATAAACCAACAAGATGGAGAAGGTCTCCTAGCCAAGATGTTCCCTCCTCCATCTCTTAGTATTTATCTGTTAAAGATCCTGGGCCATTTGACCAGTGGGGGTTTCCCACTGTCTGGGATTTGTTGTTTACACACTTATGGGCAATTGAACATGTTCCTCTGTCCTGAGTATTTCTCACAAGTTGACAGCCAAACCCAGATCAGGTTTGATCCCTTTAGCAAGACACAGGCTGGTAATGTGTTGTTTTACCCAAAGACACATTGTATTGCTCTGTTTTTGCTTTTTTTGTTTGTTTTAATGTTACTAGTAATTAATGCTCAAAGCCTGAATACCTCATGAATTTATAATAATATTTATAATTCAATCTGGGACTATAGGAATTTTACTTATAATTTTCCCAGATTACATCTGTATACATACATGAATCTCAGAATAACAATACTAACATCACCAATTATTATTCCTGAAAATAGTTATAACATTTTTTTACATATGTCTTTCAATTTTCCTCCATTTTTGGTTGTACTATGTCTGCACTGTCAGATCATATAACCACTACTTAGCATAATCTCCCTTTTTTGTCATAGATATACAAGTTCATTTAATGTCCCATCCCAGTTTTTGCACTGATGTCTCTAGTCATTCTGGTGATCTGAAGCTAATTCTCTAGTAGATTTCTTTAAAAACAAACAAAAACCATGATGGGAAGATATCCTTACATATTATTTTTATCTGTGCCTTTTATACTAGAAGATTCTTTTTGGTAGACATTAACTCTTCACTCACATCTTCTTTATTACATTTTCTTCTGTAATAAAGTGTTGCTATGAAAAAGTCTGATGAAATCGATTATTCTTTCTCTCCTAAGTTATGTGTTCCTTTTGCCTAGATGCCTCATATATTTTCCTTTCCTGTTTCTCTTAAAATCTAGACATTCTATTAGAATGTATCTGGCAGTTGATTGATACTGAAAAGTGAGCCTTTTTAATATGCACTTTAATTTTTAGGGTTTTTGTCTGTTTGTTTGTTTGTTTATGTTAGAGAGTGTGTGCATGCATGCATGCATGCATACAAGCTGGGGAGGGGCAGAGGGAGAGAGACAGAAACCAAAGCAGGATACACACTGTCAGCTCGCAGCCTGATGCGGAGCTTGATCTCATGACCTTGGGATCCTGACCTGAGCCAAAATCAAGAGTCTGATGCTCAACCAACTGAGCCACCCAGGTGCCCCTCCTCATTTTGTTGTTGTTGTTGTCATCATTGTTGTTTGTTTGGGTTTTTTTTTTTTTTTTGACTCAAGAAAAAAAATATTCTTGATTATCCCTTTTAGTATTTGCTCTGCTCCCTTGCTGCAGTATCCTTTTTCAGGAACTCCTATTATCTATAGAGTTAAAACATTTTTTGCCTATCTCTGATATTTGTCAATCTCATATAAATCCTTTGTATCTCTTTGGGTTTTTTTTTAATTATTTTTATTTATTTTTTTTTTCCAACGTTTATTTATTTTTGGGACAGAGAGAGACAGAGCATGAACGGGGGAGGGGCAGAGAGAGAGGGAGACACAGAATCGGAAACAGGCTCCAGGCTCTGAGCCATCAGCCCAGAGCCCGACGCGGGGCTCGAACTCACGGACCGCGAGATCGTGACCTGGCTGAAGTCGGATGCTTAACCGACTGCGCCACCCAGGCGCCCCCTATTTTTAAAAACATCCTTCTTTGCACCTACTATTTTTCTTAGATGTTATTTATTGTGTTTATTTATTATTTTATTCCTTCTAGTATGGCCACTAATTCCAAATTCTTTAAATTTTTATTTCTAATTTTTAAACTGTCATCTACATTCAATTATTATTTTGATTGATGTCATATTTTCATGTCTTTTATCATTTTCTTAGTGTCTTTTAGATTGTTTTGCAATAAAATTTCACAATTTTAATCTGTTTTTTGAGCATATTCTGGCATGCTTTATCCTCTGGAAGAATATAATCTACTACTTATTTTCTTTTTTTCTTATCACAACTTTGTGTGAGACTTAACCTGAATACTTTTCTTTTACTCATAATTAGTTTCTGTGAACTCAAATTATGAAGTTCAGCTGGACTACTACTTACTGTAGTATTATATAGTATTAAGTACTTTCATTTACTATTAAATGTTGTATTGAAAACATAGTGGTCTGCCTCTTTTTTTTTTTTTTTTTTTTTTTAGATTTCCTATCTCTGTTCCTCATATTTTTATCTCTCCTGGTCAATTTTTATTCCATTCCCAGCAATTTCTCCTTGATGTAGAGCCATATTCTGAAAGGACCCTGGGGGGGTTAATTTTGAGAGTTCATACAGACAAGACTTCTGTCTTAGCTCCTTCATACCTAACAAGCACCCTCCTGTTATGGGATACAGCAAAATCAGTGCCAGTTTTAGCTGCCATTTTATTTTATTTTTTAAATTTTTTAACGTTTATTTATTTTTGAGACAGAGAGAGACAGAGCATGAATGGGGGAGGGGCAGAGAGAGACGGAGACACAGAATCGGAAGCAGGCTCCAAGCTCTGAGCCATCAGCCCAGAGCCCGACGCGGAGCTTGAACTCATGGACTGCAAGATCGTGACCTGAATCGAAGTCGGACACTCAACCGACTGAGCCACCCAGGCACCCCTTAACTGCCATTTTAAAATTGGCCTGACATGCATTTCAGTTAGTATCTGTTGGCTTTTTCAGGGTTTCTTTCTCTTGTTTTCAGGTCTGACAGATACCCCATTGCTTTCCACTGTTTTCTCTCACACAGATGGTAATACCTGCTTGTATTCTGTGGGTTGGGGCACACCTCACCACCTCAATTTCTTCTGAAATCATGAATTTGGTTTTTCTAACTAATTTCTCCAATTATATGTGATGATTTAGGAAAATCCAAACATTTTACTGCTGCCACCTATCTTCCCCAAAGTTTTAACAAGCAATGATTATTTGATTTGGCCTACCATAAAGTAGGTTTTTGAGAGGAAGAAAGCAAATCCCAAAGAATGAATTTGGGTTTTTGCCTGGGTACTTTTTAAATTTGTTTTTCAGGATGGCAATGCATGTCCCTGAGTTTTAATGATATCAAAACTATATTGGGAGACCACAGGTGTGGCATCAATAAAAAAAAAAAAAAAAAAAAGCTAAGGAAATATTTTTCATTTTGTAGTGATATTTTCAATTGATCCCCTAGGCTTCTCTGTTGTCTCAACTCCGTTTTCTACCTTAAACCTCGGTGGATGGAATGTTCTAAAGCACTTAGAATGCTCAGCCTGATCCACAGTGATAGGATTCTAAATGGACGATGGCCAGGGAATTACCAAACCCGGGCACATCCTGTTGGCACTGAGTTCTGGACAGTCTGCTCTTGTTCTCAGCTAGAGGCAGAGGCTCTCTTAAACATGAATTTCCCTGTAACCTCACGTTGACTTACAAAGCACAGGTATGGTGAATTTCTTCATTGGAGAAAAAAGTTAATTTAGGGGAAAATAGGTACTACCAGATATTTCTGTATGTTTCATTGTAATGCAAAATCAGGCAAATACCTTAAGGGCAGAACTGAGATAAAAGCATCCTACTTATTTCAATGTCACATATATTAAACTATTCTTCTCAGAACTCTTAAAGATTTATAATGTGTAATTAACATTAGCTGATTAAGATATTGTCAATGCATTTTTTTTATTTTTATTTTTAAATATTTAGAGAGAGAGCTTGAGCAAGGGAGGGGCAGAGAGAGGGTGGAGAGGGGGACACAGAATCTGAAGCAGGCTGCATGCTCTGAGCTGTCAGCACAGAGCCCAATGTGGGGCTTGAATTTGTGAAATGCGATATCATGACCTCAGCCGAAGTCGGATGCTTACCTAACTAAGCAAACCAGGCATCCCCGTCAATAATTTTTAATAGCTCTATGTGGCTAAATAACATGAATCGATGTTGCCGATCTTTGTGGCTGGACATCAGATTCTAGAATTCAATGTCTGCCATGTCCCTACCAGAGTAAACGTACATGCCTTGCCATCTAGGTATAATTTTAATGTTGTCCATCAAAGAATTGAGTTTTGGTGGTGCCAAACAGAAGCAAAACCAAATTCTTTTGCCTTATTTAACAAACAAATCCCATCATGATAACAACTAGTTCCTGATAGTTGGGGATGATAAGAATTCTCATTGTTATGGTAGGGTGCTTAAGTCTTCTTGGATAGAAAGCAAAGATGAAATGTGTGTGTATATACAGAGAGAGAGAGAGAGAAAGAAAGAGCCATGTAGATACAGACATGTATACCTAGATCTCTACCTATAGGAAATTGTTTCTCATTGCATACAATATAAGTATCATTTACTGAGAATCAAGGATCATCTGGAGTTGTATCTAAAGTTTCAAGAGAAAAAAATAATTCTAAAATCTTTCCATCTTGAGACTCTCTTCTATGATATCTGCCTCTAGCATAGATCACTTCGATATAAGGCCTCTTCTCCCCCCACTCACTATCCATCCTTTGATCAGAGCACAATAGATTAGAATATATTGGAATTAAAGTGACCAACCATACCAAATATGAGATGGTAAAACCCAAACAGGCTTCTGTCCTTCATATGTTCTCTTTGAGATGATTTGGGTTTGAGCTCATTTAGGTCTTTAAACAAGACCCCACAGATTTCCATGTTTCAACTTCTGCAGAAGTCAGAAAACCTACATTCATCTCCCATTCAACATCTGCTTTGCTGCCATTTCTGCTTTTTCCTACGAGTGAATGAGGCATGCCAAGGCACCATGATGGAGAGGTCACTTAATTTTCGTTTGTAAAGCCAAATCTCCTGTGCTCTCCATAATTACCAATCAATTTTACATAAATAGCAAAATTAAGCCCCATTATTCTCATTTACCACAAAATTAGAGGAATTAATTAAACATGGAAAAAGTGCCGATGCCTGCCAAATCACTACTTCCAGTACATAGAAGCACATTCAGGAATGACACACAGGCAGGAAGAAAAATCATCACAGCATTCAGAAACAGAGTGAAGTAATGCAATTGAAAAGGTGTTGTCAGTGCTACAAGTCTGAAAGCACCAGACTTCCTCTGTTCCGGAGTTTCTCTCCCAAGGCTAGGACAAGGAAAAGAAACTCTTCCTCACCGAGATGGAACCAAGGCTAGAACAAGGAAAACACTCTTCCTTACCGAGATGGAACCTGGCATCTATGCAACGCCAGGTATGTCTGCTTTTCTGGTTGTTTTGGGAGGCCATGGTTCACCTTTGGTTTGTGTTTGAATAAACCCAGAGGAGAAGGCCAACTTAAGACGTGCTTTCAAATCTAGATTTGTCTGAGGAATTCCACTCATGTGGTTGATACTAACGAGCTCAACAAAACTCCAGAAATTACATGACTAGAAACCCATAACTCTATATGAGAGGTCAAGCTGTGTTTAAGACGAAATTCATGGAATAAATGAGAAGCAGAGGGAGGACTCACAATTTCAACAATGGGCTCAACAATGCTTGGATCCGTTAAAAAGTTTAGAAGTTAAGAGGCGGAGAATGGTGAAGTGGTTTCATAAACTGGAAAAAAAGATTCAAAAATGAAAGTGTTCTTCAAGAATTGTCTAAGAGTCTCTTGCAGTTACTACCATTATGAAACAATGAAATATATACTATTCCTTAAATAAACCCACCAAAACGGTACCCCTTTTAACTGTTGGGCTGTAGTAAAAAGATCTTCATATCTTCCTTAATGAGATTGTTATTGCTTGTGTAAATTTGTCTTGTGCTGAATTTTTGTCTTGGGAACTCTGAATTATGTTACCTTGAGTTGTTCGTGGTAAGCATGCAAGCATCCACCCAATTTTTGCTGTGAAAATGGCTCCTTCTGGCAAAGTGAAAGCAATTGGAACTCAGTTTAATTAGCTGCCTTCTGTAAATATGCCATTATTCTTCTCGCTCTGCGCTAAAGTTATATTTACAAAGGGAACAGATAGCAATAATTATTTTGGGTTGTAGTTAGTCAGTATTAGTTAATGTCTGAGCATAATTGAGAGGAAATTAAGGTATTAAACAGAGGATAAATGAGTGTTGTCAGAACAGAAATTTTACCTATATTTTCAGGCATGGATTGGACATTGAACCGCACAGAGAAGCAACAGGTTTCTCACCTGAAACCCATTTAGCAAGAAGCATGTGCAACTAGGTTATCCATTTCTGAATAATCTAATGGCAGGTTTTCTATTACAGATTTTCACTCCTGAACCAACTTTTCTTGGTGACTCAACAGGTTTTGAGCTACTCATGTTTCCTTGGACTCAGTGAAATCCAGGGAAGGCAAACACAGTTTAATATCAGCCAGGGCCAAAAAAATAGAGGAAGAGGGTCTACTATTCCCAAAACACTTCATGTATTTCATGTATTTCAGTATTTCAAATGCCAATTGTGAATGAATTAGGTATTTTTCTGGCTTCCTTTAGATTACTCAGAGGTGGATGTTTTTAAAACTTCACGCTAAGATTTGTAACAGTCATGGGTGCAAGTAATTCTAACTCAGAAAGATCCCACAATATTTCCTGGTGGGTATGATAGGGAACAGGTCAATTGGGGGAGCCTTCCTCAGAACCCAGATACTGGAAGACAATACCTATCCCCTCCCCATCAATTCTGTAGCTTGGAGAAAGGGAATCAAAATCATGAAGTGGGTTAAAGACACAGGCTCTGGAGTCAGACATCGATGGATAGTTGCTCAGGCCCCAGTGCTTGCTAACTGTGAGATCCTGAGTGAGTGATTTACCCTCCTAGTTTTCTCATGGGGAAGATAGAGATAACACCAGAACTTAGTGATTAGAAGGACTGAATGACATCAATCATATAAAGCACTCAGCACTGAATTGGATGCAAAAAAAAGGGGGGATAGGGTATGTGCTCACTTAGTTGGGATGTCTACAATTTCTGGGATTATTTTTACTCTACCACCATCTTCTGAGAGCTGTTTAAATCCACTGTCTAAATATGCATAGCAGGTTTTTGTTTTTAATTTTTTTAATTAATTTATTTTGAGAACCAGAGAGCATGAGCAGGGGAGGAACAGAGAGATGGAAAGAGAGAATCCCAGGCAGGCTCCACACTGTCAGCACAGAGCCCAAGTCAGGGCTTGAACTCGTGAACTGTGAGATCATGACCTCAGCCACAATCAAGAGTCAGATGCTTAACCAACTGAGCCACCCAGGCACTCCAACATAGAAGGAGCACACAACATATGTTCTGTCTGGGTACAAAGATGAGTTTGGGCTGGGACAAACAGGAGGGGAAGAAGTACAAAGTGTTGGGTGTGTCCCCAATTCCTGTAATGGGCTGAGTTTGAGATTCTACTATCAGAAAAGTGATGGACAAAATCATTTTTGTCTTTTGTCTGTTTTATTTTTTATTTATTTGTGTACTTATTGCTTCCAATGTGAGGCTGGGCAAAATTCTAGCTCAAAGCAGAATCACAGTTCCTGGAATAAATGGAGAGACTCTAGGCATAAGCAAGGTGGCCTTGAGGTCCAAGTGACAAAATATGGCAGGCTTTGAGGAGAGAGGTTCTTCTCACCAATGTATGGTGCCAGCCATACCCTGGCACCTATGGGAGTGAGAGCCTTAGGAACACACAGAATTGGCCCCATCGGAGTTCTCAAGGTAGACCCTGATGGCAGGAAGTTTGCACCCAGTGGTCAGTCTGGTAGTAAGGGATATGGAGAGTTGGAGCAGGGAATGCAGACTGGGGACAGGAGCTCACAGATCCATCCAAGGACAAATGTGAAGCACTATTTGGGGGAACTGTCTGGGTGGCCAATTTTTAACCGTGGTATCACAAATGATCATAGAATTTGATCATTTAGGCTTTTATGTCATATTCATAGAATCAGGAGATTTAAGAATGCTAGGTTGGAATTCATATACTTTGCAATAAGTTTAGCATTCACAAAACATGCAGAATCTCTAAGGGAGGTACAAGGGCCTCCCAACCTCCGCTGTTGTGGCTGCTGTGCTGGGCTGCCTCTGCTCTCTTTCTCCTCCCCAGTCACATTTCCAACCACCGGGACCTTCCATGCCTCCCAAGGGAAAAACAGGCTAAGACCTCGCATCCCAAACCTGCTCAGGACACCTGGCTTTTCATCCAGCTCCAGAGAGTGACCTCATGGAGCACTGGAACCAGAGGCAAATCTGCACCCCGATTTCTACAGGACCTTGGTTTGGGTGCTGTGTGTTTGCTTGTTCTGCATCTCAGAGGGGAATCTTGTCTCTAAGTAATGACCCTCTTGGACAATATTTTAAAGTAATTTCAAACTTACTAAATACTGCAACAAAAAATGCAAAGAACTCTTAAGAGTCTTCACCCAAATTCACCATTTTTTTACATTTGTATCTCACTAATATACATATTAGTATATGTTTTCATCAATTATTTGAGAGTAGGTTGCATACTTCATGCCCCTTAACACATCAGTATGTGCTGTGTAGACTACTGGCCCCATGAAGTAGCCTGCTAGAAGGGATTCTTTGGCCTACAAAATGGGGAAACAGTCCAAGCTATGGCCCCATTTTAGACTCATGAGCCCTAAAAGAAATCACTTTAATTCAGTGCTCCTAGGACTTGCTTGAGCAGGAAACCATTTTCCTTCTCAGTGGTGGCACAGTGTGTGTGTGTGTGTGTGTGTGTGTGTGTGTGTGTGTGTGTATGAAGCCACCAATACCACTCTGTGGAACAACTCTGGGGAATGTTCCTCTGCCACCACTGAGGAAGAAGCAAGCGTCTTGTACCTCCTGCCTCCTGCGGCCTCCCTTAGCGCCAGGATATGCTCTGCACCAACACCCAACCACCTCCACTTGACAGGCAACCCCCAAAACAGGATGCCTTTCTGGGTGCCAGACAGTCTGGAAGGGTAAGAGAGGAAAGAAGCAGTTAAGCCGAGCCTGGGGAAGGGGGACGAAGCCACTCAGGAAGGCAGAGTGGGGGTAACAAGGATGCCACCAACAGCTCCATTTGCAGAGCAACAGGATTTATAACCAGGCATTAGGCACTATTTGTTGAATTAGGAAGAGACAGCTGTCTTCTCCAGGTAGAAATTTTCACCAGGCCTGAAAATAAGCTCTTCTGACAAAAATCCATCCTAGATGCCAGCGACGCCCTTTCAAAATCCAAGTGCTAACAAGAAAAAGTTTGATGGCACAAGGGAAGCTGAAACGCATACCTTGCCAGTCCCTCCTCATCCAAATGAGGTACCCAGATGTGTCTGAAAACGCAGTGCAGGGAAGGGGAGTAGAAAGAAAGAGAAGCAAGGAGACAAGGGAGAAAGAACGAGAGGCCTAAGTTAAGGCTGCAGGGACAGGACTCTCTGAGCCCAGCGCTGACTCAAACTCCTGAAGAAGGGAGCTAAGTGCGCTTTTCCTCTGAGACAGAGAAGACAGACTCAATGCCAAGGCCAACATCTTGCAAGCCCACTTGCTCTGCCAAATGACCAAATCCCCTTAGTAATTCAGAAATATGGAGTCATCCTGGAATATGGAGTGTGTTCCAAACACCAATCTGGACTAACCAACTGGGGCTGTATTTTTGATTTGGCAGTTGCATGGACATAAACGAAGAGGAAAATCCACCTCAAAAAACAAAAACAAAAACAAAAAACCAAACAAACAAAAACACAAATTCCCACAGAGTTGGAGAACAGGGTATTGCACTAATGAAGACATTGCCATGAAACTAAGAAGTCAACAGAGGGCAAATTCACTCAGGTAATTACGTTCTGAAGGCCATTAACTTAGTGGCTGATGTAAGAGCCCCTGCTGTGGAGTTAACAGCTTCTTGCTAGCTTTGTGACTTTAGAAACGTTACTAAACCTCTCTGGGCCTCATTTCTCTCATCAGTGAGGTGGTGATTAACAAGTGTTCCTTCTTACTAATGTTATTGTGAGGTTTTAAACATTCCCTAAGGATAGGATACGGCCCATAATAAGAGGTAAATAAATGATACCTGTCATTGTTGCTACTGTTAATGTATCATCTTCCCTGTGTTACATGTATCTCCTCTATCAGGAGGTAAGCAGGACACAGTACTGAAGTAGGAGCAGAATTACTGTCTAAGCAAAAGGGGCAGGTTGCCATGTTTTTATCTGAGACGAGGAATTTTACTGTGAGTTATACAGCCACTGTGTGATTCTTGCCTCGTGATGTTGTTCTGTGGGTTAAACAAGACAATACATGTAAAATGCCTAGTCCATTATTTCTGCTCTTATTACCAATATCATTATAGCAATGGTAATATTGTCACATAGTTTAGGATCGAGTGAGCCAATGTAAGATTTACAATCAGATACAGATAGAGGACTCAGATATATCCTACCCATTTTTCAAAAAAGGGGTAAAATCTATTTTGATGGGTTTTTGGTGAAATAATACATATAAAATATTTTTGTAAATTCTAATGTATGTTTCATCTTGTGTTTGTAAAATAAAATAAATAAATAAATTGCCATCCCAACCTGCAGCCTCCAATGTATTTTGCCTACTACATTTTATATTCAAAATGTTACAGGTATTTATTATCGCTGGCTCTTAGCAGCGAAAACTCGTCGCCAGCTGAGAACCTCTGGCTGGAACATAGGAGAAAGTGCGCCATCTTCTGGCTTCTTGTGAGAACTGCTTGGGGGAAGCTGCCCACAGCCACATAAATACCCTAGTGGTAAAACTGCAATGGGGCTGAGAGCAGTAGGCCCACTGGTTTAAGATCCAAGAGGCATGGAGGAGTTGGTCATTGCTAAGGGTCTCTGGATGGTCACAGCTTGGATCCCACTGCCATGCTGCTGGGCATGTGGCATCTGGCCCTGGCCTGTCTCTCAAGACAACACCTGCCTTTGCTACTCCTGAATCAGACAACGATGTAGCAGGGAGCCAGCCTGATGTACTAATCATGCTGCTCCTTGGCATTTGCTTCCATTCCCAGCCTGATAGTTCATCACAGCCTGTTGCTTCCTGACCTTGGCTTGAGCTCAGGCCTCCACGGGCTCTAGGCTTCCTCTACTGTTTCTTTTCCTGTCCCTAAGTCCTCAGCCAGCCATTAGGCAACATGGCCATCAGGAAGAGAGGCACCCTGAGCACTGCAGCTGGTGTTCTGCACCACTGAGACCAGGCAGGAGATGGGATCATCCCAGGGGTCACTGCTAAGGGCTCCAGCTCTTCTCTACAGGCATCAGCTCAGGCCAAGCCCTCATTTAAACAAACAATTGCCATTATACACAGAAAACCTCACACACAATAGATAACCCAGCACCCAGCAAGAGGACTCTTTAAGAGACTATTCCTGAGCTGAATGTGCAAATGTGTGAATGATAAAGAAGCTGACCCATAGTAGCACTGCTGTATGCCAGAAATTGTCCTATGTGATTTCTCATATTAATGTATTTAATCCTCACAACACTCTGTGAGGATGATACGATTTCTATCCTTATTTTATAGGTGAGAAAACTGAGGCACAGCAAGGTTAAACAGCTTGCACAAAGACTCAGAGCTACTTAAGGGCAGAGCTGGGATTCAAACCCAGGCTGCCTGCTTCCAGAAGTCATATGTGTCATCTCTAGGTTGATTTAAATACTCACTGAACATTCAAAGACCAAACAATGCAATCAGCTGGGGAGCTCATGGATGCGATGGAGTGGAAGATCACTAGCAGAGGAGTCCCAGATACCGGGCTCCCTGCCAACCCATGCCCCGCACTGACCACAGGGACCCAGAGAGACAGGTCAAGTCCCCGTGATGGCTGGAGTTAATGAAAAGGGATTCTGGGGGAATAGAAAGACAGTGGAACCCAGGGAGACTTAGAGATGAGTCACCTCATAAGCTCAAAAACAGGAATGAAAGGAGAACAAGAGGAAAACAAAGGTGAAGGGACACAAGATTTACATGGTTCATCACATTCAGAATGTTAAAACTGAATAATCTTAGCTCAGCCATGGAGCCAGCCAGCCAAGAGGAGCTGAACATAGGCAGCAGTGAGCAAACACATGTAGGTTCAGTTGCCAGACCAGGTGGTTGGCTTTGGTGTTGAACTCCTGTCTAACATGGCAGGGCTTGGTAGACCATCCTATATGCCCTTGCGTGCCGCAGACAACCCACAGACATCCATCCCCACCACTGGACAGGCTCCATCACTCTCTCACCCACAGGGTCCACTGGGGGTCAAGGACTAAGAACATGATGGTGACCAGTACTGCCTCCACCCCACTCTCAGGGAGGAAGATACGATTTCAGGGAACTTACAGTCTAGTGGGAGGGGCAGGCAGAATGCAAATAGGTAAATTAAGTAAGATAATTGCAAATCGGAAAACATACTATAAAGGAAATACGCAGCACACTGTTCTGGAAAGCAGTGGGGAAGACAAAGACCTTTTGGCCACAGAGAAGCAGCAGCAAGGTGTTTGGCTGTGCCTCTTCTTTCAAAGGGCCTCACATGGCCAATGTTAATGGCACCTCCAGATGAGGGTCCGCACAAAGGCACAGAGTGAACCTGATAGGACTGAATGATGATCACATCTTGCAACTCTCATTGAGCGTGCATGCCAGGAACACACCCCCAGCCCACATTATGTTACACATTCTTTCACAAAATAGTCTCCATCATCTTTTGAGTAAATGAATTTGAGTTTCATTGTATTATACGCTGTTCTGCACAAATACTAGGATTTAAAATGGTTCACATATTCCAGAATACAGGCACTTGATTTGGCTTTTCTTTTGGACCGGGAGGTGGATGGGTGCCTCAAAAACCGGCACATCCAGGGGCTAGTCCTGAACAAAGGCCCCACCATGGGCATTTGGCTTTGAAGCTGAGACCTGCAGGAAAAGAAAGTGACAGCCATATGGGGGCGGAGGGAGGAAGAGCACTGCCAGCTGTCCGAGAAACCAACTGCACATTTGGAAAACAAAGGCCCCTCTCTAGGACTTGTGTTTAAAAGAAAATTTAAATTCTGTTCAGAAATAAAAGATCCTGGTAAGTTCTGGTAGGAAGGCTTAGGGTTAAGTCCAAGACAAATGGATTCTAATTTAGCCAAAAGTGAGAAGAACAAAGCCTCATATACAGCTTAATGCTACCCTTAAGCTTGATTCCTTGAGACTCACCAGGTGAAGTTTTGAAATGAATCATTGAATTATAAGAAGCCAAGCCGGCCAGCAGACTGTGCATCTCAGATTCAACCTGCTTCTGAAAATAGGCATTAAAACTGCAGCAACCCAGGAAGACAAAGAAGCTGAGGCCAAATTTCAGATGACAGCCAGCCTTCTTGACAGGCCTCAGAGTGAGAGATGGCAGCTGACCAGGGGCTGAGCCCTTTGACTACTGGTGGCTGCAGCCCCCAGCTATTTCCTCAAGAGTTTCCAGGGGCTAAAGAAGACATTAAGCTTTCTTACTCCAAGATTGGGAATGCTAAATATTCTGCTTCGTCCATTGCAGCCCGTACCTTGAGGGCAATGAAGCTGGGACTGACTCATGAGAGATAGTCCTATTTGGGCCAGAGATGCTTTTGGGGAGAACTTGTCACTAGGGAAAGGGTGTCTGTGTGCTGAGAAAATAAAATAAAGAGGGTATTCCCTCTGTTTACCTCCTCCCTACCACAAAAGAGGAGTTGAACTTTCAGCAAGCCACTGTTTTCCCTGGTTAAAACCTCCTTCACACTTTTTATTTTGTCCCTTCTGGAAAAGTTTCCCAAGGCCACTTCCTTCCTAGGCACCTGGATTATTCTCTAAAACATTACCAGTCCTAAGTATTTATTAAAAGAATGAATTACCAAGTTATCAAAATCTGTATCTACTACCACAGAATTCCCTCTGGCAGTTATGAAAGGATTGGTTTCTCCTAGCTTGTGAACAGTCATTGTGAACCAACCATCCATTGAATAATTTATTTCTCTATCATACGTTTATTGGAGGACATATGAAGTGTCCGGGAACTTAGATACAGGTTTTCTAGATATGGCAGTGAATAAAACAGACAAGTTCCTGGCTCTCAGGGTGCTGGCAGTGGGTCAGACCCGGGACCAAAAAACTTTCTACAAGGATCCCAAGAGTAAGTATCTGAGGCTTTTGCAGGCCACGTGTAGTTTCCATAGCATATTTTTTGTTTGCCTATTCCCCCCAACCCCCGCCAATCCTCACACTGTAAAAATAATTCTTATCTTGAGAGTCTTTCAAAAATAGGCCTTGGGCCAAATTTAGCCCATTGGCCATAGCTCACCAACCTCCGTGTAAGACAGATATTAAACATATAAACACTTCAATAATTACAGATGTAAGAGAGTGAGAGAGAAAACTAGGCTGCATCAGGGCATGATTTAGGAGGAATCTGGGAAGGCCTTTTGGAAGAGCCAACATCCAAGGGGTACTTTGACAAAGGAGGAAGGCAAAACCCAGGCAAAGAGCGGGATAACGTGGACTGGGGTGGGATGGGAAGAGCCTTCAGTAAAGGGGCCACGGGCAAAGGCTTTGGGCAGCAGAGCTGGAAGGGTTCCTGGCCACACAGGACCTCATCCACCTCAGGCAGCTTAGATTTTTATCTTAGGTCCTGTCAAAGTCTTTCGGGGTCTTTAAGGAGAGGAGTGTCAGGATCAGGTTCAAACTGAAGACTGTCTCTGGCTGCTGTGCAGGTCCACCTTGGAGGAGTGACAGGTACAAGGGGGGAGGCCAGCCAACTACAGCTCCAAGTTATGTGTTGACTGTGTCTCCCAACCTACCCCCCAAAATACGTCAAAGTCCTAACCTCCAGCACTTTTGAAAGTGACCTTATTTGGAAATAAGGTCAACGCAGACGTAATTTGTTAAGATGAGGAAATGCTGGAGTAGGGTGGGCCCCTAATCCAACATGACCAGTATCCTTATAAAATGGCGGCCACACCAAGACAGAGACCCACAGGGAGAGCACCATGTGATGACAGAGGCAGAGACTGGAGTGAGGCAGCTGCAAGCCAAGGATCGCCAAAGACTGCCAGCAAAGTACCCGAAGCCAGGAGGAAGCAAGGAAAGATTGCCTTCTAGATGCTAGGGGAAGCACGGCTCTGCTGATGCTATGATTTTTCAGACTGTTAGCTTCCAGAACTGTAAGACAATAAATTTCCAGTTGTTTTAAGCCACCCAGTTTGTGGTACTTTGTGAAAGCAGCCCTAGGAAATGAATACACCTTGTAAGGGTTGTCTATGGCTAGGATGATACACAACAGAGAAGCAAAGAAAGGAGCTAATTTGACAACATTTTGAAGGCTTAAAGCCAGCAGCAGCTGAGGCACCTGTGGGCGTGGGTGTGGGTGTGGGCTCAGACTGGGACAGGCCAAGATCTGGGTGTGGGGCATATAAAGGTTGAGAGATGGGAGGACCCTTCCTCGCGTGGAAGGGTCCCCGGGAGTTCTAACCAGAAGAGAGCAGAAAGGGTCAGGACCAACAGATGTAGAGATCTTGGGGGAGGCAGGAGCACATGGCTGCAAAGAGCAGCTTCCAAAACAGAGCCCTTTGTCAGCACGTTTTGTGGAAGCCTGCCCGGCTCTGTCAGATGTGGGAGGGGCGGCCTTTCGAAGCAGTGTGTTAGCTCTGGGCGCCTCCTTTAGAGGAATCACACCACGGAAGGAATAAAAAGGTTGAATGTTATTTTAATTGAATTTGTTTTCAATTTATTTTCAGCTGTCTAGGGAAAAACCTTTTACACTCACATCATTTGATTCCTTTTTACTTCATGTCCATTATCCTCATAATGAGCTTTTAACGCATTAATGCAGCCCTGTTTGCCGAATGGTGATTCACGTTGGTCAAATCAATAAATAGCAAAAGCATAAAAATACACCAAACTAAGACACTGAACCAGAATATAAATGGAAAACTTGGATGCCCTCTTCCTTAACAGTGGAGACTGCATTCTTATACTCTGCCCCATATATCAAGGTGTCACAGAAATTGCTTTATTTTCCATATTTCTATTCCCAAGTGTCTATGCAGGCATCAAAGCTGAACTTTGGAGCCCACAGGATGCTCCTCTGCTGGCCATTGGAATTTAACCTCCACAGCATTCTGTTCCAGCAATGTGCTCTGGTTGTAACAGGAGCTTTTTCTAAATGTACGTCTGATGAAAAGGAGAAAATCAAAATGCAAACTTCATGAGTAGTCTTTTTTAAGGCTCAAAGAAAGCTAAGAAGAGTGACCACGTTTGCCGACTGCCCCCACAGTTCATACAGCTGACATCCTACATAGGTGATATTTGTTGCCTGTTTTGCAATGCTACCTTAGGCTTCCAGAAAGTAAGATAGCTTTTCAAATCGTAGCATAGCAACTCCTTCTGAGGGCTTAGCATGCTTCCTGACTGCAACGAAAAGGAGGATTTGCTCTGGCACCCACCCCACAATGGTGGCAGAGAGAGAAACATGCCTTGGATTTAATTAATAAAAAAAATTTAATTAATCCAGGACTTCTTCCTGGCCTAGCTCTGCCTGGAACTTAACATAAACTGATTAAGAAGTTAGTAAAGATCAAGTGTGGGTGTTCCCCAGGTGTGTTCCAAGAACACCAGTTCTCTGAAATTTAATCACACATTCCAAGAAAAATGCATTCTTTGGTTATGGAACTTTCTAAATATCTGCATACTCCATTATTGCCTTTTATGCTCCAAATTGTGCTAACCTCACAGGCTCTGAAAAGTCCTGTAGCACACTTCTGTTTAACTTGAAATCCCCCATACTTACTTGATCAAGAAAACTTTAAAATCATTAATTTTTTTTTAAATTTAAACAGCAATTCACACTGTATAACACAAGGAAAGTACTGAACCTAAGAATCATTCTAGGAAAATACATCATACATTGATGAATCACTGAATTCTACTCCTAAAACCAATATTGCACTGTATGGTAACTAAAATTTAAATAAATTTTTTAAAAAATTACATCATATTACAACCTAAACTGAGTTTTCACATTTTGGCAAATGTCTTTACAATGAAACAACTATAATATTCCTAAATAAACTGTGTCACTGTTGCCTCTTTGAATCTCTCCCACAGGGCATGAAATCCTTTAGAGCAAATTTTGGGAATTATTCAACCCTAACACAGGTATTCAGTAACGAAGCATGAAAGAAAAGAAGCTATTGAGGACTCATTTCATTGCAACACAAACCTAGATCAAACTAGCTTAAGACAATGGTTATTTGTTGAAGAGACATGGAAGAGGCTCACAGCTCTGGACATGCTGTACATCCAGGTCTCAGGAAGGCAAGAATCAGAGAAATTATGTTTTGGGGGTGGTGGTGGTTCAGGGACTGAAATGCCATCTGGACCCTGGCCCCTTCCCCTTTTCTGATTGGTTCTTACTTCTCTTCCTTTCTGTATGTTGGTTTTGCTCTCCTAAATTGCCAACCCTCTTAGCTTTACTACTAGAAAAGAAAGGTGACCACCCCCCCCTTAAAAAGAAAACCTGATGGGGAATTCTGATTGGCTTGATTTGGGGCCTGGCTCTACTATGATTGGCTCACCTAGTTCTTGGCCCTACTTTCGAGTCTGGGTCGTATGATTAGCAGCCTTATTAGAACCACATAGGAAGTTCTAATCATTAAAAGGGCTGCCTCAATAGAAAGGGGAGCTGTGTTTTTTATTTTTAAAAAAATTTTTTTTCAACGATTTTTATTTTTGGGACAGAGAGAGACAGAGCATGAACGGGGGAGGGGCAGAGAGAGAGAGGGAGACACAGAATCGGAAACAGGCTCCAGGCTCCAAGCCATCAGCCCAGAGCCTGATGCGGGGCTCGAACTCACGGACCGCAAGATCGTGACCTGGCTGAAGTCGGACGCTTAACCGACTGCGCCACCCAGGCGCCCCAGGAGAGCTGTGTTTTAAAGAAAGGGAGGGTGTGTGTGGCTGACATACGTGCACGTCCACTGCAGATGGGGAGGAAGGATTGCTGATTTGGGGGAAATAAGCACATCCAATCCACCACCTCCCTCATGCGCTTTGAAATCAGCCAAACTACCAATGTACTGTGAACAAAGCATCCAGTTCAGTTCAGGTGTTGGCCTTGTGTCTGGATGTCACCTGGGTCTGCTTCTCCCAGGAGGAAAGCACAGGGGGCTAATTGCTTAAGCAGGTTCATTACCTTGTTGGTGATTCTGTACCTAATCTGTTCATTATGCTGCTTATGTCTTTTTATAAGTGGAGAGAAACTGTGTTATCAGAGGAGAAACGAGCTCTGTTGTTTCTTGGGAAATTCTCTCATGCCTGGACAAAGGGGTTTTATGTTTATCAACTTCCCCTTTGTGATACCTCCTTCTAAATGATGCATTTAAAATATTTTAATGATACAAATCAAAGATGCTTCAAAGGTTGGGTTAATTAAATCTTTGGCAGAACCTCATATTTATTTAGGCTTCCTGTGTTGACTATTAATAAACTGCAAATAAATGTCATAGAATAATATACTTCCATCATTGTGATTCTTAGAAAGTCTTAATTTTTTAATGTTTATTTTTGAGAGACAGAGTGAGAGTGGGGGAGGGGCAGAGAGGGAGGGAGACACAGAATCTGAAGCAGGTTCCAGGCTCTGAGCTGTTAGCACAGAGCCCAATGTGGGGCTCGAACCCATGAACCACCAGATCATGACTTGAGCCCAAGTCAGACACTCAACCAACTGAGCCAACTAGGTGCCCCAGAAAGTCTTTTTTTTTTTTATCTACCTGTACATCTCCCTGCACAGTCACAGCCAGCCAGCCAGCCAGCCACTTGTCTGTCCTTATACCTACATAGCTTATGTACTTACAGTCTTTTTATCTGGCCACTGTGCCCAAGTGGAGTCCTATAGTCAGTACCTGTGAGGGCCTGTGATAATTCAGAGTGAGGAGCTGGGCAGATACACACCAACTTCTCCTCCTTGAGGAATGTGGGGGATCCAGGCTCAGTGTTCCCATGCTGGCTGACATTCTGGACTGATTACAAGGGAGGACACTCTGGCAGCAGAAGCAGACCCACAGTTTGGATGCACATCCACATGCACTGGAAATCACTTCCTGTAAGAGGCACTAAAATCAAGATCATTACCCAATCTGAGTTTATGTGCCCAGGATATTAACCACAACCATTCAGATGTGATCATCAACCACCAGGTCTGCAGGATGCTCTGGCAACCCCAGCTCTCTTCACGGACTCCACTGATTCTTATTTCTTAACATCTCTTCCAACTCTGTTTCCTGAAATCAGGTTGTGTTTGCAGCACAGAACAAGAAGGGAAAGTTTGACTCTCTGGTAAACAATCTCTTGAGGAAGTATTTTTAAACATAAAACACTGCTCTCACGCACACACACACACCCCTAAATGAATCTTCCTGGACCCACAAGTCCAAACAGATTCTTCTTTGTCCCCTGCCCAATCCTCACCTCACACTCTTCACCAAAGTCCCCCCAGCACTCATGGTTGCTTTGTTTTTAAATATTTATTTCTTGATAAAAAATTTGTGATTTTTGCACACTCCAAGCAGATAGAACTATGACCCATAATTTATAATACATGTAGTTCATTCCATGTATTTTTGAAAGTTATAGTTGGTTCCAATAGCTTTATCTTTCCCCTACACAAAATATAAAGACTTGGTATCCAAGAGAGCCTATTTTTAAGATAAAGTATTTTATTCCAGTGTCTGGGCATTATTTTCCTCTACCTTCAGGATGAAAACCCAACATTCAGGAGCAAATGTTTAAGGGTCATCTCTTATGTGATAGATACAGCTTTGCAAAGTGTTGAGGACCTCTCAGAGAATATAGTCTACTGGGGAACAGTCACATGTCAATTACACTACAGGGTCATAAAGAGCAATGATAAGGCAAGTACAGGGCGCCATGAACCAGAGGACTCACACCCAACTCCTACTCTGGCAATCAGGGAAGACTTCCCAGAGGATGTACTTCTGTGCTGAGGTTCAAAGAGTGAGTAGGAGTTAGCCAAATAAAAGGGGGGTGAGCAGAAGGGAGAGGCATGAGTGGATCTTGTGGTGATCAGTGTAGGTGGGAGGTAGGGCTTCCACAGAGAAAGGCAGCCTAATAAATTAAAACAAAAAAAAAAGAGAAACTGGATGAGAGTGAAGAGGAAGATCCTAGTAGTAACACAGTGAAAGATAAATAGGGACATTACTAGGACTGTGTAGGTTGTATTGAATCTGATCTTGCAGCAACCACTTAAAAAAACCTTCTACTGGGATTTGCTGCCTCTGGAGACCAACTGGAGGGTGAAGGGTAAGAATAAGGACTAAAACCAGCCAACTTGGCAGTTAAAAAGTGGAAATGCAGCATTTGGTAGCTGGTTGAAAAAGGTGGAGGGAGAGGAGGCAGGTATGACCTTCAGCTCCATGAGTAAGGGAATGTTATTCATAGAGGTGGGGCCTACAAAGAGGAGACAATCTGGAGGAAGACCTGGTACCTGGGAAAGGTGAGTCAACACACATGTATGTGTGTGTTGTCCACCCACCAAACTGAGTTGATAGGATGGGCCAGATCATGCTGTGGTGACAGCCCAAATAACCCTCCTAACAAAGGTGGTTCATACTGCCTGTCATCACCATCTGGCTATAGCTCTGCCCCACATCCTCTTCACTGTGGGACCCAGACTTGTGAGGCAGCCTCTGTCTGGAGCACTGCCTGTCTCATAGCAGAGGAAAAGATGTGGCAAACCTTGAGCTGGCTCCTCAGCAACACACTTCACTTTTACTCGCACTGCATTGGCCAAAACAAGTCACGTGGATTACTGGGGCTAAATGGGGCACAGATGTACAAATCACTCACTCAGAGCAGGGTTAGGGGGGGTGGTCACTGAAAGATATGACGGGATAGTTATACAATGCATGACCCCAGGAGAAGTGGCCAGAAACCCATTCCCAACACCAACATAACTGCTTTTCCCATTCCAAGTTAATGAAGCCTATGTGGACACCAGCATTTTTTGATGCCTACTTTAAAAAGGCAAATGCAAGGGTGAAAAGGGCATAAAACATCTGGTTCTAGTCCTTGTGTAAGTCTGTTGCCACTCTGGATAGGAGTTTACCAATCTGTCAAATGAAGGTGTTAGATATAGGGGCTCTTTAAAAGTTTCTTCCAGGTCTAAGCTCAATGGCTCTGATCTCTACTCAAAAGCATCTGAGTCCCAGGCCTTTTACCCTTGCAGCTTCAGAAATAAGGGTCTCTCTCATTGCCACATAGTCATACTGTAGGAGTCAAGATTCCAAAGGGGCCCACAAGCTTCTGTGACTCGTGGGCTAATTCATCACTGCCCTGAGAAGGTCTGCCTTCTCCACCTGGTCCTGCCTGCTGTATTGCATTAGACACTAATGCATTATGATTGGCCTACTTCTTAACCCCACCCTGTGGGAAGGACCTATGGTAGCTTTGGCTACAGCTTATCACTTCACCACTCATGAATCAGTGAGGGGGTGGGCACTTGGACTTCCCTTTCCAATCCCAAGTTCTCATGCTTTACTCAATCCACCTTCATTGTGCCTGATTTAAGGATCACTGCTACCATCATCCCCCCATCTGCTTCAATTTCTGTCCCTTGATGTTCATCTAGTGAACAATGATGCATTCCAATTTCCAGGTGCCTGGGACCGCAAGTCCTTTCAAGATATAATCAGCTGATGGGGCACCTGGGTGGCGCAGTCGGTTGGGCGTCCGACTTCAGCCAGGTCACGATCTCGCGGTCCGTGAGTTCGAGCCCCGCGTCAGGCTCTGGGCTGATGGCTCGGAGCCTGGAGCCTGTTTCCGATTCTGTGTCTCCCTCTCTCTCTGCCCCTCCCCTGTTCATGCTCTGTCTCTCTCTGTCCCCAAAAAAATAAACGTTGAAAAAGATATAATCAGCTGAAAATAAGGATTTTTTGCACCCAAAGCTGATCCAACATGACTACACACCTATTACCAAGCCCATGTAATTAAAAATGAACATTTTATACACAAACCATCATCTTGATGCAGAAAATTTTGAGATGAAAACCTCAAAGAGGCAGTGAATAGAAAAATAACAGCAGAAAAAATAGGGATGACAAGGAGGATACTGGAAGGCCTCCCCACTAAGAACTGCTCTGACCAAGTTAGCCTTCATACTTAAAGCCCACTTTGCAGAATGCAATTCTGGTATATCTGTTTAATTAGGGAAATAACATTGTGCCAGATTCTGAGCCTGGGTTTATGGCCCAAACAAATGTAGAGACACTTCCAAAAGCAGCGACTCAAGGTCTATTCCAAAACCTCTCTCTGATGAAATACAGTGTGCAACACTCCACATTCAAGCATTGGTACAAGGCTACAGAACTCAATCTTGGGCACTTATGATGGGCAGACTCTAAGGCAACCCCCACAGACCCTTGCCTGCTGGTATTCATACCCTTTTGTAGTCCCCTCCCACAGAGTCCTGGGTAGGACTTGCTGCTAATCAATAAAATACGGCAAAGGTGATGGGATGCCAATTCCATGATGGTCACTTAAGATTATAACTTCTATATTGCAGTAGACTCTCCTCATTTGCATGGATAAAGTAAGCTGCCATGTTGTGAGCTGCTCTAAGGAGACAGCCACATGTGAAGGAACTGAGGGTGGGCTCTGGCTGACAGCCCTCAAGGAACCTAGATCCTTATTCAAATCAGGAGTACAAATTTGGTCAACAACCTCAGTGAGCTTCAAAGTGGGTCCCCTTCCCCAGTGGAGCTTTAGGATGAGACTCCAGCCCTGGCTGACATATTTATCACAGACTTGAGAGAGACCCTGAAGCTCCTAACTAAGCTATGCTGATCTCTGACCTTTAGAAACTCTGAGATAATAAATATGTGTTATTTGAAGTTGTGATAATTTGTTATGCAGCAAGAGAAAACTAATACAGATCCCATAGAGGGCTTGGGGAAACCTTAGTGGGTACTGGTAAAAGCTATTTTTGTACAAAGAAGTATAAGTTTTTGCATTTACCTAGCATCTGCCTTCCTGGAAAATACAGCATATACTAGAACATTGAAGAGATTATTTTATACTTGATATGTAAATTGCAGTCAAGTTCAAGGCTTGAATAGGTATAAATGGTGTTTTTATTTAAATGAAATTTTGAATGACATTTGGAAGTGCTGCAGAAACTGGGCTGTTCAGGGTATTCAGAACATTTAGCATTCTTGACCCCCACCTAACTGAATGCAAGTCATTGCAAACATCAGTCACTGCAATAGCCCCCACAAACTTCCAACATGGCCCCTTGGGAGCAGTACCAACCCTGCTAAAGAATCCTAAAGGAGTACATGGTCAAGGGAGAACAAAGTCCTTCTTTATCCCTAGAATAATCTGATTACAGGCAAATGGAATGACACAGGCAGGATCCAGTTCATGTGAAGATGGGAGTGAGGACTGCAAATATACTGTCACCTTTCCAGAGTTCTGATCCCCAGGACCACACACTCTGGAGTCAGACGGACTTGTGCATGATCCGGCCCTTGTTTTTCATGGTGGAGAAAATGTGAGTGCTACCCAGCATGTTTGAGCTATAGAGTCTTCATGTGAAGGAATAGTGCTTTAACACTAACATCAGAGGATTGTTGAGATCCTAACCACAGTAACTTGCCAGAAGTACATGTTTCAGTACGTCATCATCTCTTTATTCCCATGGTTCATGTTTCTGTCTGAAGAGCCCAAGAATTCCATGCTCACTTTTAACAAGACCACAGGGCTCCTGGTCTCAGCACTTGCCTGAAGGGAGAAGGCAAACCAAAGCTGAACTGAAATCTGATTGGTCTGTGTCATTCTGAGATTGAAATGTTCCCGTGGCCAAGTGTTAGGTCCTCCCATGATGTTAGTAGACATGACATCTTTCTTTTCTCTAGGGCAGCAAGCTATACGAGTAGTGGTTAGGACACAAGGAATGACGTCTCTTGGGTTGAAATTCCAGTTCAGTCATTTAATATTTCTTCCCTGAGCCAATCTCTTAAATTTTCTGAAATTCTTAGTTTCTTCTTCTGCAAAATGGGGGTGGTAATATAGCATATATCTCATGGGATTGTTTTGAGAAAAAGATAATTCATGAAAGCACTTAGTATCTCAATGTCTAGTTCATAGTAAGAACTTTAAAAATGATGGCTGACACTACCCTTGACATTATTGTCACTTCTATATGCCACTACCATGAACTCATCTTACTGCTATTCCACACCTATGGTAGAGAGACTATAGAGCACAGTGATTAGAGGGGTCAGCTCTGAAGTCAGTTCCTGGTTTTGCTGCTTATTAGCTATGTGCTCTTGGGGCATTTGTAACTGTCGGGTGTGAATCTCACCCCACCTCTGCTCAACCAATCTGGCATTGTCTGCACGTTACAGGAGTTGGGATAGGTTGTTTTGAAGGGTACCAAGTAACTGCTTTCACTATTTGCTAAAATAATTAAGGCTTTATTACCAAGATAATTGTAGCAAGTGAAAAAAATCTCTGTAAATATTTGGATAATCATAAAAATGTAAAGTGGCTCTGACATGCAGTGGCCTCTAGAATGTGAGAAGAACAAGATATTTTAAGTGGACTGGATCTCAAATTACCCAACCTTGTCAGGAGGTGGAAGATTTCATTGTTGTCCTTTGTCCTTGCCTGGATTCATGGATTTTCCACAAGACCCATGGGGTATTGTATTTTAATCTGGACTTTTCTTAGCCATGCTCTTTGTTTTACTAGTGAAGCTGGATTTAAGAGTTTCCAGGAAATACTCCTCTTTCTGTTGGGAATAAAGGCATTAATGATTAAGTTGGGGTAGAAAATTCTATTCTTTGGTAACATTTGCTGAAAATTAACATAGTTTTCCACTTGCGACATATAGCTTCTCCCCAGGAGCTAGCTTCCTAGGGAAAATAGCTAATATTTTCCAGCAACTATTGAAAGCAAGAACCAGGCTGGTGTAAAATGTGCATGCTTCTGCATTCCTGTTTCCCTTTGCACAAAAAGCACAGCATCAATTGGATGAAATAATAGCTATTCAATTGGTCATTCCCTTATGACTGCAAGCCATTTGGAGCTCAGTCACGCTTACAAAAGCCGATATCGACTATGTGTAGAAATATCTGGAATGAGATGCTTTGCCACTGACATCTTTCATTCATAATTACTGCAAAGTCTGCCTGCCCAGGCCCAGTCAATGGCCAGTCAATATTCCCATTATAAGCCAGAGCAGGGTGAATGGCTAGGGCAGAAAGACAAAGCAGACATATACTCAATGGGCCCACAGGCCCAGACATCAAACTTGGCCGTAAAGGACCTCAGGAACTACAGAGCTCAGAGGGATGGGCAGGCACAGTTTGATGCTTTCCTGCAGTCTATGTTCCATGAGGTTGGAAATGAAGTCCCTTCACAATGACACAATGTATGTGTTAGGAGTGAATCATTCTTCTCTGAAAAGGTATGGCACCAAGCCAGTTAATTTCCTATTTGGTGGTTTTGTCTACTTTGTCATAGAACACATTTTAAATGGCCATGGATAACATGGTATCACCCAGTCAATAAATTTAATTTAGAAAGTCTGGACAAGTACTGCCCACCCCAGAGAATACATCCCTACTTTGGCATTGGTGCCGAAAACTCGCCATGTAATAGAGAGAAGTTGAGAGTGGTGAATTATCATGAAATGGCATAGGAGTGTTAAAGAACTGTTCAGCTATTGATGGGTGTTTGTGTAAGATTTGCTTGCCTTGTAATCCAATTTGGCAACTTCCACTTTATCAGCATGAGGACATTCTGGGCCTTAATTCTGAAGTTCTGCATGAACCCTATAAATCAGCCAATATTAACTGTATGTGTGTACTTGGCACATCTACTGAGGGGAATTTTCTTTCAAATCATCTATTTTTTTAAACATTAAAAAAAAATTAATGTTTATTCATTTTTGAGAGACAAAGAGAGACAGAGCACAAGCTGGGGAAGGGCAGAGAGAGAGAAAGAGAGATAAAGGGAGACACAGGGTCCGAAGCAGAGTCCGTGCTCTGAGCTGTCAGCACAGAGCCCAACGTGGGGCTCAAACTCACAAACCAGAAGATCATGACCTGAGCTGAAGCTGGTCGCCCAACCAACTGAACCACCCAGGCGCCCCATCAAATCATTTCTTAAGATTCATCCACTGCAAGTAACTAAATAAATAAGGAAAGAGTTTTTGGGCCTTACGGAAGTGTTTCACTCCCAGTGTTTCACAGAAAATTCTTTTAGACCCCATTATTGTTGGCCATGATAAATTCACTACCTGAATCTAATTTAGGTAATTTTCCTGCCACTCTAGTGTGCTAGCACAGAAATGAGTATTAATTTACTGCTAATTCAGTGTGCTAACCCTTAATTAGCAACAAGCTTTGTCTGAAATAGCAGATATTAAAATCTCAGCAAAATTTTATCCAAATTAAAGCCACCATTCTAGGTGTGTATACACACATACACATAGACATGTGCACATATACCTTCATCTCTCCATCTTGGAAATATATTCCATGGATATTTGCTTTAAATACATTAGTATTACACTTAAATGGTACAATAACGCAGCTTATCTAAAAATCCAACAGACCTGGAGATGAACAGCTGGCTGAATAGGTCTTCAGAAAAGCCCCACAGAGCTTCTCAGGTTCAGGGAGACTTGGGGATGTTCCAAGTAAAATTGTATTTCTCTAACAATGGAATCACTGGAGTGTTCTATAAAACATACGTTCTCTCATTTAATCCTCATGATGACCTCTAAAGATGGTCTCTATTAATCCCTTTCATTGCTGAGGAATTTGGGGGTTAGAGAAGTTCACTCATTCACGTTTGTACCCATCCATCCATCCAGCATCCAATACCTGAGCACCTACTATAGGAAAACTCTCTCCTAATAATAACAAATACAACAAAGCCACTGCTCTCATAGTTTTTACATCCTACAGAGGTGAAATAACTTGGGCAAAGTGATCTACTCAAATAGGGCCAGGGCCTTAAAATTCCAAGTCGTGACTGCTTGATTTCTGAGAGCTTTGTTTGAAACCAGTATACCATGCTGCCTTCTGTGACAGGAAAATATTTAGGTGAAATTAAAAATTCTTGCCTAATATTTGCTTGCTTCCTCCTAAAGCGATAGTGGGTTCTGTCATGCTACAATCTAGCTCCTCTATTAAAATCAGGCCATAACAGATGCTTTTTCTCTTACTCTCTCATTACTAAGGCCTTAGGCATTTGGAGGGGCAGGAAGCAAATAATTCCTAATGTCAAACTATGGCAGACGCTGCTGGTGCCTATTCAAGATCTATTCTCTCTTCTTTCCTTAATATCAGTGCCAAACTTTGCTTGGGTAACAGCTGTTGCTCACCAAGAAAGAGAGTTTCCCAGGATCCCTTGCACCAGGGATCTTCATGTGATTGAATTCTGCCCATTGATGTCTAAGAGGAAGTCTATCAGGTAGAGCTTCTAGAAAACTTTGTGTTCCTGATAGAAAATGGACAAATTTAGCTGGCCCACACCTTTTACTTATTTCTATTGGGGCATAGGCATGATTCCTGAATGGGCAGGAGAATCTTGCCAACTGTGAATATTATTAGAGTCACAGAATATTAGGGACACAGAACAGGGAAAATGGAAGGAACTTAAGTGCTTGAGGATTTGCTCCATGAGCCATACCAGCCCTGGCATGCCTCTTTTTGCAGAGGAGAAAAATACATCCCCATTTGGTTAAGCCATTGAAGGTGGGTGTTTGTACACGCAATGGATTACAATACCACTGTTATACAAATGTAAAATATACTACTCGATGAATTCAATGTTGACTAATCGCCGCCTCTACACCACCTTCACTATTCCCTAAGTACTTTACACTGCACACTGCACCACGCAAAGTTTTACTGTATTGTATAATTTATTCCTCATAGGAAATGTATGAGGGAGGTATTATTACCACATTTTATAGATGAGGAAGTGGAATTTCAGGGAGGTTAAGCAACTTATTAGGTAAAGAAGAATAAAGTTCCTATTCAAACCTGGCTCCAAAGCCTTGCCCTTAAGCGCCTGATCTGCTCATATGTCCCCCTTTATAAAACCAGACAAAGTAACCATTTCTGATCTTTGAAAAAAAATATTATAATGTTCAGTACAATAATGGTCCTAAGAGTAAAGATTAAGATTGATCTGCATCTCTAATATCTTCAGAACTGCTGTTTCAATAAAACATTGTCTCTGACATTATTCAAGCCTAACAATTTCCAATTCTTTCCTTTCCTATCTGTAACCACAAACAGTATGACAAAGTGTGGAAAACATACCTCTAAGCTGTGTTCATATCCAGAACAAAAATAAAGCCTATATGCCCATCAGCTTCATATCTAACAGTGCTTTGGAATGACTAATAGACTGGCCACAGAGCTCTCTCTCTCTCCTGGACATTTTTTTGCCCTTATCAGGATAGGGACTAGAATCAGGAAACATAAATGAGGTTTCTAGAACAAGTTCAAGGAAAGACATGCGTGCTTGCCAGGAGAAAGACTCTGTGTGGATACCAACCATCTTATTCCTCATGCCTTTTGCCAATCTCTTCTCTCTGTCCACGCTCCTTCCTCACAGGATCGTGTCCCCCAGACCCCATATGCTCAGAGTCTAGCGCTTTTTTTTCCATTATAGGCTAATCCACTATTGTCATTTGGGCAAAAGGTTTTCTTCAAAGCCATTTGACATTTAATCAGAGAGGATTTCATTATTTTTCACCTCATTCAAGATTAAATTTGCATTTTACACACACACACACACACACACACACACACACACACACCCCTCCTTAGTTCAATCTTCACTCTATGTACATCATGCCTGGTTCAGCTTCTACACCTTTTGTGAATTATGTGGATTACCATCTGAAAATACAAAGTCTGTCACAAAGAGCCCTTCTTTGTGTTGCTCACTAGAAGATGTGTTCACTGGTCCAGATTTAAATGTTCAGCAGCCCAAAACATTGGAAAGACTGTAATACTTACTCCCTCATCCATGTAACTCCAAATTAAATCAGTACCATAGCATTAAGTAAGCCTAAGTCCAACTCCAGTTCCTCTGATTATGGTTTTCATTCTTTTATCTGAAATATCACATGCTTAAATATGTATGTATATATACATATGTATGTGCATATGTACATACACATACCTATTATGTGTGTCTATCTACCTATCCATCTATCTACCCATTTATCTGTATACATTTTGCTGGCACCCTAAGCTGATACTCAAACTGTCCAATCATTTGTTGGACAACCCAACCCTGAGTACTCAAATACTTACGCTGAACATTTTACTCTTACTTCACACATGAGGGAAAATGTTGATTTTCAAGTTCCTGGGTCCCAAACAGAGAAAAACATAAAAATTAGAGTGAAATTGACCTTTGCAGAAAGAAACATCTTGTTTAGTAATTTAAAGGGAATAGGAATTGGCTGTGTATTAAAAAAATAGTTACACTAACCAAGAAACACTATTACTACTGGCCTGTATGTGATAGCAATATTTCATTTTTGATTTACATGTTGGTTCAGTGCTTCTTTGAAAAGCTTGTCTGTATTTCCCATCCCTATTATTAGATGATGGGTCCATATAATTATCTTACCCAAGCCATAATCAATTAGGTACTTAAATACATGAATTTTAATTGACTATGTGCATGAGGAAATGAAATTCAATCTTTCAACTTTCCAGTTCCAAATATTAAGACCAAACTTGAACAATTTAAATCCCACATCAGCCATAATCTAGATGAGTAATACTTTTTAAATGTTTTTTTTTGGTTGTTCTTGTAAATTAGAAAATTATAGCAAAGTACAGAAAGGAGTGACAATTATATATATTCTAGCACTCAAAATTTATCATTTTTTACACACCTGTTTTCTAGCACTCAAAATTTATCATTAATTTTACACACCTGTTTTTTTTTCCTGTGTACACATTGCTAAAACAATTATGAAGGTAGGTGAGAACATGTTCCTGTTATATATTAGATGGAGCTAGTGGCTATGTTTCTACCATCCCCAATCCTATCTGGACTCATTCCCTTTCCATTTCTTTTCCTCACTCTCTCCAAAAGTACTACCTAGAATCATTTCTGTATATAGCCTTACCTCCCTTTAAAAAATGCTTTTACATCTATCTATGTCCATAGAAAATATACAGTATTGATTTTTGTGTTTTTCAAGTTCAGATTTTACTCGGGCAGAGCATTAGTCTTCAAAGAACTTCAGAGAAGTCATGTGATTATCTCAATAGATGCAGGAAGAACATCTGATGCAAAAAAATAGCTATTATTTAATTAACTTTTAACAAAACTTTCAGCAAACTAGGAAGAAAAGTGAACTTCTTCCACCTGAAAAAATAAATCAAAAATCCCAGAGTAAAAAAGTATATTTAATGCTGAAATATTACAGTACCTTCCAAACCTAGGAACAAGCAGCTGTCACCATCTCTGTTCAAGGGGTACCGGACAGCACAGTGAGACACAAAATGTAACTCAAAGGTGTAAGGGTCGGGAAGAAAGAAATCAATTTACCATAATTCATATGCCATATGATTTTGTTTTTATGAAAATCCAAGAGAATCTATAGATATAGAACTAATGAAACAGTTCAGCAAGTATTCTGGGTATAAGTTGGTCACATAAGAATTATTTGTATTCTTTTGCACTATCAGCAATGAATTTGAAATGCTAGTTTCAAATGCCATTTTTAACAATAATCCAAACTATAACATATATAGGGGGAAAACAAACCACCAAAAGTATGCAATAATTTTATGGAGGAAATTTTAAAATATATAAAAATGTTTTTATATAATAAGAAAAACATGTCAAAGAGGGCCTATGTAACAGGAGACACATGCCATGTTAGCGAAGGAGAAAATACAATTATAAAAGTGACCATGTTGCTATTAATCTACACATTCAACAAAACATTAATTAAAATCTGAACATTTTTTTTCATGGTGCTTGACAAAATGATCTTAAAATTCATACAAAGTACCTAGGAGTCTGAAATACCCCAGCCAAATTTGATGGAACTATTCTTACTGGCAATCAGGTCTTATTTTAAAGCTATATTAAGACAGCACGCTGTTGTTCATGAATATAAACCAGACCAGTGACACAGAGCTGATATCCCAGAAACAGATTTACACCAGAAGAAATCAACACACACACAGAAACTCTATATATGAAAAGAACAGCAATAAAAAAAAAATTGGGGGAGAGCACTTTAAAATGGCCTGGGACAATTGGTTATCTTTATGGAAGAAAATTTTAAGATATTTTTATTGCATCATAAAAAAATAAGCCTCAGGTACATTAAAGACAAATATGAAAAGTGAAACTAGAAAACTAGAACTTTTAAAGGAGAATATAAGGGGACTATGACTCAAGATAGGGAAGGATCTCCTTGAACAAAACAGTGCTAACCTTAAAAGGCAAATACTGACAAGGTTGTATATTAGATTTTAAAACTTCTATACCACAAAAGATACCATAAAAAATGGAAAATTAGCCATATTATGAGTTGACATTAGCAACACATATAGCTGACCAAAATTAAGATCCATAGTGTACAAAGAATCCCCGAAAATAAGTTAAAAATGGACAGCTGATAGAAAATATGGACTAAGAAAACTGAAAAAAATTCACAGGAAAATGACCAGTAATTGTTTAAAATACATTCACTGAAAATCAGAGACACGAAAATTAAAACCATAATACTATAGCACCTGTTCTAGTCAATAGTCGGTCTACTTTCAGATCAATTTCCTGCTCTTGCCTTACTTGTCCTTAAATCATGAGTAACTTCCAGCCTCTGGGTAAGTTCAGCCAAATGAGACACTGGGAGGAGATTGGGGGAGGGGGGAGACAGGAGAGGGAGAGCCTGGGACTTCTCTTCAGTGTCTCAGGAGCCTCTTTCCTTCTTGGAGGATCTCTGGCAGCTTCCATGAGCCTCTGTGGCTTCAGCTCCCACACTCCCATCCTCCACACTGGTTTCAGTTCCGGACAGGTGGCCGCAGCTTCTGGACTCTAGTCTCACCACCTTCTCCATATGTCTCTCCAGCCCTAGGATTGCTAGCAGCCTCCTACTACTGTGGATGTTATGTCACCAGCCTGCTTAGTTTCTCAGCTGGTCCATCAACTGCCCAATGAGTTACTTGTATTCAATTTCCTCTGCTGAAAATCCTAGAGCATCCTTGGCTACACCCTAACTGAAACACCATTTCACACATTAGATTGCCACAGATTTCAATGTTTGACAGTACTGTGTGCTGACAAAGATACAGTGTAAGATGACCTTCCATACACAGGTACAGGGAGCAGAAGCTGGTGAGGCCATATTGGAAAGCAGGTGGCAGTATTCAGTAAAACTGGATATGGGTGTTTCCTATGACAGCACTTCCACATCTAGGCATATACACCCAATCGATACTTCTCCTTATTTTCATAAGAACATAAGTAAAATAATACTCGTCACAACACTATTTATAATAGCAAAAATTTATAAAAATGTGTAAATATTGTCATTAAAATACAGTATACTCATAGAATGAGATACTATTAAGCAGTTAAGAGTATCAACTATAGCTTCTGTATCAATATGGAAAAATAAACACATTATGCTGAGTGAAAAATAATGCAGAATGATATGTACCTATCCATAGTATAGCACCATTTATACAGTTATAAAAATGTCTATTCTATATATTCTTTAAGGGTACAGAATTAGTAAAAAAAATTTTTTTAAATACAGGTGATTACAACAACCAAACACAGGAACATTGTTCCCTCTGGAAGGAGGGAGGGGATGGGACTGGTGAGTGGTGTACATGGAAATTCAACAGATCTGTGGTGTTTCATTTCTTAAAAATGTCTTATGCCAATTTTGCAAATGTCATCTTTGTTAAATCTGGGAAGAAGGCACACAGGTGTTTCCTAAGTAATTCTCCATGTCCTTATATCATTGATGTATGTCATTTAATTCTTTAAAAGAACTTTTCTAAAAATAAATTGCCATTATTAATGTACAAGAGCCAATAATAGATACCTAATCATGACCCCAAATTAACGTGGCATAGAAACTGTTGGGAACTGACAAAAGGTTCTACAGGAAACCTATCTAATTTCCTCCAAAAGGAAAGTCCTATTTTACACACACCCACCCTATCTATCTTCCAAACAATATACTTTTTCCATGTTCATCATCATCAACCATGTCAGCCCGTTGAGACCTGCTCTTGAATGAATGCTGCTTCTAAACACTCTCCACCATTTCCCAGAGCACGGTCTATCACTGCTGGCCTTCTTGTGTCCACTGCAGCAAATCCATCTCTCTGATGTGCAGTTCGTCTGCCTCACTTGAAGTTTCTAGCCATCAGAATTTATGCTGAGTTTCTCATTTAGTCTTGAGATCTAGGCTAGGTGCTTGGCTTCATTTCACTTGTTTATTGCCTTCCTTTATTGGTCACTGAAGTCATTCGTTTATGGGCCAGGGCTCTGTGTTTGCACACTCCTCATCACTTCCATGTAACCTGTGTCTGGTTTATGCAGCTTGGACCAACTGCAGTGCACAGAACTTAGCATCTTCAGGCATCCCAGGCTCATCCTTACCTCCAAGCACTAGCAGCATATTCTCCCTCTTGATGCAGAACACTCTTACCCCTAACTCTTTCTTTTCCCCCTGACTTCTTATTCCCTTGAACTCTAGGAAGCTTAATCCCTTCCTTCTGGAAAGCTTCTTGAGATCCTGGAGACTGGTACTCCCTGCTTGCCCTATTACATTCAGCACATAACAGCATAATCCCTCTCGCCCACCAAATTTAAGTTCCATTCAGCCAGGGAAAGTGGCTGCATCATTCATCACAGAGTGTCAAGTGTAGAACGTGGCATATAGCAGACATTGAATACATATTCCATGAATAAATGAAAGAAAATCAAGTCAGACTAATGGTCTACCCAGCAAATTATTCCTTTCCTGGTGAGGGATGTAGTTTACCTCCACTAAGTCAAAATTCTCCCAAACAACCACAAGTTGCTAGCAAGTTGCTTGGTGAGTCATTGTAGCTCAGTCTTCCCAGTATTTACCTAGTTTTCTGCCTGAATTTCTTTCTTTTTTTTTTTTAATTTACCATGTCCGGGGTAACAAATTCTATAAGGTTATATTATACTATGCAACATGAGTTCCTTCATATGTTTTAATATTCTTCCCTTAAACCTAGTGTCTTTAAATCTAAAATATCTGCAATACTATTTCTAACAAGTTTCTAACTTCTCTCTTCCAGGTCAAATACAGAAAAAGCTTTTTTCTATAGCACAATGGAGGAGGAAACTGGAGACTAGAGAGCCAATGCACGACTGAAGTAGTAGCACTCACAGAAGGCAAACCAGACACACCTAGTTAGCACAAACTCAGGCACCTCTGCACCAATAATGATCATGGATTATTGTCCCATTCTATTTATTAGCCTTGTAGAGATCTGGCCTTTGCTGAATCTCCAACAACATGCAAATGTGAGTGCTTAAGAGGGAATTCTTAACGCAGCTTGTCTAATCTTCTCATGCCACTTTAAACTATCTCTTTAGTTTGTTTCTACAGCAGCAGCTGGGAGCAATACTTCTTTCAAATTATCCCAAGATTTAATAATATAATGTGAGCCAAGGGCAAGCAGAACTAGTTACAGAAAGAGAAAGGCAACAAGAGTATAAACCAGCTCTAATCTGTTATACTTGTACCAATTTTTTAACTATGAATGTTTTATAGAATATATATTTGCATGTGGTATGCACAGATATATTTCATGCGTATTCCCTTTTATGTATTACATACGACTGTACATTTAAATATGTGTATATTGTATTTTTTTAGAGATGAATATGTTTTGCATTTGCTCTGTTAAAATATAAGCTGATTTCTCCCTGGGAAATTTTTCTTGGCATTTCTGTTACAGATTTGTTTGCAAATATTTTTTAAGGGAACTTTAAAAAAAAAACATTTTTGCTCAGCTGAAGATAGAAAATCTCCAAGGATTTCATGTTTTAATTTTATAAACTGTTTAAAATTTTCCAAGGAAACCAAATAGCATTTTTCCTAAATAAGCATTAGGAGATTCTTTGACAATACCCATCAGAGCATGGCACCCAATATATTCCCATATACTTATTCCTGATTTAAGCTCTGTTAATCCTTTACATCTTTCTTCTGAAGAGCTTTAAATTATACTCTTAGGCAGGGCTTATCACTATGAATTTCAAACAGATAAATTAATGTTTATATATTTAAAATGTCTCCTGCAAATGTTGTTGCATGTGTATGTGACTAATGGCACAGCAGTGTGTGTTGAACGCTAGAATACAGTGTTCTGCAAATTAGACTTAAGTTGAGTGTATCAGACAAAGATCTCCAGTGCCCTTTTTTTTTTCCTAAAACCAATGAATTGATCTCAAAAAACAAACAGCAGACAACAACAACAACAAACATTCTTCAGAGTATGGCTCTAGCTAGCTACAGATATAAATTTGGGTCACAACAGCTAATGTAGACCTAAATTTTTAAAAATTGTAAACCACATCCCTTGGGTTTTCCCAACCCTGCCCCTACCCACATTCTCAAAGCTCTCTCTCTCCTTTTTTGATTGTATCTTTCTTTCAAGTGAAACTTAATGAAGTTATGAACTGTTTGGGGGATTGTCTTACATACAATTCTTTAAAGATGACTTAAATATCTATTTTCTTTTAAGGTATCAGTAGGACTACTTTGAATCTGTATGGCTTTTTAAAAGTCAAAAGTAGAACAATTAAATGTAAACAAGTTTAAGTCACAGGTCATAAATCAGACAACTCTTCAATTCAAACCCATTTCACATTTCCTAGCTGTGTTCCTCAGCAAGTTACATAACCTCTCTGTGCTTCATTTCCCAAATAAATAGGATGGCACTAATAATAATACCTTTGGCTTAGGATTGTTGGGATGATTCAATAATAACTATACATAGGCTTTTAGCACAGTGCCTGAGATATTGTAAGATCTCAATAAGTGGTAACTGTTATAGCCACTGTTACTACTATTAATTTTGTAGTATAGCAAATAAAATTTTTATTGTTTCTAGTATTGATCACGTTGAGGTAATAGAACTTGAGAGAGAAAAACCACAAAGTACCACCTTATATTCATATAGTAGGTTCTAGTTAACAGCTTTGCTCTAACCTGACCGCATTTTGAGCCCTCTGAGGTTTTGCAAGCAAACTCAAGTCACAACATTTCATCAGTGAGGTTTCTTAGTTGCAAACAAAAAAACAAAACAAAACAAAATTAAAAATAGACTCTGGCTGATAGAAGCAAAATAGGAATTTATTGAAAGGATGTTGGGAAACTCAGAATCACAGGGGGAAGGCCTGAAGAACCAGGCTCAGTACCAAGGGAAGCCAGGCAGGTGGGATTCAGGCTTACATCACAGCAGCCTGCAAGAGCACACAGATGCTAGGGTGCCTGGGTGTCTTAGTTGGTTAAGCATCTGACTCTTGATCTGAACCCAGGTCATGATCTCATGGTTCATAAATTCGAGCCCTTCATCGGGCTCTGTGCTGACAGTGTGGAGCCTGCTTGGGATTCTGTCTCTCCCTCTCTCTGCCCCTCCTCACTTGCTCATTCTCACTCTCACATGTGCTCTCTCTCTCTCTCAAAATGAACTTAAAAAAAACAAGAGCACACTGACTTTAACCTCTGCGCTGCTCCCCTCTAGCATGATCCCTGCCACCAGATTCTGAGGGACACCCTTGATGCCCCTGGAAATGGGCTAATGTTCTTATCTCTGCTACTGCTAGCAAGAACTGTCCATGTTCAGTTTTTTATGGCTTTAATACACTTCCATCATGGGTTTTACTCTTTTTCTAGGATACCAGACAACCTAAGATATGTCCAAACTATGCAAGCTATTCAACTGCTCCCACACAACCCAAACCTTTAGCAACATGTGTGACCAAGGGTGACTGGCTAGGTGAACAGCATTCCTGGAATCCTGAAAACTGCAAGGTACAAAAGTCCCTTTCAGCCAGCACAGAAACAGGAAAAGGTCTAAACATTTTAAACTTTTGAAATGAGTTCTTGACCTACTGTTTTGTTTTGAAAGAGACCTAAAATAAGCACTTTCATGGAAAATCCCAATAAGCCCGAGAAATAGTCTAGGGGTCTCCTAGTTCACTTGTCTGCATTTTATTGTTATATTTTATTAAATTGTATTTAACTATGCTTCCAAAAATATGCTTCTGATTCAGAGAGTAAATTTTTTTTTGTCTATTTAGAGAGTGACAGGCATCACCTAGTTGCTATGCTGAATTCTACAATTCCAGCAACTGTCACTGACTTTCTTCATTGAAAATAATCAATGGCTTTGACAGATAGAAAAGAAAGGATGTATGGACATATTTTGATGCATCTTGACAGCATATTTTAGAGTGGCTGTCCCTGTCAATTTCTGGTCTTTGTTTTTTCGTAATCAGGACTCAAGGGAAAGTTCTTAGGGTCGCTGACTCTGAAACTTCCCCAAAAATAAAGGGCAAAGGATACATAGAACCTGTCTGGTTTTTATCTGCCAATGTATTTTATATTTTAACTCTTCATTTTAGCCTGGTTTAGTTTCAACAGAGTTATAAAATTTGGAAAGATTAATCTGGACACAAGGTGTATGCTTCCTTGGCAATGAGAAAATGCTTGGATTGACAACTCTGTACCAGCTACACTTCATTCTTGGTTCTTTTATATGAGTCTAAGTAATTTTAAAACTTTATTAGGAGATTCTATGAAATATTAAAATTCTCAGGCCATAAGAGAGAGTTAAAGGACAAAAGTCATTTTATTATGATTACATATACCCAGAATTTCCATCATTATGGTTACCTGAATAAGTACAAACATTCTTTATTAAAACCTGCTATCATATAAAAGACTTTTCTTTGTATAGAGAAAGAGAAGAGTTACATCGGCAACTTGTCTACACTTAAGATGTTCTCTATCCAACCAGCAAAAAAAAAAAATCTGTTGTGCTAAATAATTTGAAATACCATTTTGTTAATAGGTAATTAAAATGCATAGCTAATAGCTAATGGGCATCCTGAGACTGTAAGCTAAAGCTACATGCTGTCACTTAAATGACTCCCTTGGTTCTGGCAGTTACCAATATGGGGGAAAGACCCTAAGTCTGGATCCATGGGCAGGTAGAACTTCCAAGGCTAAGACTATCCTCCAAATTGGGTTAGCTTGGATCCTAGTGAGACAGAAGGACCTTTGAGCCACAGCAGAAATTCCTGCTTCTTTGAGTTGTGACCATGGGTGCAAGTCAATACAAAATACAAGACCAAGAACATAGAATGGCCTCCCAAGACCATGGTCAGTCACTGCTTGTAGCCTTCTCAAAGGCTGTATTGTCCAGCTGGATTGATGTAGTACCTAGCTTCCTTGCTTAACACCTCCTGATAACTTGCCTGACATCTCAAAGAGTTTCTTAAAATATTCTTAAACCTTTGGCATCCCTTCCTGCCCTGGGCCTCATGAATAAAACATTTACCCAGTCAGCAGCTTTGGCAAAGAGGAAAAGCCAAGTTCCATCCATCAATGTCAAGAGCTGAATTACCCAGTGATCGCAGAGACTTTAATAACTCTGCTTCTTTATGACGATGTTGGTAAATAGCCCAATGCTGACAGCATCTGGGGTTTTGGTAGGTATTCCTTTTCTAGCCTGGCAACATACCACCACTATGTGTAAATGATGAGTGGCCATGATGATCCCAGTTGTTCTGTGTTTTCCCATTTGCAATCTGTATTGGTGTCCTAGGGCAACCATAACAAAGTACTACAAACTAAGAAGCTTAGACAACAGGAATGTATGGTCTCACCATAGTGGAGCTAAAAGTCTAAAACCAAGGTAGCAAAGCCTCAAGGGCTTTGAGGGAAATTCTGCTGCTCTCCTAGTTTTTGGTGGTTTGCTGGCAATCTTTGGCTTTCCTTGGCTTATTGAAGATTCACCCCTATCTCTACATTCATCATCACACACATTGCCCTTGTATGCTGCTTGCCTCCTTTTTAAATCTCCCCTTATTAGATCACCAGTCACTTTAGAGTACCACCCGACTCCAATAGGACCTCAACTTAACTAATTACATCTGCCATGACCTGATTTCCAAATAAGGTCACATTCTGAAGTACAGGGGGCTAGGGCTTCATCATATGAATTTTAAGAGGACAGAATTCAATCTGACAATCCTTTCGACCTTCTCCAAAATGCTTTTTTTTCAAAGTGCATTTCTTTTTCCTGTTGGTTGCAGGAAGATTAACCAAACCTACTCATAAAAAACTAATAGGGATTTATTTAGGCCAAATAAAGTCTGGGCTTCATATGCAATCCGATTCAGTTACCATGAGAATCAATTTAATATTATACTGTTTTGTGAGGCTAATGAGTAAAGCAATTTCGGTAGAAAATATATATAAGCGTTTTATAAGCAGGTTATTCTAAAACACTCTAAATTGACAATTTTTTAAAAAGGAAGTCAAATAAGTTTATCATTTTATATTTCAGAAGTCCACTTTTGAATATGCAGAAAATATTATTTCTCTTCAAATTTCTATAGAAGTATTACTTGAAACTAGTAACTTGCCAGATTGGGGTTGGCACAGTAAAAGGGAAAGCACTAAATTTCTAGATGAGAAGTCACAGGACCACAAAATTATTAATAATTCCAGATGGTTTTACTAGCTACTAAACAAAGACAGTATCATATTTTTATGTTTCCTTATGAGCCAGGACCTTTCTATATACTGAAGTACATATAAAACACGTCCTCAGTGAACACACAGAAAAAAATTTCCTAGTCTACCCAGAATAAAAACACACTTCTGGTTGCCTTTTCCATGATAGTAATCTCATCACCTATGAGGATTTTTTTCACATATCCACGAAGTAAATATATACAAATATATAATATATAAAAAATATATAAATTTGAGATACATGATCTTGAGCCTCTGTACATAAACACAAACACAATACAATTCAGTCCAATGAAAGGAATCAAATTGAAGGGAAGAAAATGCTTAGCATCATCTAGGAAAAATAACTGGACACAGAGTTCATTTCTTGTGGGGTCACATTGTTTGTATAGCCAGGAGCTACCTCATTATTCACACCCTTCAATTCTCAAGTAATGAGCAGCCCACGCCCACACACACACACACACACACACACACACAGGTTTTCCCTATAAAGAAGAACCAAACCCAAACAAATTGTTTTGATCAGTCTTCCCTTCCATCATTTTCTCCTCAATTTGACAAAGATATCAGGAATATAAAACCTTCCACAAAGTAATTCCTTTCTATACCTATCTCCCCCAGACTCTATTAAGAACTTGTAGGATTAATTCTTCCCTGAAAACCCATCAACCGACATCAGCTCATAAACATAACTAGAGCCTTCTTCAAAGTAACTGACCACCTACACCCATCTTACACATGGCGCTATCATTTTAGAGAAGAAACTTTCGTGTGGCTGGTTTTTGTTGTGTTCTATTAAGAAGAATGGAGTCATCTTTAATAACAATTGTTTGCAGTTTTACAAAGCACTCTTTCAAGTACACTTGATTAACTCTCTCCCTTTGAAAATTATATTTGATATAGGCAATAGTGTCCACCTAAATACAAACAATGTTTTTGGCTATTAGAGATGTATAATATAGAAGGTAGTACAGTTCATCTATTACTTGCAATCCTCTTTGCCTTTCTATTTGCATGCTTTGTAGTTAGATGGATATTCTGCATCTGGGAAGACAAAAAGAACAATGACTAAGACTAATCTTTGCAGTATGCTCAGGGACTATTTTCTTGCTCAGGTGGGGTTTCATTTCCAGGTATCTTTTTTGATAAGTGGGGAACTTTCTCACAAGGACTACACTATCTTCAACACTGACATCTTTATGTTAATTTCATCACCACATGATTTCCTCAGGAAGCACCAGTTGCAGGCCCACTTCTCAGAGTGACCTACTGAAAATAAAAAGATTTAATTGTTTAAGACCTATGTTCCAAGGATTGTTCTTATTATTAGTTACTGCCGGGGTTTTGCTGAGTCTTGCTACTAGTCTCAAATGCATGTTTCATCCCTTTGTCCAAGAGCTAGCCCAAGGCTTCTGGAGATCACAGGAAGTTCTAAATATAGGCCATTAGCCAACGTCAACGTGAGCTGTGGCCTGTTGCATGTGCTAAAGGGGAAGTACCCCTCCACAGCAAGCTCTGGTAAATTCTCAGAGGAGGCACATGAGGAAGTGAGCATCCCTCTCTGTGATGCCCTGAACTTCGAAGATGTATTCAACCAAGGTGGGCACTCAGAGTTCTCAGAGAAGTTCTCTGAGGCTTCAGTAAGGTCTGAATTGAGAAGAAATTTTGAAGACAAAGATGGTAATGCACATTAATACAGAGAAGCTTCCACAGCTCATTACTAACCACAATCAGAGCATGTCCATCCCTGGAACATATGTATCTTTAATTAAAGCTAAATGTACTCTTTTCAACTTCTCCCAGCTTCAATCTGAGACCAGAGAAGTAGACCTAATGTCACAGTTGAGAAAATGTTACAATAGGAATTGGCAGAGAGCCCAGATAGGGTCAAAAAGCATCCAGGTGCAGAAAGCATCCAGGTAGTGACTGGGGTAAGGGAATGTCATGCACAGTCACCATCACTGTCATATCACTCAAAGTTCTGTACTTGAGAAGTAACAGAAAAGCCTAGTTCTTTCCCACCTCTGGGGCTTTGCTTATGTTGTTTCTGGTGCCCCAAACATGATTTTTCTGGATTTCACAGGCATGGCTCCTCATGCCAGATTTCATTTCAAATGTCAGCTCCTTAAAAGAGCCTTTGCTCACCATCAGTAATTTATCTCAACTATTGCCTCACATCCTCATTGGGCCACATGCCCCTGAGAGCAGAGACTATATCTCAACTTCACCAGGAAAATGCATACCATACAAGATCCCAAGAAAGGTTGGCTGAATGGATATATTCTAGACAGCACTATCCAACAGGACTTTCTGGAATGATGGAGATGCTCTATATTCTCTCCTCAGTATGGTAGCCACTAGCTACATGAGACTATGGAGTACTTGTACTGTGGCTAGCATGAATGGAGAACTAAATTTTTAATGTGATTACATTTAATCAGCTTAAATCAGTTTAAGTTTACATTTCAATAGCCAAATGTAGCTATGGGCTGCCACATTGGAGAGTGTAATTTTAGGACAAACCCCTACCCACCCTCAATAAGGGCACACAATTATTCCCAAAGAGCTAATCTGACTTGAAGAGAAGGAGCTACCCGGAGCTGGAGTTTGGTGTTTTCATGAGCTACTCAGCCATGTCTCTGCAACCTAGAAATTATTATTAACCACCATAATATTTTTCCTGGTTATGCTATGAAACAAGATAATTTGGACCAAATTTGTAATAAGTTAATATTTTCTAATTCATTTTGTCAATTTCATACACACAAAACTCAAACTTTGTGTGTGCATACACGCAAAACTCAAACATCTTTAAAATGAATAAAATCGTTAATAACTTAAGTGAATTCCCTAGTGTCTGTTCAACCAAAATAATGACATGAACCAGAACAGGTGCTTTATTGATTCAATGGGTCGTGGCCTTGGAAGGTAGAGGCTGTGTTTGCCAATTCCAGGTGATGTTTATCTCCAGAGTCCTGACACAGCACTGGCATGGAGTACGCACTTGGCAAATATTTTGTGCTGTTGTTGTTGTTTGTTTGCTGACAAATATCTTTTGAATACATAAATAAAGCATAGGAAGTCATTGTGTTCAGTTACTCAGATTTACGTATTTTTCTCCTTTTCTTCCCCAATTTGTTGTACTTAATTTATCAACTGAAGAAGTAAAAGCAGATGGATGGAGAAAGGTAAGTTGTAGAATAAAAGGACTTTTCTGTGTATGTACTCAGGTTTCTCAAAGTGACCCAAGTGATGGGTCAACATCAAGAGAACAGGAGAGCCACAGACCCAGGCAAAGTTCAGATTGGAGGGACGACACGGAAGGTCCCACTGACCAGTGTCACTTTCATCCAGCCCTGAAGATTTGCTCTTAAAAGAGTATCATGGGATGCCAAGGAAGGAAAAAAGTACAACAGGATATAATTGGCAAATGAGAAACCAAGGCTGTTCTGCATCAATTTGATCTGAATTCAGTTGCTCTTGAGATTTTGCAGTTCTCTCTCTCCAAAAACACAGATCCTACAAGCTCCTCTCACTTGTACAGCAGAGAATCACACTACTCTTCTCTTTCCTTTAGGCTCCTGTCTTGCAAGTGGATCCAGATATAGTTTGCACTTCTTACTTGAAAGTGGCTGCTCTAATAATCACCCTTGCCTGTATCTCTCTCTCTCTCCCCCTCCTCTGCCCCTCCCCCCATCCTTCTCCTCTCTTTCTGATATAATGAATCACAGTCAGAATTTCCTTTTTTTGATCTATTTAGAAAAATAGGCTCATTGCCTCAATATTGACAGCAGCTACAGCTGGATCGCCCCAGGCCAGAAATCCTTTGTCTGAAACAAACAAACAAAAATTCTGCCTCTCCTCATTTCCCCACTGAAGCCTGTCACCTGCCTCTCAACTGGGAATATAACCCACAGGCATTTACATCATGAGGTTTGTTTCTGTAAGTTACAGCAAAAGGCAAAAATGAGCATAGTTCTCTGGCAATCAGGCAGATTTCCCGGTGCCTAATTTGTTAGGGATGTCATTTCTGTTAATGCCCATGTGTCAAAACTGCAGCCCCTATTTTGATTTCACCATAAATCACATTGTGCCACTTAATAGAGAGCCATCAGGAATTATTACTGAGAAGACATATAGGACTTTATGAAACTAAGTTGTATATTGACTTTTGGTTAACTTTTCAAAATAGTTTCATTAAGTTTATGTCAAAGGAAGAAATGAAGGAAAAGAAACAAACATTTGGACTCCCAGAGTAGTAAGTTTTGGAAAAGAGTAACAATAAATGTTTTTGTTCCCTATTTGCAACTTATCATCCATTCCATTATGCATTCTGTGGAGAGCCATTTTTCTTTAAATGGGTTTGATATGAAATATCTTGTTCTACAGGGTCAGATGTTATTATGCACCAATTAACTCAGAAACCAGCTGTGCCTGAGAAGTAGACTTGGAAAAATAAATGCTAACACTGAAGCTCTCTTTCTGCTAAATGACAAACTTCCACAAAGCACAAAGTAAGGTTTAATCTAATCTCTTTGGTAGCTATGATGGAATGTCAAAGCATTTGTGAACACCACATCCAGGAAAATACTAATTTCCAATGTGACTAGACAGTAGTGAAAATCAAATGCAAAACTTCTTTGCCTGTTATGGTTAATCATCAACAGAACAAAGAGAAAACACATGCCAGCTTTCAGTCATATGTTAAACACTTACTTATAGAGAACAGTATGCATAAGAAACACCTGTCTTCATATTCTGATTTTTAGAGAGATAGTGGGTACATCTCAAGAAAATTCAGCCATCAAGAGTTTGTCTTTTACATAGTAAGGGCCTTCTCCAACACCATGGACATCACCTTCTCCTAGACTCGATTGCAATTTTACAACAGGAATTTACAAAGCTTTCAGAAGCTTTTGGTTAAAAATGAGAAATTCTTTACATAGCAGAAGGTGGTTCTCTCTTTTCCTAATTCTCTGACCCAGCAAAAATTACTGTCAACTCTCTGCCCAGTTGAGGGATATTGATTCTCCTGCTGCCATGGCAACACATTAGGTGTCAGGTCTGTGTGTCTTATACCCAGTGTCTAATCTGTTCCTCCTGGCTTTCGGATTTTGACACTTTCTAAGCCTTAATTAGTTTATTTGATGGGACCTGCACATTTTATTTTTATACTAAGTAGCTATTGAAAACATAGTCATCCAGAGAACAGATCACAGAGGTAAAAATTGGTCTACTGTCAGGCCGACCAGAGATGACAAAGAGTGAGAGTAAAGTGGGAGGCACAAGCTCCGCTTGCTGCTCCTCTGATATTGGGGAAAATCAAAACAGTTTTTGCCATCTGTCACATAGCACACTGTGAAAATTATGGAGCTGTTCGTTTCGACGTCTGAGGAACATTCTGCCACTGTGATTAGATCACAATAATATTACCTAGTCGCTAAAGGTTTGGATCAATGCTCTTTAATATTTTTCTTCTCTGAGAATCTCTGCCTTAACTTATTTTTCAGTGGGAACATCTGCTAAGCAATTCACTTAAAGATAAATATTTCACACAGGTAAAGCACTTAGGATGGGAGTCACAGTACAGCTGATAACTTAGTTAAGTTCAGAGAGTTAATCATAAAAGAAAATAAGGGGAAAAAATTTCACAAAGGATTACCATTGTAGAACAAAATGTTACCACAAAGTACCAATTCTCAAAGTGTGGCCCACAGAACCCCAGGGGAAGGAGGATGGTGGGGTGGGGTGGGGGGGCGGGGGTGGGGGTTGTCCAAAGAACCCATGGGGAAGCCAACAGGTCAAGACTATTGTTGTGATAAACCTAAGACACTATTGCCTTTTGTGATAAACCTAAGACACTATTGCCTTTTTCACCCTTTTAACCTTTTACACTGATGATGTGAAAGTAATGGTGGTAAAACTAAGTGGATTAGGAGTGCCTGGGTGGCTCAGTTGGTTAACTGCCAAATTCTTGATTTCAGCTCATGTCATGATCTCACAGTTCTTGACTTCCAGCCCCTCCTCAGGCTCTGTGCTGACAGTGCAGAGCCTGCTTGGGATTCTCTCTCTCCTCACTCTCTCCTGCCCTCATGCTCTAAATAAATAAATATAAAAAAAAATAATAAATGGTTTAGCACAAATCAAGGCAACGTCTCTCTCTCTCTCTCTCTCTCTCTCTCTCACACACACACACACACACACACACACACACACACACACACACCACCCTCTCTTCCCTCCACACTGGAATACAGAAAAAAGAGGAGGACAAGGCGTTGACCTTTTAAAAGTTACTTGAGGGGTGCCTTGGTGGCTCAGTTGGTTGAGCATCCGACTTTGGCGCAGGTCATGATCTCGCAGTTTGTGAGTTCAAGCCCCATGTCAGGCTCTGTGCTGACAGCTCAGAGCCTGGAACCTGCTTCAGATTGTGTGTGTGTGTGTGTGTGTGTGTGTGTGTGTGTGTGTGTGTGTGTGTGTGTATGCCCCTCCCCCACTCACACACTCTGTCTCTCTCTCCTTCAAAAATAAATAAACATTTAAAAAACTTTTTAAGTTACTTGATAAGGGAGTTAAAAATTTTTAACTCTGTTAAATCTTGGCTCTTGAATGCATGTCTTTTTACTATTCTGTATGAGAAAATGGTAAGGTTGCATACCCACTTTCGTTGCTAACTGAAATCGGACAGTTGTCTCAAGGAAAAGCACTTGTGTGGTTGAGCAGAGAGCTGAACTAACCACTTTCTTAAATAGAACACAACTTTTACTTGAAAGAACAACGGACACGCAATGGTAGTGACACTTGAGTATTTGGGAGACATTTTTTTTCTTCTAAATTAAAGACCATGAAACTGTCATTTCAAGGAGAACTTACATTATTTGTTGCCAATGATGAAATGTGAGCTTCCAAGCAAAATTAACCGTTTTTGGAAAAATTTTTATCTGTGAGCTTAAAAGCTTCCCACTACATAAAAATTTTTCTGATCATGTGGAGCATGAGATTAGTGGATATATTTTTATATTGTACACTGAAATGTGTCAGCATTTGGCAGAACTGCACCAATATTTTCCAAATGATCAATACATGAAATTACAGAATCTTTCAGAAGTAAAAGGCCCTTTCAAAATAAAAGGAAGACCAACTGATTTTAATTTTACAGAATATAAAACATTAATTCATATGGTTTCAGATTTCATACTTCAAATACCTTTGGAAAAACTACCACTTGTCAAGTTTAGGAGTATTATCAAAGAAGAATACCCATAATGATCTAAAAGAGGACATTAAAATATTCATCTCTCTTGCAGCTACACATCTGTGTGAGACCAGATTTTATTCATGTACCTCAACCTTCGTGAACCTACCACAACAGAATGAACGCAATTGGCAGATAAAAGAATCTGTCTTATATTAATCCAAACACTAAAAAGTTTTGAAAAATTGTAAAAACATTATCACTCTTCAAATTTCTTTTTGTTTTGGAAAACATAGCTATTGTTCATTTAAAAATGTAGTTATTATGTAAAGGTTTTACTTACTTACTTAACTTACTTACTTACTTATTTAGAGTGAGAGCAGGGGAGGATCAGAGAGAGAGAGGAAGAGAAAGAATTCCAAGCAGGCTCCATCCTGTCAGCACAGAGCCCGATGCAGGGCTTGAATTTACAAACTGTGAGATCACAACCTGAGCCGAAATCAAGAGTCAGAAGCTTAACTGACTGAGCCACTCAGGCACCCCAAGGTTTGTTATTTTAAAAATAAATACATAAATTTAATATTTATAACTAATTTGTAATAAAGTAAATATTTAACCAAAGTCCTTTAAAATCCTTAATAATTTGTAAGTGTAAGGGATCTGAGACCACAGTTTGAGGGCAATTATTCCGTACAAGGCTAATGGAGGGACTGCCCAAGGTACTGAGAACACAAACCAAGGATCCAGGACACACAGGAGGATAGGTTCTTGGAAATCAGTTGCACCATCTAGGCAACAATTAAATTAAACTGCTTCATAGCCAGTCTGTAACCTCTAATCCCCAAGTATAGACAATAAAATTCCAGATCAAGGAAAGACAGCCCAAGCTTAGCCCCAGGACATAATTCTATTTTCTCAGTAAGACATACTTCTCTTCCTTTTTTCTTCCTTCCCTAAATTAGCAACATCCCATTTCACATTAACATAAGCAAAATGCTTTCAGATCACCAGAAAATCTGCAACCAATTATCATTTATGAAAACAGAAAGCAGGACAAGAAGTGACATGTCTCACCTTTTAACAAACACCATTCTGAATATGTATAATACAAGATAACAGTAACATTCTGCTCCTAATGCATCTTATGCTATTTAAATGGAAATCACAAAGCCTAATATCACTAATGCATGGCTAATGGTACACTAGCAAATATGATACGATGTTTCTGACAGTGATTGGCATCTTGGACCAATGTAACTATTCTAGACCACCAGATTAAAGACCCAGATCACACTAATATCAGAACAATTTTGAGAGGTAATACATCTTGCAACACTTAGTACAACTCAATGATTCAAACCTTCAAAAGCATAAAATATTATCCCATAAGCAGAACATTTATCATCCAGGGAATGAGTGAAACCAAGTAAGTCAAATTAAGAACTATGTTCCCCATGTATGCTTTTCAGAATAAATCGAATAGTAACCATTCTTTAGCATGGACTATTTGGTAGCCTACATCCAGTTCTGAGGAGACTGGGTTCTTGGTTTCCTATCAGTAAATGTAAAGAAATAACACTTATTCACCTGAGTGCAGCACCATCCAAGCAGCTTGACAACGGGATCTGCCATCTCAACTTTCATCACAGAACTGGGAAACATAACAAAAGAATTATCAAAATCCAGCCTGGAACCATTCTATATTTCTTCACCTATTTTGCTTCTTCCCTTCTGAAATGAATGGCAGCTTTGGGAAAGGAGACATGAGGGATGAGGCCACATGCCATTCTCAAGAAATTGCCCTCTGGAGCTCACCTTTCCAAGTAGGAAAACCCCCTTTTCTTTGCTTCTGCCTACCCCCATCCACACCCTGCAACAGGTTTGTTTTCTCTTTCACAGGCTATGAAAACAGTGATGCTGATTTTATAATGGCAATACCAGGGTATGTACTCTGTTTTAGACTACGAGTCAATTTTCATAGTACAAAATTAAGACTTCCACATTTCTAAGTCGACTGAGACAAAAATAGCAACACTAAAAGTCTCGAAAGAATATCATTTTTAAATTCTCCACAAAAAATGCTAAATATTTATTCCCCCATGCCCCAAATCAGCAAAGTGACATGACCAAATGCTTGAGGAATAACCACTATAAGAAAACACTAAATCTTTAAAAGGAGTATATCCAAAAATTAGTTCTTGGCTTGCTGATCTTCATGGCAGTGGGGGGAGTGACCCTAAGTATCTTGCAAAATTTAGACAGCCCACCTGGCCTCTCCAGCTCATGCACCATTTTCAAATTCAATAAAAGCAATATCATGTTTCCCAAGTAGGAAACCTATTTCCTTGAAACCAGAGAACTTAGCAGCTGATAGCATCATTCCATGAGTCTCCTCTGGTAACTTATTAAGGAATACAATACAGCTTGGAAGATAATGGTGAGGATTTGGTGTTGGATTTCTCTGGATGTTAACTGAGTCTGGGGCTCTGCGACCAGGCCTTTTTTGCAGCAACAACAGTCTATTCCATTGTTCTGGTTTCTTTCTTTTGTTAGCAAAAGTACCACCCATTTGAGGTGCCTGAGTGGCTCAGTTGGCTAAGCATCCAACTCTTGATTTCAGCTCAGGTCATGATCTCACGGATTGTGGGATCGAGCCCTGAATCAGGCTCCAAGCTGGGTGTGGAGCCTGCTTAAGATTCTCTCTCTCCCTCTGCCCCTTCCCTGCTTGCATGCTCTCAAGAAAAAAAAAAAAAAAAAAAAAAAAAAAAAAAACTCTTAAAAAAAAAGTACCACCCATTTTAAATATGTCAGAATCTGCTTCTGCATACTGCATTTACATTGGTTTAACACCAGATAAAAATTCTTTTAACTTTCCCAAGGCATGTCTTAATAAGACCAGTTTTTTTAAATAAAATAGGCTTTCAGTCTCCTCTTCATGGCTAAAATAAGGGAACAGGGCACACAGGGCTCTCTTACAATGTTGTGTGTTATGTTGTGGTTATAAATTTTAATGATTTAGTCTGATATCTCTGTTTTGGGTTCAATATAATAAGCCAAATAAGACAAACAAGCTGTTAAACAGTCAACCCTAGGCAAGATTACCCTTAATTATGTCTTTATTACTATCAAGTCATCACACCAATAGGTCAACGATTCTGTTGTTTCATGATGAAACCCACATAAACACACTATACTGTCAATTGTTAGTCCCTCTTCACTAAAGGATTAAAGTTCTCTATGGCTTTGGGTGCTAAACAACTGTGCAGAATGTTAAAAACACAATTTTTTTTCTTTTCCTGCAAGTAGACGATGGGCTCCATGCATAGACTTCAGTAAAAACCAAAATTAAAGACAAATTATGCTTAATTTATATTGCTTAATATTTCCCCCTTCACTTCATTCCTCTTCATGTTGCCTTCAGTCTTGTAAAATTATTATCCACAGAAAACAAAATCCCTCTTAGACTCTGCTTTTCTGTTTTCTCACTTCAGGACTTAAAATATGCAAGTAACTTCATCGTCAGGGAAGAAAATACAATTATGCCTCTCTACTTATAGGAGGGACAGTTGTTATGAGCTTGCCACAGGGAGATTTCATTACACCCACATTTTGCATTGAATGCCTTTGTAATAAAGCTAGAAGAATCCCTGTCTGAGGAATAGGCATCAAACTCAAAGAGAAGAGGGATTGTTGTCTTTGACACATGCTGTTCTCAGTTGTTGGTAACAAAGATTAACAGTCAACATATTCTTTACATGGGGGCTACTTGTCCCTGTACCTGCTACCTTCTTTATTATTGCAGTAAAATACACAGAAGGTAGAATTTACCATTTTAAAGTAAACAATTCAGTGGCACTAAGTACATTCACAATATTATGCCAGCATCAGCATGATCTAACTCCATAGGTTCTCATCACCCCAAAAGGAAACCCTGTGCCCATTGTACAATATTTTAAGCCATGGAGCAGATACTTGGTTTGAGATCAGAATTTCCTTTTTCTCCCTTTCTATCTCTAATAGATGATTATAGTTGAGAGCATGAGCTCTGAAATCTAACTGCCTGTATTTAAATTCTGTTCTTTGTGCCTACTCATTCTTTCTGGGCTTTGTTGTCTTCAACTGTGAAATGAGAGCAATCATAAAGCCTCTTATAAGGTTCTGAGGAATAAACTAGGGCATATACAGCCTATTCAGTTGGGTCTGGCAAGCACTAATCGCTCACTAGATGATGGACATATTAGTTTATATTTTTCATCACAACCTTCTGTGTACCAGGCACTATTGCAAATGTTGTATAAATACAAACAACCTTAAAATTCCTAATAATCCCAGAGAGCAGTCACTATAACCAACTTTATTTTACAGATGAGGAAACTCAAGCACAGAAAAGCTAAGTAAGTTGAGGAGGCAGTATTTAGACTGCCAGAAGCCATGTTCTTAACTACAATGTCATACTGCTTCTACATTATTTCTCCTTATTATACTCACCCCAAAATGTACATGGCTAGTCTTTCCTTACCATACTCTTTCTGCTTCCTGAAGCAATTTACAGTTGTCAAAAAATAGAGACCATCCATATTCCTGCCTTCTTCATACATCATCTTAAAGTGTTTCTGTGTGTTCCTGCCTTTATTTTTCATTAAATGTATGGTTTTTAGACTCATGAGTCAGGTATTAATATCAAATACATCTGAGGCAATGTATATATTTTTTGCATGATATACCATCATTGAGCACAACAGCAAACAAAATTGCATGTCTATTCTCTAGTCTGACACCAAGGTCATGGTTCTACAGGTCATCCTGCAGCCTTGGGGCATGGTACAGGAAATTGTCCCCTACTTAACCCCAGGATGGAGGGGAAGAGAGATTATGGGAAAGCCAGCACATCATCTTCAGAAGTCCGGATAATATAGAGACAGAAAGAGAAGGGGACCAACATCACCTAAGCACATGTGCATGCCAGTGTCTGAATGAGATGCCAGTCTAACAAATATGACTTCCAGTTACCATAAATTATTAGCAGAGATCTGCATATTTAAACAAAGCAAGCTTACTGGAAATCCAGGGCAAGATGCTTCATTACATGATTAAAGGGGAAAAAAAGTACAGGTTCTGATAAAATAAATTTCCCTTGAGGCACAATTGTTTTTCTTTGTACCTTCAAAAGGATGAAAGGGCTTCATATTACTTGGAGATATGTCAAATTCAATTTCTTTCCTTTTTTCTCTTTTTCTTTAATTACAAAAGTAATATAAGCTCATTGTAAGGAGTTCAAACAATACAGCAGTATGTAGAATAAAATAAAGTTCTCCTTTTACCATCACCACCTTCCAACCCTAGTCCCCAGAGGCAACCCCTGCCAATACTTTAGAATAAAACCTTCAAATACCTTTTCTGTTTTTCTGCACATGTGTGAGTATATATGGATATGCAAATGCAGGGATATACATATTCGACTCTACAAAAATCTAACTTTTGTGTTTATTAGCCATGAGAAAAATCAGTAAAAAGAGAAGATAGATTGTAGAACTTGAAGACATATTGGGTCTCCCACCAAGAGCTGCTGACACCCAGAAAATAACATCAAATTGAAAAAAATTGCAGAGACCAGGTTAAAATAAGCAGATCTTTTAGCTGAGAACACAAAGCATCATTCAATAAACAATGTATGTCCAACTCTAAACTGTGGCCAATTTAGTTTGATTGGTTATATAACCACTCCTCCTCATCAGAATTAGGTCAATAGTACCACCAGCTCTGAAGATTTATGTTAGGTGATGCTTAGGAATAGAAAAAATTGTTGCATATACTTATCGTTATTCATATTCTTGCTGATTTGACATTTTCCCCAATAGCTTTGCTAAGGCACTGCTCCCTTGCTCAAAATATCCTTCCCCTATCCCTCCATCTACCTAAAGTATATTTGGGCTTCAAGCAACAGATCATTTCCTTCCACCCTGGAAAGACTTTCATCACTGTGACCCAAAGAGGTTCCTTTGCCTTCTGAACTCTACATGGTGAAATACGACACTTTGTGATTAACCAACCATTTTATGTGCTAGTTTGACTTTGTTTTTAACTAGACCACATGCTTCTGAGTTAGGGTATCTCAAGCATTTCCAGGCTGCCTGGCATGACACACCTACTACTCAATAAAATAATTATTGATAAGAAATTTATTTCAGTTGCTGTGGACTGTAACCAGATACCGACCAATGTTCATGGTTTAAATCTCAAGAAATCAATTGTGATTTCCCCAAAGTCTCTAAGTTCTGGATTCTAGAATAAAGAAAGTTAACACACTAACTAGGATTTCTTAACTCAAAGCCCCTTGATAGACATCAGAGCATTGCTAAGGCCTCTGAAATTAAGAGCAACGTTGGGTGTGTGTGTGTGTCCATAAGTATTAAGTATGGGTAGGTGGAGGAAGTCTATGGCTTTCATTAAATGCTCTATAGAGCCTGTGTCCCAAAAGGGTTGAGAAACATTATTTAGGTCATGCAGCAGACACAAATCATTTGGGGAGAAGGTGGTGGCATTTGAGTAGCAGTGTGGGGTTTAGATAACATTTTACCTCTTTCCATAGATGAAAGTTTGTAGAGGCACTTGTTTCCATCCCTCCATTTAAACCAGATGTTCAAATGTTTGACATTAATAAGCTATCTACCTTTTGATATTTTTCAATGAGTTGAAAAATAGCCAGTCATGACCATAAGCTCCCTTTATGGCAGGAAACGGCAGCAGGGAGGGTTATAATGAGAAAAATGCCTCCGGCCAGAAAAGGTTTACATAAAAATGAGGCCCGAACCTTAATATGATCTCAAACCTCAGTACACCAGTCCACATTCAGTTAAACACATGCACGCGGTACAGCAAATTTCTCTTTCTATTGGTATGTGCTTATGCATAACTGGTATGAATGATCCTTATAATAAAACATGGCTCTGAGAACCTGTGTATAATGCTTCAGCTCCTTAGAGGATATTAGTAAGAATGATTCTAGAGTAGAATACTCAAGCCAAAAAGAAGTCTAGTGAGTGGAGCTCATTATTTTTGAAACTTGTCATGCCCCACAATAGGAAAAAATAAATAAAAAAACAAAAAACACGTCATTTGCTCTGACTTAAATTAGAGCTGGTTTCCCACTGAGTAGTGTGTTGAATCTTTGGCAGAATAACAGATGATGCCTTTGACAATTACACATCCATCTTGGGATGAGACATATCTCGATTTCAAATGATGGAAGCAATTACCCCTTTACAACTGGAAGCAAAGTCTGTGTTTCCTGGGAATCGGGACATCTGGGTTTTAGTTTTGAGCCTGCCATTAATAGGTGTGTGACCTTGGACAAATCAGGTAATACAATTTTCCTCATTTTACTAATGAGGGAGTTGGATTCTGTTTCCTCTGAGCTCCCTTCCATGTCTAGCATTCTAAAAGCTTAGGTATCACTTCGAAGGCAGTAAAAGGGTTAAGAGATTTTTGACAAGAAAACATGAGGAAAGAGATTTATCTCGCCTTAAGAAATGAATTCTTGAAAACTCACATTCGATTATGAATCCGTAAAATGGATCCTGTTGTTTTATTACGTATATACATATGCTGTTTTAGACAATTTACTAACATTCAAATTTCAGGTTTCCTGATCTCAGTCTCTCTCTAGAGGTGAATACTATTTAAACACCTACGTATGTTGAAGTCAATGTCTAAAAGATGTTCTGTGTTTGCTCATTTTTAAATATTTACTTATTTATTTTGAGAGAGAGAGACAGAGACAGCACGGACGGGGGAGGGGCAAAGAGAAAGGGAGAGAGACAGAATCTCAAGCAGGCTCCATGCTGTCAGCACAGAGCCTGGGGCAGGGCTCGAACTCACAAACCACAAGGTCATGACCTGAGCTGAAATCAAGAGTCTGACACTTAACCAACTGAGACACCCAGGCACCCCTATGTTTGCTCATTTTGGATGGTCGTACATCAAGTTTTCTAAGTTCTATTCACCCAGGACCAAAAATCTCTTTAAAGAATGACTCTGTATAGGGGTACCTTATAGGGGTACCTGGGTGGCTCCGTCATTTGAGTGTCCAACTCTTGGTTTCAGCTAAGGTCATGATCTCACGGTTGGTGGGTTTGAGACCTGCATCGGGCTCTGCACTGACAGCGTAGAGCCTGCTTGGAATTCTCTCTCTCCCCCTCTCTCTGCACCTCCTCTGCTCATTCGCACCCTGTCAAAATGAATAAACATTAAAAAAAAAAGAATGTCTTTCTTTATTTAACAAGTCTAATTTGCTCAGCTATCACGTGACAATATAGAGCCATGTACTGGAAAACAGGGAAGTCCCAGTGAATTTGTTCTTAAAAATTGGGATTTTTAATGTGTAATCTGTTATCTTGAACCAACATCTAAGGAGATTAGAATAATTTACCTCTTTTAGTAACGGTATTACAAAGGGAAGCAAAAGGCATGTACATGTTGACTTGAGAAAATTTTCTTTCGGAGCTGAGGAGAAAAGGCATAGAAGAGGCTCTTCAGATGAATGACAACAATGTCACCTGGGGAAGGATTTCTTCCCAAAGACTTAGGGTTCACTAGTGTCAGTCACCAGGAAGTAAACATAATTGAGAACATGGACCAAAGGCTTTTTGCACTCAACTCAGTTCTGGAGGTAAGTGAGCAAGATGACCCTTGGAAAACACTGTTGACATAAATGAGCTTCTTAGTTTGAAAAATAACCAAATAGCCACTTCCCTGCCTAAAAACCTCAGTTGTGCACAGGTTGTCTTTCTGTATCTTTTCTTTGCAATGAATTGCCCAAGAAACATAATTTCCCCTCAGGATACATTAAGTCAATCACTCATGATATGCAGCTGAATTTTCTATCTGGGCAATGCTTACCTTATGTAGAGAAAATATAATATGTTAAATCAACAAAATTAAGTGGGTGATGATCCAAAGAACTCCACATTAACTTTCACCTGCAGTGCCTCTCCATCTTTTGTTCAATGAGACTATGAGGACCTGCTATGTACGAGCTGCCTTAGCAGGCGATGGTGATCCATGGAAGGTAAAACACCATATCTAGTATCACAGGAACAGAAAGTAAGCCGTTTGAAGCAAGGAAAGAATGTTTCTTGAGTGCAACCATGACTCACAAAGTTTAAGAGGCTGCCTTCAACCTGAAGTGTGTGTCTTCGTCTGTAAAATTGGGAAAATACTATCTATCTTATAGGTTCCTTGTGAGGATTAGGTGGGATAAATTACATAGGATCCTGTATCAGTTGGCTTAGGCTGCTAAAACACAATACCACAGGCAGGGTGGCTTAAACAACAGAAATTTATCTTCTCATGGTTCTGGAGACTGGAAATCTAACATCAAGGTACCAGTAGGGTCACTATCTGGTTTAGACCTCACATCGTAGCTTGCTGATAGCTGCCTTCTTAGTATGCACCTCCCCCACATCTCTCTGTCTCTTCTTATAAGAATACCTGTCCTACTCCATTACAGCCCTACCATTATGACCGCATTTAACCTTACTTACCTCCCTAAAATCACTCTCTCCAAACACAATCACATTTGGGGTTAGGGCTTCAACATATAAACTGTAAGGTAACACAACTCAGTTTGTAACAGATTCTTAACACAGTCCCTGGCATGTTAGTTAATATTTATGGAGAGCTACAATGGCCACTGTTATTTTCATAATAGGCATTACAAGTTTTCCCCCATAAACTCAAGACAGCCTAGGAAGACTGTGTGGTTTTAAAAGTAAAAAAGAAAATAACTATAAAATCTTTTGCAAAAGCCCCTGAATCCTCACCACCTTCTCAAGGAGATTGTTTTCTTTAGGATGGAACTCAGTACCTGTGGGTTGGGTTCCCTACTGACACATGCCCCCACCCTTTTTTCAAATGTATGTTTATTTTTTGAGAAAGAGAGACAGAGACAGAGACAGAGAATGATCGCATGTGCATGAGCCAGGGGCAGAGAAGGGGAGAGAGAGAGAATCCCAAGCAGGCTCTGCACTGTCAGTGCACAGCCTGATGCAGGGCTCAAACCCCAAATCCATGAGATCATGACCTGAGCCAAAACCAAGAGTCAGACGCCACTAAGCCACCCAGGCGCCCCAACCTGGCCCCCTTTCTGATGTTGGCCATGAGCATAAAACACTGTGGGATCAGCCTCTCAGTCCCACGGTGGCTGTCCAAACCCCACTCATCATCCTCCAATCAGTTCATCCCAGGTCTAAACAAGGCACTGCAGCCCTTCTACCCACTGTAATACCAACACAGCTGTTCCACTCCAGAAATCAGGGTCCAATCTGCACACAGGAGTCATTAAAGTATTTCTCTTTGCTTTAATGAACAGGCTTCAGAAGGAGTATGCTTTCCAAAATGAACCTCTACAATATCCACTGTGACTCTCCTCTTAGCACAGGGAGAAAAACTATCACTTCAGGAAATTGTGACCATTTGCCCAAACCTTTGTGTGAGGGCCTCCAGTAAGATTTTGTGTAAATCTCAGAGACACAAGCTGGTAAGAAATAAAAGCTGTTTTGTCATCCTTTGAGGATCCAAAACAAACAAACAAACAAACAAAAACAACAACAAAAACTCTACTTATTCCAAAGAGCTAATTTGCAATGCAAATACTACATTAAAATCAATATTTTATATGCTAACTTGCCTCTCAAAAACAAGTGTCTGCTGAGAATTTGGGGGAATTTATTTACAGGTAAGACCATGGAGTCAGAGACCCTTAACACTAATGCTAGTTTTCCTTGTACCAGACAGGTAAACCAAGGGTAGAAGAATTACCAAAGGAGGAACATAGAAATGTCAAAAGTCAATGCGAGTAACTTAACACCCAATCAACTTTCTACTCAAACTGGGTAAGCATCTACAGATACTTAAGCCACTGTAATGACAGAATTTTCCCAAAGTAAAATATCTTTCAATGAGAGGTATTTTTATTTTGCCTCATGATAAAAATAAATAAATAAATAAATAGATAAATAAATAAATAAATAATAAAAAATAAACCCTTAATGGGTGATATTCCAAACCTACAAATAACACTCCCCTGCCAAAAATTCTTTCTTCATTTCACCTGCCCTTACCCTAACCTAAGATGTCATCCTCTCTTAACTTAGCCCTGTGCAAAATTCTTCCTTACCAGTATACCTGTTTATATCTATCTATCTATTTTCCCTTCTTCCAACCCAATATTTTTTTCATTTAATTGAAATAAAATATACCTAACATAAAATTGATCACTGCCACCACTGTACATATACAATCCAATGTGATTACCTACATTCACAATGTTGTGCAACCATCACCACTATTCATCTCCAGAACTTTTCATCAACACAAACTGAAATCCTGTACACATTAAATAACTTCCCCTAGACCCTGGAAACATCTACTCTACTTTTTGACTGTATGAATTTGTCTTTTCTAGGTATTTCACATAAGTGGAATTATACAATATATATCCTTTTATGTCTGGCTTATTCCACTTAGCATGTTTTCAAAGTTTATCGATGTTGTGGCACATGTCAGAATTTCTCTCCTTTAAAAGACTGAATAATATTTCACTGTGTGTGCATGCATGTGTACATACACACACATACACAAACTTTTTTATTCATTTTTTGATGGACATTGGGGTTGTTCCCATCTTTTGGCAACTTTGAATAACTGTGAACACTGATAGACAAGTATCTGAGTCTCTGCTTTCAATTCTTTGGGGCATAGATCCACAAGTAGAGTTGCTGAATCATATTGTACCTCTTTTTTAATTGTTTGAAGAACTACCATAACTGTTTTCCAAAGCAGCTGTAACATTTTACATTCCCACCAGCAATATACAAGGGTCCCAATTTCTTCACATCCTGTTTTCTATTTTTTTTTTTTTTTTGGTAATAACCATCCTAACAGATGTGAAATACTATCTTGTTGTGGTTTTGATTTGCATTCCCCCAATGAATAATGATGTTGAACATCTTTTCATGTGCTTGTTGGCCATTTGTATGTTTTTACTGGAGAAATGTCTATTCAAGTCCTTTGACCATTTTTATTTTTTTTATTTATTCATTTTGAGAGAGAGAGAGAGAGAGAGAGAGAGAGAGAGAGAGAGAGAGAGGGAGGGAAGGAGGGAGGGGGAGGGAGAGGGAGAGGGAAAGAGGGCACGAGCATGCGAGCACACAGGCAGGGGAGGGGCAGAGAAAGAGAATCCTTAGCTGACATCCCTACTGATAGTGTGGAGCCCAATTCAGGGTTTGATCCCAAAACCCTGAGATCATGACCTGAGCAGAAATTGAGTCAGATGCTTAACATACAGTGCCACCCAGGAGTCTCTGCCTATTTTTAAATTGGGCTTATTGGAGTTTGTTGTTGTTAAGGTTTAATATATTCTGGATATTAATCCTTTGTCAGATACATGATTTACAGTCATTTTTCTCATTTTGTTGGTTCCATTTCCATTCTCTTGGTAGTGTTCTTGGTTGCACACAACTTTTTAATTTTAATGAAGTCTTATTTTTCTTTTGTTGCCTGTGGCTTTAGTGTCATATGAAAAAAGTCATGGTCAAGTCAAATCTCCTGATGCTTTCCCTTTATTTTCTTCTAAGAATTTTATAGTTTTAGCTCTTATGTTTATATCTTTGATTCCTTCGGGGTTAATTTTTGTGTATATTGTAAAGTAAGGATCCAACTTCATCCTTTTGCATGTGGATATCCAGTTTTCCCAGCACTATTTGATGAAAAGACACATTCTACCCCCATTGAATGGTCTTGACATCCTTGTCAAAAATCATTTGATCTTATATGTTAGGCTTTCCTTCTAGGCGCTCTATTCTATTCCACTGGTCTATATGTCTTCCCTTATGCCAATCCCACACTATTTTGTTTACTGGAGTTTGTATAATTCTGAAACCAGGAAGTCTAAATTATCTTTGTTCTTTTTCAACACTGCTTTGGTCATTTGAGGTCCCTTGAGATTTCACATAAATTTTAGGATTACTTTTTCTATTTCTGAAAAAAAAAAGCCCTCATTTTTTTAATAGGGATTACACTGAATCTGTATATTTCTCTGGGGAGCCTTATCATTTTCATGCTTCTACGTCTTCCAATTCACAAACACAGGTTGTCTTTCTATTTAGGTCTTCTAAGATTTCTTTCAGCAACACTTTGCAGTTTCCAGTCCAATCCAATCTTGACACAAGAGCCAGAGGGAGCTTTCAAAATTATCAATGATATCATATAGATTCTCTAAAAGGTTGCAGTGGCTTACTAATATCCCTGCCCATGTACCAACACCCACATGGTCCTACACAACCCAGACCCCACCTACTTCCCCAACAGTAAGACGCTGTCATGTGAATGACAACTGCCTCTCATGCCTGACTCTCCAGCTGGTATTCTCTGTCTTCAGTTTCTCAACACTGCCAGGCTTTTTCCCCACCTCAGCGTCTTTGTATGTGCTATTTCCTCTGCCTGGAATGCTTCCCCCTAGTTTTCTCTCCTAGTTCAGTTTTCCTATAAATAGAACCTCCATAAAGAGGCCACCTCTAATGGTCCTTGGTATTTAGGTACATCCTTGCAGTCACTATCACTGCTCCCTCGCTTATGTCCTTCATAGCACATAGCTCACTGCACAGCTGTCTTTCTTTTCCTTTATCTCTGTTTATTGTCCAGAGCCTCCAAAGGAAGGATCTTAACTATCTAGTTTACCCTGTATCTCTATGCCTGGCACATTATTGACCTACAATGAATAATTATTGAACAAGAACAAGTAATGCCATTTATAGCATAGCAGCGTAATATTCTTGTCAAGAAGGTCAGCAGGAGACATGAATGCTGCCAGTGGCCAATAGTTTCAGACATACCAAACCCAGCTGAACCATAGTCACTTTTGGCCTACAAATACAGTGATCTGGAGAAAAGATCTTGCCAGAAGAGAACACTTGGAATGGTTCATGATTAAAAATACTATTTAAAAGATCCCCTTGGTTCAGTGTCCTAGCTCACTCTGCAGCTTAGAACACTGTCCTTAAAAATAGTGAAGAACAGAGAGCTACTCTATGCCCAGAGAGTTCAGGATCTAATACCTCCAGTGGTTCTAGGAATGTTTGCACCAACTTTCACAGCTAATGAGGAATCACATTGCACTAGCTCCCTTAAGACAATTTACCAAAGTTACTGCCTTTAGAACACCCACTGAGAGTGGCATTAATCACAGATGCAGTGGGACTGAGTACACAGTGTGGCTGCCTCATGGAGGATGGGGAAGCAAAAGTTGCTCTCAGGTAGAAGCTATCCCATGTTGAAGCATTCGTACGGCTAAGATAGGAAATTATCAGTAGAACCTCCAGAGGGTTTTCTAAGGACCTGGGTCTGAACCAGAAGATACCAGCTGCCAATGACCACCAGGAGGTAGAACAGCCTGAGGGGTCACCAGCACTGACAGGGGAACCAGGTCTGGTTTCAAGCCTGGTTCTGCGAATCACAGAACAGGGTGACCATGGTTAAGTTCCTTAGCTTTTCTCACCCATACTTTTCTTATCTGTGAAATGAGGCCTGCAAGATCACCTATAATAATGTATTAAGTAAGAACATGGGTTCTAGAAACCAACTCTTTAGGTTCAAATACTGACTTCACCTCTTACTGGCTGCATGCTATTGGGCAAGCCTCTCCTTCTGGGCCTCAGTCTCCCTCAACTTAGAGATGATCCTTACTACATCGACTGAAACAAGTTCTCACATGTTCCCAGAAAGGAATTTTCTGGTAGTAATGCCAAAGGGTGAGATGAAATATTCCGAGATCTTTCAAAGAGACAAATGCATTCAGAATTCTTTACCAACAGAGTTACTTAAGCAACTCCTTCTACTTTGTGACATAGAAAAGGTGAGAAAAGGTAAACAAAAGATTGGAAATCCTAATTAATGGGGTATGGAAGAGGAAAGGGGCGGAGGTTTTCAGAGATGGATAACTACTTCTATCATTCACACACAAGACTTTTCGTTTAATTCTAGGAGTTCACAGACTTCAAAGATCACCAGCCTTTGGTACTAGAGCACCGTTTAAGTCAGATTACTTAGAAGATCCTGATATGCCAATATCAGCTGCTCTAGAAGTCACCCTCAGCACGCTGCTGATCCCATAGGACAAAGACATTTCTCAGCTACCATAATGGCAGAATCTCTGCAATCCATACACCTCTCAAGTCTTTCTGCTCAGGTTCTTCCAGAGTTAATATTCTATTCTTAATGAGGCCCCCAAGTCTGGAGGCTTATTCTCTCTGATGACAATTTAACTCACCTACGAACATGCAGAGGCAACTAAGTCTTTCAACACCAGACAACTGAGTAGCTGCTCTAGGAAGGGCATACGGGCCAGGGATCCAACAGTAGATAAGACAGGAAAGATATCTGTCCTCAATGAGCTCACACTCTTGAAGGTGAAGGTTCTGGGTAATTTGGGAGTGTGGGGGTGGTAGGAGATGCTGTGGAAACAGACACAAGCCTGAACCAGCACTGGGGGCTCAGAGAGGTTTCATAGAGAAGATCAAAGCAGAGAACTCAAGTGCAGCAGGAGTTGACCAGCAAAGGGACATGGAAGGTAGAGATGGAGAGGAGAAGACTCCTCAGGGAAAGCGAAGAGCATGTTGGAAATGCAACAGCAAGGAGACGCTTGATACCTTCAGGGTCTTGAGAACCTCTAATGGGTTAAACGCTAAAAGAGACTGAGAGTGGCATGGCAGGAGTCTGGTGGGGGACGTTGTAGGTGCTATTAGAGTTTTCACTCTATCCCACAGAAAGCAAAAAGGTTTAAGGAATTTTAAGCTAAGAAGTCCCACAGTTCACCATTCCAGCAACTGAGTGCCAACTACATTCTGGTGGCGTGGATACACTTCACTGGCATCCATTAGACACATACCCATTGGAGCCTGCCTCCTGAGCTTGTGCCCATGCTAGGATTCTCTGATGAAGAAGTCCCTGCTTCTGGCCTCGTGAGGCTCCTTGCTGAACTGAGATGTCTTTGTCAAAATGTCAGGATAACGGAAATGGGTGGGCATCTTCAAGAACCAGAACTGAGCTCAGTTATGGCTTCTCCCAGGACACAGTGGGTAAGAATGGAGAATGAGGAAGGGGAGGTTCTCCAACAGGACCTTGGTCTCCATGGAAGGGACACTAGGCTGGCAGAGGAAGAGGGTGCCACGAGAGATATTTGCTGCGTGTCTGCGGAAGCAAAGAATAGTAATGAAAGCAGGAGGAAAAAATAAGTGATTTTTTTAAATAAATAAAGAAAGGCCAGCTCATGCCAGGTTCCCTGCAGCCTTAGAATAGAACATTTAGAGTTTTTTCCAAAACACTCTTAAAAGATAATTAACCTAATTTGGCATGTTGCAAAGTCATTTTAAATCTCCATTTGGTGAGTGAAATAATATATTCAGCAGCATGTGTGTGTTAGTGATAACTGTGTTTATCAAGGGCCAGAGGAGCCCAATCTCGAAGCAAGCACCTCCCTGTGAACCTGGGGGCTGGCAATTATCTCCTACAAGCCTTGCCACCTGTAATAGGTTTGTTGGTTATGTGGCCAGAGTTTAAAAGTAATACTGGCTTTTCCGTAGGGCCTCCCATCCAAGGGCCCCTAATTGGAGGATTCACACCTAATATGATCAAGTTTAAAGGGGGGAATGTCCCCATCCTAACCATAACTGCCATGAAGTTATAATTAAATCAAAGATTCTTTTAGCTCTCTAAGATTTATTCCCCCTAAAAAGGCCATTTAGTCTTTTCATTGCTATTTCAGATGTTTCAAAACGAATCCCATATTAATAAACAAACCATCGGGGGCCATCTAGATGCATAAATTATAATTATGTGGTTCCCTTAATTAATTTTGACAGAGGATTTCACAACAAAGATCCCAAACCAGTCTTGTTTTCCCCAGAAAAGCATTGTGTGTGTAATCCTTATTCTCATAGCCCTTTACCTAGGGTGGAGATTTTAAAAGGCAGCCTCTTTAACTACCTTGTGCATTCCCAGTGACATCACAAGTCCCCAACTGTCCCAACTCAAGGGAATGTAGCCCAGAGTTTACCGCTATTCATTAGCTTTACTTGTGATAATGTCTGGAGTCAAAATAGAAGCTAAATATAGAGTCACTGACTGGATTACTGAGAAAAGCAGTGTACTAGAAAGAAAGTAATAAGCCAAGCCCTAGAGAGAAACCAAGACCATTGCCCTCCATATTCAGACTCAGTTCCTCCAGAGTAGAGCCCACAGTGTCTTCACAGCTGTACTTCCAGTGCATAGCAGAGGGGGTGGCCCTTCATGGGTCCCGAGCATTGCTGCACCCACTTGATCTTAGCCTCCAGCACCTCAGCCAAGTTACAGCCTCCCATATCCCATCATTCAATTTCAAGAAGTAGGAAAATCCTTATTCATTCTCTCAAAATCACTTCAGCTAAACCAACTCAACAACCCATTTACACAACAAAAGCTTTTTACATTCTAATACCAACTGCTTTGGATTTTTACAGGATCCAGTAGATTCCCTTCCATTACTCTTTCCACTCAGATATCTGGGGACCTCCTGCGGTAGAGCTGGATGGTCCCTGCCACCCCAAAGTGGGCAATTCTGATACACTCATGGGAAAGCTAGGCCTTCCTGCAGGGGGACAAAAAAACCAATTCCTGTTTGTAACTACCTCTTTTCATCCCTATTCCTTGAATTGTTCACGTTCTGAAATTCCAATATGCACCCTGGATCTCTTATTCTCTGCACAAGTAGTAATGAGGTACCATGAGCTTTGCTACTTGTTTATAAACCTCATTCGTACCTGCCTCCGAGACACCTCACCGTTAAGTCTGTGCTTCAGTGTTTTACAAGTTCTAGTACGTACACAGGTTACAGGAGGATTTGTTTGATTCAGTGGGACTGGGGCTGTGCCTGAGATCCTGCATTTCTGGCAAGCTCCCCGGGGGGCCACCGTGCATCTAGTCTGAGCCCACACTGGGAGTAGTGAGGGGCTTGTTCACACTGAGGGGGCACTACACTTTCTAATTATTGCTCAAGTAAACATAACATCTCATTTCCTCTTTTCCCTGCGGGTTTCTTTTATTCTAATTTACAATGTCTTAGTATCGCACTCTGATTTTGCTGGTATTCCCCAGCATCCATAAAAACCAACACCGCAACCCAAATTAGTTCCACATGGGAACACAGCCATAAAAGTAGACTCATGGTACTCTTTCTCCATTTGTCATTTCAATCACTGAAGACACACAAATTAAAAAGATAGAAAGACAGAGAGACACAATAAAGTACCTAATGCCCCATGTTCCCCTGTTTATCTGAAGGTGTTGATTACCTAGAGGTAATTTTTTTCTTGTAAAGTAATTTATTTTAAATAAAAAAAAAAAGGTCAGGCAGCTATTTCATTTATCACTATTACAAAGGAGACTAACCCAGTGATGGAAAAAGGGAAGGAGAAATTAATTACAAGTCAGAAGCTGCAATAACACTCCCGGTAATTGTGACAAAAATTTTAAATTAACATTTCTGTCACTGAAAGAAGTTTGATTAATTTTACAATTGGAGATGCTATCGCCAGAATATTGGAGGGATCGAGGACACAGCAGTTTGCAGTTTGAGATGTAGATGGCTTCTTTAAGGCTCAGAATGTATCTGCAAGGCACCTTCACACTTTATTAACAGCTCAATCAGTGCCATGCTGGAAATAATTAGCCAAGAAACCATGGAGTAAATAGATCTTGACTGGCAAACCATGTGAAAAGAAATACAAGCAATGAGATTTTCTGCAGCTATAACAAAGCCGACCTTGTTTTTTTGTGTTACAAAGTATCCTGGAAAGACCCTCTGTTGCCACTGCAATGTTCCCTTCTGGAAATAAAACAACAGCACAGACAGCAGTTATACCTCTCCACTGGCATTTCCTTAAAGATTTTACTCTGGGGAGGGCTGGGAGAGGACCCAAGGCTTAAACAATAGAAGTTAAGAGAAAGGAAAAGCTGCAAATGTTCTCTCAGTGTCTATGTAGTGCACTGGCCTCCAACTAACACAACATTCAACATTGAGTTTAGGGCTTATTATGTTCCCAGGCACATAAATTCCAGAAGCTTTACCTGTACTAATTCCTTCAATCCTCAAAGGGACCCTGTAAAGCATATTTTATAATCATCCTCATTTTACGAATGCCCTATTTTTGTGGCACAAGGCAGTAAGAAACTTACCCTAGATCACATACCTAGAAACTAGTGAACAGATGCTCATTCTCAGGTAACTGGGCTCCAGAACCTGCACCTCTAACCAGTGGTCAGCAAACCACATGTCAGGGACCAAACCCAGCCTGGTATCTATTTTTGTAAATAAAGTTCGACTGAAACACAGCCATACTCATTCATTTACATGTTGTCTCTGTGTTTCACTATAATGATAGAGATGGCTTGCAAAAGAGACTTGCGGCACATAAAAAGTCAAACGTGTTTACTATCTGCCTTGTATAGATCAAGTTTAAACTCATGCTCTCACCCATGATGTTGTCCTCTTCTTAGAAGATGTCTACACTAACTCACAGCATCTAGGTAAGAGTGGACAGTGACAGACACTCTGGGTCACTGAAAGAGCAAGTGGCAGGGGGAATGTGAAAAGAGGATAGGAAACTTACTTGCAAAACATGTATGCTAATTTATTAAAAGCACCTGATAATGTTTCACAGTATTACATTTGATTTTGATGTAAAACCTATTATTCCACTTGTAGAAGAGAGTAGGAGAGAAATATAGTTTCTGTGTACATGAGCACTATAGTCCATATGGTAGTTTGTAGAATGGATCACCAAGCTGTTGCAGGGAATGCAAACCTGGGAGATAGACATTTGTTTCCCTCCACTGAGATCAAGGGGAGGTATGTGGCAAATTGCAGTTTGAGATCACTGCTCACATTGGTGCCCTTCAGTTTTGAGAATATGTAGGTACTTTCCAAATCCCACGGTATGAAAAACAAAAAATACAAGAAGTTCTAACTTGAAAAGTAAGTATACCTTTCCCAAAGGTTTGAGCTATTGAACTGTCTAGGTTGAAAGACATACATTAAACAATTAGAAGGAGAAGGGTAGAAATACAGTAGGAATGGGAAAGGTAAGAATAAGGATTATTATTATTTTTGTAATGTTTATTTATTTTTGAGACAGAGAGAGACAGAGCATGAACGGGGGAGGGGCAGAGAGAGAGGGAGACACAGAATCCGAAACAGGCTCCAGGCTCTGAGCCATCAGCCCAGAGCCCGACGCGGGGCTCGAACTCACGGACCGCGAGATCATGACCTGAGCCAAAGTCGGACGCTCAACGGACTGAGCTACCCAGGCGCCCCAAGAATAAGGATTATTAACGCTTACTGGTGTTTGGTGTTAATAGGTATTAACACTCAAAGAGGTTTGTGGTCTGAAATGGAAGGCTTATGTTGTGTAAGGTAGTGAAGGGTAAGGCAGGGAAATCCGAGAGCAAGCTAACTCAAGAGGTAAGCTTAAGCACCCAAGGAACATTTCCAACAATAATCAAAAGGGAAAACTCACATGTTAAACAGAAGAAAAGTAGAATTTAAGTGATAATTTCCAAATTAAAAAGAAAAATCCAAGGAATGTGAAGTGCTAGATGTTAAAATATATTTAAAATTTACAGTAACTAAAATGATTGTATTGACCCAAGGGTAGCTGGGTGGAATTAAATATTGATGTACATAGTCAATATAGTCAAAAGGCAGCATTTAAATTCCTAAAGGAGATATTTCATAATTGGTACTTAGATCCCTCCCCACCTCAAAATGTTGAACAGCTACTCCCCTTATACATCAAAGAAAATTCAGGTCAGAGAAAGTTTAAAATAATTCAATCAGAAGATCGAAAAGGGAACATAGTTTACATTTATTCCCTCTCAGCGTAAGGTAATCAGAAAGCAAAGGAAGAGAACATGACAAAGATTTTAGGAATATCTGGCCTTATTAAAATGAAATATAAAAATTTTATTGTTAAAATAGAAAAGCCAAATGGCTATGAACTCTCTGCTATGTTAATTAAGAGTTTACAAGCCAATAAAAATGATACTTTAATTACAGTGGACAATACATAAAGCATGACAAGTAAAATAGAAAAAATAAAGGGAAACACACAAAAATCCAGTGAACCTAAAAGGAAAACACTTAAAAAATTCAGGTTCAATAACAGTCAAAGTGTTTATGACAATGAGGAACCCATTTTGACCTATCAAATTAACCAGTGTTAGAAACCACCACTGTTGTGGCCACCTGCAGCATGCCGGCGAATTTAATCCAAGGGTCCTCCTCTAACAGGTGTAGATGATGTAAATCCACAAAACTTGTAAAATAGCCTTTTTTCCCCCCATGGATGCCATGAAATCCACTCTCTAGAAGGCAACAACCTTACTTTGAAGATTTTATCTTTGGAAAAAATATCACGGATGTGCAAAAAGAGCTGAACACAGTTCAGACCTGACAGAGAAGACAAATGTTAGAGGGGGAAAATACTCCAAACATCTAACAGGAGTGTGGTTAAATAGGGTGTGGCACATCCAACCTATAAAATGACATGCAGTTCTAAAACTCCTCTTATAAAAGATGTAAGGCAAGGAAATATGGAAAATGCAGTATTGAGTATAAAGTAGTAACATCACAGTATGGGCAATAAGATCCCTGATGTAGAAAAAAGGGGAAAAAATATGTATTTGTCATAGAAAGATGAAAGAATGTTTTTCTTCCTGGTGCTTTTGTATATTTGCCAAGCTTTTTTCAGAGAGCCTGAAATAATTGTGTAATCAGTACTGACAAATGTATTAAATGCTAACTTCAAAACAGAATATGGTAGCGAGGTGAATTCAGCTCTCCTAGAGACCCAGGGAAGGGGGTTCCGAGTGGGGGGAATGTTTTGGGTGACTGGAGAGAGCATCGAGCCAGCTATAACCAACCAGTTAGTTACTGGCATCAGAGGTTAGCTCCATGAGAGTTAGGATGGCTGACTGGTTTCCCTGTCTGACTCCCCTGCAATGCAGTGTTGCCTGGAAGAGGTGGAAAGGCAGTGAGATGCCAGACTGGTAAAATCCAGGGCTTCAGAGGGCCTGAGACAGACTCAGACCACCACAAGCAGGGGAACCATCCTTGAAAATTTTCACTGTATGGGCAGAGGCCTCCTTGGAACCACCAGTACATCCGCTCCAGACCCCAGGATCACAGCGCCCTATACGAATCCCTGTCTGTAACTGGAAAAAAGCAAACTGACATTTCGAGAAAGAAAGTATTTCATAGCGAGCACGTACAATGATCCTTCCTTCAAAAACCATCAAAGGTAAAGACTCCATTAGAAGTGGTGTCACCGAATCCAATTCTCTCTCCCCTTTCTAAAAGCAGCAAGAAATGTTAAAAGACAGTATGATAGAAAGCTTTTAGTTTGGATCTGTATACACTTCATTCCTCAGATAGGAAGTGAGTTCCACCTTTGAAGGTGTGGGCTTCACGCAGAGAAGAGCTGAATTCATTCTCCACCACTACTCCACTACTCAAACTGTCTCTTTCTGCTTTGACTAGAAGGAGGAGGACTGCCAGGGTACTAGCTAACCAGGGATTTGGACTCATCTACGGAAATATGCTAACAGAGTGATCCCCAAACAATGCTGATACCCAGCACAGTGCCTAAAACATAGCAGAAGCTCCATGAACAACCTTGAGTAAGTCATCCCATGAAATCTGCTTTCTGGAAGACAGCTGGGATTATGCCCTTTTTTAAATCCCCTTTCTATACTTTTAGCTGGCCAACATGTGTATATCTTGAATTTTATTCATTTTGAACATTCTGGAATCATTCAGGGATGTTCGGCTTTCTAGACATGAAACACTACTCATCAACACAAACCTTCAATAGCCAATGAGTTGAGGTTCCTGCTAGATTCTGCAGGAAGAATCTATGAAGATTCACTGGAAGGGCGTGTCACACTCAGCTGGCCCATCCTACCTCACTGTACAACAGGTATGAATTACTGGCTTATTGTGGACTAGACTCCAAGTTTCCTTCCTCCAAGGTCAAGGTTCTATCAGATCAGACTTTCATTCAGCCAGTCCCCAACAGGTGAAGCAGGGCATTAGTTTCCTGAAATTTAGTCTTCTTAAGACTGTTATCTCCATCCTTTTAGATCTCCTTTATTATCACATAAGCCTGAAAGCAGCTTACATCTCTTAATTAAAAAATAAATAAATAAAATCACCCAGATACAAAATAAAAAACACATGATTATCTGCAGGATAACTCAGGGTACATACTGTACTGTAGCCTATTTTATAGTATTTGTCATGTCTCTTTCCCACCTTTGACCTCCAATTGTTTGAGAAGTATGTGAATGCATCCTCATGAATATAGCGAATCTTAATCAGGTTAATTAGGCAGTGTTCCGTCTACTGAATCCCTAAAATAACAAATGCTGCATGCCCTGTCTTAGAAACTATTTCAATTTTATTCTGCTAATAATTTTACTGATTCATTTTTCTCCTTGAGAGATTATTGGTTTTTGATATACCGATTGCTCTCATCCCGTTAATATCATTCTCCATTAAAGTTAAACTCTCCAGGTGCAGCCAGGTCTCTGTCTGGAGAGAGTTGTTAGTCTAGATCCTCAGAAAGGAAGCTGGAACAGTACTGGAGAGCTATCAGACCATGCTGCAATCTGACCCCGAGTGAACTAGAGAGGGAGAGAAGATCGGGTCAGAGTGTTCCAGACTGCCCTGCAGTCTAAGGCACGTTCTGCAAAGTCATAGGGGAGTCTTAGCACCAAAACAGGAAACAAGTAAGTCTCTTGTCTTCCAGGAATAGGTCTGCCTTAGTATTCCCAACACTTTGAGTTATTAGCCATGAGTAGTTTGTAGGAGGTGTGGTTGTGGTGCAAAACCATGATAGATTATGTCCACTGCAGTAGCCTCCTGTGAATTAGGTACGTGATTGGAAAGATTTTGAAGGTCATTTCTCAGGTACCATATTTAATTGGCCCCCATGAAGGAGGAGGACAGACAAAAAGGTGGAGAAAATAGTGTTTGGAAAGGGACTCCAGTAAACAACATGGCGATCCAGGAATTCTTGTGGGTAGAAGTTGTTTGCAAACCAAAAAGTTGATGGGATTTAAAAAAAAAAATAGTTTTCACTGTGAAGCCATCAGAGCTGATAAGATTCAGCCCCAGAGGCAGCAAGACCTTCCAAGTTAAAACAGTAAATAATTTGATTGAGATAAAGATTAATAGCTGAAATCATGTGAGTCAGTCAGAAGCACCAGCGAGCATCAATCTCCAAAGATTAATAATGGTAAAAGACAACACTGCGATAATCAGTTTCATCGTGATGGATCATGGGAGAGTTTAATGAGTGAATTTCGGGAGGAGAATTTCAATAGAGTAGGCCAGACTTGGGGCGAGGGCAAACCACATGGCTGAACCTCAAAGTGGGCTGTCTGCCTAGAGGACACAAGCGGGAATACCATTTTCCTGTGTGCGTGCTAAACGCTGAAATATCACACAAATTGGTGTCAGGAGGTTGAATGGAATCTGCTGCAGGAAAACGTGACTTGAGCAGAGAAACCATGCTTGCTGCTCTAATTTAGAAGGCAGGAGAGCTGAGCTGACAGAATTTAATCGTGTCTTAATGTGCTCAGGAAGACTGAGAATCATTAGTCATTGAGGGACACACAAACTGATGTCCTTATGGGACTGTGTCATATTGCAGAGAGTAGGGGGCCACTGTCCTCAACTCTGGTCTCTGCTAGCCCCCACATACCCAATTCAATCCTTCCACCACACTTTAGGTACCCACCAGGTAGCAGGCTCGTGCAAGGCCGAGGGAATGAAATGACAGATGAGCCATGCCTAGACCACAGAGGACATACAATTTTAAAAAGAGGGACCGACATGAGCATCATAATAGAATGGAATTGTCCTGGCAACACCTGGGAAGCATAGCACGTGTCTTGAAGTATGGTCTTGAGAGACAAACTGGCCCATGTTCCAGCCCTTCCCCTACCACAGGCTGGCTGTGGGACTGTGGCAAGTACATCTGAGACTCAGTTTCCCCATTTGCCAACTACAGAAAGTCCTAGTTTTCACCTCATGAAGTTGTTGGAAAGCATACATAAGTACGTTCTTCACATCATGCCTAGTACATGGTCATATTCTACGAACTGTGGAGAGTGATTTTGCCCCATAAATTAACTACCTTAGTGATATTGTTATTGTCATACACAAAACTAAAAGGCAACAGAATGTAAGGAGAAACGTTCCCGTAGAGAAGAATGAGACCAAGCAAGATGTGGATTAAGATCAGAGGAGAGCATCAGAGACAAAGAGATGGGTTTTTGGGGTGGGGTTACCTCTCAGGGTAAAGAGGAGTTTTCCAGATCCCAGATCCCAGACCCAGAGGGGAGAAAAGGTCTCAAAGACAGAGAAACTCGTATGAGTCAAAGCAGAGAGTTGAAAAATCCCTAATGGTTTGAAAAATGTAGACATTTCAGTGTGGCCAGGGTATTTTATGGTCCATGGGTTGAGGCAGAAAAAGCTTTCAATGCCACGTGAAAGAGTCCAGAAGATGCCAAATTTGTAGTTGAAAGAATTAAGAAAGAAGCAATGTTTCTACATCTTCAAAGAAGAAGCAAAAATGGAAGGAAATCTGCTGTGACATAGTCTATTAGATGTTGAGGTTTGTCAAACCAGATCCCTCCTAACAAAACTGCAGGCAGCAAAAGCATAATTAAAACTATTAAGAGTATTGGTCCCAAAGACCAAGTAATAACAGATAATTGTCAACATCACCTGTGTTTGTAAGATCAGTAAGAAGTGTCAAAGCACCTCTAACCACACAGTCTTCATTAATATGCTGACAATGAGGACTGCCATCTAATGAGTGCCTATTATATGCTAAGGGATCCGTGGCTTGTAGGCTTTGTTATTTATTCCCATTTCCTTGATGAGAAAAGTTTTGGAGAAATGGAGTAGGTGCCCAAGGTCACACAGATAGTACCTGGGGCACCTGGGATGTGGACAGAAGGTGACCTGAGAATGAAGCATGCAGCACACACGCATATCTTAGCTCCCTCCCCATCTCCAAAACAAACAGCAGTGACATCCCTTCTGTGTGGAGCAAGAGAGGGTTTAGATTCCCACTGGTTTTCTTTCTATTCACATTGGGCAAGTTACATTATAAATTAATCCTGATGAAACATTCCCACCCCCTGCCATGAGCTGAGAAGCTTCACTGCAGTCCTGAAGCCCCTGCAGAAGGGACCTTCAGAGAAAGATCCAGGGGACTTGATCACATTTGCTTTTTAATTAATCTAAGGTGTTAATTTTCAGCTGGAGGAAAGTTAATTTTTCCTTTTGTTAATCTAATGGCCAAAGGCAAGGCTGGTGCCTATTGCGGCAAGAGTTTGGAATGGCTGTCAAGCTCCCTGGTGCTACAATAAATGCAGTGGCAAATAAAACAGCTTCCCTGGAAGGCACACGAATTTGAATAATTCCCGCAGATGGTCTCTGCTTCTCTCAGTGAAGAGAGAAAAAGACTAATTCCAACCTAATCAGGCCACGCTAGCATCCAGGCAAATCCATTCTTTTGATCCTTCACATTTCTTCTCTGAAACTAGAAGGGAAAAATAAACAGCAATTTCTTTCAACAGCAAAGCAGCATTTACAGATTTGGGGTTTGAGAAAGTTACAATGCGCATTCCTCTCCCTGGAGAGCTATTCTAGTCCCAGCCTTCTTGCCTAGTCCCCCATTATGTAACTACTTTATAGGCTGGGACTCTTAACTAGAACAAAGACTGCTATTTGGAAAAGGAATTAAAGCTGCAGGCCACCTGATTCTTCTGAAGGAAACTCAGGACTTGTCACATCTGTGTGTCACATGTTTGAAGAGCCTGGGATGAAGATGATGGTTATGTGTGGCCAGGATGTTCAAAGCACCCTGGGGTAAGCCAAGAGGAAGCTCGCGTAACCACTCTCACTGGGTCTTGCTCTGAAGCCTTTTCTGAAGGTTTGAGACATCCCGGAGAAGGCCACGAGGTATTGGTCAACAGCCTGTACAGGAACCCAAGTTTTGGAACTGAGGAAGGCTGGTGACACAGCAGCAACGACCAGCGGTACCTGAATTTGGCCTTGACTTGGTGTTGGTCCACCTGAATTGCCCTCCATCTTTTAAAAATATTTTGCTTTTTAAAATTGTATCCATTATGGTAATTTCACATGCCAATTCAATGTGACTGGTGGTGGCTGCTTGGACTACCACGTTTAAAAAATACTGTGGGGGCACCCGGGTGGCTCAGTCAGCTGAGCCTCAGACTTTTGATTTCGGCTCAGGTCATGACCTCACATTTCATGGGTTTGAGCCCCACCTGCATCAGGCCCTGTGCTGAGAGAGCACAGCCTGCTTGGGATTCTGTCTCTCTCTGCACCTCTCTGCTCATGCTCTCTCAAATAAACTTTTAAAAAGGGAGGGGGGTAGGGGGTGGGTAGCTCCTGGGTGGCTCAGTCAGTTGGGCATCGAACTTTGGCTCAGATCGTGATCTCACAGTCCATGGGTTCGAGCCCCACATCGGGCTCTGGGCTGACAGCCAGGAGCCTGAAGCCTGTTTCGGATTCCGTGTCTCCCTCTCTCTCTCTGCCCCTTCCACACATTTGTGCTCTCTCTCAAAAACAAATAAACATTTAAAAAATTAAAAATTAAAGATAATAGCATGAGACTCTGGACAAGGATTTCCTGATCTCGATGTCTGCTTTGGCATCGTGTAGGGAAATGAAGGGTACATGTTCCACACGTACCACATTCTCACTTTCAAGCTTGCCAGTGCAAAGGCCTCAATCCTGAAGGGCATCCTAACTCCTCAAGTACCACCTGTCCGAAGAACCTACCCCTAGACTATTTTGAAGAAAGGAGTCTCAGTCACACTTAAAAATCAATCCAGAACTTTTATTTTCTTCCAAAGCAATTTTTTTTTTCCCCCAAAGAAAGTTGTTTCTCACAGTAAAACTGTTCCTTTCAATGCCTTTCCATCTTGGGGGCAGGGATTTGAAAGGCTGACGCTTTAGCTCAGAGTTTCTAAATGAAATGGACGTTCAACTCTGTATCGAAAAACAGGGGGAAAGACTCATGCAGGCATTAAGGGGTTACACCTTTGTGTGGAGAAAAATTCTTTCCCAAAGCAGGCTAGAAACAGACACAATGAATTCAGCCCATCCACTTTTTAATGGCTTGCATTATTAAAAACATTACTTATGCTTTTTTGCATGACAAAGAACATGAGTAATAATTTTGATAATAACTTGGTCTTTGATACACAAAGGAACTCAGTGTGAAAGTTTTTAAAATACTATCTTTGGGGCAAAACTGGAGATTAGCAACACACTAGGAAATGAGCTATCAGTAGAGGGAGAAGCCTGCAGTACCTGGTTTTTTTTTTGTTTTGTTTTAAATTTGGAACCCTAGCCGAAAGCTGGTGGAATGCTTCAATAGGTAGATATCCCCTAGAATTTTTGGCCTATCAAACAAAACATGAAACTCCTGATCAGAAGAAAAGTGTCTAGGGGCACCTGAGTGGCTCAGTCGGTTGGGCATCCAACTTGGGCTCAGGTCATGATCTCACAGTTTGTGACTTGAAGCCCCACATCGGGCTCTATGCTGACCGATCAGAGCCTGGAGCCTGCTTTGGATTCTGTGTCTCATTCTTTCTTTGCCCCTTCCCCACTTGTGCTCTCAAAAATAAATAAATGTAAAAAAAAAAAAAAAAATTAGAAGTGTCTATGAATCTATAAACACATTATATATACACTTATTAACATACATCTTCCTTAAGATCTTCCCTGACTATAACAGTGTTTCCACATACCAAGTACATTTTAAAGACATTCCTTGTCTTTATACTCCCAATGGTTTGTGGTTCAATCCAATTAATGGTCACTAATTAGTGGGCATTAACACTTGAGCTTTTATGACAAGCTTGTTCCTTGAAGCACATCTTCTCTTGAGTTCCTTGCCAAATGACAACTGGAATTTATTTATTCAAACATTTATTATCTACTATGTACTTCATATTGAATCCCAGGGTATCTTAGGAAATAAAACAGACAAGTATCCTCAACCCTCGTGGAGTTCACATTCTAATGCGGGCAGGCAGATGCTGAGCAAACATAAAAATATGTTGTGTATTAGAAGGAAGTGCTGTGGAAGAAGACTGATAAGAGTAGGAGGAGCCAGACGTACCAAAGGTAGGCTGCACAATCTGAAACAGGTTTCCTTGAGAAGGGAGCATTGAAGACTTAAAGGAAGGGAGGGAATTAGCCATAAAGTCCGTTGCCTCCAGTGATCAAGATGGGGAAGGATGTGTGTGGAGAAGTTTTGGGGATTGAAAAAAATCAGGAATTCTGCTTTGGATCTGCCAGGTTCAAGATCTACTAGACTGAAGAAGAGGCTTGTAGATACATCTGTGGAGTTCAGGAATGAAAACTGGGCTAGTAATATAAACATGCACACACAGGGCTTTAGCAGCACAGGCTGTGTGCTATCTCTGAGGAAGGGAGTGTAAATGAGGAAGAACCAAGAGTCCAGGACTATACCCTGGGCTTTCCAATATTTCCAGACTTGGGGAGAAAAGGAAAACCAGCCAAGCAGAGGGAGGAGCTGCCCTACAAGCTAACTGCAGAACCCGTCTCTGGGAAGAAAGGCATCAACTGTGTCAATGCTGTTGACTGAGAGCCAAGGAAGAGGCACAGGCAGGGAATCTCCAGGGCATGGAGGGTGTGGTCACCAACATAATTACCTAGGCATGGCATTTGCCTCAGGAACTCCCAGACCCTTTGTTTTACAGATTTTACTAATCTGCAAAGGGTTCACACCCATCTCCCCGGGGTGAGGTCACAGCTTGGTAGCTCCTCTCCTAGGGCTGGCCTATAGAAGTGTTTTTGTTGTTTTGTTTGGCCAGTACAGTGTTTTACAAAGTTGCAGTTGTGAAATTTCAAATCTAAAAAATACAGGTTTCCATGCTATCCTAAGAAATAAGTGCTTACTGGTCTGACCTACATTCACACTACCCGGCAGAGACCAACTGGAGCGGAGGGATGTGTGTTTCCAGGTCACAGCACTGCCACCAATTTGTCAGTGAGCACAGACAAACTCCCAGCCAGCCACTCCTACTGATCTTAAGCTGGCTGGCTGCACAAACATAGCAGTTTACCATCTCCTTCAGGGGGGTTTTTGAAATGGAATCAGATCTCAAAGTTTCCCAAGGCATGACATACATCTGCATCTATAGAAGAAGTATAATTTTTGTATTGGTTTATGAATCTCAGTCTGGAAAATTTAGGACAGATTTCTTCTAGACCCACAGGGAATACCAGGTCCAGGCTACCTTAAGAAGTTTTAAGTGGCAAAAAGATTTCCTATTTACTTTAACGTTGGAAACATTAAGTTACTTTGTCTTTTTTCCCTTTACCACATCTTAGAGGTCTTAAACCCTAATGAAACTTATGTCCTACTCACGGTTTCCCAAATGTGTCTGGTCATGGAAAGCTTTTCTGATGGATGGGATATATGTCTTGAGAGGTGGTAGACACCCCCCCCCCCCAACCCCAGGATGCTCCAAGGAATGGCCATTCCAGCCTGGGACTCTCATGATGGCCGGGGCCATGTCTCGTTTCCAGATGTCAACACCTTGGGTAGCATCTAACCCATAGATGTTCAACAATTTCCTGAATAAATTACAAACTGGAGAGGCTGGATATATTACCCAGGCAAAACTAATGGGATTCTAAATTGCATTCCATACCTGGATCACAGGAAATGATGTGTTCAGGTCCTACTCAAAACCAGCCCTCGGGGCATGAGTTTCTTCTCAGCCTCCTGAGAATCAGGCATCCTACCATTGGCAGCAGGTCCATGCCTGTCACACCAGTGTCATTTATAGCCTTGGGAGGGGCCTGTTCTGAAACCCCCATGCAACTGAGCTAGTCAGGTACAGAACACACAACCTTTCCTTCACAACTTACTGCCATTTCTCTGGTATGTTTTTGACGTACCACAGAGTCATTTGCTACCCAAAGTGATCTTGCTGTAAATTGGGAGACAGTCTCTGGCAGTAGTGAACAATGCCCAACAGTAGACATTGGCTATCCTGGCTTTAGTATGTGGGAGTTTGATTCCATTTTTGGTAGCATGAGCTTAAATCAAACCTGCCATGAGAGAGGTACTTGCCTGGGGGGGCTGGCCTGAGCTGGCCCCCAAACATCTGTATCTTTGCCTGTCTATATGGTTGTCTCTTTTTAAAATATTTTCATTTTCTCAGCACTATGTGCCAGGCATTTACTTTTCACAATAAACTCATGAGGCAGATACCAACCCATTTTACAGATAAGAAAACCAAGGATCACAAAAATGTTACCCATCTTGCCAAAGTCACATAGCTAGGAAGTAGCAGGGCTTGGGTTTTTACCTCTAGTCTGACTTGATTGTAAACCACTCCTGCTGTGTAACCAATAATTCTCAAGCATACCAGAAGAAGCAGGGCACAAATTACATGGGACTTTCAGGAAGACACATTGTCCAAATTCTTTCAGGGAATTCTCATCCATGACTCTTTGTCTTAATCCAGACATGGGGTATAGAGCAGAGCATGTAAACTTAGCAAAAGGTTTTGCTAGAACTTTGTCCCAACTAGTCTTGTACCTTCTTCATATGGTGTCTGGGTATTCTTTTGCCTTATGATTTTCACAATTATTTTTTTAGTTTCCTGCATTGAAAATACATTGCGTCTATAAATTGGAAGGAACAAAAATAAAGTTATGTCATTAAAAAATAGAATAAAATTAAGAGGGAGTATATATTTGTTCTTAGAACTTTTTTTGGCTCCTCATAAAAAAGCAATTATCATCATAGTCAGGTATTAAAACCACATTATGACATTCCTTCGTGGTCTTATTTGGGGGTGATGAAAATATTTTGCAAGTAGGTAGCTCAACATTGTAAATACACTAAATGCCACTGCTTGTATACATTAAAATGGTTCATTGTAAGCTATATGAATTTCACCTCAAAAATAAAAACCACTCCACATTCCTAGAACGCAAAATTAAACTCAAACATGCTTTACCCTGGAGAACGAATTCTACCCTTAGCAAAGTCTCTGCCAAGCTGCAGCCCTCCTGGGGGGTCACCAGGCATTCTTTGAAATTCAGAGACAACAGCAGCTTCCTGAGTTGCCAGATGACCCACTGCCATTAGAAACATGGCTGCAGAGTCAACTCATCTGGGACAAGAAAGAAAGTGCCACAGTGAGTGCACCGTAAGCATAGTTTTAAGAGCACTTGGCCGCTTGGCTGACTCTGATTCTCTTAGCCTTGTCCCCATCCCCTTCCACATACGCACAAATGCCCATGGCTACGTGGTTGTGCCATCTCAGCATGGAACCAATCCCACCGATGCCGCAGAGATGCCACGGGGAGTGGAGAACCCAGCCCCTCCTTGGCTCCCTGCTAGAGGAGAACCACACCTAGGTTGTGTGCCTTGAAGCCACGCTGCTCGCATCCAGCATCTGCCCAAGTCCCTGGTCTCCTGTGCAAATAGTTCTGATGGTTTCCTGCCCTCCCACTCCTAACTTCAGGGCACTGCCTACACAAGTCCCATCTGAGCCCTGTTCAGCCACCTATAAATGCCCCATTACATCAACGTGTTCATCTCATCACGGGCAACACTGCACATCCGAATCACTGTCACAGGGAGGTTGTGTGTTGTGTTCAGGAGGGAGGGTGAAATGCACATTGTCATCTGCTACCCTGGGTGGCCAAGAGCAGACACACCATGTTCCACCAGAATTCAGAATGCAGCTTCAGCCTACGTGATGGTTTTCTGCCATGCAAGGCTAATCAGCTCATGCCAGGATCAAGGCTACAGCACTGGCCTCATCAGCACTCTCCCCAGACTGTTTATACTTTGCAAAGATCAAAAAGCATCCAGAGAATGAACACGAGTACCATGAAATGTCCCTATCCTTTAATTTCTTTCCTGAAGGTCAAGGTTTTATAATGAGGCTCACAAAGGAGCAATACAGGGAGCTAGAAACACACATAAGAAGAACCTCTCCTATATCAAAAGGAAAAAAAAAATGGGTCATTGGCCATTTTAATGGGATCATTTCTGTCCACTGGCCCCTGGTGCTAAAACCATATTGGAAATGTAAAAGTGGGATCTTTCATATTCACTAATAATGTCCCAACAGCAGTAAGACTGAATTTAGTCTGAAATTACACACTTAGGCAGAGGACGGTGGTGGGCGGGGGAGGGGTGGAGGGTTAAGAATAGAATGTGTTTAGGACAGGCTTTTTCAAGAGAGCCTGAGACAAACTTTGTATGCAAGTGGTTTCTTTGACAAAGGATGCCTGGGCAGGAGGGAGGGACTATAGGATTGAGACAGGAATGGCGGGGGGGGGGGGGGGGGGGGGGGGGGGGGGGGGGGGGGGGGCAACACAAAAACATGTTATCAATCTGGCCCGCACTGTAGACACTGCAATGCTAGATCCCTTAAGACCTTCTTAGAAGCCTTGTCAAATGTGCCTTAAAAGTGGTTACCCTGGGGCACCTGGGTGGCGCAGTCGGTTAAGCGTCCGACTTCAGCCAGGTCATGATCTCGCAGTCTGTGAGTTCGAGCCCCGCGTCGGGCTCTGGGCTGATGGCTCAGAGCCTGGAGCCTGTTTCCTATTCTGTGTCTCCCTCTCTCTCTGCCCCTCGCCCATTCATGCTCTGTCTCTCTCTGTCCCAAAAACAAATAAACGTTGAAAAAAAAATTAAAAAAAAAAAAGTGGTTACCCTAGGGGATGAGAAGAGAAAGAGAAAGCATTTATTCCTCAACTCTCAACTCCCATTGGCCAAGAGTTTCCCAAAGGATCATTAATTCCTAGGCTTCTAGGATGCACCTGCAAACCTGCCAAGCAGCTCTGACAGTCCCCCTGGGCCATGATGTCAGGGAATTCCTGAAACAAATTCAGGAGGCCTGGGATACACACCCAAGCAAGATGCTGTTTATTTGTACCTGCAGAAAGCTGCCTGAAGCCTGTGTGAACAGGTCGTTGCAGCCAGGGTAGAATCAGAAGTCAAGAGAATTTGAAGCCACATTCCATACAGAACTCGGAGACCCACAGCCTCACTGATCAATGCTGGAGGAACTAAGTGCACTTATTGGAAGATATACAAAGCTTTGTATATGAAGCCAAGCTCCCATTATCCTACCTTATGAAGATTGCTCAAAATTGAGTGTTCTATTCTCTGAGCATCTTTGTGGAAGGAATTTTGATAAGTCAAAGGGTGCTTCCTTGCCCCTTTAACAAAAAGGAAATTCTCTATTTCTAATACTCAATATTTGCTTCTAGTCTCAAAAGTATTGATATCATGACTCAGATATTGGTTTTGGACAGAAAAGGCAAATTCTCAAAGTCCTGCCAACATGGGAATGCTTATTCTTTCCTCCTCCTCACAAGAGCCTCTGATTTGCCTCCCTTGTCATATTTCTACTTCCCCTTCCCATACACAGAAATATTTAGGATTCAAAATTCACAAGGTTCTTTTCCATTTTACATATAGGCAGAGTATAACTCAAGAAAATCCATAAGCAAAAGTAGTATCATCAACACTTGGGTTGAAAAAAACACTTGTTTATGAGCTTGCCATTTCCTTATTCAACTAACAAAGTGTTTAATGGCAATTCACAAAAATACTTCCTGAATAAAACTGGTTATTTTGCACCAAGAGGAGAAAAAGATGATTCCCTAGTGATCTTGCTTAGGACTGGAAATTCTATAGTAGCTATAGGTGTGTGTTGGACAGAAATAAGAAAAATAATAGTTTGTGGCTTCTCCAGGTTTCTTAAATGGTCAGTGGCTAAATGTTCTCCCCCCACCCCGCCCCTTGCAACTTAAACATAGACTGCCCAATCCTTGGTCCTTAGTAGTTGGAAAGTTCTACCTTCAGGACCCATCCTCCAGCAATTGTAATAATGTCCCTTGCTTTTTCATCTGGGGATTTAAACGGTACCATGAGATGTACACATACCCAATCTGGGTTAGGGGTGTGATTTAAATATGCTGTCAGTTTTGATTTTTCACATTACCTGCTCATGCTGGTTAAGAAGGCTCACTAAACTAGCAATAAGGTTTCAATCTGAGGAGATAAAAATAAACCCTGTGTCACGTGAGTAGCTGGAGGCTTTTTCAGACTGAGTTCAGCACACTGAAGGAAGGAAGTTGCCCAGTGAATACAATGAAGGGAGACAGTTGTCCCCTCCAGAGTTCAGCCACAGGACTCTCTTCTCATTAACATTTCCCCTTTTGGAGAACAGACTTGTAAATTGTCTGCACAGAGGTACAATAGCTGCTAATTAGGTGTCCTAACTAATTGCTTGACCACAAGGAAAACAAGTAAGAAATCAAAGAAAATACTTGCAGTTCTCCTTCAGAAACTGATAAAGCAGTCTGAGGTTCCAACAGTGTCTTCCACACAGAAGCACTCAATAAATGTTTTCAGAACACAATGCGATTCACCCCAGTATCTAGATTTTATTTTCAGCCAGTGCACAGTTTTCCCTCTCTGTGATAGAGGTTTGGTTTCCTACTCAAAGATACGCAAACGCCCATGGCTCCAGCTCAACACACATGGTGCACAGGACAATTGTATCCAGAATAGCCTAACTAGAAACCACTATTATCAGTGATCCTTCCAAACAACCAGCTGGACAGATTTTTTCTTCTACTCTCATGCTTTTGGGCTAGACGGAGGATAGCAGTCAGGATGGGCTGAGTTGTGCAGCAATAAGAGCAAAATCCCAAATCTTGGTGACTTAAAAAGATGTAGGTCTACTTCTTGCTTGTACTGCGTACTCTGTACAGTTTGATGGAGGACTGTTTACCCACTGGGTTTCCATGTTCCCTGTAGCTGGGTTTAAAAAAAAAAAATCCCTTGCTCTGCCAATTAAGTATTTCCACCTAGATGAGACACATGCTACCTCCTCTCAAATTTTATCATCCAAAGCAAGTCAGAGACCACAACTGCAAGGTGTCAGGAAGTGGAAACATCCACATCCTGAGACGGAGGCAGTAAAATGGAGTACAGTTACCTTTGAACAACAGGTTTTAAACAACACAGGCCCACTTACACATGCATATATTTTGATAAATACCATACAGTACTATAAATGTATTTTCTCTTCCTTATGACCTTAACATTTTCTCTTCTCTAACTTACTTTATTGTAAGAATACAGTATATAATACATATACGGTACAAAATATGTGTAAATTGAATATTTATTAGTAAGAATTCTGGTCAACAGTAGACTATCAGGAGTTACGTTTTGCGAGAGTCAAAAGTTAGTGAAGTTTTGGCGGTGGTGGGGGTGGGGTGGATGTTATTCAAGGGTTAACTGTATTTGGGAAAAGAGCTCTGCTTTGGCTTCATCTGGGAAGATCCTGACTCTGTGCCTCCAACTCTGGATGGTGTTTAAAGTCCTATTAAAAACCCCTGGGAAGGGGCGCCTGGGTGGCTCAGTCGGTTAAGTGTCCAACTCTTGATTTCCATTCAGGTCATGAGCTCACGGTCATGAGATGGAGTCCTGTATCAGATTCCTCAATGGGCACTGAACCTGCTTAAGATTCTCTCTCTTGGAGCACCTGGGTGGCTCAGTTGGTTGAGCGTCCGACTTCAGCTCAGGTCATGATCTCACAGTTTGTGAGTTCAAGCCTCGTGTTGGGCTCTGTGCTGACAGCTTGGAGCCTGGAGCCTGTTTCTGATTCTGTGCCTCCCTCTCTCTCTGCCCCTCCCCCACTCATGTTCTGTTTCTCTCAAAAATAAACAAACATTAAAAAATTTTTTTAAAAAGGTTCTCTCTCACGCACACGCAGAAAAAGAAAAAATGCACTGGAAAGAACTTTTCATTGCAGTGAAACATGTTATAGCCAAAACACGGTTTAAGGCATGACCCAGTCTTAAATTGTTTGTTAGGGAGTTCTTAAAGTTCTATCCTAAATACTGCCCTCTTCAGTTAAAAATGAGGTTCTTTACCTATACATATAGAGAAACAGAACTCTAAATAGGCCTAATTCCATTTGCCATGGTAGTCCTGTCAGTACAGCACTGCTCGAAAGACAAAGTTTTGTGGATTGCTAGATTTTCAGTAAACAAGTCTAATGAGGGTTCAGTTAAGTCATGTGTTCCAGAGAACCGAATGAGCAGAAAGGCTTCTGTGAGAGGTCTGAAGAGAGTAAATGAGAAAGAACAGCCAGATAGCAAACGCTGTAACAAGGCTCCTGTCCCCAACAGACCAGCGACACTCCCCCCCACCCCCACCCCCACCCCCACGAGGTTCCAGTGAGAAAATAAATCCCCTGTGGCCAAGTTAAAAGATAGGGTCTCTCCCAACTTTCCACAGATGTTACGGAATTCAGAAGGGGCTCCCAGGACACAAGTATGGAAGTGAGCACACCCGAAAAAGGAGCCAGGGTTGTGGCTCAAGGCAAGGTCAAGGAGTTTAGGAGTGGTGTTGGTTTAGGAGTCATGGGCTAATATTTCTGTTCTTCCCCTGGAGAAGCGCTCAAACTGTAGCCCTCAGGTCCAATTGGGCTGTTTCTGTATGGTCTGTGAGCTAAGAAGATTTTACATTTTCACATTGTTGAAAAAAAATTGCAGAAATTCATCTCTTATCATGTAAGCATTATGTAAGATCCTGGATCTTGCCTTTTTGCCTGCAAAGTCTAAAATTACCATAGGGCTCTTTGCCAAAAAATTTGCAGACCCCACCCTAGTATTAAGGGGACTTCCTCCAGCACTCTCTCAGGAACACATTTTAAGGGAATTCACAAAAGACACTGGTTTATGTTGCTGTGGAGCCCACCTTCTGTGGGTCATAGAACTTTCATGCAGGTACACTAATTGTAGAGAACAGAAGAAACTAGAAAAATGCAGAGGACCAAGAGAAAGACAGTGGTACAGCAGGAATTACATAAAATTGGATTTCACAACCAGCACGTCTGTTCATTTATTTTTTATTTCAACAACTTTGCAATTGAGGCTCTGAACTTTGGTTTGCTTATTGTGAAATGCAGGTAATTGGTATTACTTCATCTTCCCAGATGTCGGTTTTGGTGTACATATCAACAAGGCCCACTGGGAAGAACCCCCTTTGAACACTGAATAGGCCTTAGCAGACGCAGCTGCTGGTGGCGTATTATCTCCACACAGTAGAGGTAGCACCACAGTCTCATCCACGTGGTAGATTCAGCAAACGATCAACTAGACATTGGCGTCACTGTATTCAAATGTGAGTAACAATGGGTGATTAACCAAGGGTTGGTATGGATCTCCAGCCACAGCTCACTAAAACAACTTGGCATCTGTGACATTAACAATTCAGTTTTCAATTAGGTGCCAAACTGTATGTAACAATAGAGAGAGTATGGTCCCTGAAGTGAAAGAAAGCACACAGAGAACAGACATTACTAAAGAACTTTCTCTGTGTTCTCATTCCTTCCACATCCATGCCAACACTCATCATTAAGCATTCTCTATATTAAGTGGCTTCATGGTGATAGCAAATATAAAGCCCCTGCTGTCACAGAGTTTACATTCGTTTGATGGGAGAAGATCTATGGTAAGCAAATTAACAAATGGGAATTATAGATAGTTATGTATTGCTGTGAAGGAAGTGAAAATAGGCGGAGAAAGTAATTGGATGTCAAGTTTAGGAAGGGTGAACTGAGAAGATGAACAACAGCTGGACCAGCTGTAGGGCAAGCACGCCAGACAGAAGAGGAGTGAAAGGGCCCTGAAGCTTCAAGGGGCACAAAGGCCAGAATTTGGTGAGGGAAGGAGAGAGAAAGGAGGAAAAAGTCTAGAGAAGCAGAGGGTCAGATTATGTACAGCTGTGGCTCTAATATAAAGTGTGGCTTCATTTTAGTCGATTGCAAGGCATAAGGTCAATTATTTACAACTGAGCACCTGTGGTCCATTCCTCCTCATGGTGGCTAAGGCACAACAGTCACCCAGAGGGACCAGGAGTCAAAGGAGTTTGCACAGCAACAGCTGGGGGAAGAGTGGAGCTGACCACATGGAGTTTGCTCAACCTGCCAGCTGCTGGAGGAGTAAGTGTGGACCAGACAGAGAGAGAGAAGAGCCATAGCTGGAAGCTGAAAAGACACAGGTAAAGACAGAAGGTGAGAAAGAGGTCACAAGGTCAGAAGGGCTAAACTTTCATCATCATCTCCCATTCCTCTTTGGATCCCAGTATGGTGTTCCCTGGTTGGGTAGACTGTGACTAAAGGAGAATGTGGCCACTGTGAATCCAGAAATGTGTTGGACACCATGAGACCACATTGGAGGCCAAGTCAGACACAGCTAGAGGAGGATACAGATGCCGAACCATGTGACAAGTTTTGTTTCTGTTCATGCTATGTGGTCAGAGAGCAGATTTCTTCAAAATGGAGCAATCAGGGCAGAAAGAAAAGGAGACGGAACTGTAAACAGGCTCTAAAAAGTAGTGGTAAATCTGAAATGACAAGGAATGGACAGAAGCTAAAGCTGAGAAACAGGGGGACAACAAAGAACATTCCTGATGAAGGCCACCATGGTTTCCTTTTCTGGTAATTACAGCAAGATGTGTTTTATAGTAACATTTCAACAACAGACTTAATTCCCTCCACCTACCACCTGGCTCAGATCAGTATCACCTCCCCTTTCTTAAAAGAGGGAGTTCAGAGAGACTCTTTAGAGAGATAAGAGGGGACACTGGCTGTTCTGAAAACAGGACGCTTTCTTCTTTGAAAACTCTTTCAAAGGGAAAAGCTGCCAGATAATGAAAAGTATCATCATCATTATTATTTACTTCAAATATTGGGCTCTCTAACAAAAGCTTCATTCTTTGTAATCTTATTGTTGTTTGGGGTATCAAAAGGGCATTGAAATTCATTTACACCTTCAGCTCTGGATACAACGAGTGCCACCTGCTGCTCTCCCTCTGAGGCTGGTTTATCCTATTATGCTATTTATAGGAACTCCATGGTGAAGGTGGCAGGAATAGTGATGCCAAAGTTTCTTGCTTCCCTCCGTCTGACAGCTGGCATGTTGTCTGACAACACAAAGGAAAAGAAGAAAGGTTGCATATCAAAATATTTTGAAGGCTTTGCTGTCAAACATACAGACACACAACTTAGATGATTACTTAAGTTTCATTGCATTGTCCAAAATGAAATCTTTCTAACCTGGGGGAAGTTTACACATTTCAGGAAAATAATTTGGTTTTCGACTCTAATTTTTTTTTTTTACCTTTTCTTATTTACACATGTGTGCACACGCACCCACCCACACACACACATACACACACACAGGGAGGGTGGCTGTGGGGGTGGGGAGGCAGAGTGTGCATACACAAGCTCTTTAATATTTTGCCGAGGATATCAGTTCTGAGTATGAGGTTTTCTTTACTTCTAACATGCAAAATGAGTTCATCAAGGTAAATTTCCATCAAGTAACTCAAACACCTACCGACTCTGATAAGTAAATAAAGTCACCCTAACATAGAAAACTCTAACTAGCAAGGTGGGGTTTAATGCAATCAATGCCCAGGAGTACAAAGGCAAAATGAGTACTCAAAATTTGACTCAAAGGAATAGAAGGCCTTTCCAAGTTGATTATCTTCTATTTCCTAGCCTTTGGGTTCTAGAAGTTCTTCACTATCCAAACATCTTAGAACTCCCCCTTTTGGATATTTGCATTATTAAAACACCACACTCCACAGCAGTGTTACATATCCCCTACTCTATGGCTAATATCCCTGAAGATAAAGGTCTTTCGTGGAGACAAATTTACTCCCTATTTTATCACTGGTCACAAATTCAGATACTGAAAATGGTGAGAAGGCGTTTGTGTTAATAACAGACTTTTTGCCAGGGCTCCTTCAGCCTCCCTGCCACGGTCTTCTTCAAAACCTTCCTTTCCACTGCCAGCCCCCAGCTGCCTGGACAAGGAGTAGAAATCCTTGAATAGAAAGGAATTCTCAGAGGTTTTCCTGACCTTTGACTTGGGTACCAGGTCTCCAGCGGCTGCATTGAACTGATCAGATTGCCTCCCAGGAATTTGAAACAAAAGACACAGGTGGTTGTGAGGAATTTAGGGGAAGAGCTGGGACACAGTCAGTGGCAGCATATGCCCACGTCCTAAGGACCAAGGATTGAAAGGCAGCTGATTGAGAGTGAGAAAGGATCAGATATGAAGACTCAAAGGTGGAGAGCAAGCCAGTCCCTGGAGCTGCCCTGGGGCTGGACCTTGCAGAAGTCTGATTGTGTGACAGCCCCTGGGTTCCTGGGAGATCTCTGTATCCTTACAAAAGAAAAAGGACCTTTGAACTTCAACTCATTGAGCAGATCTCTCTTCCTTTCAACCTAAAGATCCCTTATTCAGGAGATGGCCAATAGAATCCCTGAATCAGTCACCTAGTTAGCCTTAAACACACAACACTGGTCTCTATCCGGACGGACGTCTCCAATCAAATGATGCTGGAAATGGAGATCAGGAATCTGTATTTTTACCAAGTACCATACACCCCACCAGAATCAATGTTTGTTACACAAACATCTTCAAAGGCATTTAGCCTTTAAAAGTTAATAAAAATACGAAGAACAAAAAGTTGGTTAACACCATATTCAGCGTTTAGAACATGTCATAGTCACATCATCTTTAAGTCTCTAAAAAACACCGCAAATATGAGGAGTGGTTAAGTTAGTCCACAAATAGTACATCACTGCTTGTTACTGCAGTGAGTTCTAATTGTTCTCCTTAAGTGAGCATGTGCCTATTAAAATTAGCATCATATACAGCTTTGATTTCCCCTTTTGTCCATAAGCTGTTATGTGTCCTATGTGACATATGCCATGTCATAATTGTGATTATTTCAATGCCAATGAACTGAGAAAGGAGAAGTCAAACTATCTCCAGAATCACAATTACAAAGCTTAGTCTTTCAACAAGTATTTACTAAGTCCTCTGTGCCTAGATCTCCACCAGACACAAATGATACAGAAATAACTAACATGCCAGGCCTTGAGCCAAAGAGATTGTAATCTTGGTTTGGGGGAGAGATGTGCTGGTAATTTATTAAGACTGCCAGGAAGATCTGTGAACACCAAAACAGACATATGTACCATGGGGTCATGGAGAGAGTGGGGTCAACTCTACACTAGAGGAGGGATAAAAAGAGAGTCTTTCCAGATTCCACTCAAATGGAGTCTCATATAGTACAGCCTATACCTGAGTGGGTCCATTTGCTTAATTCTGGAATTGAGTATTTGCTAGCACTGGATGACAGATAAACCATGTCTTCTACCTAGGTTTTATCAGGAATAGATATTATAATCTTTATTTTCCATCTCCTCTGTCTTATTTCTCGGGTTAGCCAAAACTCAAGCAGGTGGAATACACTGCTTGATCCCAGCACAAAGAAGTCACTAAGAAATCATTTTCTTAGAACTTTTCTACATTAATATTCCAGTGTCTACCATACTGAAGACTGGGCCATGCCCAAAGGTGTACAAACTTTTCCATTTAGAGCTTAGTCAGAGGGAAACACAGATGTGGACAATAAAGGTATGACATAATTGCCACATGTTTTAACAGAGTGGCACAGAATTATCAAGAGCAATTAATTCTGTCTCCCAGGTAGAGGCAGATTCTGAGGGCAAGATATTTGCTCTGAATTAGGATTTGAGCCTCTAAAGACTTACTATAAATGAGAAAACTAAACCATTCTAACAAAGAATATATACTGTAGGAGTTAGCTTTTGCTATGTAGCAAGGCACTCCAAAACATAGCTTAAAGCATTTATCACTGTTGTGAGTTACTTTGGCAGTGCTGCTGCTCTGAGTTGGCTTGGCTGAAGCCATGTGGCCTAGGAGGACCTCGCTCCCTTGTCTGAGGCCATCACTGGGATGGGTGAGACAGGCAGGGTCTCTGTCTTTGTGGCCTCTCCTCCTCCAGGAGGCTAGCCCTGGCTTGCTCATATGAGGGCAGGGTTCTTGGAAGCAAGAGAAAACAAGGCCCAGTAAGTGCACATTTTCAAGCCTCCCATACCACACTGGCAAATATCCCACTGCCAAAGTAAGTCAAATCAGATTCTGGGGGTAAAGAAATAGATTTTCTCTCTTAATGGGAAGAGCTGCAAAGTCATGTTGCAGAGGTGTGTATGCATACATTCATGAGAGGAATGATCACAGCCATCTTTGAAAATAATTTGCTCTATTATTAAATTGTATTAAATATATACAGAACCACATCCTTGGTTAATCCTAGTAATTTTCACTAGGGGACAGGGGCATGAGTGGGGAAAGAATATGAAAAAAATCAGTCTATGGGGAGTCTAAACCATTATCATCACTACCACCACCATCACCAACACAAACTCAAAAACTGCAATTCCAAAAAGTAAAATACATAAGGTCAATGTAAAGGTCCAACATTGCTTTAAACAGTATCATTTAAGTCACCCTTGAATACAAACATAGAATGGTATAAACACCTGGAAGACGACTCATTTAGCTCCTATTTAATATGGAAGAAGCAAAGCCCAGACTGGAGCAACTCTTGGCAACTCACTGAAAACCATGAGAAGTGCTTGGCTGGCTGGCTCAGCAGCCAGTAGGTGTGCAATTGACATTTGTTGTGGACTTTGTTGATGCACTGAAAGAGGTTCCAGTATCATGAAGCAATGCTGAACATCTGCTTATCCTGGTTCCTCCAATGGCTGAGGTTTGTACTTTGGTCAGAATGTTAGCAAACGGAACCTTGTCACAAATTTTGTCAGGGACTAAAAGTCAATATCTGGAGTCCTCTCCCACCCAGAAGGTGAATTGATATTGAATTGAATCCTTCTCGTGCTGTTACAAAATAAGCCCTTAAAAAACAATGAGCAAATGGAAAATAGAGTGTCTTTTATTGATTGTGATGTTTCCACTTAACTCGATTCTGGCTGGGGAGCTTCTCCGGTGGCACATGCGCACAGAGCAAGGGCATCACCACGGTCGATAATTCTGAGGAAATGGACAGCCTCGTCTGCCTAATGGATCTCTCCAATTTCCTCCACTGGGATCCAACTTGGGATTAGTCACTCGACAGATTTTTCAACAGTTCCTCTAGACTTTGCTTTCTTTCAGAGCAATTTGGTACATGTCAGCGGAGCGTCTGAGCTAACTTCCATGACTAAGGACTTTTTTTTTTTTTTTTTTTTTAAGGACATTGAGGTGTTCTTTTGCTTTTCTTTTGAACCAGAAGTAGTCTGATTTTTGTGTTATTTTCTCCGTAGGTCATTAGCAAAATATACACTCCTGCACAGTATCCTACCCCCGCCACCCCCCTCCCCACACACACACAGGGAAAAAATGCCATGAAATATGCTTTACAGAGGATGTTCTAGTAGTTCCTTAGGTGTTGTTCTCCCCTAATCCTGCCTTCAAAGCCATTTTTAATAAACTTTGCATTTGGGAATAACTTTAGATTGACAGAAACGTTGCAAAATTAGTACAGGGAGTTCCCATATACCCCTCACCCAATGTTTGCACATTACTATGGTACATTTGTCTGAAGTCCAAAACCAGCATTGCTACATTACAGTGAACTCTAAACTTAAATCACATTTCACCAGTTTTCCCATATTATGTCCTCTTCCTGTCCCAAGATTGAAACCAGGAACCACACTGCATTAGGTCAGCATGTCTCCTTCTTAATTTCCACTATCTTGTGGCACTTTTTCAGTCTTTGTAACAACATTCACACTTTTGAGGATTATTGGTCAGATATTTTGTAGAACGTCCCTCATTTCAGCTTTGTCTGCTGGTTTTCTCAGGATTACCCTGGGGTTATAGGCTTTTGAGAAGAAAAAGGCTACAAAGTAAAGTGCCTTTCTAGTTATATCATATCCAGTGGTTGAGGCTATTGATGTGATTTCTCACTGGCAATGCAGACCTTGATCACCTGGCCACAGAGTATCTGCCAGTTTTCTCCTCTGTAAACCATTTTTTTTTAAAGTAGCTAAGCCTAAAATGGATCATATTCAGGTGGTATTCAAAACATGGTGTTGCTCACGATACTAAAATTTAAAGGGTCACTACTATTAGCCTCCTCCAAGGCAGGCAGGGAGAACCTGAATAGAACATTAGGAAGTATTAGGATGAGAAAGAAAGAGGAGGGTAGTTTATTTCAAATTAAGCTTCGAATCCAAATTTTACAGTAAAGTTCTTTCAGAGAAGATACTCCTTTATTTGGCCAAATGGTTGGCTTTGTTTCATGGGATCTGGCTAAAAATGGCTAAAATTAACAACTCAGGAAACAACAGACGTTGACAAGGAAGCAGAGAAAGAGGATCTCTTTGACACTGATGGTGGGAATACAAACTGGTGCAGCCACTCTGGAGAACAGGATGGAGGTTCCTCAAAAAATTAAAAATAGAGGACTCCTATGACCCAGCAGTTGCACTACTAGGTATTTATCCAAAGGATACAAAAATGCTGATTTAAAGGAGCACATGTACCCCAATGTTTATAGCAGCACTATTAACAATAACCAAAGTTTGGAAAGAGCTCAAATGTCCACTGATTGACAAATGGATAATATATACAATGGAATATTACTCAGCAATTGTAAAGAATGAAATCTTACTATTTGCAACAACATGGATGAAACTAGAGGGAATTATTCTAGGCAAGTCAGAGAAATGCAAATATCATTATTTCACTCATATGTGGAACTTAAGAAACTAAACAGATGAACACAGGAGAAGGGAAATAACAATAAGAAAAACAGAGAGGGAGGCAAACCATAAAAGACTCTTAAATACAAAGAACAAACTGAGGGTTGCTGGCAGGGTGTTGGGTGGGGGATGGGTTAAATAGGCGATGGGCATTAAGGAGGGCACTTTTTGGGATGAGCACTAGGTGTTACATGGAAGTGATAAATTACTAAATTCTACTCCTGAAACCATTATTACATATTACATATGTTAACTTGTACATATGTAACTTATACATATGTATAACATATTACAATATGTTAACTTGGAAGTCTACGTGCACGTGTTTTCTTTTTTTTAATCCATCTATTTCAAGCCAATACATAAGTTTTCAAGACACAGTTTGTTAAATGAATGGATGATCTTAATTATGCTATTTTATTTACCTTGCAAAGGCAAAATTGTTCTTTTGAACAGATATGCTAATTAGTTAGATTTTACGGTAGGTAGTCAATGCACAAAGAAATATCCTTTAACATAATCCTAAAAAAAGAGGAGCAGAAAAATAAAAGATCCAAACAGGACCTGGAAAGCATTAGCCATAGAAAAAATTTGATTACATCAAAATTAAGAATTGTTCAAAAGACACTGTTAAGAGAGGAAAAAAGAAAATACATTGATATTTGTAATCAATATAACCAATAAAGTATTTGGAAGATATAAAGAACTATAGATCAATATAAAGAATCCAATGTTTAAAATGGACAAAGTATGTAACTCTTTACGAGGAGGATATCCAAATGGTTCTATCCAGAGAAAAGTATACTCCATCCCATCAGAAATCAGGAAATCAAACCCACAATGCCAAACCACACTCCGCCACTGGACTGACCAAGCAAAACCAGACATAAAACCCCACATAGTAACTAAGACATTACCAAGAGTTGGCAAGAATGTGGAACAGTAGGACATGTCTGTGTTAACATGAATTGGTACATTTTTGAAAAAATAGAAGTTTAAAATCCATTAAAAAAGGATATAGAACAGGTGAAATGGCATATTCTGAATTTCTTCTTATAACCAAGAGCCAGAAGAGGGCTCTGGTACTCAGTGTTTTTCTGTGAAGTCTTTTTCTCACTGTGCCTGGTTGCTCCCTGTACCCCTATGGCCAGTCTTCCAGACAACAGATTTTTCTGTTTAATCATTGCATGAAGTTGAGGTGTGCCTCCCTCTATCCAGACCCCATTCCCACATAAGCCTCTGACCCTTGGCTTCTCCTCCCTCCCCAGACCTCCCTCTCTGGCTGAGGGGAATGCCCTTCACTCTTGTGCAGACATGATGTGTAGGTCAATTACAACTTGGGAGAAGAGTCCGGTCCCTGGGCTTAGACACAGTGTTTTTCAAAAAGAGACATGAAAAAGATCACCTAGAGACAAGTTTTCTTAACAGACAATTCTGCTGGGCGCCAGAGAGGCCAACGTGGACCTGGGCTCAAATATCTTGCCGACATCCTGCATTTTGACAGCTCCAATTCTTCCTCTTTCAATTTCAATTCTTATTGATTTTCAAGATTCTCATTTCAGAGATGTATGCCATCATTGTACTACAGTGTTTAGCAATCTATCTGTGCCTGCTTTTATATGCTAGATTGATCCTTTCCTACTGAAGCTGCAGGCGGTGAGCATCTGGCTGCTACTCAGATGCCAACCTCTGCTCATGAGCCAGGTGAGGCCTTTCACCCTCTCACCTGGGGGGAAAACGCTACCCCGAGCCTGTTGCAGGGAAGGTTCACATTTGGAAAGGAAGCAGAAGTTGGTGATGAACTACTTCTGGGAAGAAAGCATAAATTGGGGGCAGGGGAGTCAAATCCAAGGTGGGCAAGGTGAGTAGACACACTGCTCTGTATTTCTATTCAAAGTGCCCAGATTCCCCTCCAGGAAGTCAGGGAGAGAATTGCATTAAGTGATTACATACTTGTTTGGTTCTGGTTCTGGGGCAGAAATGCTGAGCATCTTTTTTAATGTGTGCAAGTAAATGGCTTGAAGAGATTTTAGGAAGCATGGGGAAGGCAAATTAAATGAACCTGAATTAGAATGTGTTTCTTACTGGACAGTTTTTCCAAGAAAAACTCGAATAAATCATGGAGTCTACTTGAATTAAAGCACTCACAGTGAATGTACTGCAAGAAAAATGCTTCAAGATTGAGAGACTAAAAGTGCAAGTAAAACATTTAGGGATTATGATACTTATATTTTCAACTCTTTAGCCTAATTTCAACTCTTCCATCTGTAGTGACTATGATAGTGGGGTTTTCTTTTTATTAGGGGTGGGTTTTTCTTCATGTCAATATTTTTCCTCACATTTTCTTTTGATTCCATTGCAAACTCTTCCCAAATTCCATAGAACACTGAAGGGCTGTCACATCCATGGCTTTTCCTCTCCCTGCCTAACTCAGTTCCCTTGGTTAGATATTGCATGGGATATAATTCTGAACAAATTAAGTTGATCAGAAATTCCAATTTAACTGAGCATGCATGGAATATACTCATACTAAAAAATGTTGTTTATCTGGGGTTCAAATTTAACCAGCATGCTGTATTTTATCTGGCAACCTTACATTGTACCCACTCCTGCTCACTTGCAGGTGCCTTATTTCCCTTATGAAATGTACCTGCTGGGCTTTCATTCCATAAAGCAGCAATGATCAAATGCCACCTGAGTGACGACTGGCTGGGAGTTTGGGATAAGCTGAATTATTCTGCACTGGTTTTTGAGTAGAGTCCTTATCCTGCCTTATCTTTGCTACAGCTGGTGAGCTCCCTTAAATGATAGGAGAGCAACATCCCCTGAGGACAGTTGTTATCAAGACAAAAGACAACCACTGTCACAGGAAAGGCAGTCTATTATTGTGTTGTGAACAGAATGGTTAGAGTATCCCTGCCTTAGTATATTTCCACTGTAACCTAAGACACTGTTTTGGTCCCAGGAAAGGTCACCTTCTACAGCCCACAACGGGTTGGTGAAACTGATTATGGAATGGTACCAGGCATAGTCAATGAAGGAAAAGACTAATAATGTGAATTCACCTTTGCTCCTGCACTATTCCTGGGTGACCACTTCACTCAAAAGAGATCTACTTCCAGGGCTGTGGATTTTCCCAGGGTGGCAGTGTGGGGTGGGTTGTGGGGGAGAGAAGATGTATGTTCATGGGTGTGTACACCCTCAGGTGTATGTGTTCTTGGGCAGTGAGTGTCCTACAACTCCAAACCTCTTCTCTACAACCCTCTAAGGGCCTAGAAATTCTATAGCAGGTTAGGTTTTTCTTCCTTTTCTCTCAGTATCTTCTTACTCAGAAGCATTTTATAGCCCATGCATGTGCATCAAGAGGGCATCCTGGGTTTGGCTCCCTACAGTCTTGAGGCTCATCCGTGTGCATTTCCTGGACCTGCTGCATCGCCCATGTAGCCTCCTACAAGGATGGTGACATTTAGATTCACTTCACAGAAGATCCTAACAAAGTATGTAGGGGAGAGTTCTGCCAATGGGCTGAAATTTGAAGAGTTTCCAGATACTCCTTATGCAACACTGAGCTGTGTGTTGCATAAATGACCCATTTTACAAATAAATCTGTAGGACCTTGTTTCTGTGCCATGTTAGAAAGGCACAAAGTTTACCTTTTTCCAGCACTTATTAAAGTACACAGTGAGGAGAAGAGAAAGGGAACAGGTTTAGGAATATTGGCCCAAGTGAAAGATTCACAGGAGATTGATTTTGAGCTTGGTGTAATGAGATGGCCCTGAAATGCAGAGTTACAGAGCTGAAGACACCTCAAAAATATATCAAGCTCTGTTAACTGGAAAAGCTGCATGAGGCCTCTTCCAGTTCTAAAGAATTTGGTTCTTTTGAGACCCTCCTGATTTGTCATGCAAACAAATGGCAACATACAATACTTAACATATTTCGTAGTTTTAAGTGTTTTCTCATCACTTCCTCATTTTTGCAAATAAGCCTTGAAATATGATTATTAATCCCATGATTTAAGTGAGGAGGCATATTAAAAACGATTGGGCAAGTTTTCCATTGCCACAGAGCTACCAGATAATACAAACTCTGCTTTTCTGGCCTGAAACCTTTTTCCAACACAAGTAGAGATACCAACTATGTCCCAGGCACTATTCTAGACACATGGTGAGTAGGAAACCAATTCCTGTTCCAAAGAGCTTAGCATAATACCTCTTCATGTACATTAAATCAAATTTAGTATGGATATGCAAAACACTTCACATACCTTTAAAAAGTAGGAAGGAGTAACATAAAAATGTATGCAATGTAGTCAATGCATACTGAATCTTGAATTCTTAGTGGCCAATTTAAGAAGACAGAAAAAGAGAAAAGGGCATTAGAGGCATGAGGAAAGAACCAGTAAGAGAAAACCCTGATATAATGGGAAAATGAAGAATGCAGAGACCATACTTAACACTCAGACATACTCCAAAGATGGGGACAGCTGTCCCCACTTTACAGTTGGCACAATCCAAGGGTTCAGACACTTTGCTCTAGTAGTATTCAGTACCTCAAGGTACTCATGCTACAAGATAATCCTATCCACAAGTTTTAACTTCTCCTACCAGTTCTTTTAGCTCCAATTTATACTTTTCTCCTAACTCAGATCTCACTCTACTTATATCGAAACAATCGGTCCTCCTAAAACTGCAAACTCTTTGAGGCTGAAATCCATTGTGGATTCATGTTACCATCTAACCCACCTACCATAGTTGCCAGCATCTATTAGTTCTTTAGTACATCCTCACTGAATGGAGATTGAGGTTTCTCATCCCCAATTTGCCACCTTGGGTAAATAAATCAGACCCCTACTTAAACAATATCCATTTTCATATTCATCATACCAAAAACTGTCATTCTAATACATGAAAGGCATCATCAAGTTTTCATCGGCAGAAGGTACTCCCCTGGATTCTGGGGAGACAGGGTGAAATGGCAAACAAAAAATGCCCTCTAAGAACTTACACCATTTCCTTTCCCACAGTGTGTTTCCAATGTTCATTCAGAACCCACTGCATCAGTCCTATTTGGGTTACCCAGGAACAAACTCTTGCCCACAGAATCTCAGGATTGTCTCCACCATCTCACCTGCCAATGAACTTCACTGAAGGGTGATGGGGGAGAAGAATCAGCCCAAGTTCATATGGGTGACCTGGATTTCATTTAGATGTACAGTGATGGGGATATGTGCTAGATGCTATGGTCTGAATGTTTGTGCCCTCACCCAATTCATGCTGAAATCCTACACCCAAAGGTGATAGTATTAGTAGTTGGGGGCTGTAGGAAGAGATTATGTGGGAAGGTCATGAGGATGGATCATGTCATGAAAGGGATTAGTGGTCTTAAGAAGAATCTACAGAGCTCCTGTGCCTTTTCTACCACTTGAGGACAGTGAGAAGTCCACAAACTAGAAGACAGCCCTCATCCAACCATGGCACCTTGATCTTGGACTTCTAGCCACCAGAACTATGAGAAAGAAATTTCCGTTGTTTAAAAGCCACCAGTCTGATATTTACTATAGCAGCCCAAATGGACTGAGATACAACATAAACAAATGCCAAGAGGGTATATAACACACACACACACACACACACACACACACACACACACACACACACACATATATATATATCTGAAATAAACCTGAAAGTCCAGTGTTATAATTTGTCAATTTTCTTAATAAGATGACAATTTGCCAAAGGAAAGCTATGGGAGAATGTTATCTACCTTGTATATTTTCCAGTGAGATCCTTTGCTAATAATTCCCAGCGTTCTCTAGGATGTCTAGGGTATTGTTGATGTTCAAACAAATTTTCCTCAAGTGAGACCAGATGGGGAATGAAGATGAAGTACAGTGATACATTTATAGTTCTTATTTGTTTCTTGCAGAATTGTGAGTTATGAAAAATCAAAGTCTTTTCATAGGCATCAAGATAAATAGGCTGTAATTATACTCTAGAATAATAAATCTCTTGGTTATGCTAAAGAAAACCAGATTGCAAAGATCTTGCAATTAAAAGAGGTCATGCTGAATAAACAAACTGTGGTATATCCATTCAATGAAATGTTATTTAGCAATAACAAAAAAAAAAAAAAAAAAAAAAGAGCTGCCAAGCCATAAAAAGACATGAAGGAAACAAATGCACATTGCTACATGAAAAAAAGCCAATTCAAAAAGATCAGTGTTTGTCAGGGTTTAGGAAAAAAAGATGAGTAGGCAGAACACCAAGGATGTTGAGGATAGTAAAACAATTCTGTATACTGTAATGAGGGGTATATGACATAATATACTAGTCAAAACCCATAGAATGTAGAATACAAACGAAGCCTTATGTAAACTATGCACTTTAGTTAATAACATATCAATATTAGCTCATCAGTTGTAAGACATGTAGCACACTAATCCAAGATGTTAATAACATGGGATCTGGGGGTGGGACGGTTCATGGTCAGATATATGGGAACTCCTTGTCATTTCTGCTTGATTTTTCTGTTAACCTAAAATGAAAAAAAAAAAATTTACCAGAATGAAAATTCCAATACATCAAAAGGAGTGTCAGGATTACACACCTGTTTTTAGAGGCAAACACAGTGGAGGGACATGGCTTATGGTGTTCTTATGGTCTTATTCATGATAAATCATGTACATTTTGAGATGCAGAAAGTGAAGGTTTAAAACACACAAAACCAAGGAATACACTCTGAAGCAGCACTAGATCATTGCATGGTAACCAGAAAATGAAGATGGGGAAGTGAGTGGAGAATAACACAAAGAAGCATATGACAAAAGGTCATGATAAAAACTTTAATTAAAGAAATACAGGTACAAGAAAAATATGCTTTAAAAGGGAGGAAATGTCAGGAACTCAGAAATGATGTAAACACTGTATTTGCTTTATAGTTTCAAACACAGGGCCACTACAACTGTATAGTATTATATGGTCAAACTTTCTACCCAACAGAAAGGAAACTATAGCAGGCTATAACTCAACTTTTCAAAACTTCCTACTGTTTCTCACCCCTGGTGATTTTTTTTTTCCTCAACCATTCTCAATTTTGCCTTCAGCAGGAATATTTTTCACATTCAAGTGGTTCAAGACACTCTGATTTTGATCTGAAGATAAGGACAATAAGATGAACTAAACCAATTCTGGCTTGATTTCTTCTCTGACTTTACTTCAACCCTGTGCAAAGTAGTTGGACCAGAGATGGGGAGAAAAATGAATAACTGGAGTTAGTTCCTCTCCTGCTGCCTCAACACTAGCTCAGATGGCCAAAAATCTTCCTGGGGAGAAATCAGTGTGTATATAACAAAAATATATATTTGGTCTTTGTCCCTCATTCTTGGCAAAGAGCTTCTAAAGCTCTTGGAATCTCTGGAGTGATAAGATTGTCTATTATATACTAATAAGATTACTGTTAGTTAGGGGCCTCTAGATAGTGTCAGGATGGGGGATCATCACCAAAAGAGTAAGCATGATTAGAGTTAGAATTTTCAGTCCCAACCCTTGGCCCCTGGGGATGGGTGAGGGCTGGAGCTTCGGTTCACTCACCAATGGCCAATGATTTAATCAGTCGTGCCTACATAACAAAAGCTTCCCAAAAAATCCTAGATGGTAGAATTTGGAGAGATTCCAAGTTAGTGAACAGATCAAGGTGCTTGGAGGGTGGCATGCCTAGAGACAGGGAATGGAAGTTCTACACGTTTTCCCCCTAACCTTGACCTAGGCCTGTCTTCCAAACATTGGCTTTTTAGGAGTTGTATCTTTTAGAAGTAACTGGAAATAACAAATAGAGGGCTTTTCTGAGTTCTAGGAGTTCTTCTAACAAATTATCAAACCTGAGGAGGGAGTTGTAGGAACTTCTGAATTTATGGGCAGTTGGTTTGAAGCATCAGGGACAACCTGGGACTTTCAACTAGCATCTAAAGTTGGGGGGCAGTCCAATGGGATTGAGCCCTTAACCTGTGAGATCTGATGCTAACTCCAGGTAGATCATGTCAGTATTGAATTATAGGACACCCAGCTGGTGTCAGAGAGTTGGAGAACTGGTTGTTGTCAGAAAACACAACAGAATCCTTTCTGGTGAGACTAAAAGAGGCTGTCTCTCCTACAGACAAGCTAAGTAAGTTTGTGGTAGTGAACTGGCAAAAATTTTAGATACCTAGATTTCATCTTTGAGGATAGTACTCATTGATTCTTGTTCAATGGATGAATAAAGATCTGAGCACCCAGGCTATAGAAGGAATAGAGTACAAGTGAGGGAAACTGAGAAATACTTCTACAATCCCCTACATCATCTCCAGTACCTTCCAATCTTCCAGGGACAAAACAAAACACAAATACACAAAGAACATTTGCTAGAGAGACCAAAGCCTACTGTATTTATTCCTCCTCAGGTAGGATAAGTTTGTTGGAAATTTCCAGACACTCAGCAGTCTTCTTCAAACTGGTGATTGCTATTTACAATGAAGACTCATGGAATCAATTTAGTGGGTCATAGCCTATTATTCTGTTTGGTTCTAAGACTGTTTAATTTGGGACTTACCCCTATGCACAATTAAAATATTATTTAAAAAATGATTCTTTTGTTTTAACCTTTGTAAGGATATTATTCCACAAAACTATGTATCAGAGTGCTCTGAATGGAATGAGCAGTAATTTGAGGTCACCAGAAACGGATTGCAACAGTTAATTTGGCTCCTCCATCCCTTGCTGCTCTTGTTCCACCCACAGCAGCTTGAATACAGTGGCCCACTGCCCCTCAACACTTATTGGAGGCAGGTGAGAGCCAGGTCTCTTGATGGAGGTGCCCTGCATGACAAATTATTCCCGTGTCTCCTTATTTCAAATCAAAATGGAAAAATCTTCATGCAACATGTCCTAGGCTTACCCAATTCATCCTGTATGTGTGGTTGATACTGAATTATTTTCTATTTTATCATAATCAGGAAGCACCAAGAACCAGAGCATCATGAACTCAAAGTACTGGAATCTGGAACAATCTGTACAGCTCCTGAAGGGCATGCCCTATTTGGAGGAGGGGGGCAAAAGCTTTCTCTTCTACCCATCTTTGGCTCTCTTACTGGGCCCCTAACAAAAAATCAGACTAACAAGGAGAAAAACAAGTTTATTAACCTGTGTATTGCACATACACATTGGAGTACCCAGTGATGAGTAACTCAAAGGGTGGTTAGAACATAGGCTTATATAGCATCTTAACAAAAGAGCAATACATTTTTAAAGAAGTGAAAATGGAAAAGGACTTTGAGCTTCTAGGGGTAGCAAATTGCAGGAAGGCAGCTACAATTTGGCAATCACGTGGTAGCAAAGGCTAGTTTGGGCAAGGTTTATTATGTAGATGCCCCTTGTGCCATCTCTAGGCTAAGGTTCTCGAATTCTCTCCAATGATTAACTTTTGTCCTTCTGAAGAGAGGGAAGTGGATACATCTGATAAATTTATATCCTGCTTTTAATCAGAGAACTTTTCTGGTCTCCATTGCTTCTCACTTGCCTTTGGCCCAAAATAATCCTTATGGCAAAGTGCCATATTTGGGGATGACCAATTCTGCTACCTTTCAACTGGAATGTCTATGAGGAATGGCCTTGTAGAATATATTATGTTTTATTTTATTATTATTTATGTTTGTTTATTTATTTAATGTTTGTTTATTTTTGAGAGAGAGAGCACAAGCAGGGGAAGGGCAGAGAGAGGAGAAAATACAGAATCTTTTTTTTTTTTAATTTTTTTTAATGTTTATTTATTTTTGAGACAGAGAGAGACAGAGCATGAATGGAGGAGGGTCACAGAGAGAGGGAGACACAGAATCTGAAACAGGCTCCAGGCTCTGAGCTGTCAGCACAGAGCCCGACGCGGGGCTCGAACCCACGGACCGTGAGATCATGACCTGAGCTGAAGTCGGACGCTTAACCGACCGAGCCACCCAGGCGCCCCTGAAAACACAGAATCTTGAAGCACCCTCCAGGCTCCAAGGTGTCAGCACAGAGCCCAACACAGGGCTCAAACTCACACACCATGAGATTGTGACCTGAGCCAAAGTAAGGCACTCAACTGAGCCTCCCAGGTGCCCCTGGAGCATCTTTTTTTTAATGTTCTTGGTTATACTGTGTTCAGACCCAAAAGCTCAATATTAAAATTAATGGACCAGTTCATGGTCAGAAAGCTTCCAAACCTCTTAAATAGCTTTGTGCACAGAATTGGGGGTTGTGGGAGGTAAGAAAATTTTTTTCTGGTATCAGGATTGAAGTGGTCTTCTTAATCCCATTTTCTTGGGTAAAGGAACAAAGGCAGAGTAGAAATTGGTGAACTTTCTAGAAAAACAACTAACATTTATTAAGGACTTATGGGGTAGGTACTGTTAAAAGGGCTTTCTAGGTCTTAAGCCATTTAATTATGAGAAGTCTGAGGACTCATTTTTTTTTTATTTACAAATAAACCTCAATTTTTAGGAAATAAAAATAAACCATTTGCTCTTTTGATATAGCTCTAGAGTTCACACAGGTATAGACAGACTAGAATACAAGAATTTGTATTTTCAGCATGATGGAATGTCCATTTATTTTCCCTATCAGAGACAAAGTTATTCATTACACGACTTAGGCCAAATCTAGTATTTGTGTCAGAGAGTGTATGTGGTATATTTGAAGGTAGTTGGAGGATAGTTTCCCATACTATTAGGCAGCAGAAATAGAAATATTTTCTACCTATATGCTCACTTCTCAGTTTTTATTTTTAATGTTTTATTTGTATACCATTCTATTAGTAAAGTTTTGCATATGAGCACTCTTCATTTTCAATTTTAGTGGAAAATATTGCTGTCCTGCCCACAGCTGTATTTTTTTTAAATATTGGCTTGTGGTGGTTCACAAGGACTACTTGAAAACTGAATAGAACAATCTATTTTCCAACCTTAAGAGACCAGAAAAATAAATTGAGGTATGTACATACAGTACAATGTCATGAAGACATTGAATTGTACTTCCATAATCTTGAAAAAAGAAAAAAAGTGATACCTCAATGTAATAAAGGCCATATATGACACACTGATGGCTAATAGCATACTCAACAGTGAACAGATGAAAGGTTTTTTCTGTAAAATCTTATAAAAAACAAGAATGATTACTCTCACCACCTTTTATTGAACAGAGTATTGGAAGCCCTAGCCATAGCAATTAGACAAGAAAAAGAAATAAAAGCCACCGAAATTAGGGTCACCTGGGTGGCTCAGTTGGGTAAGCATCCAACACTTGATTTTGGCTCAGGTCATGATCTCATAGTTGTGGAATCAAGCCCCACCTCAGGCTCCATGCTGTGAGCACAGGATTCTCTCTCTCCCTCTCTCTGAACCTCCCCCATTCACACTCTCTCTCTTTCAAAATTAAGTTAAAAAAAAAAAGTAACCTAAATTGGAAGAGAAGACATAAAGTGGTTACTATTTGCAATACATAAATACATAAGAATGATACATAAGAAACCCTAAAGACTCCACAAAAAGACTATTAGAATAAAGAAATTCAGTAAAGTCACAGGATACAAAATACATAGAAATATTTTGTGTTTCTATATACTAATAAACTATCAGAGAAATTAAGAAGCAATCCCATTTGTAATTTAACTGCATCAAAAAATAAAATACTTAGACATATATTTAACCAACGAGGTGAAAGACCTTTACTCTGAAAACCATAAGATTGGTTTCAATTGGTGAAAGAAATTAAAGACAACACAAATGGAATGATATACTGTTCTCATGAAGTGCAATATTGTTAAAATGTCCCTATTACCCAAAGCAATCTACAGATGCAATGTAATTCTTATCAAAATACCAACTGAATTTTCTACAGAACTAGACCAAATAATTCTAAAATGTGCATGGAACAATGAAAGATCCTGGATAGCCAAAGCAATCTTGGGAAAGAAGCAGCTGGAGGTATCACACACCTGGATCTCATATCACAAAGGTACAGTAATTAAAAGAGTAAGATACTGGCAACAAACAACAGACACATATATCAATGGAACATAACAGAGAACCCAGAAATAAACCTGTACTTACATCATCAGTAAATCTATGACACAGAAGGCAAGAATATAAAATGAAGAAAAGAGTTTCTTTAATAAATGGTGATGAGAAAACTAAACAACTACATGAAAAAGAATAAAACTGGACAACTTTCTTATATCATATATGAAAACAAATCCAAAATGGGTTAAAGATGTAAATGTAAGACCTGAAACCATAAGACTCCTACAAGAAAACCATAGGCAGTAAGCTCTTTGACATCAGTCTCAACAAAATATTTTTTGGACCTGTATCCTCAGGTTAGGTTGACAAAAGCAAAGAACAAATAGGACCATATCAAACTGAAGCTTTTGCAAAGCAAAGGAAACCATTAACAAAACATAAGGGCAAACTACTGAATGGGAGCATATATTTACAAATAATATATCCAGTAGGTGGTTTAACATTGAAAATATATAAAGAACTCCTAACTCAATATAAAAAAAAAAATTAAAAAGGGGGCAGTGGACCTGAATAGGTATTTTTCCAGGGAAGATATGCAGATGGTCAATAGGTACATGAGAAGATGTTTTCATCATTAGTCATCAGGGAAATGCAAATCAAAATCACAATGAGCTATCACTTCACACCTGTCAGAATGGCTATTATCAAAAAGTAAAGAAACAAGTGTTATTAAGGATATAGGGTAAAGGGAACCCTCATGCACTGTTGGTGGAAATGTACACTCATGTAGTTACTATGGAAAACTGTATGGAGTTTCCTTAGAAAATTAAAAATAGAACTATCATATAATTCAGCAATTCCACTTCTGAGTATCCAAAGTAAACAAAAACACTAATTTAAAAAGACACATTCATCCCTTGTTCATGGAAGCATTATTTAAAGTAGCCAAGATAGAGAAGCAACTTAAGTGTCCACCTACTGATGAATATAGGAGATGTATATATACGTGTTTAAGTTTATATATAACATATATATAACAATATTAGTCATAGAAAGGAATGAGATCTTGCCATCTGTAACAACATGAATAAACCTAGAGGATATTATGCTAAATTAAATAAATCAGACAGAAAAAGACAAATACCATATTATCTCACTTATGTGGAACCTAAAGAGCAGAACAAATAAAACAAACAGATTCCTAGATACAGAGAACCAACTGATGATTGCCAGAGGGGGTGGGATGGAGAGACAGGTGAAGGGGATTAAGAAGTACAATCTTCCACTTAAAAAATAAGATGTGGAGATGTAATGTACAGTATAGAATATAGTCAACATTGTAAAAACATGTATGGTGACATGGTACCTAGACTTACAGAACATAGTTAATATTGTAAAAACTTTGTATGGTGATAAATGATAGCTGGAGTTATGGTAATCATTTTATAATGTGTATAAAAATCAAATCATTATTATACTCCTGAAACAAAATACTGAAGGTCGATTATACTTCAAAAAATAAGAAGGGAGGATTCACCCTTCCTTATTTCAAAACTTACTATAAATACAACAGTGTGGTGCTGACATAATGAGAGCCAAATAGACTCAATTATTTCAACAATGGTGCCAATATCATCCAATGGAAGAAAGAAGAGTCTCTTCAAAATGTCATTGGAACTACATGTTTTTATCAAACATGCAGAAGAATGAAGTTGAATCCCTACCTCACACTATGTAAAATGATTAACTCAAAATGGACTAAAGGTCTATGTGTAAGAGCTAAAGTATAAAACTTCTAAAAGAAAACAGGGTAAATCTTGAAGATGTTGGATGTGGATATGAATTCTAACAGACACCAAAAGCACAAGCAAGAAAAGTATAAGTTGGACTTTATACAATCTAAATTTTTTGTGTTTAAAAGGACACCATCAGAAAGTGAAAAAGACAACCCACACAAGGGGAGAAAATAGGTCTCAGAAGGGTCTAATATCCATAATATATAAAGAAATCTAAAATCTCAACCCAAACCCCAAATAAAACGTGGACAGAAGACTTGAGTTTCTCCCAAGATACATAAATGGCCAAAAAGCACGTGAAAATATTAGTCATTGGTCAAATCAAATGACTAATACTATTAGTCATTAGTCACTAGTCATTAGTCAAATCAAAACCACTATGAGGTATCACTTCACACATACTGGGATGGTTATAATTAAAAAGAAAAGAATTATTGGTAAGGATGTGGCACATTGGAACCCTCATACATTGGTGGGATATGAAATGATACAGCTGCTGTGGAAAACAGCCTGGTGGCTCTTCAAAAAGTTAAACCTGGAATTACCATACAATGCAGAAATTCCACCCACAGGAATATACCCAAAATAGCTGAAAACCGGTATTTCAACAAAAATGTATATTTTATTGTTCTTAACACTATTCACAATAACCACAAGGTGTAAATAACCCAAGTGTCCATCAAATGGATAAAACGGATAAACATGTATTACATCCATAGCACAGAATGTTTCAGCCATAAAAAGGGATGAAGTACTAATTCATGTCATAACATGGATGAACCTTGAAAACATCATGCAAGGTAACAGAAGGCAGACATCAAAGGTGACATGTTATAGGTTACCATTTATGGGAAATATCAGAACAGGTAAATCCATAGAGACAGAAAGCAGATGGTGGTTTCCACGGGTTGGGGAGCAAATGCCTAATGGGTACAGTTTCCTTGTGGGTGATAAAAATTTTTCAGAACTAAATAGAGACAATAGCTGCATTACATTGTGAATGTACTAAATGCCACTGAATTTTACACTTTAAAATGGTTAATTATATGATGTCTTAAGTTTACCTCAGTGAAACTATCATGCTTATGGAAATACCCAATAACAAGGTCATGTTCAGGATCAGTGTTAAGAAAAGCAGGACACACGGGGTGCCTGGGTGGCTCAGTCAGTTGAGCATCCCACTTTGGCTCAGGTCATGATCTCACAGCTCGTGAGTTCGAGCCCCGTGTCAGGCTCTGTGCTGACAGCTCGGAGCCTGGAGCCTGCTTCAGATTCTGTGCCTCCCTCTCTCTGCCCCAACCCACTCACATTCTGTCTCTGTGTCTCTCAAAAATAAACAAACAGAATCTCTCTGAGATCAAGAGCTGCATGCTCTACCTACTGAGCTAGCCAAGTGCTCCTAATCGTGATCATTCTTAGGTTATCAAATAACGGGTAGTTTTATTTGTTCTTTATATACTACTGTATTTTCTAGGTTTACATCAGCATTCATTACTCTTAAAACCTGAAATAGACACACACACACACACACACACACACACACACACACCACTTTATTTTTAAAAATTAAGTAAGGAGAAACTGAAGTGCCTTTCACCCTAGCATTCCAGACCTGAAAAGCAAGCTAAGTGTTGGGGGGGGGGTGGTGCTGGAAAAGAGGAAGCAGTAACTGAGGAATTTAAAAAGAGAGAAGTGGGGTGGGAGGCACTTGGCAGAACCTCTAGGGTGATCCATGACTGCCACTGCCAACCTATACCACTCTCCTTTACACAACCAGTTCCATGGTGAAGCAGGTAGGAGTTTGGGGGCAAAAATCCGTCATCCTGGGAAACAGAATCCATTCTGATGCTGTGGCTACACTTGTGCAGAGCTGTGGATAAGGGAATTGTAATGCAGCAGCTGGCTGCTCAAGTTATGTGAGCACACGTGGCTGAGATAGGTCAAGATTCTTGGGCTTCACTACAGACCCCCAGGCTTCCTTGCAGTGAGGTTGACCACCCTGCCTCATGTCCGGTTCTGGCTAATGGACCATGAGTGGCAGTGCCCTGTGACATTTGCTGTGGAGAGCTTAGAGATCACATTTCAGATGGCACAGCTACTAGACAGAGCAGGGCCATTTGGCCTTTACTGTGTGAAACTACTGAAATTTTGTCATTAATTATCCTTAGAGAGATATTGGAACCCAGAAGCAGGGTGTGATCGTAACAAAATCATAAAATATACCCATTAGTGTATCCGTTGGGCAGCAGGCAGCGAGGAACTGGCTATCAGAGGATACAAAGATGGTGGTCCGGTTTTGCAGGACAACAAATTCAGTGGCTGCCGTGTCTGTGCTGCCTCAGCAGGCAGACCATGTGCCTACCATACTGAAAACAGATGATTAGAGTGTGTTGGTTGCCACTGGCTACATATGGCAAGATGTTGCTAGAAGGATGAGCTAGGGGAAGTCCTGGCAAGCTTACAAAAATAAATACAAGGAAATATATGGGTCTCAAAATTCAGGCCCCTGCACTCCAGGTGCCCAATTAAACCTTTCAACTGGATAAAATGACTCAGAGCAAAGACTCAATTAAGCGATAACTGAATGAATAAGTCTAGACATCTAATGTGCAGGCATGATGACTATAGTTAATACTGTATCCAATATCGGAAATATGCTGAGACTTCAGCAGGTGCTCTCATCACAAAAATCAAGGGGATCTATGAGAGGATATGTTAATTAGCTTGGCTATAATAATCATGTGTATGGGTATCACATCATCCTGTTGTACACCTTAAATATAAATATAAGGTGTTGTATACCTTAAAGTATATCAAAACCTATACCAAGTGGTAGAAAATGTAGCTCATTTTAATTTTTAAAATTTGTGATGATGAACAGCTTTTTCTCATACTTATTGGCCAACTGCATTTCTCCTTGTGAATGCCTCTTTGTAGACTTTGTCTTGTTTCTACTAAATTATTCATCTTTGTCACCCTGATTTATGAAAGTTATATATTAAAAACCTTAGGCCTTTTTCTGGGGTAGGGGGGTAGGAAGAGGCAGGGATATGGCTTTCCTACATTTTGTTTCCCTTAGCCTCAAGATAGCAGTCATTAATTTGGGAAGAAAAGAAGATGAGAACAAAATAGGTTTGAGAATTCAAACCAGGGTCCACAGGAGAACAGTGAACAAAGGAATCCTTTCACAGAGCCTAAACAAGGAAACTCTCCTCTCTGGGAGGCTGAGATGCCTGCCCATGCCTGGTAGATTTCAGATTACTGGGGATCAGCGGCTGCTAGCAGACTCCATTCTTTCACTTTCCAAATGATAGGAAATTAGTAAGTATGCTTGCTGTGATGATCCTATTTGTCATGGATACAGATGAGTAAGTGAAGGCTGACAGTTTAATTCTTAGGTCTCCAAATGAATAGGAGCCACATCCAGACCTGAAATAATATTTGTGTGGCATTGTCTAGAAATGGTAGGTTTCCTGTGGGAGACTTATCAGACATCCATGCATTGTTCTGAATTCCCACACCCCTCCCCCAAATGCTGATGTTAAGGTCATGTGGCTAGTTTGATCAATGGTTTATGAGACAATGTATCTTCTCCAGCTCTCCCTACCCCTACAGGTCATATATTCCTGATGGTATAGTAATAGGGGCCATCAAACTACAGATGATCTTATATGAACAAGAGAGAATCTTGGATCATTACATTTGGGGAGATTTGTCTATTATAGCAGGTAGCATCAATTACCCTGATCAGATAATAGATTTGTCTGTCTTATAATAAATGTTTTAGTCAGTGTTAATTCAGGACAGGATCTGACCACTGAGAAGGTAACTTCATGGCCCACTGTAAAGATGCCAACACAAAGATTAATCATAGGATTCAGCATGGGGCTTGGAGCATCATGTTAAAGATTTGGCCAATATTCTAACCACTGGGAATCTTTGGGGAAGTTACCTGGCCCAGGTATCCACAAATAACCTCTAAAAGTAAACAACATAATCATGGTATTTCCCAAGAATTTCCATCCATAAATACCAACAACTATGGTTCTCCTCCATTTGAGGATAAGCTCATATGCCTCTTTCCCCATTTATATTCCCAATACAAGCATTGAATCTGCATTCTGGGACCTTACACTGGAAGAGACAGAAGCTTCAATAAAGAATGACCCCCCACCACCACCACCATCTTGAAAAAATGGTTCTCAGCTGCAGTATGGCCACAGTCTGGTAGGTCCCATGCAATGGGCTGTCAGGGATACCTTAAGTCATCAGTACTAATAATGGTTAAAATGCAGAATATTCTGATTCGAAATATTAGAGTTACAGATTATCCCTATAAGAGACATCTAATAAACTTCCTTAAGTGGAATAAGAAGTTTCAGCAGCTATAGGAAATATCCTTGGGTTGGCATCTCTCTGCAATAGCCCTATGGACAGAGGTCTTTTGCTGATGGGTCATTACCAGTTGTGGCAACTATGAACTCTAATAATAGTGCTCTACTCGCCTACAATTTTACCCCCTAAGTTTCGCCACATATAGGATTCTTTCATTCACCCTATGTTTTTCAGGGGATTTTTTTTTTTTGGTAATTGATACTAGTAGATATAATGAACTTCTCTGCTCTTAAGTAGCTGTACTTAAGAATTCTAGTGGTGTTCTAAGAGCTGGAAAGAGATCTTGATTCTTTACTAAACAACCCAGATGGTTCATCAAGCTGGCTCCTTCTGAGTGTGCAGCAGACAGTCCCCTTTGTTGCTATTAGCATGTTGACTACAACTGTAGTTACCTGTGACAGGATGAAATTACAGACAGCAGTTTACTTTCATACCCCCTGCCTGATAGTCAATTTCCTAGTGTAAGCCATTCTTCCAAGGCGTATGTAATTTTGATACCTGTTTAATTTTAATCCTCTCGTTTGACAGAGTGATTTCTCACCCTTTTTAGATGATGCCATGCACCCCTCAATTGAGTTTCTTCCCCCTGCTGTTATAGTTTGTTCCTGCCTGAAATATTTAGAGAAACAGTTCTCCATAAGCAATTAATTTAATTAGGACTGCATGTGCACATGTGCATACACAAGAACAGTTTCTTTGTCATACAAAGGAACTGTTTCAGTATTTCCCAGTTTGTTAAATATTTATTATTATTTTTAAATATTTTGAGAGTGAGTGCATGCACAAGGGGGAGGGGCAGAGAGAAAGGGGGGGGAGAGAGAGAGAGAGAGAGAGAGAGAGAGAGAGAATCCCTAAGCAGGCTCCGCACTGTCAGCGTAGAACCCAATGCTGGGCTGGATCTCACAAACTGTGAGATCATGACTTGAGATCATGACATGAGCAGCAAAGTGTAGTTGGGATAGTCCATTTCCCAAGCAACAAAGAGAGATCTCAGATCTCCTTGTGACACTTTTTAAATGTCAGATGTTTTTATTTTGTCGTTAGCCTCTAGATCTTCATGAATGTATCCATGGTTAGATTTTTGTCTTATTTACAGACCCCTCATTGCCCATCAGGAGACCTCTGCAGGCACACAAGACCCGTTTATTGAACATGATCCATTATCCAACTTGAGTTGCCAACAAGTCAGATAAGATAACTACTAGCAGCACCAGACTGAAGTCTAGTTAGGGTTTCTTCTATCTTTCTGGTCTTTTCTTAAAGGAGTAGTGTCAAAAGTGATAGCCATACTTTTAGCTCATATTGCTGAGAAGAGCCTCCTTACCCTCATAGACTGCCCTGCATCCTGGGGCAGCTGAGTCTTGGACTCTTGAATTTGTGATCTTAATCTGAGTCTTAAAAGGACAATTACTTAGACCAACAAGCACTAAAAGCACTGGGGACTAATGCTAAAGCCAGCAATGCCACTCTACCAAGCTCACATTAAACCAAGCACAGGGAGGCAGCTTGCCTTCTCAAATGAAGGCATTTGTCAAGCTCAGTCATGCAAAAACAAAACAAAACAAAACAAAACAAAACAAAAAAACAATGGAGGACAGAGACTTTGGATTTGAGGACAAGCCTAACAGGGGCCATACAGGAAAGACAACAGACGAACAGGGGTGAAGAGAATGCAAGTAAGTGGATTACGAAGCCCAAACCAAACGGGTCTTCATGTAAGACCATGCCAAAATTTCACCAGGCCAAATTTACAGGTTTAGGAATAAAATAAGCTGCAACCAAGGTGCTTTTTATTTACTTAGCTCAGTTGATTCAGCAAGGATTTAAGGTCCTGCATGGATGCTTATCTGTCAAGCAACTGGATGGAGCAGCAGTCTTAGGAGTAAGACAAGACTTTATGCCCCAGCTCTGTTCACCACTAGGTGTTTAACGATGGAGAAGAGGCTGGTCTCTTCTAAACTTTAGTTTCCTCATCTGTAACATGCATAAAACACTAACCAGTTACTTAACGATCTTGTAAGGATCCAATGTGTTAATCTGCCTTGAAGTAGGGGCTCAGTAATGAGGGCTATGATTATTCAGAAGGGCCAGGTACTCTTCTAGCAGATGGCTGGTCCAATCGCAACAGGCACTGTGACCCACCAAGTGTAGCACTGTTTCCCACCTGGGGAGGGAGTAAACTGCAAATTTTCATGGGAGTCAAGCCCTGAAGTTTCAATTTTCTTTTTTTTTTTTTTAATTGTTTTTTTTTCAACGTTTATTTATTTTTGGAACAGAGAGAGACAGAGCATGAACGGGGGAGGGGCAGAGAGAGAGGGAGACACAGAATCGGAAACAGGCTCCAGGCTCTGAGCCATCAGCCCAGAGCCTGACGCGGGGCTCGAACTCACGGAGCGCGAGACCGTGACCTGGCTGAAGTCGGTCGCTTAACCGACTGCACCACCCAGGCGCCCCTGAAGTTTCAATTTTCAAGCAAGTTCCACCAGTGCTTTATGGATCTAAAGGAGGAGAACCACCGGTTTAGGTTATGGACACCACAGTTGGGCCATCTTTGGAACTGATGTTATTTTAAGCCATTCTTTTCTGTAGAGAATCCTTATGGAAGATACACAAAGCACATAGAGATTTTGCACATTCTCTTGTATTGGGGAGTTCTTCATTTAAGATATCTTAAGTTTAAGGGGCACCTGGGTGGCTCGGTCGGTTAAGTGTCTGACTTTGGCTCAGGTCATGATCTTGAGGTTCATGAGTTCTAGCCCTGTGATGTGAATTAAAGTTCACATGAAATATGGTGTTTTGTAAAATGAAATTGCCACTTGCAATATGAGTATATGCTGCTCCCTTGTGTTCTTAGGAATTTGCTGGGTTTAATCCAACATTTTGTTTACAAAATCCCATAGAGTCATTTGTCTTCACTTGGTCCAAGCACAGTTTACATAAAGCCCTGTTCAGTTACTGACAGCTCAGAGCCTGGATCCTGCTTCGGATTCTGTGTCTCCCTCTCTCTCTGTTCCTCCCCTGCTCTCTGTCTCTCAAAAATAAGAGTAAAAAAATTAAAAATATAAAACTAATTAATAAAATAGATTAAGTTTTAGTTTAAAAATCCAAGATTTAAAACTCAGAAATACATTCCCATGGAAATATTTTTAAAAGGTGGTTAGATTTCCAGGAACCTTTCCAAAATCCTTGAGGTAGCCAAAATATAGTACTTTTCATTCACATTGTTGCGGGCTAAAAGGACTTTTTTGATAGGCTATTAAAGAATTAAAAATGAATATGACATCAAAGGCAAAATAGTACTAAAGTAAATATCAATGTATCCAGATACAGAACTAAAGCCTCCCTGAGGTCTGTAGTTAATTGCTATCGCCATACAGTTAGCATTTAGTTCTAACTATGCAGGCACAGCTCATGCGCACAGGGTGAAACAACGGTAGATGGTTTCAGGGCATCCGCCCACTCAGCTTCTGGAAACTGCTTACCACTTTGAACAGTGTTCAGTGAAGTTGGTGAATTTAAAGACTTTTCTTTTTTTTAAAGAAAAATTTTCACATGGACTAAGGTCCGCTTACCTATTTTGCATATAATTAGATATATATGAAAGTATAATAATGATCACAACTCTGATAGAACTATAAAGCACACACTTAAATTAGAAAAGAACAAAACTGCAAAACAATTGAAATTAACATTAACACAAACAATTAAAGTTCACATGAAATATGATGTTTTGTAAAATGAAATTGCCACTTGCAATAGTATATGCTGCTGCCTTGTGTTCTTCTGAATTTGCTGGGTTTAATCCAACACTTTGTTTACAAAATCCCATGGAGTCATTTGCCTTCACTTGGTCCAAGCACAGTTTACATAAAGCCCTTTTCAGTTTTTTTCTTTCCTATTGATACTAGTTGCCCACTACAGACTCTATGGCAAGAAGAGACCCACAAACCTGGAAACTTTAGAGAAGGCTAAACAAGAGAGACAGACCTTAAGACCTCATCTTCCAAATGCCCTTGAGCCCAGCCCCTATAAGGGTAGGGTCATGGCCACAGTCCCATGGACTAAATATTCACAAAGTTTTGTAGGTCAAAGTTGATAGAGGAAGAATAGGAGTTCCCACAAGTCAGCCTAACAGTCTTCCTCCCAATTAGGAAGAAAAAAACTGATGCCAGAGGGATAAAGTCCTTGTCAGAGCCCCGCGCTAGGTTCCAGGGTGCTCCCAGATAAACCAGCCATGCTACACTGCAATACACTGGCTACTGAGCACTGCAAAATGGAGCTGACCTGAGAAATGTAAAAATGTGCCAGAGTTCAAAGACTTAGTTTGAAATATATACAGATAAAATTCTCAGTAATATTTTTTATATTGATTGCATATTGAAATATATTTTATTTAAGCCAATATATCTAGAGTATTATCAAAATTGATTTTACCTTTTTTAAGTGGCAACTAGAAAACTTCACTACTTCTGTGACCTATACTCTATTTCTACTGGATGGCACCACTCTAGGCATTATTTGATTCTTCTCTTTTGAGAAGAATCCACTGAGCTCACTTGTGGATCTTTACTTCCACCACTTCTCTCTCTCCTCACCACAGTCACGTTAGTCTAAGCCAACACAGCTCACACCTGGCCAAACCCAAGTCTTCTAGCAGGCCCTGAAGGTCAGCTTCTATACAGCTGTCAGTACAATCTTCTAAAACCCTTCACAGGTCTCTCTTGCTCAAACTCCTTCTGTGGCTCTCAACTGCTGTCACAATAAAAGCCAAACATGTTGCTATGGTAACAAGGTCTGCCTTGCTCTGCTCCTGCCTACCTCTCCCTCATGATTCTGTGTCACAATCTTCAAGCATCCAACCATATTGGCCTTCCTGAACGCCTTAAAAACATATACCTAAACTGGTTCTACCTCAGGGCCTTTGCACTAGTGATTCCCTTTGCCTGGAGATCTTTTCTCCCTCATTGTCACATGCATGGCTTCTTCTCATCATTAAGATCTTTGATCTAAATGATATCTCCTCAGATCGTCCTCAACCTCCCAATCAATAGTAGAGAAATTTACTTACATTCTTGGGGTTTTTCTTTGTTGCACATATCAGTGTTTGAAATTATTTTATTCCTACGTTCACTTATCATTTTTCTCCCTACCCTAGCATGTGAGCTCCATTAGACTAGGGTCCCTGATTGTACAGTTTATTAATATGTTACTGGTTTACTGGTATATGTAAGACCTAATATATGGTAGGATATATATACATATATATATGTGTGTGTGTGTGCATATATATATGTATTTTTTCAATGAATAAAGTTATGATGGGCAGAATTTAGGCTGTTTTATCCTCCACATTGGAGGAGGGTTAGAAAGGCCCCTCTGAATACACAGTGAAGATTCCCTGCTTATCCAAGCCAAGGCAAACACCTGATAAAGGTGATTCAAACAGTTACTGTCTGAAACATCTGTATTTTTCACCATCACAGACTAAGGCTGGATTTTTTTCCTGTTTTAACCTAATATAGGGCTCTCCTCCAGGATGTTACAGCAGTTCGTGGGACAGGATACACCTTATCAATACTTCAGGGGCATGCTCTGGACTTTTTCTGAAAACCACACCTAAGTCCCTTCCCAATCTAGTCTTAGACCGGGTTTAAGTTTGAATAGAGTGAAAGGGTGATAAAGTATTTAAGATTTACAGTTTCAAATAAATCTCTTCCATGTCTTCCATCTGGCAGTCAGTGAAACTGTGGATTTTTAAAATTTATTTTAGCATTTATTTTTGAGAGACAGAGCATGAGCAGGGGAGGGGCAGAGAGAGAGGGAGACACAGAATCCAAAGCAGGCTCCAGGCTCCGAGCTGTCAGCACAGAGCCCAACGTGGGGTTCGAACCCACGAACCACACGATCATGACCTGAAGTCGGACGCTTAACCCACTGAGCCATCCAGACTCCCCTGAAACTGTGGACTTAAAAAAAAAAAAAAAGACTGCAAGATCTGTATTAATTTTTTTTAATGTTTATTTATTTTTGAGAGAGAGATAGAGTGTGAGCGGGGAGGGGCAGAGAGAGAGGGAGACACAGAATCCGAAGCAGGTTCCAGGCTCTGAGCTGTCAGCACAGAGCGCAACACAGGGTTCGAACTCACAAACCGAGAGATCATGACCTGAGCCAAAGTCGGATGCTCAACCGGCTGAGCCACCCGGGTGCGCCCAGATCTTGCAGTCTTAATTGTACTTAACATTTTTGTGTATTATGGGGGCTATCATATAAACATTTTACTATCAATATTAGAACAAACATGGATACAGAATGGAATAAAATGAAAACCTTGCATGAATTTGTTAGCTAAACATTGATTCTTCCAAACAATTTTGCACTTGGCAGGCTGTTCTGGCTACTCTCCCAGACCCAGACCCTTAGCAATAATTTTACCCTCTCCAGCATTAGGAGACTGAGGAGGGGGAAGAAGGCAAGATTTTCAAATCATTAAGGCAGTGATTCTTCCCAAACCATAGGCCGCTGTTATCTCACCAGTGAGCCATATAGTCTTCTGATACAGGGATACGGTTGAGAAGTCTGACAAATTTAGGAAGTACAGTGGTTCATTACCAAGAAGGTGAATCAATGTTATTTTCAGAGCAGAAGTGAAAAATAGGTAATTTCTTATTTGCTACTCTAAAACAATTTCTGATTTCAGGTCACTAAAACACAGAAGTTCTAGGTCTACCTCTACCCTACCACCAATAAACACAAACACAAAGAACAAAAAATATATAAGCCAAATCGTAGAATCATTCTTTGAATTGAGGCATCAAAATCCAAGTACCTAGTCTTAATGTGTGTTGTTTTAGTCTCTAATTAGAGAGCCACATGGAGGGGTGCCTGGGTGTCTCAGTCAGTTAAGTGTCTGACTCTTGATTTCCCTTCAAGTCACGATCTCATGGTTTGTGGGAATGAGCCCAGCATCAGACTGTGTGCTGACAGCACGTAGCCTGTTTGGGATTCTCTCTCTCTCCTCTCTCTCTCTGCCCTTCCCCTGCTCACTCACATGCTCTCTCCAAATAAATAAGCATTAAAAACAACAACAACAACAAAGAGAGCGAGAGGGTCCCTGGATGGCTCAGACAGTTAAGTGTCCAACTTCAGCTTGGGTCATGTTCTCACACTTCGTGGGTTTGAGCTCCACATTGGGCTCTTGCACCAACAGCTCAGAGCCTGTAGCCTGCTTTGAATTCTGTGTCTCCCTCTCTCTTTCTGTTCCTCCCCCGTTCACTCTCTCACTCTCTCTCAAAAACAATTTTTTATTTTTATTTTTTAAAAGAGGGCACATGGAACCTTTCAGGCACCAGAGCAAATGCATTACAGGAGGTCATGTGGTACATAATACGTGAACTGCCATGGAAGGGGTACTTTGGCTTGGAACTCCAGCACCTGTCACCTGTCTGAGAATGGTCTAGCTGTGATCAGATCCTGTCTCCTGACACCTATTTCTATCTTTTGGATTCTAAGGCCTATACTCCTAACGTGCATGCACACGCACACACGTTTCATACCCTGATAACCCCGTGCAGCACTGGCTACCTGGTGGGAGCACATTATCTGCCACAGGCTGTGCTAAGAGGTCTGCATGGATCTTCCAACAGGGCCCCTCACTGATCCCCAACAACAGGCACTGTTCTTCCTCCATTTTGTGATTAAAAACACAGAGCCTTAGAAATACTGTTTATTGATGTGGACATGTCTGCATTTCCTTTTTCCAGAGGCACACTTAAGGAACAAGAAGCCGAGGACCTGTCTCCCTTCTGCCTCTTAATCCATAACTTTCTGTATTTGTATACCATATTCAGAAATCCCAGGATTTCATCCACTTCAATATTAGTGACATTTCCCTGTGGGGAACATACTCCTTCTGGGCTCAAACACAGAGGTATGGAAGAGCAATCCTTTTTGTTCCCACACAAAGGAGAGGAGCTAAGAGTCAATGCTCTAGTCAGGTTTCTGTGCTTGACAGAAGGCTTTGGGACTTGTTGAGTGCAGTTGGATACAAACAACATCATTTAAGCCAGGATGTGGCTTGGTGACATAGCTAATTCCAACTGCAATTGCTTTGCCAGAAGGCTTTCAATCCTGTTTCACGTGATTTCACAAGCCCTTGAACTGCACAGGGGTTCTTCACACCCACAGAGGCAGTGAAGGACTTTTGGGAACACTTGCAAAGTCACTTGGCAGAAGTCAGAGAAACTGGTGGACGTCAACTCTCCAGAGGTCCTTTTCCTGTTCAGCATCTGCTATGCTTTGGTGGGTAGAGGGAGGCCATCAAGTAGGGTAGCTTCAAGCTCCCAAATAGGCTGGCTTCTCAGTTGGTATGTAGGCAGGACTCAATTTTGTCAAAGGGTGAAAACAAAACTCAAAAAGCACCTCAGATTTCATTGCAGTAGCAAGACACGAGGCTACAATTTCCTGCCTACAACAGATGCAGGGCCCTGTTCATCGATCATATCATCTAGATGCATAAGCAAACAAACCACGTACGAATGCTATGTATGTGTTTGTTAAAACTCATGCCAGGGTTTGTGAAGTGTCTATGTTTCAGAGAGTAGAGATTTCTGATAGACTTTCCTCTCCTGCTACCTCCCAACCATTTTTTAAAATCAGAATCTATGCATATCTTAATACAAAGATGTGCCAATATCCACATTGCATACTCAGAGGCAGAGAGGAGCCCAGACATGAGTATTCAGAAATTCATAATTGGCATAGCCCCAAACAATATTTCTAAAGTCATTTCTTATGAACACTTTATGGTGGCGGATTCCACAGCATATAAAGAGTCTAAGTCCCATAGGAATTTATTAGTACGCTAAGAAGAACCCTATGAATAAATTATACAAACCAGGAGACAACGTGTCAGAAAGGACAGAACTATCTGCTGAGAAATTCAGGCAAATAGACTTAAGTCATGTGTGTTACATGTAGATTACCATTTCAGATAGAATCCATTCTTTCAACAATTATTTGTTGCTAGGCATCAGGAAGAGAGGATTACCACCATGGTTATGGCCTCTGCCTTGTGGAATTTATAGTCTGGTAGGAGAGGTGGTTACAAATGAGGAAACAAACATGCATGGCACTGTGGTACGAGAATCAGAGCCCCTCCTTGTACTGTAACATGCAAACTTTGCTCAGTGGTCAGGTCTCCCTCCTACTTCAGACTAATTTCAGGACACAGCAGTGGGTTGGAGTCGTCTTTAGAACATCAGTCATTGTACTAAGGCGGTAAGCAGAATTCCAGCTAAAAGCTATCAAATACTCCATGTCAGATCCACCTAACCTAACATCTGGAACACAAGGTGTTGAGAGACCATGTGAGCAAGTAAAAAGAGAACAAGTTTGGGCATCAGGGAGAACTGAATGCTCCTTACTCACCATCTGAGTGTCCTGTGGGCAAGATATTGGACCTTGATGGACCTCCAATTCATCACATGCTAAATGGGAAAGTGTAACCACTTCAGAGGGTTCTTCTCAGAATGAGCTAGTTATAAAGTTTCATTCCACTGCTGGTCATACAAAATAAGTATTCAAAGAGAAAGCAGTGATTCTTATTCAGGAAATTCAGCTGCTCGCTCTTTAAGAGGGACAGTATGAAAGATATCCATGGGCTTCCATGAAGCCAAGTTCTCTCTGGAAGCCAGGAAAGGGATTCTGCATATCCTTCTCCAAGATGAAGGACCCAGGGCAATCTCACAAACTAACACTTTTTGGTCTTTCAAAATAGAGAAGGTGGAGTTTTTCCCACTATCTTCCAAGTTACATTTCTCTGATAAGGAGAAAAAGATTAGTCCTTGTAATAATCTGTCAGTTGTAAATTCTCTTAGGAGGGGAATAAGAGTCTGTATTCAAAATATAGACCATGCCCAGCACCATCCTTAAATAGGGTTTGTGATATTATACAACCAAAATGGACTCAATATGGTGAATATGTGTTGACAACCTGTTTAATCCTCGGTATTCCTAGGTCAGTTCTAGAGTGTACCAAAAAAAATTTGCACACATAGAATCTTAGTGGAAGGTGTGTGAATTTTCTGGGCTGACTTGTTCTCTGCCTGTGGTAGTTTGTTTTCTCTAAATACCTTCAGCTCCTTCTGCAGCTCCTGTTCGGGTTTACTGAGGGTTTCCCTGCAAGCTTGTTTATAATCACAGCCCAGGTACTTGGAACTAGGAGTCTGAACCCAAGTGCTCTCAAGCAAATATCAATCTTGCTTTTTTCTAAGAGAGCCAGTTTCCAACCTTTTACTGTCTAATGACTACTCCCCTCCAACTACCACCTCTGATGTACATACTGAGCTCTTATTTGGTGCTGGATATTAAGAGACCTTTCATGTGGTATACGACCCCCTTATAATAACCCTTTGAAGAAGGCATATAAGTTGTCTCCCAAGAAGACCTCAAAACACAGGTTGGTTTCAACCCCAATGATAAACCAATACACGCTGTTCGTGTATGTCTGTGTGTAAATAAATTATTGATGGGGACATAAAGTCAATGGCTTCCTTAGAATGGTTCAGTCTCAAAGAGTTTCTGCAGTTTTCTATGGCCTTTAGCTCCTTGGGATAGGGATCATGTTATTTTACGTATCACTATATGTCCAGCACCTACGAGGTACCTGGAACTTTGTAGGTTTTAATTACCATTTGTTAAATTAATGAATGGAGACTTACATATAGTACAGGAGAAAAGGCATTATCATAATACAAGCAAGAATATTATCAGCCATGAGAAGGAGTCACTTGGTGTCAGAGGTGGGTCCAAGAGGCTGACACTACTGTATAGAGTCTCAGCTCAGCCTGGAGCCAACTCTTTGCTCCTCTGCATCCCATGAAAGATGTGAAGGGAAGGACATACAGGGTTTGGGGGAAATGGAGACAATATTAAGAGAGTCACTTGGCACTACAAAAGAAGCAATCAGATCAATGAGGCCCTGATAGAGAAGGCAGCATCAGAATAGGGACCAAATTCACCACAGAGATGGAGGTATTCTTTCTAAGCAGAAGAAACAGGCTAAATACAGACCAAAGGTGAGGAACCATGCAGCAGGAACAAGGAACAGCATCAAGTTCATTGGTCTGTAACAAAGGGTATGTGGAAGAAAACAGGAGGAGAAGGGTGAGGACTCCAGTCCAGCTTGAATCCCATAGAATTCCATAGAAAGGTATGTCCCTGAGTGCATAACACATGTGTCACTGGTATGCACCACAGTGGGACACAGACAGTATATCAATCCATCCCCTTCTAATCTTTGATGAACCCAAGGAGAGTCTCAACTGATGCAGATTTATCTAGAACGTCTAGGTCATGACAACTGTGTCAGTCAGGGTCTCCATAGAGAGATAGGACATGTCAAATAGGAGAATCTGAGGATGGATTAACAAAGGGACTATTGACAAACCACAAGTATAGCGAAGCATAAGGGCAGTGCAGTAAACCAGGGCTAGTAAAGACACTTGGTTACCAACTCTAGGCCTAAAGGGACTAGAGAAGGGAGTTTGCCATAATCCAGGAGAGGAGAGCCATGTGGAACAAAGCACCCTAAAACAAGCAGTAACCTTTGGTCAGAAGCACTACAAGTCTGGGGAAACCAAACACAAAGCCCCGGATCCATACTCTCACTCCTATACCCTACTGGGCTCCCATAGGCTCCCATAGGAGCCTCCCATATGGCCTCCCATAGGAGGAAAATGTATCCTGAGGGACAAATGGAAGATAACTGAATAATCATTCACCTTTGTAAGCAGAAAGAGAGACAGAGAGAGCAAGAGAGCAAGCTTACACATGAGAGCAGGCCTCAGGCTTATAGCCTCAGGCAGTAATATCTGGCTAGAAGATACTACTTCTGTTTTGTTTTGCTTTCATTGCATTTATTGTTAGCTTCTATTTATGATAGATGATACTGGCTTCCCATTTACTTACAGATAAAGTTTCCTCCTAGAATACATTTAAGTGAAAAAAAAAAGTGAGTCCATTTAAAGATAAATATGAAATAAACAACAGCACACAGAAGGAAGGGGGAAACAGCAGAGATAATGGAGATGGTGTGTGAAAGAGGGATGTTTTAGGGGAAATGCCTCTTAGAAAACGGGGAGCTATTGACAATTTCGGAGCAGGAGAGAGATAGGATCAAGGCTCTCCTCAAGGAAGCTTCCTATGGCTGCAGCCACAGGAGAGACAGCAAAGAAGATGCAGGGGGAAGCAGGGAGGCCCATGGGGCTGCAGAGGTGGGGCTGGGGAGAGAGAGCTGGAAGAGAAAGGGCGAATCCACAACGGGTCATTCTTCCTCGTGTGGAAGGCATGTAGGATACAAAGCAAAAGACAATAGCTGCTCCCCAAATTGCCTTAAAAAAAGCCTGTTACCAGGAATATTAGAACTGATGTAGGAAAATAAAATCACGGCAATGAAGGCGTGCTAACAGGTAGGGTGGTTTACGTGATTCATCTCCTGTGAGGCCATCTGCTATGAAAGAAAAACATGAACACTTATCTAATGTGTGCCTATGCCTGATGTTTCTCTGCAACAGCTGGGTTTGTTTTCAGATTTGCAGCTGAAAAATTGGGAAGGTCAACCAGGCTTGGCATCCAGCGCCAGGAGGGGCAATTTTCATGCCTTGGATCAGCATCATAGAGGAGCTGATTTTATAGCACATAGATACTGTGAATGTTTATTTAGAGCTTCAAAGGAAGCTGGGCGATCTATTTCCTGAAGACTATTTAGTTAGAAAAATGAAGTCAAATAGGCATAATCATCCAAGTGTCACATAAAAATAATTTGAAATGAGAGGTGAGGAACAGTAACAGCTCAGCAAGGTAGAAACAAAGCTTTGGCCTGGTGAGGATTTGAAGACTCATTGCTCACACTATCCTGGATTAAAACACACACACGCACACGCACACTGAATTTCTAAACCATACTTCACTGTATGAAAATTACTTTCAATTAAATTTTCAATTTCTGGTTCCCTGAGAGTTTTAACCATTATGTTTTCATATGAACCAGAGATTCACGGGCATGGAGAAAAGAAAGACCGATCAGATTATCAAGGCTGTCCCAAAAGATATTCAGGGGAGGCTTTCCTTCAGTTCACTTTCCGTTGCTTTGCTCAGTTCTGGCTTTAAACGACTCCAGCAATGGGACTCTTCATCAAAGAGGCCCCTGGGAGCCCTTTCTCAGGCTAAGGCTCTTCATTTTAGGGGAAAAAAATTTCTGATATTAAATCTTATTATCCCACTTGACTCTCCCAGTGGAGCCCTTCTCCACCATTATGTCCTCCAGTCCCTCCAGATGCCACGAAGTGGCAGTATCTCTTCCTATCTGTTCATCTTTCCTTCCCCTTCATCATTTTTTTTTAATCTAAAGATTTCTTTGCTTTTATCTGCCTCTCTGATCCCTAGCACTATAGTAACTGAAGGCTTTGACAAAGCAATCATTCCAACAGAGGCCCTCAAATGTGGGCCATTTACCCTTATGCCCTTCAAACTCCAGATCAGCATGAAACTTTATAGAATCCTGAGCCTTTCACACCTGGGTGACCAGATACTGGCCCGGTGGCCAGGGCCTGTCACAGAACCTGCACATGACTGAAGGTCAGTGGTGGTAGAGGTCTTTACCTCTCCAGGATGAGAATAATGAAAAGTTGACTGTGTCCTTTTGCACATTTAGAAGCATTAGGAAGAACACGAGATGTAGAATCATCCGAAATTTGCATTTAACCAGCTCTGAACCTCTGGATCTCAGTTTCCACATTTGCCAAAAGAAGAGGTTAGACTGCACGCCATTGAAAGACAATGTATGCACTAAATTATTAGAGTACAGTCATAACACGTAGAAGGAATGACAATGTCCCCCACCTAGGGTTGCCAGTTTTAGCTGATAAAAAAATAAATAAATAAATAAATAAATAAATAAATAAATAACACAACAAAAACCACCTAAGATGCTCAGTTAAATTTGAATTTCAGATAAGTGAATAAATTTTAATATGAGTAGGTCTCATGCAATATTTGGGACATAGTTAATACTAAAAAAAAAAAAAAAAAAGTTACTCATTGTTTACCTGAGATTCCAATGGAGCTGAATGTCCTACATCTTCTCTGGCAATCCTACCTCACCTCTACCTCCGCGGGTTATCATCCTGCATGATAGCTGACATGTAGGTGGTGGAGTAGAAGATTCTGGTCCTCATTACCTCTCACCCCAGTGTCCTGATAGAGCTTCCCAGACTCAACTGAAGCTCCAGTCTATTTCCAAATATGTGCAAGCTTACTTGTTCAAGTTTCCTGAACAATCCAAATATGACCGAGTGAAAACCCTTTAAGCGTGAAGGGTGGTACACACACATTACTAGCATTAAGCACAAAAGCCTCCATCAAAACGTGAGGACAAGGTAGTAATAAGAATACAGTTCCTGTGCGACAGCCCACACAGTTAAAAGCCAGCCTTCCTCTCAGGATCCCAGCATCCTCCACAACAGGCTGGCCACCTCTCCACTCTAAAAATAATAAAACTACTCATTTTACTTATTGAGAATTTCACATGTGCCAGGTACTATGCTAGGACCTTTGCATGCATTATTTGATTTAATCCTCAAAACAATCCTGTAAAAATGACACCATGCTGCTTTCATTTTACAGACGGAAAGACAGGCCAGAGAGGCAAAGTAACACCTCCGTGTGAACAGAAGGGCCACCAGAGGATTTTCACACATCACGACAAACCGATTTCGATATTGAAAATCTGAAAGCAAAGGGCCAAATATACCAAGAAACTTTTAAGAAAGAAGCCAAGGGACTTGCCCCATCAAATAACAAGGCTTCTAGTAGCTATAAGAAAAATGAAGACAGTGTGGCATTTGAGAAGTAGACAAATAGACAAATGGAAGAGAAGAACGGGTCCAAAACCTGACAGGCTCTCTGATGGGAAGTTGATGGGGCTGGCAGAACAGGGGGACAAAAAAGGCTATTCAATAAGGGCAGATGGGTGACAATATGGAAAAGTGAACTACAAACCATCACAAAAATACACAAACATGGATTCCATACACATTAAGACCTTACATGTAAAGGACAAACATTTAAACCTTCTGGACAAAAAATAAATAAAATTTTAATACCCTTAGTCTAGACAAGGATTTCCTAAAATGCAAAAAAGCAGTAAGATGAAGGAAATTAAGAGCACACTTAGGATGAGCACTGTATACAAGTTGAATACTCCATTGTACACCTGAAGCTAATATAGCACTGTATGTTAACTATACTGGAACTTAAAGCATGAAGACTGGTCAAATGTGACTATGTTAAAGTGGAAAACTTCTGTTCATAAAAATTCTGTTCATAAAAGAAGCCACAAAAAGCAACAATACAGCTACAGGTTGGAAGAAAATATGACAGACAAGGGAACAGCCTCTAGACAGCGGCCATGAGACACATGGTTACGGAGCAACTAAAATGTGGCCAGCATGAACTGCTATTTACTCTAAGTTTAAAATACCCTGCAGATTCCAAAGACTTCATTAATAATTATTTTGGATATTTTTGGATAAATAATATAAACTAAGTTAAATGAAATAATAATTATGATCAATTTTACAAGTTTCTTTTTACTTTTTTAAATGTGACTATTAGAAAAATTTTAAATTACAATAGTGACCTGCATTAGAGCTTTATTGGGCAGCGTTGGTCTAGAATATATATAGAGCTAGGAGTTAATACAAAGAACAAAACTCAACAGAAAATGAAAAAGATCACGAAGAAGTTTATTCACAGAAGATACAAACAGCCAACATAAGATATTTGACCTTGGAAACAATCCAAATGCATTACAAACTAAAACCACAATTAAATATCCTTAATGCTATCAGATTATCGAAACAGGACTCTAAAAACATCTGCTATTGGCCAGCATATGGAGCAGTGGGAGTGCTCATTATGGCTGGTGGGGGGTAAAAGTTGGTACAACCACTTTAGAATACAATTTGTCATTAGACAGTGCAGGTAGATGGTACATGGACACACACTAGAGATCACTTAGACACCTGAGAGAACTCTTGCACGTGTCATACACCAACAGCCACAACCATGTGTATACCAGCCTCATCTGTGATACCAAACACTGGAAATGGCCCGTGCTTCCATCAATGTTAGAGTGGTTAAGCCAGTTGTGGCTTATTTATACAATGAAAAGCTATAGTGAATGTTAAAAATGTACTGAACAACTGCAGAGATGTTGAGAAAAGCTCTTAAAAATGAAGTGATTGCACCAAATTCAGAGAGTGCCCTCTGTGGGAGGGAGGTGGCATGACTGGGGAGGGGGTCATTGGGAACAGACGGTGGCCATCAGGTGGTTCTTTTTCTTAAACTGGGTGAGAGTCCAGGAGTGCTTAGTTTCCTCTGACTTAAAGTATATGTTGTAGATCCTGACTGCCAAGTATGCTATTTCACCATTTCAAGGTATTTTTTTTAAAAAAAAAGAAGAAAAACTTCACCATGCATACACGTGATAATACATTCATCCAGAAGCACTGCCCTCCTTTTGCTTTTTAATAACATCATCTTTCAAGCGGGACAATATTCAGTTAGCTTTTTCTCTACAGCTAGGCTCCTCTCATAGTCTGTCCTATGTAACCTCCAGAGGACTTATTTAATATACAATACAAATAACGTCCGTGAAAAAATAAGGATTGCTGTCCTTGTGCTTTGAATCTTCTCCATCACTTTCTGGGGAATACCACAGGCCAAAGTGGGGCGGGCCCTACACTCAGTGGCTGCTGAGGCTCAGAGGCCTGGGTGCACGTGCGGCATTGAGGAACCATGGCCTCAGCAATTCCCAGCTCTCCCCACCCTCCCCACCACCCCAACCAGTCCTGGTTCAATTCCCTCCTTAGAGTTTCTGTCACATTTAATGCAAGATAATCTGTTCTTGAAACAGAACTTGTGGCCTCATCAGTATTCTTGGAGATGAAGAAAATAAGGGTCAGACTTAGCAAGACATGTTCAGAGTGGCCTGGTTTTATAGACCATTCTGTGACTCTCAACCACCATGGAGGCAAGGGTATCAAAACAGCAAATGCAGTCATCGGGAAAGTGGACTTCCTTCCTGGTCCCCAACATCGTTGCTAAGATTTTTCTAAAAGATCAAACCACCCTAGCAGATATTTTCCCCCTAGCTATTTAATTCATCCCTTCCCCTTAGAAATGCCAAACCGAGTCCCCAGTGGAAAAGTCCAGAGTATCAAGTATAGCTCATCTTCCACCTTCCTCAGATTAGGAAAAAACAATCCCTTATTAGTTTGTGTGTGTGTGTGTGTGTGTGTGTGTGTGTGTGTGTTTCATTTCTGGATACCATTCCCTCCACCTGAGGCCGTCCCTGGGCCAAAGTACTCTGAGCAGGAAGAGTTTGTGAGGCCTGCTAATTTCATCCGTCCTAGGCACCCTTCTGTGTTTCTAGGACCCTGAGCTCAGTCTCCTCTAGGTGAGCCCCAGTTCCAGAACATGAGGAATCAATGCACAAGCTGTTATTCTCACCGTGGAGCGGAACAATTACTAAAATCTATTTGCCAGTAAATGTGTCTTGTCTTGTAAATCATTGGGCCGTTAACCTTAACAACGGCAGTATGCCGTCTCTATCCAATTCAATTAAAGTACAGACCAAGGTAATACTTAAGAATACATTTCAGGCAAAGGAATATACTATTATAGTATTATATCCTCATAAATTAAACAATGCATTTATTTCCTTTCTTGGAAAAAAGAACACTGCATGAGAAGCACAGGGTGAAGAAACAAAGGCAATGATTCTAAGAATAGCTCAAGAGGACTAGAGAAGAATCCAAAGGCACAAAGCAAGTCACTGATGGCCACCACTCCCTCTGGCATTGCTGCAGAAATTCTGGGCAAGGTGATAGAGCAGACATTGCACTCAGACTTTTAGGGGCTTGTGGGGTACTGTGGGAGATACAGGTGCCTGAATTGCACCATAGGGCAAAAACAGTTCATTATCTGGTCTAGTCTGGCACGACTGTACCTGAAAAACTTGATGATAAACAACAAGTAGAAAGCTCTGAGTCAGAACACTGATTTCCATTGCTGCCCTAACAAATTGCCACAAACTGAGTTTCTAAAACAATGCAAGTTTATGATTTTACAATTCTATAGGTAGCAAGTGCAATCAATGCAGGTCTCATTAAAGCAAAATCAAAATGTCGGCAAGGTTTTCTGTGCTCCTTTCTGGAGGCTCTAGGGGATCATCTGATTCCTTCCTCATGCAGACTGTTGGCAGAATTTTGTTCTGTGTAGATTGGGAACCAGGGATCCTGGTTTCCTCCCTGGTTGTCAACTAGGGGCAGTTTCCAATTGTCACAGGGCACCCACAGTTCCTTAGCTTGTGGCCACTTCCTACTTCTTAAAGCCAGCAACAGTGGGTGAAGTCTCTTTCCTGTTGAAAATCCCTCCTAACTCGTCTTGCTCTGGCATCTCTCAAAATTTAGTCAGGAAATGTTTTCTACATTTAAGGGTTTATCTGATTAGTATGGGTCTACCCAGATAATCCAAGGAAATCTCTCCATCTCAAGATCCAGAATGTTAATCTACAAAATCCTTTTTACCATGTACAGGAACATATCTCTAGGTCCTGAGGACCAGGATGGGGACCTCTTGGTCGGGGGCCATGGTGGGGAGCACATTATTCAGTCTGCCGCAGTCAGTGCTCATACTAGAGGGAGCAATGCTAAGAAAGGAAGGAGAGATGAAAGCTGCCCATCTCCTCCCTTTCCTTTCCCACCTCTTTCCCATCACCTCCCTCTGTGCTTTGAAAGCAAACATGCCTACTCACCACTTTTCTGGGCTTAAAAGGACCGCCTGGTTGCAGAACTCTGTCTCTTCCTGGCCAGAAAAACTAGTCTGCATCTACCTGGCTTTCTCTGGGTGAAACGGTCTTTTATTACCTACCCAGTGATTCTCAAGCATTTGTTTATACAAGAAGCACCTGGGGGCGCACGTTCCCACTCAGAATCAGGTTCTCATGTGCTGCTATTGGAAACTAAGTTAGTTCACCTGGCCTTCAATGACCTGGGAGCCAGGTGGCTCGGGACGCTCTGCCGGCCATCCAGCATCCAGCAGGCCAGAGCATCTGATATGCAAGTGGTCTGCAAGGCTCCAGCCCTAGCAGGTGGATCTTGGTCCAGAGCCTCTCCAGGCTCCTGCTTCTCTTTATTTTGTGGCCACAAGAGACTCAGTGCTTCACAGCAGCCATACCTGTTGTTTCTAGCTCCACCATGTCCCTGAGGAAAGCCTTAAGGCAGATTGCTCACTCGAGAGATGCTTTGATAGTCTATAGTCAAAGACAGCACTTTATTTGGAGTCAGAGAAGGTTGTGTGATCTTGGGAAATTGCCTGGTCTAGGCCCCACTTTCCTCATCTATCAGATGAGGCACTAATGGTAACCACCCCAGAAGGCAGTTACAAGGATTCTGGGAGACACTGCCTGTAAAGCACAGGGCACAGTGTTAAGCACTCAGTAAAGAGCTGTTTTATTATTACTGATATTGTTGTTATTCAGTGTTGTCCCACCTGCTCTGTGACCTGGGCAAGTGGCTTGACCCCTCTTAACACTGGTCCCCCCGCCCCCACCCGCCGGCCCCGAATAAAAAGGAGACCTTTATCCAGTTCAGGAGACAAGATGGGAAATTTACCGAGGCACTTTTTTTTTACCCTAGTGTTTTTTGCTTGTTGCCAAAATGCAGGAAAAGACAGCCAGAGAGATTATAGAATTGGGGAAATTACAGATGTATTATGTATATGGTATTAGTTATTTTAGACCAAGATCAGCAAAATTTTCCTATAAAGGGTCAGATAGTAAATACTTTTGTTTTGCAGAACATACAGTCTTTGTCACAACCTCTCAACTCTGCAGTTAGACTGGGAAAGGAGCCATTGATCATACGTAATAAATGGGTGCAGCTGTGTCCACATAAAACTTTATTTATAAAAGCAGGTTGCAGTCCGGATTTGGCCCCTGTGCCATAGTTTTTTGACTCCTGTTTTAGACCAATGTTTGGGAGCTTCAAGTTTAGTTCTAGTGATAGAACCCCTATGCTGCCCCTTACTTCATTGTCTTTTACCAGATATTTGTGAATTTACTGTCCTTAAAAGCATATTTCAACAAATGTTTATATCCATGGGCATGCTTGGAAAACTTGAACTGAAATTCATGTAAATGCTTGGGACACATTCTAAAACCCACAAAAAAAGGCAATAGTAAAGGACCAGGTGTTTTGTTAAATAATGATTTTCTTTGGAAGGTTTTCAAAGCTACAGAGCTGTGTGATTTTCAATAAGTTGCTTAACTTTTCTGACCTTCATTTACTTCCTTGGTTAAGTTCAAGGCTTTAGTGGTGTCTATTCCATGAGAATTTTTAAAAAGGAAGCATATAAAGTAGAGCAAGTAATTTGAAACTCTTAGCCCAGGGTCTGTTGCATGGAACATGGATCATCACCATCATCCTCACCTGTCGCTATTAGAGATACTCCCACAAGGAGAGTTTCTCACTTACAATACAAAAATAATAATGAGTCAGCAGCTATACGGAGAACTCTGTCCGAGGAAACTACCGAGGTTTATTATAAATAGGAGAGTAAACCTGGAGGCTTTAGATCCTGTAAGATGGTCTCAAGGTTAAAACTGATTCAGCAAATCCATCTCGTGGCTTACAAATTGGAAGCCAGTGGGTCCACCAGCCAGTGGATTTAGTTAACATAATATCTAATTGTTTTTAAATTTGGATATATTTGAGCCACAACCTCTCAGGTAAACACAATTCACTGGTGTCTTAACAGAAAGTAGCCGCACACTGCTGTGTTACTACTCTGTCCGCAAAGGCATTTGAGTGTCTGACCTGTGGTCTAAATTTTTGATAGTAGGTTTCACTGCTACAACCCCAGCTTTTCATGTCATGATCTCATTGCCATCAATATATCTGGAGGTAGAGTCCTTATCTTTTCAAAAACATATGGCCAGTTCCCAGAACTAATGTCATCCAAGGCTGCCAACAAATGATGTAATGAGACAGGTTAACTGCAAAATGAGATGTTTGCTTCCTTCCTTGCTTGAAGCTGCCAGAGCTCACATATAAAAGCTACTTGAGACTCTGTTTTCACACATACACTCACACACACACACACACACACACGAATTTTTTCTTTAGAAGTATTTAATCACTTTAAGACCATTCATTATTAGATTCGTTATTACACATTATTAACATTCATTATTGAGGACTCAGGAGTCTTTGAGGACATACTCACAGATTATCAGAGGAAACAGCCTTCAACTGTGGAGTAACCTGACTTGGGGAATGGCTCAGAGAAGACGTAAGGTTTTCCCTTCCATAATCAGGGTCAAAGAGGCAAATAGCAGAGGTCAGGAGGGCTGGGGTCCTGGACGGATGCCCCCCACTGTATGATTCTCTGTGTCTGGCTCCTCAAACTGCATTAAGGGTGAGCAGAGACTGGAGCCTTTCGGAGCCCACCATCACAGCAAGCAGGATGAGGCTGTGGCTGATACTCCAGGATTTTCTGACAGCCTTTCTTGGGTCTGAACTTTTAGCTGGTGAGTACTTAATGGGCACTGGTGTCCTGGAAGTTACAGAGCAGGCATTTAATGAATTTATTCCATTCAAATTGCAGAGTCAAGAGAGTAGTAACATTGGCAATAATATTCTTAATATGAGCAAGGGGTTATAAGCGATATTTTTTAATGTAAATCAGATCATATCTGATTTCCTGCTCTGAAACCTCCAATGTTTTCCCACTCACCTGCAGTAAAGCCATACTCTCCATCAGGCCAGCAAGACACTGCAGATCTGGGTCTGTAGTCCACCTCTCCCGTCTCACCTTTGTTATTTTTATAACAGCCTTATTGAGACATAACTCACATACCACCAATTCCATTTAAAGTATCCAATTTACTTTGGATACACCATCCATTTAAAGTTTACAATTTGCTGGTTTGTAATATGTTCACAGAGTTATGCAACCATTACCATAATCAATTTTAGAACATTTCCATCATGCTAAAAACTAACCCCATACCTGTCAGCAGTCACTCTGCCTTTCTCCCAAGCTCACAGCCTGACAATCACGGGTCTACTTTCTGTCTCTCTAGATTTGCCTAGTGTAGACATTTCATATAAATGGACAATGTGTGGTCTTGTGTGACTGGTTTCTTTCATTCAGCATATGGTTTTCAAGGTTCATCAATGTTATAGAATGTATCAATACTTCAGTTCTTTTTATGGCTGAATAATACTACCTTGTAGGGATACACCTGGTTTTGTGTATTCATTCATCAGTTGATGACATTCTGGGCATTGTGAATAATATCACTGTGAACATTTGTAGATAAGCTTTCATGTGGCTATTCTCTTGGATACGTATCTAGGAGTGGCATTGCTGGGTCATTGGTAATTCAGTGCTTAATCTTTTCAATTTGGAGAAATCTTTAGCCATTATTTCTTCATATATTCTTCCCGCCCTTTTTTTTCTCTTTTCCTCTAGAACTTCCAATATGCATATGTATAAATAACTTGGATTTCATCAAAATTAAAAGTTTTGTGCTCCAAGGACATCATCAAGAAAGTAATAAGGACTGTTTTCCAAGATGGTTGCACCATTTTACATTCCCAGCAGCAGTGTATGAGGGGTCTGGTTTCTCTACATCCTCACCTACATTACTTACTACCTGTCCTTTCGGTAGATCCATATTGGTGCAATCTTTTCAGACCTGTCTCTCTCTTGGACAAAATCTCTGAGTCTCTTCCTCAGAGCTAGGATCAAAACAGTGGTCTGCCTTTCTCAGAGCAGTGTCCCTGCTTTATGAGCAGGTGCTGGGCAGCACTTTCTGACCTCCCTGGCTTGTCTATCCTTGTGTGGACAGTGTGCCTCTCCCGGTGCCCCTATGAGCAAGCTGGGTGAAGGTAACTGGGCACCAGTATTATCAGCTTGCCATACCTGGAATAGCGCCTCTACCTTACCAGTGGGGACTGGGTGGAGGAAGGGAGGCCCGACATTTTGGCAACACTCGTCTAGAATTTAGCCTCTGCAGCATGGAGCTGGGTGGCGGGGAGGGGCAGGAGAGAACGGGTTTCGCTTCAAGTGCCACAGGCTCTCACTGTTCTTACGAAGATTTGACACATTTTCTTGAATAAATATTTATTTGTTATGTGCCTTTAGGACAATTTTCAGAGTTTAAATGGTTGGGTTTTGTTTTTTAAAATAATTTTCACCAGTTATGGTTGCTTTGCTGGGGAGAGGCTCTGTGGGACTCCTCACATCACCATTTGGAAGTTGTCTCCCCCTCTCCACCCTCATCTTGGGCACCTCTTCTCCTTCTCCTCTCTGATCCTGACTGAGGGACATAGATGCCAGGCTTATCACTGCTGCAGGACCTTTGCACCTACTGTTCCCTTAGCCCTGAAAGTTCTCCCTTGAAGTAGGGAGATCCAACACAGTTGGATCCCTACCCAAGGATTTTCTACCTGATCCTGCGGATAGGGTCCCTTTCCCTCATGACTCAGAGGAAATCCTCATGATTCTAGAGCAGGAATCAGAAAACTATAGCCCATGGGCCAAATTTGGTATACTGCCTGTTTTTGTGCAGCTTACATTAAAAATTTTTTTTTACATTCTATATAGTTGAAAAGAAAAACAAAAGAATACTACTTTATTACCCATGAAAATTACATCAACTGCAAATCACAGTGATGATAAGTAAAGTTTTATTGGAGCACAGTTGTGTCCCAATTCATTTACTTTTTGTCTGTGGCTGCCTTCACACAACCACAGCAAAATTGGGTAGTGGCACGCCACCAGTCACAGTAACAAGGTTACAACTTGAAAGGATTTTGAGGTCACATGTATCACCTGTCTGTGTGAAGACATTTTCAGAGATGAAATATGTAAAATCTCATTATAGATCAGCGTTAACAGATGAACGTGTGCAATCTTTTTTGATGACAGGGAATACTATCTTTGCCAAAAGATATGCAAAATGTTATCCTCCCTAAAAAGTCTATTCTTCTCATTAGTAGACCTGAATTTTAAAAAATTATATTTAATCATTATTCTATTTTTAATTTTATCAACCCATGAAGACTTTATGCAAATGTTTTTTCTCTCTTATTATAGAAGTACCTGCACAATACCCTCAAGTTTTGCCTCTTGACCCACAAGTCAAAAGTATTTCGTCTCTTTACAGAAAAAGTGCACCAGTGAAGGTGATGCTATTCCCTTGCTGGTGAGTGATGTTAAAGGTGGCTGGCCTGGTCTGACCAATGAGATGCAAGAGGAAGTGTGCTGGGTGTGATTCTGGGAATGCTGTCTTCCTCCAGATACCTCAGGGGTGGGGCTGAGAACAGCGGCAGCCATGGGGAGGCCATCCCCGAGGACCCCACTGACATCCTGAGGATGGAAGAATCTGGGTCCTTATGCTGTGGTGAAGCCCTGAGTTAGCCAACCCCTTCTTATCGCGAGACCTCTTGCAACGCGAAACAATAAATATTCTTATTGTTTCAGCAATTCAAGCCAGAGTTTTCTGCTACTTGTTGTCCAGAGCATTCTAACTGCTATCACCTGAGAGCAGCTCATCATATAAGGGTCAGGACAAATGTCCCTTCCTCAGAAAGGGCTTTGCCAGCCGCCCTAAGGAGATAGCCTGTGATGTCCCCCTGTCCCCATTAGTCCCTGTTACTAGCATGTGTCTACAATTATCTCACCAGACAGTCTCCCTTCTCTCAAGTATAAGTTCGCCATGATCAAGGCCACTGTGTCATTAGCCACTGTTGCTCCAGGGCTTAGAACAGAGTCTGACACCAAATGCGTGCTCGATAAATATCTGTGGAATGAATTAAAAAATAAACTAATAATAGTTTAACTGATATTCAATAGCACTACTAATACTTATGAAAATTGCTACGAAATATTTACTACTAATAAATATTAGGAAGCCTAATTAGTAGTATTAATTAGTAATACTACCAATAACTATTAGCAGTAATATTTACTGCAGTAAATATTACTGCTAATAGTTCACAAACAAACATTTTCCTAAGTGTTTAGCATGTACCATGCTGGGGGCAGATTATCACATGTCCTTCAATTAATCTTTGCAACAATGTTATGAGACAAATATGACTGTCCCCACATTGCAGAAGGTGGCCTCCTCCCATTTTCTTCATTACAATCTTTACTACAAGTACAAGCAAGGGGCAATAAAATAATAATAATATATACTTTAAAAGCCAACAAAATTAAGTTTGGTCTCATTGTTCGGCCTCTGGGAACCCTTCTAGCGGGAAATGGCTCTGAACCCTAGCAATTTTGTCCCGGTTCTCATCCTCACCCTGCTGCGGGAGCAAATTCCAGCCCAAGGAGGAGGCAAGCTCACCAGGGGATGTCTCAGACCCAATTTACCATCAAGTAATGATGGTTATTGTATCTGACTCGAGGCCTGCCCTCTCCTCCTCCAGGAGACTCTGTGGTGACACATGATAATTGCCCAGGTCCTCCCGGGGTCCTGGCGTTATGCAGACAGGCTGCAGCAAATCTCTTGCTGTCTTTTGATAACTTCTCTACTAGCAGGCCAATTACTGTCCCCTGTGTTAGCTTCGGGGGTGCTGGTTGGCTCCACTTTTTTTTAACCCCCCAAAAGTCACACTCTGGTTTCGGGATGATCTCCGTCTTAAATCTAATAATTTTCTGTGACGCTATCTCTCCATGCCAATTTCCTGAGGGGCCACCCAGAAAGCATGTGTAGGTGGGAATTAATGCGCATCCCCCTAGGTCACTAGTCTCCATAACTCTAATAACTATTTTCATAGCAACGGTGTCCATCTCTATGTCTTTTTATTTATAGTAAATCTGAAGGGCAGATTTGGATGATCTAACCTAAAACATAGGCTCTGTGGGCTCTGTGGCATCCCCAAAATTCACTTGAGGGGTTCCTGGAACACTTTAAAGAGATGGGGGAAGGGGACGCCTATTTCAGTCCAGTACTGTCCAATAGAATTTTCTGTGATGATGGAAATGTTCTATATCTATTCTGTCAATACAGTAGCCAGCAGACATACAGAAAGTGGCTGGTGTGATGGAGGAAGTCAATTTTAAATTAAGTTAAAACTTCTACAGCTACATGTGGCTGGTGGCTACCTAGTGGACAGCTCCGGTGTGGAGCCTCCAAGGATGGCGACTGACCAGGGAGCTGCTTCCCATTCACAGCCGCCCTCCAGGGTGTGTGTGCGTTGATAACCTTCCTCAGCAACGTCTGGAGACCAGCCAGTAGTTATTAATGCTGATGGGAAATAACAATACAATTTACAAGGAGCTTTCATATGACCTCACTTTTTTCCTCACCCAAACCCTGTGAGTCAGCTTCTATCCCAATTTAGGGAAGAGACACGAGAACTGTAACTGCTTGACCAAAGTCACAGAGATTTTTGGCTCAGAGTCCTGTGTCTGTTCCACATGCCCACTGCTTGGTTGCTCTCCAATTTTACAACACACTGTAAGCAAAACTGTCCCACATCAAGACGGTACGGCGACAGCCCGATCAGAAGGCAGGAAAAGGGAGACTAGGCTCAGCCACAAGGGCTGTGCTAGCGGGGAGGACAAGGAGGATGGGCCGATGCCATGCACCTGTGCTCACACAAGTCCAGGGTGTGGGGATCCCAGCCTCGGGGCTGTAAACTCACCCTATTTGATCCTCATCACAGCCCCTGGAGAAGGTATTATAATCCCCATCTTCCAGATGAAGAGGGAGGATCTGAGGGTTTACAGGTCTTGCTGAGAATTATTCAGCCTCTGCAAGTGGTTGGGACAAGGTTCCAGCTCATCTGCTTCCAGCGCCCCAGACAGCTCCTCCCCCAGCAAATAGTCAAAGCTCAATACAAAACTGGCGGCAGAAACAGGAAAGCACAGTCTGGTCTTCATCAGGAACACCAGACAGAGTCAGTCTGTCATTCACCTGGGATTCTCTCTCATGCCCTCCACTTGTAAGCTGAGGCTGGAGTTTCTGGGACCCCTGGAAGCTGATTCTTATTAATGTTCTGGGACAAGTGGCCTCAGGATGGTGGCAAGCCCGGGAGAGAGACCGGCACAGCCCAGGTGGGAATGACAGTCCAGAACTGCTCTCCTACAAACAACGGGGCACGAGAGACCCGTCTAGTGCTTTCCTCATTAAAGACCTGGGATCACGGAGTCCCCAGACCAGGAAGATGACGCATCTGACCCACGCACACCCCTACCCCATGGGACCGTATCTAAACCAGAGGCCATTAACCTGTCCTGTCTGGGAGTGCTGTTGGGGTCAAGGCTTTATAAAGAGAAAAGGGACAGGGAAAAGGGAAAAGAAGGCGAGGAGCCAGATGGGAAAGGAAGAAACAGAAGTGGCAGCTACCACCACAGGGGCTCCTAAAATAGCCTGGTATTCACAGCAGGAACTCGCAAACCTCTTCTGCTGAGATACCTGGGGCCTTGTGCCCACTGCCTGCAACACTCCCACCCCACCCCTGGCCCCAGCTACACCCTCCGGATTAAGTTCTTTCTATCCTTCAAGTCTCAGCCTGAATGCAGCTGCATCTAAGAAACCTTCCTTGATCCTCAGTCCTAGTTTATGCTCCTCCCCTTTCCTCTCAGCTCCTCCCCTCTCCTTCCCTCCTGTGGATGCTAGAGGACAGGGGACCTAACCCAAGTGAGCCTTCCAGTGTCTGTCACATACTAATAATGATAATGACACTGGTAAAAATTAATATTCCTTAAGCAACATTGTGTGTCAAACAAGGATCTAAGCATTTTATACGATTAATTTAATTTTAAAACAACCCTGTGATAGGTAATATTATTATCTTCATTTTACAGAGGAGAAAGAGGAAAACAGAGTAAATAAACTTGCGTAAGGCACACAGCTAGCAAGCAGAAGAGAGAAAATTTGAACCTTTGATTTTAAACTCTTTTCATTAATCACTTCACTAACTCTGTCTAGGTGCTCACACCTATTGACCAATTCATTTACTTACTGGTTTTGTGTAAATCCCCGTCTTAAATCTAAACTGTCATGAAATGCCTCCCAGATTAGAGAGAGAGAGAGAGTTGGAGGTAGCTCTGGAGACTTGTGGCAGTCAGCAAATAATCCAACAGCTGTTAGAGATAACAGCAAGTAACCTAATTTTTTATTGGTGGGATTCTCTCTCACACATGCCCTCCACTAGTAAGCTGAGGCTGGAGTTTCCAGGACCCCTGGAAGCTGATTCTTATTAACGTTCTGGGACAAATGGCCTCGGGACGGTGGCACATCACAGGACATGCTTTATTAATTGTTCTTGGTCAGCAGTTTTCATCCGCCATATGTGCTTTGACCCTTCCCCTTGAGTGAACATTGAGAAATATGTAGTGTACCTTTAGATATAAGATTTGAACAATTTCTTAGACGTGTTTGGAGACAATTTGTGGTGGGTAAAGCAGGGTTCCGGCTGAGACGCAGGCAGAAACTGTGAGAAGGAGCACAGGCAAAGGAAGCTGACTTGATCTACCGGAGGCAATGTGGTGATGCTGAACCCATCACACGCCGGCGTTGTTTTCTTCTTTGAATGACAATAAACAAACATCTTACTCAATCTTGACTCAGATAGGAAGGACACTCAGGACTGGCTGTCCTGGTGCATTACGTCCAGGGAAAATGAGTGTGTTATGCACAGACTGGGCACCTACTCACAGGCACTGGGGTTTGGGAGGGCGGCAGGCAGAATAATGCCCCCCAAGATGTCATTGCCCTAATCCTAGGTGACAGATGGAATTACAGTTGTGAATTGGTTAACCTTATTACCCTGCTTTACCTACACGGGCCTGGGGTAAACACAGGGTTCCCTGGAAGAGGGAAGCACAAGAGTCAGTCAGAGGAAGATAGGATGAACACCGAAGAAAAGCCCAGGGAAGTGCTAGAGTTGCCGGCTCTTTGAAGATGGAAACCACAAGCCAAGGAATGAGAAAGTGCCCAGAAAAACAGCTTCTCTTCCTCTTTCACTTTGCCCTAAGAGACAGCTTTTGGAAAACCGTAAGGGCTATAGCTAATGATGGCATCCCTTTTCTCTCCTGCATCCTGTCTCAGGACAGTGATGTCAGTGTGGGGAAACAAAGGTATAGCCAGGGGAGGGGACAGCTTTCAGAGGACACTCACCCTCACTAGGCTGCAGGCAGCTCAGAGAAAACACAGGTGAGGTTTTGATCCGTGCTGTTTAAAGATGAAGACAGACTTAATGGAGGAGAGAGTTTGCTGCTCTCTGACCTTGGCTGTGTGTTTTTCTCCGTCCCCTGTCAAGTTTAGCTCTAAGAACAAACAATTGCTGATGAGCTGGAGCATGAGAATGCAAAGGGCAGACGGCAATGAGCTAGCTCCAAGGTGAGGCTGACTCGAGTCCTAGGAAATGCAGCTCACTTACACGGGCCCAAGGGAAGAGGGACTGCAGAGTTTTCGAGGCATTTACAAGGACTGCAGTGTGGGCTGGGCACATGTGGTGTGAGCTGTGTGAGCTGGGGCAAGTTATTCAGAGGCAGGAGCGCATCTGGGCAGGTCAAGGCAGGAGGTCACATCCGGCCGAATACTGGTGGGGTGTTCTGGAAAGCGTTCTCTGTAGCCAGGATCAGTGAGTCCCCTCCAGCTGGCTCAAGTCAAGAGGGGGTGATGGGACTGATGTGAGAATACGCATGGACGCTCACAACAGCCAAGAGCAGAAGCTCTAACAGATTCTGGATGCCAGCTTCTCGTTCATTCCAAGAACATCCTACCCTAGAGTCTGTGGAATCTTTCTTTCTTTCTTTCTTTCTTTCTTTCTTTCTTTCTTTCTTTCTTTCTTTCTTTCTTTCTTTCTTTTTCTTTCTTTCTTTCTTTCTTTCTTTCTTTCTTTCTTTCTTTCTTTCTTTGCCTAATCTCTTTGTTTTTTAAGTTTATTTATTTATTTTGAGAGAGAAATAGAGAGAGAAAGGGAGAGAATCCCAAGCAGGCTCCACACTTTCAGTGCAAGCCCAACACAGGGCTTGAACTCACAAACCGTGAGATCATGACCTGAATGGAAGCAAGAGTCAGACCCTCAACTGACGGAGCCACTAGGCACTCCTTTTTGGCTTAATCTCACAATGGATTTTCTTTCTTTCTTTCTTTCTTTCTTTCTTTCTTTCTTTCTTTCTTTCTTTCTTTCTTAACCGAGACATAGTTAATATACAATAAAGTATCCAATTGTAACTATACAGCTTGGTGATTTTTTTTTACCCAGGCCCATGTAATTACCACCCACATCAAGGTATAGATCAGGGGTCAGCAAACTCAGACCTGTGGGCCAAAACCCATCTGCCACTTTAAAAAAATATTGTTTTATAAGAACACAACCACATCACTGTTTGCATTTTGTCCATAGCTATTCAAGTAGTTGCCACAGAAGCATTCCAGCTTCGAAGCCTAAAATCTCTCCTAGTGGCCCACATAAAAGAAAGAGGACAGAGCCTACCCCTACCTCCCTGCTCAGTCGATGCCCTCCAGCCAAGAGAACCACTCTTGTTTGGACTTCATATAACTGGAATATTATACTTTTTCTTCACTCAACACTATGTGTGAGATTCATCCATGTTGTGTGGCACTTTCACTCTTTTTTAAAAAAATGTTTAGACAGCATGGTATTGGCACAAAACAGACACATAAACCAATGGAATAGAATAGAAGCCCCAGAACTAGACCCACAAAAGTATGGCCAACTAATCTTTGACAAAGCAGGAAAGAATATCCAATGGAAAAAAGACAGTCTCTTTAACAAATGGTGCTGGGAGAACTGGACAGCAACATGCAAAAGGTTGAAACTAGACCACTTTCTCACACCATTCACAAAAATAAACTCAAAATGGATAAAGGACCTGAATGTGAGACAGGAAGCCATTAAAACCCTAGAGGAAAAAACAGGAAAAGACCTCTCTGACCTTAGCCATAGCAATTTCTTACTTGACACATCCCCAAAGGCAAGGGAATTAAAAGCAAAAATGAACTATTGGGACCTCATGAAGATAAAAAGCTTCTGCACAGCAAAGGAAACAATCAACAAAACTAAAAGGCAACCAACAGAATGGGAAAAGATATTTGCAAATGACATATCAGACAAAGGGCTAGTATCCAAAATCTATAAAAAGCTCATCAAACTCCACACCCGAAAAACAAATAATCCAGTGAAGAAATGGGCAGAAAACATGAATAGACACTTCTCTAAAGAAGATATCCAGATGGCCAACAGGCACATGAAAAGATGCTCAATGTCGCTCCTCATCAGAGAAATACAAATCAAAACCACACTCAGATATCACCTCACGCCAGTCAGAGTGGCCAAAATGAACAAATCAGGAGACTATAGATGCTGGAGAGGATGTGGAGAAACAGGAACCTTCTTGCACTGTTGGTGGGAATGCAAACTGGTGCAGCCACTCTGGAAAACAGTGTGGAGGTTCCTCAAAAAATTAAAAATAGACCTACCCTATGACCCAGCAGTAGCACTACTAGGAATTTACCCAAGGGATACAGGAGTACTGATGCATAGGGGCACTTGTACCCCAATGTGTATAGCAGCACTCTCAATAATAGCCAAATTATGGAAAGAGCCTAAATGTCCACCAACTGGTGAATGGATAAAGAAATTGTGGTTTATATACACAATGGAGTACTACATGGCAATGAGAAAGAATGAAATATGGCCCTTTGTAGCAACAGGAACGGAACTGGAGAGTGTTATGCTAAGTGAAATACGCCATACAGAGAAAGACAGATACCATATGTTTTCACTCCTATGTGGATCCTGAGAAACTTAACAGAAACCCATGGGGGAGGGGAAGGAAAAAAAAAAGAGAGAGGTTAGAGTGGGAGAGAGCCAAAGCATAAGACACTCTTAAAAACTGAGAACAAACTGAGGGCTGATGGGGGGGGTGGGAGGAAGGGGAGGGTGGGTGATGGGCATTGAAGAGGGCATCTTTTGGGATAAGCACTGGGTGTTGTATGGAAACCAATTTGACGACAAATTTCATATATTTAAAAGAAAAGAAAAGAAAAGAAAAGAAAAGAAAAGAAAAGAAAAGAAAAGAAAAGAAACACAAAATCCAGAAGAATGAACAGACCATCAGTGGGCGATGGGACAATTAGAAGTTCTCTAGCAAATATGAAATTGGAGAAGCTGAAGGGGAAGAATGGAAAATAAAAAAAGGTTTGAACAAGCAATGGCTGAAATTTAAGTGGATACAAAATATCTGAGTAGAAACCCTACTGAACAAAATAGATATGCCAATGGCCAATCAACACGTGAAAAGGCATTCGAGGTCGTTATCAAGGAAATAAAATTCAGAACACAATGAGATACTATTTCACACCCACTAGGATGGAAATCATAACAAATGCAGATAACAAGTATTGGCAAGGGTGTGAAAACGGTGATAGTGGGAATGTACAATGATGTGGCCGCTTTTGAAGAAAGCCTAGCAGGTCCTCACAGATTTAAAAACGAATTTAACATGAGACGCCACAATCCCACTCCTAGGCATCTACCCAAGAGAAATAAAAGAGATAGCTGGATAAAAACTTGCGCACAAATGCTCGTCGTGACGTTATTCATAATAGCCAAAAACTGATGAATGGACACCACTCAGAAATAAAAAGGAATGAGCAACTGATACCAGCAGCAACATGAATGAACCTCAAAGATATTATACTGAGTGAAGAAAGCCAGATGCCAACACCACATATTGTAGGACTTCTTTTACATGAAATTTCCAAAAAAAAAAAGGCAAGCCCATAGAGTCAGAAAGTAGATTAGTGGCTGGTGGGGCTAGAGGTGGGAACAGGAAGTGCCTGCAAATAGACATAAAGGAATCTTCATTCGTGATGAAATATTCTAAAATTGGATGGTGGTGATTATTGCACGGCTGTGTAAATTTTCTTAAAATGTTCAATTCTTTACTCAGGATTTATGATATATAAATCACACCTTAAAAAAGCTGTTTTAAAAAGAAAAAAAAAGTTTATTTTTGAGAGAGAGAGAGAGTGCACAAGCAGGGGAAGTACAGAGAGAAAGAGAGAGAGAGGGACAGAGGATCTTTGCTGACAGCAGAGAGCCCTATGTGGTGCTCAAACTCAGGAACTGTGAGATCATGACCTGAGCTGAAGTTGGCCGCTTAACCAACTGAGCCACTCAGGCACCCTGGCACTTTCTCTCTTGAGCATCACCATTAATGTGACCTGTTACACAATGCAGGCATCTTTTGCTTGGCCCCACTGACAGTGGGGTGCTACCCTGATGCTGGTTCTCATAGGGTCCCCAGGGCACTCTGGGCCCTCTCTACTATAGTGATTCCTGACTCTCTCTCTCTCTCTCTCTCTCTCTCTCTCTCTCTCTCTCTCAATAACCTATTTCTGAGCCATAAATACCACTGAAAGTCTGATCAGAGCTAGAGACGCTCCTCTCAGATAAATGCACAGTCAGAACATGCCCAGCTAGAGATTAAAATCTGTTGTTTTTTTTTTTTTACATTTTTCTCTCTGGTGTAAGAAAGATGTGAAGAACCCATCTTGGATCCATTAAGCTTCACCTCTCTTAGAAAAAGAAGGGATTGGAGAGAGAGACCCTGTTTTCACATAGCTTCTGTGATGGGGACCAAGGGGTGGAATAGGATGTTCACTGTTCTGAGGACCTGACCCAGGCATATGTGTCCCTGGAAGACACAAGGACAGGGCACTGACCCAGCCCTCTAGTGGGTGGGAGGCTGGCTCTAAGAGACTGCTCAGGTCCCAGCCTCCCTCCAGGAACTACACAGGTGGTCCTTACAGCCGGACAGCAACAGCATCTGCTGCTGACTATGGGCACCAAGCTTCAGCCAAGACCTGGCATGGTCGGGGGAGCATTATTAGCAGCAGGGGACTGAATGGTTTCCAGAGCTTTCCTGGCTTGGGTGTGGGAACTGGACAGAACCCGTAGGTCAGTGAACCTCAGGGTTCTTGGATCTCTCAGGTGGTGAGAGAGCCTTAAAATAATGATTATGAATCTTCAGCTAAGGAGGTAAGTAAAAGAGAAATTAATTGGTAAATAAGAAACATTATCCTACTTGCACCTCAAATTTGTGAAACAGTTCATACCATTTATACACATAAACCCAGAATTTCACACATCATCTAAATGGGTTCATGGACCCCAGGCAAAGAGTCTTGGTTTAACACACTATCCTTTCTACTTCACTTCTCACTGAAAATAAGCAGAGCCTTTCTGTGCTTAAATTCCCAAGAGAATCTTGTTAGTCAAGTTAATATTTTTAATCAGGCCACACGAATCCAGGTCTCTGGACATTCCATGGATTAGTTGTCTGTCTATAGGTCAGGCTCTCAGCCCCAGTGATCTTGAACATAGCTCCCTGGGCAGTGGGGCAAGGGGTGGGACAGCTTCCCTGAGAAGGAGGTGTGAGCAGGGCAAGTGCAGTGACTCTTGTATCCAGCCTGAGGGGGTTTGGAGATGGTTGATGGAAACTGCTTAGTGCTAAAACTTAGTCCAGCTAATGCTGACTGGGTACATGGTCAATAATGGTAGCTACAGTGATGCTGATGAAGATGTGAGTCAGTCCCTAGAGAATCACTACCTTCGAAGACTTTCCTGCTGTTCTACTTCTCAGTCCTGCTGAAGGCACTGGTAAGTGTTGAGAGCAGATATTAAATGCACATGGGTTGACAGGCCGGTGGAACATGAGCATTTGATGAGGGCACACATTTAAAGAAATTAGAGGAGGGAAATTAAAAGTGTCCCTCAAGTCGTTAAAATACAGGTAGTTGGAGGGGTGTTTGAAAAATGAATCGCTTTAATAAATACTTAAAGACTAAATAAAGATATTGCATAGCAATTTGAATAGGAATATTGTTTGAATGATTATAAAAGTTGTTCCCTTCATCTCATAAATTTATGTAATTAAACTAATGTCACAGTTTGCTCTTGCATGGTGGCAACATGACAGAAGTGCAGAATTGTTACTCCACAGCTGGCTAATTAGGATGACGTGTGATTCTTCTTACTTTCAAAGTTCTTTCGGATTTTGTGCTCAAACCCCCTTCCTCTATCCCAACCTGATGTCTAAGTAGTTATAAATGGGCCTCCCATTCCAGGACTTGAATGTGATTTGGCCCTATTCTCTTTTCACCCCAAATTAGTTTAGGCATCAGTAACAATTTAAAGAGAGTTAACAAAAGATATAACTTGGATTCCAGAGAAGGGGACGAGGAGGTCTGCTTTTTTCAGGATTCACCTAAGAGGGACGTATTACTGGTTCCAGGGTGAGAGGGAAGCCCAGGCATCTTTGGATTTTATTTTCATCCTCTTGCTTTGCGAAATTTCTTTTAGAGGAAATATCATTTTCTTCCCAAAGTGGAAAGATGTTGTAGAAAAAGCCCAGTAATATCTGTATTTCAGCCCAGCACCCACAACATGTACACCATCTGAGTTCTGCTTTTCTGATCTGTGATATGAAGGGCTTACGTGGATCCATCCATCCATCCATCCATCCATCCATCCATCCATCCATCCATCCATTTAACCTGCTAGCATTTCTGAGTGCCTAAAACATTCAGGCACCTATAAATGAAAGATAGTGTTTGGCTTCAAAGAACTCACTAGCAAAGAAGAGAGCACTGCACAGAGGTTAAGAGCCCAGATTCTGGAATTAAATGATCTAAGTCCCAGTTGCCCCTCCACCCCCCTATCTTATAAGATGCAGACTCTTAGATAAGTTCCTCTACCTCTATAAACTGTTTCTTTAAATTTAAATTAGGGTATTAATATAATATCATAGGACAGCTGTAGAGGTTAAATGAGATAATACCTACAAAGCACATTACCTGGCAGAACAATCCATAGGAGCTGCTAAATTGGTGAATGTGTTTAAATTGCTCTAATGCAGCTACGTAAGTAATGCTTGAGCAACACTAAGACAGCCACTAATTCTTTCTGGGATGGACTGAAAGAAGGCAAGCAGAATTTTAGGGAAGGTGATACTGAGTGGGATTTTGTAAGTTGAGTAGGAGTTTACAATGCAGAAAGGGGGGTAAGATAGTGAGGGCGGAGGGGACCGTATGTGAAAATTCACAGACAATGAACAATCGGCGAAACGATCGGTACATGCAGGGAATGGTACAGATAAATCTAAAAAGAAATCCTGGGACAACTTTATAAGCAGAATATCAGTCAGAAGCCTTTTAGTTGCTAACTGCAGAAAACCCAGCTTGAATTGGTCCAAACTATAAAAATGACTTACCATTTTTTGGGCATAGATAAGGTTATGGCTCTTAGAAACATGAATACCTAAATGGTCAGATTGGTTTGATCCCATGAACTGATCACCAAGGAACGGATTCTTTTTTACATTTATACTTCTCTCTTTTGTAGTATTTTCTTCCTCCTAACACTGGATGCCCCTCATGGTCACAGAGTGGCTGCCAACTATCCAGTTTACATGCTTCCCAAGTAACATCCAAGAGAAGAAAGAAAGCCTGCTCCTGACACTGTCCAACAAGACTCACCCCTGAACCAATCTCTCTACTTACGGAAGTCCATGGGCCAGTTCACATAGATCTGGGACATCTTAACCAATCACTGTGACACCAGGCATGGGGTTACCCCTTTGGGTTAGAGTAGTCAGAGCCATCTTTAAAACTGAACAGCCAGTCTTTATAACCCACGTAGCTGTTGCACAAGGGGTAGGAATGGGATGGATGTAGAAAGGCTGACCACGTGGTTCATCAAGAAGACTTTGTAGGCCATATTTTAGACTTTATTGTTTATACTATGGACAACAGGAAGTCACTCACAGGCAAAAGCCCACATTTTAGAAGTAATTCTGTAGGCAATTTAGGGTCAAACTGGGGCCAGGAGGCCAGTCTGTATCTAAATCATCTCTCAGGTTGCCTGTAGAGCAAACATCCTAACTCCCCTGGGCAAACAGGTATTATGGGCAGACACCATGCCTCTCAGAAAATACACTTCTTAGGTTGCATTCGGATTCAATGTGTTGAACTGTTCACAACTCCAAGCTGCCAATAATAATGGGGCAATAGCTGCTATTTAATTCAATGTGTTCTAAATCACCTTAAAATCTATGTACTTGAGTTTCATCCTGAAAACCACTTGTAGGACACAGGAGAGTCAAATGAGAGAATTTGTTACAGGTGGCATAGGTAGGACATGAGAGATATAACTGTGTGAATCTTCCCACAGCCCTGAAAAACAAAGAATAGTCCTAACCTCGTAGGTTGTTTATTCACCCACTTAGCAAATATTTATGAGAACCAAACACGTATCAGGCCCCATGCTAAAGCTCAGGAGAGAAACAACTGAGCAAATGTTTGTTATATGCTTAGAAGGGTTCCTCTCAGATCTGGAAAGAGAAAAAAAAATGGGAGGGGCACATACAGATCCCTAGGATACCAGACAAATGGAACCTCTGGTGATAGGAAGACATGCTTTGAACACGTCACATGCTAACACCAGTGAAGGTTTGTGGTCTGTCCAAATCCTCGGAGGACATGGCCAGAAGGTACAGTGGTCACAGATGGAGGTCATTGGCATTTATTTGCTCCCTTGGTAAAAAGAAAAAACGTCAGTGTTCCTCACTGCTCTTCTAATCCTGGAGTGACCTCAAAAGTTCCTCTTATTTGATACACACCATAATGTCATTTAAACTGTGTTTCAACAATACCCAACAAGTAAAGTTTAGCACTTAAGAAAATATAAACTACCTTCATGGCTTGGATTTTTCTATCCTTTAATTTTTTTTTTTTTACATTTATTTATTTTTGATAGAGAGAGACAGAGCACAAGTGGGGGAGGGGCAGAAAGAGAGGGGGAAACACAGAATCTGAAGCAGGCTCCAGGCTCTGAGCTGCCAGCACAGAGCCCAATGCAGGGCTCGAACTCACAAACCGCGAGATCATGACCTGAGCCAAAGTCTGACCCTTAAGTGACTGAGCCACCCAGGCACCCCGGATTTTCTATCCTTTAAACTCAAGACTAAAAAGATGTATTCAAGGTAGTATGTTATAAGACAACTTGAACAAACTCATATTTTAAAAGTAGATTCCTGGGGCGCCTGGGTGGCACAGTCGGTTAAGCGTCCGACTTCAGCCAGGTCACGATCTCGCGGTCCATGAGTTCGAGCCCCGCGTTGGGCTCTGGGCTGATGGTTCAGAGCCTGGAGCCTGTTTCCGATTCTGTGTCTCCCTCTCTCTCTGCCCCTCGCCCGTTCATGCTCTGTCTCTCTCTGTCCCAAAAATAAATAAACGTTGAAAAAAAAATTAAAAAAAAAAGTAGATTCCTTTCCTACTGCACTGCTTCCTTGGTTGTGTTTCCAATGATGGCCTCACCACCACTTCCCGAACCCTCATGAGAAAGATTTAAAAATAAACAAGCTCCATGCAATATGGCACATAGACAGGCTTCCTCCCATAGAAGAATGTGCCTCTGTTCAAGGGGGAAGGGCCCACACATACATTTTTCCCTCCAAACACTAACGTTAGGGAGAAGATGGCTTAAATTGCTATGATTTGTGATCAGGAAATGAATATGTATTTTTATTGCAGTATTCATTATACAGAGTACAACAAGTTTTGCTTAAAGCAATTCCTATATCACTTGATATGAACGTTATATTGTATTTTGCAATGCACAACTCTTGAAGAAATATTTTACAAAGAGATTAATAATGGGAGGTTTTAATGTACGCTTCCAGCGTGCATAGATGGAACCAGTCTATTTCCATCTTTCTCCCTGGAGCCACTTTGACACTGGGCTGACATGTTGGTGACAACGCTTCATAAAAGAAGCCTTTTGTGTTGTACCTTATATATACTACGGCTAAAGTACAGAGACTAAAATTCAATGGAAGGCAGCAAAAGCTAAAGCAGCACTTTCGTACCAAGGTATTGGATGGAAAAGGTATATACCAAGTGGCATTATCTTTAGAATCAGATAATTACATGAATTAGAAGCTCCTCAATTAGGAGCAAATGAGGACACACAAAACATAAAATTTTTCCCCACCAAAAATCTGTGTGAGGCATTTTCTAGGACTTTCCAATCCTAGCATTTGTCTTGCCTTTCTTCTTTTGCTGAAACTACCCTGTCTATAGCTTAGGTAAGTAGTTCCTCCTAGGAGCCACTGGTTAGAGTAGAGGTGGCCATTGACCAAGGCTGGCCCACTTATAGGCTGGCCAGAAATCATCAAGGTGGCCTGGTACACAGATCTGCCCATTTGCCAAGATGTTGTCTCACTCCTCAATAGAACCTGGAAAATTCCTAGAGGCCTGGAGAGTAGATCATGAGTGGAGGGGGAGCAGCTGGTCTCCCCTCAGCACACAGTACCAGACTGAACACCTACTTTGTTTAAGTAACAAGCTATCTTTGCTCTCAGCCTTTTGGATGGGGTTGAACTCATTGTGCTCTAGCTCCAGAGGTCAGCATGTGACCTAAACCTGGTCAGTAAGAGTCCCACATCCCCCTGATCACACTGGATGATTCTGGGATGGGCACATGCCATCTGAAATCTTTGGTTGAAATTATTAGGAAGAGAATTTCTTTTCCACTAGGATCATATAGGTCTGGACTTGTTAGGGTTCCAGTGAATGAAGGGAGGCTGCCTGCAAGCTAAGCCAAAACATCTGAAAGCTGGAGAGAAAGTTCTGGTTAACATCATGTGAGATCCTATCTTTAGCCATATCTGGAGTTGGTGAGCTATGGACTTAAAAACATTTCTTAATAAACTTTTAATTTCATAATAGTTTGAGGTTTACAGATAAGTGGTGAGCATAGTCCAGAGTATTGCCATATACGCCACACCCAGTTTCTTCTATTATTAACATCCTACAGTAGTATGATACATTACACTAAAGCCCATATTGTACATTTTTACCTAAAGTCCCTGTTTCATTGGGCGTTACTTGGTTTTTACTCATTGTCCCTTTTCTGCTCCAGCATTCTCTCCAGGATATCACTTTACATTTAATCATGTCTCCTTTGGGTTCTCTGGATTAAGGCAGTTTCTCAGACTTGGCTTGTTTTTGGTGACCTTGACAGTTGTGAGGAAAACTAGGCAGGTGTTTTGTAGAATGTTCCTCAGTTGGGTTGCTGATGTTTTTCATATGAGTAGACTTGGATATGGGTTTTGGGGAGGAGGACCACATAGGAAAGTGCCATTTTTACTACATCTTATCAAGGGTACATGCTGTCAACGTGACTTATCATTGTTGACGCCAATCTTAATTACCTGGGTCAAGTAATGTTTTTAGGTTTCTCCACTGTAAATTAGCTACTCTTCTCCCCTTTCCATATTGTACTTTTTGGAAGGAAGTGTTTTGTGCAGCCCACACTTACGGCATGAGGCAATATGCCCTACCTACTGTGGATGGAGTATCTACATACGCTGGAATACTGCATAGATTTGTCTCTTCTCCCTCCTTTATTTAGTTATTCAATTACTTATTTATGATGATTGGTATGGGCTCATTTTACACTTTGGTTTTTAATTCAATACTTCTCAAATTCTGTCAGCTTTGACTTTTAACGTGTTTTTTCAGCTGGCTGCTATGTCCCTTTGATATTCCGCATCCTTGACTGTGTGTGTGTGTGTGTGTGTGTGTGTGTGTGTGTGTGTGTTTTGAGTTTTGAGCACTTTCTTACTTTTTGCACTATAAGGTGCTCCGCTCATTACTGTATACTTTCTGCCTCAGTACTGGAATTAGTCATTTCTCCATGGAGCATAGTTCATTTTATTGGAGAATAGTATTAAAAACAAAGATCTGGGCATTGGGTGTAACTACAGATTTTTTAATTATATGAATCAATTCATCCTTTCTTTGTTCTTCCCTTAAGTCTATTGTATTTGAATTTTCTATCACTGGAGATACTGTTTTAAGAAATTAATAGAGATACAAAGATATAAAACACAGCTCAACCATCCCCCCTCGCCTGCTCCTTTTTAATAAAGAGAAGCCCTTCCAGCCCAGGCAGCCTTCTCCCCATCATCTGGGTGGGGAAGGGACAGAGAGGGAGCCCCACACAAACAGCGTGCTTATTCGGCAGCCTGCCTGGCTCTCGTGCACATTTCTCTCTGCTTTCTCCAACTTTCTCTCAGAAGCCTGTGCTGCATATGCTCATTTTCCCCTTCCCCCATTTGGGGCATCTCAGCTAAAACCCCTGACACCAGAGCTGACTTGGAAATGTAGTGTAGTGTGCCACAGACACAAACACTGCACCACTCTTGCTCTGACTGATAAGCCAGCAAGTTGGGGGCCTGCCACACAACACAATTCATGTCATGATGCCTCGTGTGCTGAGTCAGGCCCCCATCACTTAAAAAGTTATATTCCAGGTTTCTTGAAAACTTAAAAACCTTTCACGGGTGGGACTTTCTTTCATGATATCCTGTTTTTTCTTCATCGAACATATTTGCAATTATATATTTATCTTTGTCTCTTTCTTCCATGCTTATACAAAGTATGCTATGAACTCTACCAGAGAAGAGGGGTATCTGTCTCATTCTCTACTCTACTCTAGTTCCTCCCAGGACAATGCTTGGCACTCCATAATATTTGTTTAATGCATATATGAATGAATGAATGAATGAATGAATACTACTGGGCCCATAGCCTCCTCACTATCTTAGTATCTGGAGATAAAAGAAATCGGTTCATGTCTCACCACAGAATAGGAAAGAAAAGTGTCAAGGGGACTCTGAGAAGGGAGTGACTGATGCCGTGTAGTTTAGGATAGAGGGTCTGAATGGCAAGTGGGGATAGGCATCCATCCTAGCTAGCTTGGAGATGAGTGCAATTCACCAGGCAGACAAAGGAGCAGGAATGGATCTCTGAGAACAGCATTGCAAGCAGCAAGTTAGATGTGAGCAAAGTCATGGAGATGTCACAGGGTTTGCATCAAGACAAGAGGCCTGGAGTAGCTCCAGGGAAGAGTGAAGGAAGTGGTGGAAGGCTGGGGGGGGGTGGGTGAGATGAGCCCCTGGGGAGTACATAGCAGGGAAGTCATATTCTGATCTGGGTTGCAGAAGGATGTTAGGCAGATGGACGTCGGGATGGACAACAGAGGCAAGAAATCTGGCTAAAATGCAGTGCTGTGGGCTAGGACCAGGCCCCTCCGTGTGGGAGGGGAGTGGACAGGCCCATGCACTGGGGCTGTGTCTGCATGTTTCCAACAGTGGCATTCAGGGGCATGCATGCACCAGAGTGCCTCCTGAGAGGGGACAGTGTGCATCTCGCCCTACTTTGTGTTCTATGATTTTATGCTAGAAGCTTGAATTCAACCATGATGGGAGTACTTATACCACAAAGATTGGTAAGCACTTGGGGCTTTCTTTTGCTTTTTCTTTCTCGTTCTTTTGTGTGTTTTTTTTCTCTTGGAGAGCCAGCATACCACTGCCAGGAAATCAGTCAGCAATTCCGGAAAAGAAAAAAAAAAAAAACGTATTTGTGCTTTGTTCTCTTTCCACTGCTTTTGGGTCAGGTTCCTCAGTGGGTCTGGACTGGTGGGGAATTCTGAGTAAATTGACTGCACAAAAGGTACCTCACAAAAGGGCCTCATCTTCATGAGAAGGAGAAAAATAAGGTCTGTCTTCTTAGGAAACAGGACACTGTCTAGATTTAACTCACTGAGTCTGTCTGCTCAATAGTGTTTGTATTCAAATATGATTTATAACAAATAATTTTTCCCTTATTCTGATAGAGGTGGAGGGGAGTAAGAGAGAGAGAATGGGAGAGAAGCAGAGAAAGACACAGGGAGGAAAAAATTTTTAAATGAAAGGAAGGAAGGGTGAAAAAGAAGAGAAAAAAGGAAAGTGGGAAAGAAAAGGGGCAGGCAGGCAGCTGTCCCTTTGAATTATGTCCTGCCTCTTGGAAGCTCTCTAATCAAGAAAAAAAAAAAAAAAAGCAGCAACCATGTACACTGAGACCATTCTATAAGCCAAGTGCAACAAATTGCTTTAACGTCAAGTAATAGATGCCATTATTACCTATCCTCCATTTTACAGATGAGAAAACTGAGGCCTGTAGAGGTTAAATAGCTTCTCCAGTCACCCTCTTGGTAAATCACAGAACCAAGTTGGAGGGGGGGTTTGAATCCAATTTGTGTACTTCCATGGAGAGCTCCCTTCACTACTATACTATCAGGCTTTCACTCCACACAATGCAAAGTGGGATTCTCAGTGTGTACATTTGAGCACCCCCTCTGGGTGCACAGGCATTGTGAAGAATACGGAAAGTGTCCCCGTCCTCAGGAGTTGGCCCACAGTGCATTTACAGACAAAATGAATGACCAGGTGGGAACTTGGAGACAACACCCAGGCCCAGCTGAGGGGAGCTCCTTGAGACTGGGTCCTGTGTCCTTTTATCTTTGCCTTGCTGTTACTGAGCCTGGCTCAATATACACTTACTCAGCGAACCGTGTGAGCTTATATTTGAAAGGTGGATTAGATCTGTAATGCCAGACAGTAGCCTCCAAGTCCTTGCAAAAAGGGAGAACAGCTGCACCAAAGGTCTGCTGTGTGTGAGGAACAGAAAAGTAGCAGACAGGTGCATCTGGAACAGACTGTCACTTGCTGGGTCCAGCAGGACACATCTCCAAGCCCTGCTTGGACTGTTTGTTCCAGATGCCCTTCCACCAGCTCTGAAGTTCAGATCACAGCAGGGACTCAGTCCATTAGCAGTGAGTTATACAGCTGTGGATGGATTTACATAGTTATGGGAGGAGCTTGTTCCAAGGGGATTAACGAAGAAGGCAGAGCAAGAGGATATTTTTAAACTCTGATTTTTTGGTCAAATGGATACAACAACTCAGAATGGCGAAAGTGGCTTTGGGTGATTTTATAACAATTTTTTTTCCTTCCGGTTCTATCACAGAGCCGTCTTTTGCTGTCTCCGCTTTGCATTCTCTGTGCAATCAGCCATCAACTCTACCTGTTTGTAAAATATGTCTTGTAGCCACATTGCCTTCTGTTTCTGTTGCCTTGGCCCAGGGTGTGGCTGAATGTTTGCTCAAAAACTCCCTTAGAAGTACCAGTGTGTAAGAAGTTGCTGCGGCAAAGATCAAAGAGGTTTTTGCCTGCTCCTCGAGGATTTTGATGGCTTCCTGTCTTACACTGATGTCTTTCATCCATTTTGAGTCTATTATTGCGTGTGGTGTAAGAAAGTGGTCCAGGTTCATTCTTCGGCATGCTGCTGTCCAGTTTTCCCAGCACCACTTGCTGACGAGCAATTCCATTGGATATTCTTTCCTGCTTTGATGTGATATATATATATACACAATGTGTATATATGTATATATGATGTGTGTGTGTGTATATATATATATATATATATACACACATTGTGTATATATATATATATATACATATACACAATGTGTATATATGTATATATGATGTGTGTGTGTGTATATATATATATATATATATATATATATATATATATATAATGGAGTATTACTTGGCAATCAAAAAGAATGAAGTGTTGCCATTTGCAACTGGATGGAACTGGAGGATATTATGCTAAGTGAAACTAGTCAGTCAGAGAAAGACAAAAATCATATGACTTCACTCATATGAGGACTTTAAGAGAAAAAACAGATGAACATAAGGGAAGGGAAACAAAAATAATATAAAAACAGGGAGGGGGACAAAACAGAAGAGACTCATAAATATGGAGAACAAACTGAGGTTTACTGGAGGGGCTGTGGGAGGGGGAATGGGCTAAATGGGTAAGGGGCACTAAGGAATCTACTCCTGAAATCATTGTTGCACTAGATGCTAACTAATTTAGATGTAAATTTAAAAAAATTAAAAATAAAATTAAAAAATTAAAAAGAAGTACCAGTGTGGGTCTCTCGTTAGGGAGACAAGAGAATGAGGCCCAGGGGTGGAGGACTTTCCGGAGATGACAGGTTAGGGCAGAGCAGGGGCCACTACCAAGCATTTCCACTTGCAGGAGTTTGCATTATTATTAAAATGGGTCAACCAGGGTTCTTGGCCGTAAGCAACCTACCCTGATTCTGACAATCTGAAGTGAAAAGAGACTCAGTGGAAGTATATCAGAATTGCAGGAAGCTGGAGAGTCAGACCCAGAACAGCCAGGGCCGCAGCCCTGCTGCCACTGTGTAGTGAGGACATGCTGCCTGTGCATTACTGCTCTTGCCACGATGCAAAACAGCAATGTTCTGACCTCCCACTGTCCCCTCCAGGGCACCAAATGCTCAAGTCCAGGGGCAGTGCCTGATTCTCCCTGCAGATGGAAGTACACCCTGGAGAGACCACCTGGCTCAGAACCCCCCACCCCCCAAAAGGGACATGGGGGGAGACGAGGGAGGCAATGGAAGGGAATGGATGCAGGCAGCCAGAATACCATGAAACTGAACACCGCCTTTCTGGGGGTGGCAGTTGTGGGCAGGTGGGGGAACTTCCCAAATGAAGCTTCTGCCTCTGTTTTTCAGAAGCGCTTGGAGTCCATCTGTCAGACAACTTCATACAACTTATCACATGTGACTCCCAAATCTCCAGTGGCATAAAGGTAAGAGCTCATCAACCACCATTCATAGCCCGCTTCATACCCTGCCCCGCTTATCCCGCATCCCCCATAGGACCTCACCATAGCTGCCCTCCAGTCGTGTTCTATCTCTCAGTTAGGCTGCTCTAGTGGTGGTACTCGCCCCACCGTCCCCTCTGTACTCATGCTGTTCTTCTTACCTGGGATGCGCTCCCTTAGCTCCCGGCATCATCCAAATCCTATCTGTGATTCAAGGGATGGTTCAAGTTCTACCTTTTGTCCAACAGGACCTCCTCAAAGAGTCTAACCCACACAGTTGTCTCCTTTGCACCCTTACCTTTACCTCTCATTTGACAGTTGTACAGTCTCTCAAACCTGGTGCTTGGCCCAGAGGAGGCTGTCAGCACATATCTGCTGAATGCATAAAGTGAATCTTTACTCACCCTTCAAAGCCTAGCTCAACCATCATTGCCTCTCACAATTTCTCCCTGATCCCCAGGCACAAATTAGTCCCTTGCTCTTGGTGTCTCCATAGCATTTTGTCTATGGCTGCTGCTCTACAGTACTTATCACCATGCCTACTAATCATCTGCTTGTCAGCTTGTTCCTCCATTAAACCACAGGAATCCCATCTTATTCTTTTTCATACATACTGTATCTGGCACATTCTATACCTGTGCTGTGCAATATGGAAGCCACTAGGCACATGTGGCTGTTTAAATGTAAACTGTAATTAATTAAAATGAAATGAAATAAAAAATTCTGTTCCTCAGTTACACTAGCTACATTTTAAGTTCTCAAAAGTCACATGAGGCTAGAGACTGCAGCATTAAACAATGCATATCTAGAACATTTCCATCATCACAGAAAGTACTAGTGGACAGCACTTACCAGGCAGTCACTATATTATAAAAACAGCCGTCATTTGAGAGTTCATTATGCTTATGCATTGTGCAAAGTGTTTTATGTACACTCATTTAATTCTGAGGACTGCACTAGAGGCTACTACTAGGATTATCCTTATTCTACAAATGGGGAAACTGATGCACAGAAAGGTTAGGTAATTTAGCAAAAGACATACAATGAGTGGATGGCAGGGCCAGATTTTGCCATTCTCATAGGCAAGTCTGCCCCCATAATCACTGTGCTTTTGTTCAAGGAAGCACAGTGTAGTGCAAATAAAATGGTCCTACAAGTCCCCATTCAAATCCTAAACCCCACCCCCAGATGTCAGCTGTGAGACTTTGGAAAAGTTAGTCATTTTCTCCCTAAAATGGAAAGAATCATAGCTATTTCCTAGGGTCATTGTGAAGATTGAATGAAGTAACATGCCTGACTGGCTTCATATAGTGCCCAGCACGCAGTAGGTATCCGGTGGATTTAAGCCATGCTCCTACTCAATGTTTTACCCTCCAGGGTGTCAAGAACTTTTTAATTGAGTTATAAGTGCATAGTTAACCTTTGTACATATTATTTTAAATGATTGATTCTTATTCTGAGATATTACCCTTTATTTCCTTCCCAGTATTTTTTAATGTGGCTTTTACAAATCCATTGACTAACTGCCCACTCAATTTGTGTCCTGTTATTAATGTAACATGACAGGGGTGGAGAGTGGAAATAAATGTTGCCTTCTATGGCTATGAGACAAGAGCTCCACAGAAAGGAAGGAACCACCTCAATCAATGTGAGCACAGGAAAGTGGTGGAGTTTTAACAGGAGAATTTCAAGCATTGACCCTTGTGGGGGGACAGGGCCACCTTTCCTCCTTAATGACTTAGTCCCCTGGACTGCTTGAAAGAAGGCAAACCTAATTCTTACTGACTTGACAAGAACTTGCAGTGAATGATAAATGCCACAGTTCAGGCAGGCTGTTACCATACCAACTGGAAGGTCAGATGAACAAACATCTGAGAATGAATCGAATTACACAAAATGAAGAAGAAATACATCTGCTGAAAAGTGAGTGGGCAATAAAAGGATGGGATGGTTGGGTTTCCAAGGACAAAGCACTTGGGGGGAAACGAAATGCTATCTCTCTAGGCTCTGCATTGTTATTATTATTATTATTTTTTAACCAATGTGCTGTTTATTCACATCTCTGGGCTTCTGTTCCTAAATGTTCCAAAGAAAATCCTGAATTGGAAGTGTTTCTATACAAGTACCAGAAAATCTACCTCAAACTTGCTTAAAATAGTGTCAAACCTGACAAACATTACTTAAAGTGTGGATGTCAGCTAGAACTTGGGGTTGATTTGATCTGGTGGCTCCAGCTCTGTCTTTAAAACCAAGCTGTCTCTTAAGCTCCCCAGAAAGTGTCTCCTTGCATCTCATTGGTCCAAATTGGGTCACATGCTCAACTACTGGTAAGGGGGGTGGGTTTTAGAAAAATAAAGTCTTTTCTTGGAAGCCAGCCTCCCCTAGCACATAGGCCACTTTGGGACAGAGGGGATATCTGAAGAAAATAAGAGATCTGTTTAGAGGAGGAAATGGGTGACAAGATGGCAACATCCTCCTTCTCTACCTCTCTCTGACCTCAGGTCAAGTCCTGACTCATCTATGAAAACTGCCTCTAATCCACCTTGCTTGCTATTTCCTGTAGAGTCCAAACTGGACAGCTCTCTTGATAAAGAAATGAGTATTTTCACATTACTTCTTAGGTAGCATTAAGAGTTTTGCTTTCAACCATTGAATTTTGGTTTCAATGCAGGTATAGCAAAGTGGCTGGAATCTTGGACTCTGTAGTTAAATCTGGCTTCAAGTCTTGGCTCAACAGTTTACCAGCTCTGTCACCTAAGGAAAGTTATTTACCTTTCCTATGCCTTAGTTTCCTCACATGTAAAATGGGCCAATAATAGTACTGACTTTACATGTTGTTGGTTGAATGCATCCATTAGTAAAAACTAGCAAGGTTTATTTTCTTCTATGAGGACAGTTTGGAAGATTTTTCCATGGCAGGTCATTCAGCATTTGAGGTGTGTAAAAATGGCTAGGCAGAAAATTAAATATTCTTTAGAAGTCAAGGAGACATGTTTCCTCTCAAGAAAGCAAAATAGACTTCCATAGTGAGTCAACGGGGAGAGAAGACATAGGCTGTGAGCTTATCACCTCTCCCAGTTCTGCTGTCAGTTCTGTATTTGGTGGGGCCCTTTTGGGTGTCTGGTAATGAAAATCTGTTTTAGCAAGGGTAGGCAAAGAGAGAATTTCATTGCATAGGACATCTCTGTCTCATGGCACTCCAAGGCACAAAATCGGAGACTGGAACCAGAGCCTAAAGAGTCATTACAATGTTTTGCTTTCTTCTCTACCTCCTCCCTGTGCACCATCTCTCTCTGCTGCTCCCTATCTTCATGTCATAATTTGGTGTCCCCATTTTTGTCATGTCATACTTCTAGTCACCCTCAGAAACTGACCTCCTGTCTCTAAGTTCCATTTCCAAATTCTGGGAGAAAGACTCTGTTTGGCATTGTCTGGATGAGATGTCCCTGCATCCCTGATGTTCGTGCTAACCCAGATGCCAGAGACCCACCTCTGAAGGGCAGGGTTGCCACCATCCCCTAAGAAAGGGAGAACTCTAAGCTAGGCATGCACTTCAAAACGATCCCAGTAATTTATTGGTCCTGTTTCAGAACGGCAAGCCCTTCCCAAACCCCAAACCACTCCGGCCCCTGTAATTCTTATTCAGGAAGTCTGGAGAGTGATGTGTGATTTGGTATGTTTAAAAAGGTCTCCAGATGATTCTAACAAATTTAAGGAAATTTTTTCTTGGAACACTTACAATATGGTGAAAAGGAAGGAAAATAAGACTTGGAAAAAGAGGTTAAGACTGGATTTTTTAGCCCACAGAAAGTAAGACCAAGAATCTTTAAGAATATAGAAGGCTTAACTGCAGATATACCCAGGCGTTTTCTGTCTCCACAAAGAGCAATGCAAAAGCAGGTTAGATAAAAGAAAGTATTTCTTGGGGCGCCTAGGTGGCTCAATCAGTTACGTGTCCAACTTCAAGTCAGGTCATGGTTTCATGGTTTGTGGGTTCGAGCTCCATGTCAGGCTGTGTGGTGACAGCTCAGAACCTGGAGCCTGCTTTGGGTTCTGTATCTCCCTCTTTCTCTGCCCCTACCCTGCTCATGCTCTGCCTCTCTCTCCCTCTCTCTCTCAAAAATAAAATAAATATTAATTAAAAAAAAAAGTATTTCTTAACAGGATTTTTTTCAAAAAATAGAAGAGGTCTGTATCTCTGGGGAATTCTCAAGGTGCCCGAGGATGCATATATAGGTCAGCTGACCTTTTAGAATGCTATTCAGTACAGAGTCTATGATCCCAGGGTTGGGAAAAGAATCAAACCAGGCTCAGAGAAAACCAGCTCTTCCAGATAGGGTTCGAGCTAGCCAGAGAAGGAAAGGAGTGGGGAAAATGGCTCATGCTAATTTCTGACCCTTTGATGGGGCTCAACCAAATTGCATATGCAGTTCCTTTTAAAGGACAGGAGGCATATCTATGTGGGTTCATTCAGTAATCAAAGAAGATGTGAGTGGCCCCAGCCCCATCTCCTCTCATCTCCCAGTCTTGATACAGGGACTCTTCTTCCAGACAAATGGGGCTAGTGATCAACGTGAGCAGTAGTGGTCACTGTTCGAATGTGGCTTGGCCCTGCTGGGGCTTCAGGGGCTTGCATGAAAAGGAGAAGTCAGCTCGGGAGGCAGGCCTCGACTTATCCAAGCAAGCAGGCAATGACCAGGGCAAAATCTGCCAACTCCCAATCCTCTCCCTCTTCATCATCACAGGCCCAAATGTGCTATGGTTTGAATGATTGTGCCCCCCTCCCTCCTAAATTCATATGTTCGAACCCTAATCCCCAGAGTGATGGTATTAGGAGGCAGGGCTTTGGGGAGGGGATTAGGTCATAAGGGCAGAGTCCTTGGGAATGAGACTAGTGCCCTTATAAAAAAGACCCAAGAGAGTTCCCTTGCTTCTTCCTCCACATGAGGACACAGCAAGAAGTCAGCAGTCTGTGACCCAGAGGAGGACTCTTATCAGAATCAACCATGCAGGAACCCTGAACTCAGATTTCCAGCATTTAGAACTGTGAGAAATAGCTTTTTTGTTGTTTAAAGCTACCCAAGGTGTAGTATTATGTTAGAGCAGCCAAAACAGACTAAGACAACCCACCTCTTAGTTATTTCATCTGATGGAACTAGGCTTGTTGTCAGGGCCTATTTTTTAGAGGCTTGATGCTGACCTGTCAACCTTCCCTCTTGCTTTTCCTTCTTCTCCAGGCTGGCAGCTGGTGGGTACACTGACTCAGGCTTATTCTCTAGCCATTTTGCTGCCCCTTCCTCCTCAACTTCTGCTCCTGGTAGCTGGACAACAGTAGATACTGGGATTTAAAGTTGTGAAGGAAAAATGGAACCACAAGGTCCCACTTGGATCCAAAGTCTGTCAGAGCTCAACAGTCAAACAGCTATAGATAAAGTGATAGCTTCGAGCATGTTCTTGTTCCTTGGGTAAATAATCCTTTCCAGAACCTCACAGGGGAGGGCAGGGGGAAAGTGACTGGCAAAGCAGGATTCTAGCATTCCTGGATCCCAGGGGCGTATCGCCCCAGGAAAACCCCGGCGGAGTCCAAGTTTGTAGACACTTCTGCCCCAGCACCCTAGCTAAGGCATTTGGGGAAAACTGCATGGTTGTTAATTGTACTTTCTTTTCACAGCATATGAAGACATTTGACATTTGTTTTTCTCATCTTCACCTCTCAAGGGAAAACAGAACTTCAAAGATCTCAAACTTCAAAGAACACAAACAAATTAACCTGATATTTTAGAGCTGTAGCCTATGCTTCCTCCTGCTGAATCACTGTGGATTGATTTCTGAACTTCATAAAGGAGACTCACGAGGAAAGGGGAAAGTGATGGTTTCCCCCAGTGCCAGCCCGGATGGCCTTGGGTCCTAGACCACTGAGCGCTTCAATGCAGCCACGATGCTGTGGGCCACACACTGCCCGGCTCACCACTGATGCCTCCAAACATTCCCCCAGAACCAAGACAGAAGCTTCCCCCAAGGGTCCCGAAACTCGAATCCCTTGAAATGTTTCTCAGGAAATCTTTCTAAGTTGCAACGAGTTTGGGAAGTGTTCTGTATTATGTTCGCCCTTCACTCTTGTATATTGACGAGACCGTTTAGCAAATTAAAAGCATTGAGAATTCCTACAATAAGACATTCTTTTTGGCTTTGTTAGCTCAGAGAATCTTACTTTATCTTACTACAGAGCTCTTTTCATTATTTTTAACATAATTCATATTAAGATTCTGTGAAGCCAGCAATCTACCAAACACAGCTTAAAAACACTGACTCATACCAGTGTCTTTAGTTCAGATGAGAAGCATCCATGTTGCATGGATTTTCTGCCTCCTTCCCCCTTAATTTCACATCTGTTGGTCTTGCTATAATACCTGTAGTATAGATTTTTACTGTTTTTTAAAGTGTTCTTTACTACCAGTTTTTCATGCCAAATTCGCCTTGCTATTAAGGGGTTGATGGTATTTCAGGCCATTTGGACCAGGTTCAGCTCTAGAGTTGGGGCATTTAAACAAAGCACCAAGAATCTCTTCGTGAAGACATCCAGATCTAAAAAGTCTCTTTGAAGCCCATTTAGAACTACTTGCTGCCTTATTTCACTACTTAGTTAAAATACTAAGAAAATATATGTATTTTCTTAGTCTGAAGAAAATATATGTAATTTTCATTGTCAGTATCAAGAAATAACAGGAATTATAATTTCCATGAAAGGAACAATCTTCCATGGAAACAGTGTTAATACTCATAAAAGTCTAAATCCTTTACAGGGTGTGGCATATCCTATAATCTGTCTGTTGGGTATGAATGCTTTCTTTTAGATTCTGTTGTATTTATAATTCTGTTCACAGCTCCAGACATTCCTGTTTTGAATGTGTCTCCTGGAATTGAAATTTGGGGCCATTTATTGATGAGGCAGAGGAGGGTGAGAGGTAATCATTCCTGACTAGTGATCGATAGGGTAATCCTCCAACCTATCACAGACTCCCTAAAAATGGAGGGTGGCAAGGGTGATTTTTCTCAGCTTCAGTTCAATACAACTATTACAGATATGTGGGCACTAAATTAGAGACGAATGTATGCCGTGAGGTATACATCATGTTTGGTTCCTTGTAGTGTAAGTACTACAGAGCAGATAGACAAGCAGCCGCACATCACTCACTGCCACAATGTTGGCAAGATAAGTTGATGACTATGTGGTGGTCAGGGAAGGGGGGGGGGCATCATATCTGAAAATGGTGGGTACATGGAGGGGGGACTAGAAATCAGTATTTATGGCAGAGTTTGTCCCCAAAGTACAACTCTGACAAAGAGTTTCAAAATTGCCCATTTATTGTTTCTGTCAGCCTTTTTAGGTCCGCTGAAAGGAAGCCTGCTGATCCTGACAAGATCAAAATGACCCTTGAAACCATTTGATAATGGGCTGAACTCACAGTGCTTCATCCTCTCTACACGGTGCCTTTCTGGCGGAATGTAAGCGGCAGGAAAAAAAAAAGCGGCTGTGCACAAAATCCAACCAGAAGCGGAAGTGCGTGGCTTCCCAAGTATGAACCTCTCTTTGGCGAGAAGTTCTCCATGTCCTGCACACCATTTCAAGGAGTACTGTTTTCTTTACTTAACCCCCACTACCACTATCACCAAGGAACGCCTGGAGCTTTTTCTGCATGAAACATTTTGCCAGAATAAGGACATGACGCAGCGAGCCTGATGCAGGGAGCACACTGTGGAGGTTGCCTGCATGCTTCCCGTGGTTTTGCACAGGAACTGGGCTGGGCAGGTGCCGAGGACTCCTACCACAGGGTGGAGGAGAGCAGCTCTTCTGTTATGGACAAAGCTGAACCACCTTGACGCCCAGCCCAATCTAGAGTTTCGGTCAAAGGATCCACAACTGAATACTGTCCCCCCTCAAAATAACTGAAAGATCTTCAAATCTCAAGAAGACACTGAAAAGAGATTACTCTCACCTCGCACAGGAAAACTTCCACCAATATCTCCCTGAGGCAGAACCAGCTAATTTGTCGTGCCCAGTGCAAAGTGAAAATGTGGGATCCCTTGTGCAAAAACTATCAAGAGTTTTCAGAGGCTGACAGGAGAGCGTGAACAGAGTGCGGGGCCCTTCTGAGCCCAGGGCCTTGCGTGACTCACCCTTGCAGGCCCAGGAAGCCAGTGCTGCCCTCCAGGCTTTCTTCACTCCCTCCTCTTCTCTCTCTCATTCTGTCTCTCCCCTCCTGCCTAACACAAGGGGGCTAGGCCCCAGTCTTTTCCTCTCCTTCTTCAAGGTCAGGGTTTCCCCCATGCTCCTTCCCAAACCAGGTGTGCAGAACCCTCCCTGGGCTCTCTCGAGGCTGGCTCTGGCTGTGCTCCTTACCATGCAACCCCTCGTAGCTTCTTCCTTCCTTCCTTCTCCTGTTTACCAGGCCCAGCTTGCTGCTGTGAAGGATGATACGGATGAAGCTAACTACATACAGTCTTCCTTACAGGCAGAGGCTTGGGGCAGAGATCTAAAACACTTAACTTTTAGCATTTTTATTAGTATTTTATTCTTTAGTATTTGGTACTTATTGATACAAATTGCTTGTTAACAGGTGTTGGAAGCTGTTCATCATCCATAAAATGTAAATGTCATTGACCTCTAGGAATTTCTAATCTAAAATAGGCCACAATGATGGTGATGACAGAGAGCAACTCTTGAGCCCCTGCTGTGTGCCAGAAAAATACACTGAATCTTTGATACACATGAGTTCCTCCAGTCCTCACCACCATGTGAAGTACATATGATGATTATTTCCACGTGAAGATGAGGAACTGGAGCTGAGGGAGCTGTCAGCTTGCCTGTGTTCACAGCCCACCACCGGGCTCTCTAGCTGAGCTCCTTGATGTTATCAGATAAGCTCTGCAGACGGAGGAGAACAATCAGCTTTCCTCCCCGAGCTGCCTCTCTGCTGGGCCTACACTCAGGTCCTTAATATTGGCTGAATAAATGGGGCGCCTGGGTGGCGCAGTCGGTTAAGCGTCCGACTTCAGCCAGGTCACGATCTCACGGTCCGTGAGTTCGAGCCCCGCGTAGGGCTCTGGGCTGATGGCTCGGAGCCTGGAGCCTGTTTCCGATTCTGTGTCTCCCTCTCTCTCTGCCCCTCCCCCGTTCATGCTCTGTCGCTCTCTGTCCCAAAAATAAATTAAAAAACGTTGAAAAAAAAATTAAAAAAAAAATATTGGCTGAATAAATGAGTGTGTCAGTTATCAGGCAAAGGAAGGAGCTGAGAAGGAAAACAAGGAAAACGGAAACGAACTGGCCACATCTGGTCAGTGAAAGAGCTGAGGCATCTGTGAATTCCAGTGCTGCCTTCACCCCACTGTTAACAGTGGGTCACCCCACTGTTAACAGCGATTGCCGATATCCGCTTAGCTTTGCACAGAGCATTGGCCCAGTTCATTTTTATACATGGTACCAACTGTTGCTCAACATATGTTCTTTTAAATGAATTAATTTGAAAGGAATGGAGTTGAATTAAGTCAGAACATTTTTGTAGGAATCTGGCTTTACGCTGAAAGAGCTTTAAATGTAAATTAAACGGACTCACTCACTCTTCGTAAGGGCACAAAGTAACTGTGGACAAAGCCCGAAAAGCCAGGCATACCTGAGCCTCAGTCTCAGGGAGACGCCTGAGGTTCCAGGCCTCCACTTGCCCGGCTTGCAGATTGCTCATTTGCTCCTGTGATGAAGGAATTAAATAAAGTCCTTAAATGCTGCCACACTTCCATGAATGGAGAGTAAATAATGTTGCTTTAAGCTACGGTAACTGCTGCCTGGGGATTCTGCCTCATCTTTATGGATGCCTTGTCACAATTTCTAGAATTATAGAAGCCATCTCATGACTCCATAGATCGAAAAGAAACAATGCACGAAGTTTTTCTTCCCTCTCTGATCTCAGCACACAAAATGATTTTTCACGGCTCTGAATCAGAACAGATGAATTTAAATACCTTTGCTTGCACAAAGTTCTGAGTGGGGCTTAGGAGAGAATCTCACCGGTGTGGCAGGTCTCAGGTCCTGAAGAAAAACACAGAGGCTGGGAGAGATGTCCCTCACATGGAGGCTGAGATGTTATGGCAGCACGTGCTGCCTCACCTCTTGCCCTGAACCACCTAAGGAGTGGAGAAACGGAGGTGATGTTACTCGCAACACCTGGTGGTTGGAAACGTCTCTTCTCCTCTCTTTCCCCCCCTCCAGACCCTGTCCTCTGACACACTATCCCACCCATTATTCCCAGCAAGAATTAACAAAGCTACAGCCCACCCAGGTTCTAATACAATCCTGAGAGATGGGGGAGCATCACTTGTTTTGATACGCCTACCCGCCCCCCTCCCCCACACACAGACACACCGTGCAGTTACAGAGAGCAAAGCACAGCCCAGTGAGGTGACTCTTGCGCTCTTACTCAAGCAATAGCAAAGCTGGGGCTCTTATCCTGAATATTTAAGTCTCTATTTCAGTAAGTTTTTTGTTTTTTCAAAGAAAAAAACTTGACCCTCAGACCCAAGTTCCCAAAATCCCACACGAGTAAACTCAGCAAAAATAATAGGAGTCTGCATCACCATTGTCCACGTGTGAGGAGAGCTTACTACGTGTGAGGAGAAATAACATGCTGGAGGTCACGGCAGTAATACAGGTCACATTAGTAGTGTGTGCTGGAGAAGAGAACCAAGCTGAGCTCTGTCTGACCCCAAGGCTATGAGTGTAACAACTCAGGTACAATGTCTTTCTAGAGAGACACTAATCCTTCACAGGACAGCCACTGAGTGACTGTATATGAAACTCTGGTCTTGAAGGAGAGAGGAGGACAATCATTTACAAAGAAAAGAGAAACTGATCAGCTGTTCGTTCCATCCATTGGGCTCTGCTCACTTCCCAGCTTCCTTGGGGGTGGGGGGGAGATTCAGGCACTTGTTGCTCTTCCCTCCTTAAACGAGGCCAACACACACACACACACACACACACACACACACACACACACGAACCTCTAAGAGCGTTTCATAATTTTTTTAACCTCTGCTGAGTCCAAAGGATGCTAAGTTTTGGATAGTGTTCCATCCCTGTAATGTGCCCCCATACATTTTGCAGCTGAATCTCTCTCACTAGAGATTCATAGAACTTCCCCACAAAACCAGGACTTTAGCTGCAGCCCCTCTCCTTCACAGCCGTTTCCCACTTCAAGACCTCCCTCTTTCCTTTCATCTCCTTCTCCTCCACCCTGACACCACCTCTTTGTGACTCAGTAGTCACTATCTTTCCTACCAGTTCTGCTCCTAGGAAGCAAGGAGCTTCAAACCATGAGGACGAAAGTAGGGATAGTAGGTGGAAAAGACACCACCGTAGTGGCTGGGCTCTGGGTGGATTATTTCATTATTTTATTATAATGTTTATTCATTTTTGAGAGACAGAGACAGACTGTGAGTGGGGGAGGGCAGAGAGATAGGGAGACACAGAATCTGAAGCAGACTTCAGGCTTCTGAGCTGTCAGCACAGAGTCTGACGTGGGGCTCAAACCCACAAACCCTGAGATCATGACCTGAGCTGAAGTCAGATGCTTAACCCACTGAGCCTCCCACGCGCCACATGGGTGGATTTTAAAGAAACAATTTGACATCTTGCCTTGTAAAGGTTAACTTCCTGGTAGACTACCTTGTATACCTCATCATCTCCATCCTTTCTTGAAGTTGCATTACAAACATTCTCCTTCATTGCTTTAACCATGAGAAGTACCAGAAATTTCCAGAAAGAAGGAGAGAGAAGAAAAAAATAATCCCATCCAGGCATACTGTGTATATTATACTAACTGATGTGGACATTTATTATTTTGTGGCAACACAATGTTACTTTTTTTCCTTTAGTAACAGCACCCTGATTTTTCTTTTATAGCTTAGGAAAGACATCAAGGGCTCCTGACATCACTTGAATCATGTTATGCCTGAAGCCATATCTACCCAGGGAATATTCACTTGTAAGAGCAATAAAATCCATTTCAGTTTTAGCTGGCTTGGGTTTGGAAAAAAGAACCACCAATGAAATGTTTCTCCCTTGAAATTGTAACTCTGGCCAGATCATTCTGGCCAAGACCCTATGAACACTTGCGGGTCATCAACTGTGACATAATAGCCCTGGGCAGCAAACCAAGGTTGTCTTTTCTGGTGGTTGCTACTGTGGGACCAACAGCGCCTGATCAGGGCAGGAGGGTCCCTGAGCCAGAAGGAGGGCTCTTCTCTTGCTGTAAGCCATGAGCATCCACAGGATGGCTACTGGCCATTCGGGCCAAGAGTGCATTCTTATCAGGCTCAAGGTGGGGGCCCCTACACTGTCTTGCAGCTGCCAAAAGCTGAGCCTAAGGAAGAAGGAACACAAAGAAAAGCCTGCCATACTGGCTTCACAGCACTCTCAGAATACATCTCATTGTTGAGAGCAACAGAGGGATGCCTGGAGCGCTTGTCAGAACAAAACCTCCTAATTTAAGGCAGAAGGGCCACTGTGCTTGTGCATTCTCTTTCTCTCCCCTGCCCTCTCTCTGTCAAGCCTTTCCACCCTCTGAAAAGGCCAGATCCACCCCTAAGGGGATGGTCCCTAGGGTAAACAGCCAGGTGTCTGGGTAGTTCTTTATTTAGCCACAATCCAAGCTTTCTTTTCCTTTACCTCAAGGCCTGGTTACCAGGAGTAACCAATGTAAATGTGCGCCACTGAAGCAAGCCCCAGGGGGCCTATTGCTTCAGCTTGAATCCAAACTGAGCTTGGAGACATGATCCAACTTGTTCTGCAGATAATTAAGTGCTCCTGAACTCTTCTTAAAAAAAAAATCCAACAGCGTCCCAAAGAAAAAATCATGGGAAGGTTAGGAGATTATATAAGACTCTCTGGATGGATTTTTCTGTCTTAGGGAGAGAATAGAAAATCTTTATTTGTTCAAACAACCTACTTTGTATATTTGACCTGGTGACCAGAAGAGGTTAGTGACATTTTGGGGGGAAGGGAAATGGAAGTTAAGGGGAAACAAACTTTTTTTGAATAGCAGTGGAAGCCTAGAGGAGACTTTTTTCAGTCTAGGCCTTAGGAAGATTACAGTTGGCATGGATCCAGATTATAATGAAAACCAGGGACAGCAAGGAGAGATTATACTATATAAGTACTGACATATACTCCCTCTTTTGTTTCCCTCCTTCAGACGTCAGGGAAGCCATCTTCTCTAAGGGAGGCTTTCTCTGGCCTTCCAGAAGGGTCCAGCTCTCCTGATCACTTCCACATGGCTCCTCAGAATAATCTTGTTAGTTCCTGTCACATTACAATTTAACATGCATTTGTGCAAATATTTAATTAGTGCCTCTATTTCCCTGACTAGATATGATCTCTCTGAGGGCAGGAAACATGTCTATTTCTATTGGCTTATTAAGATCCCTATGTCTAACACAGCAGCTGGAGTACAGTAGGTATTCAATAAATGTCTGTTGGTTCAATGAGTGTTTCAATTGAATAATTATTCAGTGAATGAATAATTGTAAAATAAATGGGTGGATAACACTGTACTTTGTTCCTGAACACGTGCTGGCCAGTAATTGTAACATGTCTTCAAGGAAAAGATTAGCCGTCTGGGGGTCTTACCTGTAAACTATCACTTGTTCCCGCTGTGATGTGAACAAGTGATTTGGCCTATGTCATGGTTTATCCAAGATGATCAAATGATAATGAAAAGCTCTGTACTCAATTTGAGCATCAATGAGGTTAATAATTTCAGTGGATATAAACAGATCAAATTTGTTTAAAGCCATGAGATCATAATGATTTTTTTAAAAGAAAGAAAAAACTCTAATAGATCATCATTAGAGGATAATGGTGAGTTACTTCATTATTTTGAAAACTGGCAAATAAAGAGAAAGATTTGAATATTGATCTTGCCTTTCCTTTGTGATCTGTACCACTGATAAACCACAAATGAGAGGAAGTAAGAACTATTCCAGAAAATACATATTATAAAATAATGTTTAAATATAACTATTTTGAAACTCTTGATCAATTAGTTGTTTGCAGAAATTCATTTTTTCCAAAAGTCATAACAATATTTAGATCCCAGTGCCATAACATCAGATAGGAGTCTGTTTCCCCTCTCCTTGAAATTGGAGGATGTTTTTCTCTTGCCATTTTTGCCATTTTTCCCCAGTATCCCCTGCCCAAACTGAAGGAAACCTGAAATTCAGAACTGGGTACAAGACACAAAGAGAGCTCTAAAAGAAGCTCTCTAGCTTGGGCATAAGGAGTGGGAAAGAGGATCCCTCAGGGTTAGAGAGGGGACCTAAATCTCCAGTTTCCCTTTTTTTTCCCTTCCTCTCTCTCTTTTCTCCCATCTTCTTACATACAGGCTATAGTGATATCCAGGCACCTAAAACTCTGAAGAAGGGGATGTTTCTTGTCTGACCAAAAGACCTGTGATCTTTAAGACCATATGGAGCAACCCTGGTTACTGGTGTGTGTGTGTGTGTGTGTGTGTGTGTGTGTGTGTGTAACTTTTTTCACTCTCTCTTTCTGCTACATGGCCCTGGACAAGGATGGATTCATAGGAAATATGCAGCAGAGTGGGATAAGCAAAGCCCCGGTTTTCTGAGTGGAAGGTAGAAAAGAGGAACCATGGGAAACCAAAGGTACTAGGAGACCACAGAGAAAAGAGGCTTGGGAAAATGAACTCATGAAATTATTTATGACTTCTGGACTTATCCCAAGTGGCTCATGCATAGATCTGACCCTAAACAACATACCTTAGTCAACCACCTAGGTCTTGGCTGGGCAGCTGGGACTGCTGTTCAGTGATCTTAATAGCAATATAAAGTTTTGAAAATGGACTTGGCATTGAAACCACAATCTCCAGAACGCTGATTGGAACAAGTGATCTGAACCTAAGCAGTTTAAATGCCTACTAGAATAAAACTTCCAAACATTCTTGATAGCATTTAAACAGGACCCAGAGTCTCATAACATTAGATTCAAAATGTCCAGGATACAATATAATGTTACTCACCATATGAAGAACTAGAAAAATCTCAACAGAGATTCCTAAAATAGACCAACATAAATATGGCCAGTTGATTTATGCATATGAAGCTGCACAGGCAATTCAATGGCAAAAGGGTAGTCTTTTCAACAAACAGTGTTGGAACAATTGGACATCTATATGTCAGATGGATAGATGATTGAGAGAGAGAAAGAGAGACAGAGAGAGCGAGAGTTCCCAATCTGAACCTCACACATTAAGTAAATTGGATTTAAGTAAAATGGATCTTAGGTCTAAATGTAAAATACAAAACATTTTTTATTTTTTATAATTTGTTTAATGTTTATTTTTGAGAGAGAGAGAGACAGAGCACAAGCAGGGGAAGGGCAGATAGAGGGAGACACAGAATCAGAAGCAGGCTCCAGGCTCTGAATTGTCAGCAGAGAGCTAGACGTGGGGCTCGAAACCACAGACTGTGAGATCATGACCTGAGCTGAAATCAGATGCTTAACCGACTGAGCCACCCAGGCACCACAAGTATGAGATATTTTTAAAAAGCAGAGGAGAAAGGGGCTCCCAGGTGGCTCAGCTGGTTGTGTCTGACATTGGCTCAGGTTATGATCTCACAGTTTGTGAGTTTGAACCCACATCAGGCTCTGTGCTGACAGCTAAGAGCCTGGAGCTTTCTTCAGATTCTGTGTCTCCCTCTCTCTGTCCCTCCCCTGCTCCCCCCCTCTCTCTCTCTCTCAAAAATAAACAAATATTTTAAAAAATGTTTTTAAAAAGCAGAGGAGAAAATATTTCTGTGCTGGATTTATGCAAACAGTGCACAGACATGACAATAAAAGCACAATATAAAAAGAACTCAGAAAACTCAACAGTAAGAAAATAACCCATTTAAAATTTTTTAAAAAATACTTAAATAGACACTTCATCAAAGAGGATATGCCAAAGAAAACATTAGCCATTAGGTCAATGTAAATTAAAACCACGATCAGATACTAGTACACATGTAACAGAATGAGTAAAATAAAAATTCAATAATTTCAACTGTTGGTAATCATGTGAAGCAACTAGAACTCTCATACATTGCTGGTGGGAATGCAAAATGGCACAGACACTCTAGAAACCAGTTTGACAGTTTTTTATAAAATTATATATTCAATTACCATGTGATCCACTCCTACATTTTTACCCTAGAGAAATGAAAATTTATGTTTACTCAAACAATTGTACATAGATGTGTATACTGGCTCTATTTATAATCGCCAAAAGCTGGAAACAACTCAAACCTCCTTCAGCAGGCAAATGTATAAACAAACTGTGGTACATCCATACAACAGAATACAACTTAGCAATAAAAGGAATGAACTGTTGATACCTACAAGACCTTGAATGAATCTCAAAAGCATTGTAATAAATGAAAGCATTTAGTGTCAAAATATTACACACCATATAAATCCATTTACGTGGCACTCTCAAAAAGACAAAACTATAGTGACAGAGAAAAAATCAGAGGTTGAAAGGAATTGGAGGGGGCCATACAATTACGAGGGGGTAGCAAGAGGGAGATTTGGGAGTGATGCAACTGTTTGGGATTTTGATTGTGGGTGTAGTTACAAAAATCTATACATGTGTTATAATTCATAGATCTGTGTATCAAAAATGATAATTTACTGTATGTTAATTTAAAAGATTAAAAACACATCAACCCTCCAGATCATTCCCTTTCTCACTAGCAGGCCCCTAAGTTAATATCTTAGAAATACTTAATGTTTCTCAAGAGGTTACTATAAACAAAAAATCTTATTACTATCCTAACTTCAGAATATACTCCAGTATTTTCTGATGATCTTTCCTACATTTTATTTATGAAGATGTTATTTCTTTAAATTTGTCTTACCAAGGAGAACCACAAATTTAGAGAGATGCTCTTCTCTATCCCCAATGCTCACAAAATAAATGCCAGTCCACTCAAACTTACTCTTCAGAGATACCATCCGTGTTTTAATGAAAACATGATGAAGGCAAGCCTTAAAACCACAGGGAAATGCTCTGTTTGAGATCAGCAAAATGTCTCAGCTTATTATTTCTTCCCTGGCTGAGACAGATTCTGCCCAGAATGCAAAAGGATAGCAATTGGAAGCAGAGATTTATACAGAAGGCTAATAATATACTATAGTTATTCTAGAGCAAGAGACTTTGCACCTTAGAGCTAGGAGAGAAAAGACACTACTACCATTGAGAACGATGTTATACACAGAAAACCCAACAGCTCCACCAAAGTCTGCTAGAACTGATACATGAATTCAGCAAAGTCGCAGGATACAAGATTAATGTATAGAAATCAGTTGCATTCTTATACACTAATAACGAAGCAACAGAAAGACAAATAAAGAAACTGATCCCATTCACAATTGCACCAAGAAGCATAAAATACCTAGGAATAAACCTAACCAAAGATGTAAAAGATCTGTATGCTGAAAACTATAGAAAGCTTATGAAGGAAATGGAAGAAGATACAAAGAAATGGAAAAACATTCCATGTTCATGGATTGGAAGAATAAATATTGTTAAAATGTCAATACTACCCAAAGCAATCTACATATTCAATGCAATCCCAATCAAAATTGCACCAGCATTCTTCTCAAAGCTAGAACAAGCAATCTTAAAATTTGTATGGAACCACAAAAGACCCCAAATAGCCAAAGTAATATTGAAGAAGAAGACCAAAGCGGGAGGCATCACAATTCCAGACTTTAACCTCTCCTACAAAGCTGTAATCATCAAGACAGCATGGTATTGGCACAAAAACAGACACATAGACCAATGGAATAGAATAGAGACTCCAGAATTGGACCCAAAAAAGTATGGCCAACTAATCTTTGACAAAGCAGGAAAGAATATACAATGGGAAAAAAAAGACAGTCTCTTTAACAAATGGTGCTGGGAGGATTGGACAGCAACATGCAGAAGAATGAAACTAGACCACTTTCTCACACCATTCACAAAAATAAACTCAAAATGGATGAAGGACCTGAATGTGAGACAGGAAACCATCAAAACCCTAGAGGAGAAAGCAGGAAAAAACCTCTCTGACCTCAGCCGCAGCAATTTCTTACTTGACACATCTCCAAAGGCAAGGGAATTAAAAGCAAAAATGAACTATTGAGACCTTATAAAAATAAAAAGCTTCTGCACTGCAAAGGAAACAATCAACAAAATGAAAAGGCAACCGATAGAATGGGAAAAGATATTTTCAACGACATATCAGACAAAGGGCTAGTATCCAAAATCTGAAAAACAAATAATCCAGTGAAGAAATGGGCAGAAGACATGAATAGACACTTCTCTAAAGAAGACATCCAGATGGCCAACAGGCACATGAAAAGATGCTTAGCGTCATTCCTCATCAGGAAAAGACAAATCAAAACCACACTGAGATATCACCTCACGCCAGTCAGAGTGGCTAAAATGAACAAATCAGGAAACTATAGACGCTGGCGAGGATGTGGAGAAATGGGAACCCTCTTGCACTGTTGGTAGGAATGCAAACTGGTACAGCCACTCTGGAAAACAGTATGGAGGTTCCTCAAAAAATTAAAAATAGATCTACCCTATGACCGAGCAATAGCACTGCTAGGAATTTACCCAAGGGATACAGGAGTACTGATGCATAGGGGCACTTGTACCCCAATGTTTATAGCAGCACTTTCAACAATAGCCAAATTGTGGAAAGAGCCTAAATGTCCATCAACTGAAGAATGGATAAAGAAGTTGTGGTTTATATATACAATGGACTACTACTTGGCAATGAGAAAGAATAAAATACGGCCTTTTGTAGCAATGTGGATGGATGGGACTGAAGAGTGTTATGCTAAGTGAAATAAGTCATACAGAGAAAGACAGATACCATATGTTTTCACTCTTATGTGGATCCTGAGAAACTTAACAGAAGACCATGGGGGAGAGGAGGGTGAAAAAAAATTTACAGAGAGGGAAGGAGGCAAACCATAAGAGACTCTTAAAAACTGAGAATAAACTGAGGGTTGATGGGGGGTGGAAGGGAGGGGGAAGTGGGAGATGGGCATTGAGGAGGGCACCTTTTGGGATGAGCACTGGGTGTTGTATGAAAACCAATTTGACAATAAATTTAATATTAAAAAAAAAGAAACAGGGTTTGGTAACTCTTTGGAAACTTTATTATTTATTTATTTATTTATTTATTTACTTATTTATTTATTTTTGTATTTTAAAGAGAGGGAGGACACAAGCAGGGGAGAGGGGCAGAAGGTGGGAGGAAGGGAGGAGAGACAGAGAGAGAGAGAGAGAGAGAGAGAGAGAGAGAGAGAGAATCTTAAGCAGGCTCCATGTTTAGCATGAAGCCCAACACGGGGCTCGATTTTACAACCCTAGAATCATGATCTGAGCTGAAATCAAGAGTCAGATGCTCAACCGACTGAGCTACCCCCGTTCCCTATACTTCAGAAACGTTAAATGACACATACAACTGTGATAGTTTTTTTTTTTTTTAATTTTTTTTTTCCAACGTCTTTTTAATTTATTTTTGGGACAGAGAGAGACAGAGCATGAACGGGGGAGGGGCAGAAAGAGAGGGAGACACAGAATCGGAAACAGGCTCCAGGCTCCGAGCCATCAGCCCAGAGCCCGACGCGGGGCTCGAACTCCCGGACCACGAGATCGTGACCTGGCTGAAGTCGGACGCTTAACCGACTGCGCCACCCAGGCGCCCCACAACTGTGATAGTTTTAATGTGTGTTCCCAAATTCTTTGATACTCCTCCCTTTAAGAGGAGGAGTCTAATTCTCCTCCCCTTGAATGTGAGCTGGACTTGTCACTCATTTCCAACAAATAAAGAGAAAGTGACAGTTCTGTGACTTTGGAGATATTTATAAAAGCCACTATGGTTTCCTTTTGTTCTCTTTCTTTCTCCTCCCTCTCGCTCTCTCCAGATCACTACCTCTGGGGAAAACCAGCTGCCATGTCCTAAAGGACACTGTGGAGAGGCTTATATAGAAAGGCTTTGGCCTCCAACCAAGAGCCAAGTGACTGAACCACCTTGAAAATGGATCTTTGAGTCCTGGTCAAGTGTTCAGATTGCCACAACCCTACTGACACTAACCACCACCTCATGAGAAACCCCAAGCCAGTACCTAGCCAAGCCACTCTTGAATTCCTGACCCTCAGAAGGTGGGAAACAATAAATGTGGGTTGCTTCAAGCCACTACATTTGGGGAAAACTTGTTATCCAGCAATAGATAACTAATACAGCAACTATGTTAATGTTAAACTGTTCTTTTGTTTAGAAAGAAGAGAAAAGGAAAGGAGGCAGAAACTGAGATCAGGATTCAGCTCAATATTTTTACAAAGCCAAATAACACTCAGGTTATCTGGATTTCTTGTACAAAGATACAGGGCATTTCCTAGAAATGAATTTTTAAATGAATCCTCTTCCTACACAGGCACCCTCAGGGTGATGCCCTACATGGTAGTTGGGGAAGGTACACCGAATATCACACCTACTTCCCACCAGGGATTCCCAAAGTGCTACTTTAATAAACAGTCTTTGAGATAGGCTATGTTATAGAAAATGCCTCAGAATAAAGCCTAGAAAAGGAATGTGTACAAGATAGCCACTCAATAAATGCATTTTGGTGTTAGTGATGGGCTTCTATTTTTATTCTTTTAATTACCAGACATTGAGCTCATACCCAAGTCAAAAAGACCGAACCAAAACAAAAACCTAGAACCAAGGTGAAAATTATGCCCCTATTTCTCAGCATTCATACACAGGGACTTTCTTTTCAAATACAAACGTGGAGTTTAGTATATGCCATGAGACCGCTGCATGAGAAGTTACTCTAAGAAAAACATAAGTGGTGAATGTTTGTGTCTTCTAACACTGAAGACAGAAAATCTCCCCAGCAACTCACAAGTCAGCGAACATTTGACAGAAAAATACGCCTTGGCAGCATTGCTTGTTGCATTCTTTAAAAAGAAAATTGAAAACATAGGATCACAAGGGTCAGATGGTTATTATTGGAAGCTGGCTCTTATAAAATGTAATACATAGCATTCCCCCATCTAAATTTCATTGCTTTGTCCAAGTCACCCAATGCAGCCCAGGATAAGGTGTTTTTCTGATGTAGATAACTACCCAGGTTTCCAAAGGCACATCCATTTAAAAGTGGGGACCTGAAGAACACCAACAGTGACAGAAAAATGATATTTTCTGTAACCTCAGCATCATGGAAAATAGTTCCACACAAAAAAATGGTTTACAAAAAAAGGAAAACCTTATTATTAAGCACATATAGTACTATTCAGCAAAATCTGCTGCTGATGGCAATGGCCCAGACCCAGCCTTTTAGAGAGCCACACTCTACATTAGGGTTTTAAGAAACTCTGAACATTTTATAGATCAAAGCATCCTTATGACATTTTCTTGTGGATGGATTTATATGTCATTAAGAGGAAAGAAACACATGTAAACGTTGCAAAAGTGCTGTATCGTCAGAGCTGTAATGGACTCAGTGACTAGGAAGTGTAGTGGCAGGACAGTTCAAGGAGTGTCCGCTACGTACTAGAGGGCTTTGTGAGTGCTGCCTACTCAGGCCTCATGACCTTCAAGATCCCTATTAGGCTCACAGCACATAGATGAGAACACTGAAGCTCTGAGGGGATGAGCCATTATTTGTTCAGTATCCAAAAGCCGGGAAATCTGTACCCAGAGCCACGTGACCCCAAAGCCTAAATCTTCCCTATATACCCTCCATCCCATACCAGAAAGTACAGAAAGGAGCATTCACGATTTGTGCACTATTATTGTCAACATGGCCCCTAAAAGACCCCTGCTGAAATGTATCAGAGGAGGACATTGGAGGAAGATTTTTTTTTTTACTTTACACTTTTGTTTCTGGCTTATTCACCAGATTCCTGAGTGACATATTTAAGGTACAGTTGACACCCCCGCAGTGTGATTGACGATTACTTGCCATTCCCTACTTTAGGACTCTTAACTCAGCCAGGCGAATAGACTATAATACAGTGACACTTAAAATGGAGCTTGAGTTCAGCGTGTGCTTCAGAGACATAACCCACAATGGTGCACATGATTGGAAACCTTCCCCTCTACCAGCAGTCTGTCTACAATGTTATTTTTCATCTCTTTACATGGCAGCAAAAGAAACACCTAATGGAAGTAACCTGAGGTAGCAGTAGGTGAGAGATAAAACTGTGTTAAAGGAGAGACTGCCAGCCTTAGAAATAAGACTTTTTAATTGGTTCATCTCCTGATACCCCAGGCCAATATTTTGAGCAAGCAATGAAGACAGGTCACCACCTACGTAGGTTATTCCATCCAATCTCCCTCCCCATGATGGAAAACTCCAAACAAGTAAAGACACCTACACAAACAGCTCATATCTTTATTTAGAAACTTCCATTCCACTGGTAGGAGAAAGTTCCTAATCAAGACAGCCAGTGGTTCAGTGGAGATGAAGCTGTCAAATGGAAAGAGAAATCACACAATTAAGAGAGACTCAGGTCCCAGTTCCTTGGGCTTCCAGTCCTGTGGTGGGTGGGAGGGTTTCTCCCCCCAGTATACCTACCTCATCAAATCTACAGAGCAGAGCAATCTCAACTCAGCCCAGGGGCTCGTGAATGCCACATAAAGGTGATGGGGGATGCAAGAACCTACCAGCTTTTCCTGACGGTGTTAATGATGTGAACTTTGTTTCCATCCAGAATTTCTTGTCTTGCTCTCCTGGGAATAGCAAGGTTACCAGAAGAATGCCAGGAGGTGTGACCACTCGAAAGAAAGCAGAAAACAAATAATACCTGGTGCTCCATTTATTTGAAGCCACAGCCATGTTACATTATACTAAATGGACTTTGCTAGTTTCCATCCGGCAAGGCCAAATTGGAACTAAGAAGGTGCTGCAATGAAGAATCTGTGCAGCTATTTCTAGGGACAAAAGCAGGCCAACAGCAGCAGAGGCCATGTTAAGACAAATGGTCCACTCCTGAAGGGCATACCGTAATGTCACTACAATTAGATGGATTTGAGGTTATAGTTCGCCATACATAGCCATAGGATATCCACTGATAATCACACATTTTGTTCTACCGACAGATAACAGCAGCCCACAAATGAGATGAACTTCCTCTGTATACACATGTTACACGAAATCAATACTTAATTACAGCAGGGCCTGCATGCATTGCTGGCAGTCAGTTCTGGTGAGGGTGTGGGTATGAAGCTAGTGCAGCAAGTTAACAAGTTGAAAGAGGTTGGGGGCATAGCACCAAGGCAGTACCCCTCCTACTGACCGTGCCTGAGGTCTATATTGAAGCGAATCACTGTGTGGACACTAGGCTTGGGTTGGAGAACAGAACTGAGACATAAATAAATGTACCATTTGGGAAAGACGGAGGCACTGCCTGGGATGGCAGTTCCTAGAATGCTATTGTGGATCTCATCCCTATATAGGTGCGCAAGGCCCATGACACAGACCTGAAGACAAGAGGACAGCATCTGAAGAGTGCCCCTATGGAGAAGCTACATGACCAAAACAAAGAACAGAGGGTAGAGAATCAAATGATGTGGGATATGGATCCCAGCTCTCTTTCCGATAGCAAGCTGCAAAGTATCTTGCAGTTCAAGCTAGGTGTCCATGAAAATGGGATGATACTCATTTTCCAAGCCAGAGGACCACGGTGAGGACTGAGCAAAATCAGACAGACAGAAAGTAATTTGTAGATGATCAGCCTCCAGGCCATTGTAAGAGATTATTTTTATTTTAGGAAGTGATAAGACCTAGGTATGCAATATCATGAATAATCAAGAAGAGAAGGCAATAGCTTCATTTATGAAGTTCCTGGTGTGATGTCAGGTGAAGTCAGACTGAAACCGACAGACACACACAAAGAATAGAGGCCAAGAAACTTGGAGAAGACATTCCAACTAGAAGCAAAGAAACACACAGGGGAATCTAGAAAATTATTCCATAACATCTATGCCATGCTCACATAATTGCACACAAGAGAACATTCTACTTGAAATCTAGATGTTCATCCAAGAATTATCCTATGTCCTTTTTTTTTTTTTATTTCGGTTTATTTTGTATAGCCACCTTTTCTTAGAATGCATTATTTTCCTATACCTCATTCAAAGCCCACTGCTGTTCGTTTGTTTGTTTGTTTGGCAAAATATCTAATCATTTCCTTGAAAAAAAATTTGTGGATCTAGCACTGCAAATTGTTTTTAGAAAGTAACATTAAAAGGTAAAATAGGGAGAGAGAGAAGAGAGCTTGAAGTGGCTCCTTTACAAAACAGCTTGGAAGTCTTGCCTCAAAAGAGGTAGTGAAGTGTTTTTTTGTTTGTTTGTTTGTTTGTTTGTTTTTTTGGACGAGAACTCAGCTCTTCAGCTGGCCAGTCCTCACAGCTTTACAGCTGTGTGACTTTGGATTGCTGAGCCTTCCTTGACATTGACCAAGAAAATATGTCTTGGCTGGGTGACATCTGCCCCCTTGACTTGTGTTACTCACCCACCCCTCACCAAAAGCAGAGAAATTCATTTTTCAACTGAGAAATTTGGGCTAGCATGCAAAGAAAAACTCTTCATTCAACTCATAAGTGTTAGCCCATGTGAAAGCAAGACACAATCATCAGACATGAGTGCTCAGGTTTACAAAAATCAAAATTTTTCAAAGGTGGGTAAGGATGAAATGTACACTCAAGTATCCTAGCTTTACTGGGCTCCTCCTTATGCATTTGTTAAATGGATATATCTGACAGTGAATGTGTTCATGATTTGAATCAAATGCTCCTGCAAAAGGGGGCTTTTCAAAAGGTGAGGCCACTAGAGCACTATGTCAAATTGCAGAGCCACCATATTGCATGCAGATTTGAATTACAGGAAGTCAAAATAATGTGATATAAAATATGTTGAGCCTCTTTTTATGTGCAAAATTTGTAATAATATGACTCAACCACCCAAATGAAAGTTTGTAGACAATCACATAATTTAGTCTCAAAGATGAAGGAGGCAAGCAAGTTGTAAACTGAGTTTATGCTTGGGCTACATGCAGACACTCATTTTAGCTGCTAAACAAAACTATCTCCTATCTTTTGGTGGTATTAGTCTTGAAATAGGTGAATTTTGAATTATGTAAGAACTCCAGAACATATTCCTCAAATATGACCCCTCTGTGTATGTTTTTCATTTATAATTTAAGAACCCCAAATCCAGACAGATGCCTGAAGCCTAAGGACTGTTGGGAACCAGCATCATGGAACAGGTTGTTCTAAAAAGAGGAAATTGAAGACTTTGCTTTACAAGGTATGGCCTAAGTCTGGTGAATAACAGACTTAGCTAAAATTAAAATGTTTTAATTTTATTTATTTATTTATTTATTTATTTATTTATTTATTTATTTATTTATTTTTAGAGAGAGAGCACAAGCAGGGTAAGGGAAGAGAGAGTCTAGGGAGACAGAGAATCTGAAGCAGGCTCTGCACTGTCAGCGTAAAGCCTAACACTGGGCTCGAACCAACAAACCATGAGATCATGACCTGAGCCAAAGTCAGGGACTGAACTGACTGAGCCACCCAGGTGCCCCTAAAATTAAATTTCATGACAGTCATTTCAGCTATCTAATCTGTCAAGTATACACATTCATGAAGTGACACTGGTCTCACTATCTAGTATATGTGCTGGATTTCAAACATGCTATTGGGTCTTTGTCTCTTTTTAGGCTCTTGCAGTCACTCACAGAGGATTCTCAAACTCATAGGAGCATTTGGAAACCCTCTTCCAGCTTTAGAAAGTGCTTTCACATACATTCATGTGCATTGTCCTTCGTGTCCATAACAAGATAGGAAACTGTCCATAATGAGACAGGAAAGATGGGAAAACTAGGACACAAGCAAGACGGAAGAGTTACAAAAACCTAGTCATAAAACCTAATCAGTATGAGACCCAGGTCTTCAGACTCCAAACCAGGAGCTCATTACAATGCATCAATCTGTGCTGTGCTTTGGAAATGGTCTAAGAGGAGATGGTCATCTCATCACTCAGGACTAGAAACAGATCTCCAAGAAGTAACACCTACTTACTCTCACACCCTGGACTATTTGCTCGCTGTTTTAGGCTACCCGGCATCCATCTCTTTAGAGTCTCCTTCTTACCTCATTGGACAGAGTCTCTTGGAATAGTTAAGGGAAGTGCCCCATACTCTCCTTCCAACAGTGAGCATCTGAACAAATGAATCATTTGGATGTTTGCTCCCTTCCAGGAAACACAATTTAAACCAAAAAAGAGAGAACAAAATGAAAATGGTTAGGGCTCATTCACTGAGCCTTAGCACTTTGATGCTACAAAATAATTCCTGCCAAATAGAATGCCTGGGTTCATGTCCCTTTCCAAGCTTGCTTCTTTAGCCTGACATTGACTATGTAAGTAATCCCATCACTTCCAATAAATTTCTGCTTGGTTAAATTAGCCAAAGTCCATTTTGGTTACTTGCAATCCAAGAAACATAGCTTAGAACCCACCTAAATTTGTATTTTTGTGTGTGCACTGGTACCCAAAGAACGAGAGATAAGAGCTCCTGTGTGTGTGTGTGTGTGTGTGTGTGTGTGTGTGCACGCATGTGCATGTATATACTCTTACTCTCAAAAGTTGAGACTACAGGGGTGCCTGGGTGGCTGTTGGTTAAGCATCCGACTCTTGATTCTGGCTCAGGTCATAATCTCACGGTTTATGGGATCAAGCCCCATGTTGGGCTCTGCACTGACAGTGTGGAGCCTACTTGGGATTCTCTCTCTCTGTCTGTCTCTGTCTCTCTCTCTCTGTATCTCTCTCTCAAAACGAAAAAACTTTAAAACAACTTTAGACTATATCTCCAAGAGAAAATGATTTTCTTTTTTTTTTTTAATTTTTTTTTCAACGTTTATTTATTTTTGGGACAGAGAGAGACAGAGCATGAACAGGGGAGGGGCAGAGAGAGAGGGAGACACAGAATCAGAAACAGGCTCCAGGCTCTGAGCCATCAGCCCAGAGCCTGACGCGGGGCTCGAACTCACGGACCGCGAGATCGTGACCTGGCTGAAGTCGGACGCTTAACCGACTGCGCCACCCAGGCGCCCCGAGAAAATGATTTTCGATTTGTATTTCTGTACATGATATATTGTACAATTACTGAAAATAATATGTTGAATCTTATATGAGCTAAACGGAAATTTAAGATTGATTGCATTGAAAGGAACAAGAAGTTTGGCTTAATCTGATGTCTATTTAGTACTTAATAGATTTTTTTCATTATTTTGCTTCTTTTCTTACAGTTTTCTCACACGTAAAAATCAAGCCAATTACATTTGTGTGATAATTGGATTATTTGATTTTTTTAAATATGACCTATTATTCCAAACTATTATCAAGTTTCTGATAGTACACCAGGTCTGTCCTTTTGAAATGTGTGTTGAACAACAAAAATGAATAAAAATATTTCTTCTGGCTTTGCAAAGGTTGAAGCAGTTACCTAGAAGTTATGGATCAAAAAAACCCCAAGATTTCTGTCAAACTTAAATTGACTTTTATCACATTTCCCCACTCTACAGCTTCCTTTTTGATGACATGCTTTTCCCCCTGATCCCAGTAATTCCAAACCAATTGCATTTCCAAGAAAAGAAATGCAATAAGCAAAGTAAATTCATAAAGCAGGGCTCTGAATGCATTTCTGCCATCTTTGGCTTGATATCTGATCTTAGATGATACATCCTGAACAGCAGGGAGATCATTTGTAATCTTTATTATGATGACAGCAACAAATACTGCAAAATGCCCTCCCATAACAGAATATGCTTGTCGAATTTTTTTTAATTTTTCTAAAAAGAATAGTTTTGGGCATCAACACATACACAAGCAGGAGCACTAACATATGCATGACATATGTACAGCATATCCTCTCAAGTTTATGACCATGGGCCTTGAGGGGTTTAGGCTAGAAATGGGCTGAAGTATTTAGTTCCCATGGAGGTAATCATATTGATAAGTTGTTTCTCCAAGTTTATTGTTAAGGTTTTGTCTGAACTTGAATGGATTTCTGTGTTTTTATTGACTCTGAACATTTCTGGAAATATGATAAATGAATTGAGATTAGGGAAGGAAGGGAGGAAGGAAGGAAGGAAGGAAGGAAGGAAGGAAGGAAGGAAGGGAGGGAAGGAGGGAAGGAAGGAAATAAGGGAATAAATATCTTCTTCTCTTTCAACCTATGACATATGAGCTAGTCAGGTATCTATATAACTATTGTCACTGGGAAAAATGTCAATCCCAAACAGAACTCCACATCCCTCAGCCGTTGCCATATTCTCTTCCCTGATTTACAACAGCTATTTTTTTTTCAAGAAATGCAAATGCATATTAATATTGTCCTACAAAGAGCATCATTCAGAAAATAAATATCAGGCATTGCACAGGGTAGACTTTATCACACAGCCCAGTGGAGATGAATTTTAAGCTTTGGTTTTGGGGAATTATCTATGCTTCTTTTTTTCTCTCATTAATGCAGACATTAAAAAATTAACTATATCTATAAAATGCACTTTCGTAAAAGAGGCATGCAGACTTAATTAAGAATTTCACTGTGAATGTTACTGTAAAAGAATTACAATTGTGTCCAATGTGAAAGGTTTTAATTTTTCCTTTTCGTTTTTATTCATTATTTAGGCAAAATTATGATAATCAGGTATTATATGCCAGATTACACAAATGAATGGCATGGATGTAAGGTTTTAAAAATTATCATATATGCCAGCTTTTCATTCTACCAAATTTAGGAAAACTGTGGGTCATACATATTAATGAGGCTTTATCACCATTTAAATTTGCCAACTAACTATAGACTATTATACTGAACATATAGTTCTGCATTTATGCTACCGTGATACTGCCTGCGAGTCCACCAACAGAGGATTTTTAGTTTACAAATGTCATACCCCCTAGTCTAAGCCCATAAATGATCTTTGCTGGCACCACTGCTTCTGGGAAGGCTCCCCAGAGCCCTGGATGAGGGAACTTTCATATGCATTCCCACAGGGACCTGTCCTTCCTCTCCCGAGAGCTCATCATACAGTGGGAAAAGTCTGTTTCTGATGGTGACTGTTAATTCAGAATGCAAATGGCCATATTTCCTCCCTGCTCTATCCCAGTGCCTGGCAAAGATATTGTTAGAAGGAGTTATTGAATGGGTGGATGGATAGATGAATGCAACGAATATTGAGCACTCATTAGACGCCAGGTTCTATCTCTGGGAATATGGAAATATGTGAATAAGATAGGATCCCAGTCTTTATGAAGCCAACATTCTAGTGAGGGGGTCCTCTCATCTCCAGTGATGAGATTGCAAGGTATGGGCAGGGGCTAAGAAGATAATCCTTCCACTTTAATGTTCACTTCATGCCTCTTGTGCCAATTATTTTACCCAATGACTGTACACTGGAGTTTTAAATACAAGGTCAGCTAATGATACAGTGCCACTCTTATTTTCTACATGTCACTATTTCTCATAACTCATTATTCCTTTGAATCTCTTCCCAGAGAAGAGAATTGGCTGGGCTAAGGCAGGTTCTGGAATTTCTAGGGTCCCTGACCAAATTACCTTATAACATCAGATGCACTCACCCATCGTATCCCAGTTTTGGCAATTTATCATGACCTGATTCTCTGAGTCCCAGTCTTGGTAATCCATTCAAATGTGCAATTTGAAAAAAAAAATGGTCTCCAATTATCAACATATGCCTCTGAAATATATAAAGTAGCACTTAGTACACCAGCATCCTAAGAACGGGATCCCTAGTGTTTGTGCATCTCCATCCCAATGAAGTTCGACTTATTCCTCACAGCTCTACCCATTACCTGCAATAACAACCTGTCATTCATCACCCCAACTTCCAGGTGATTCTCCTTACTATAGCCAGGACATCCTTTATAAAAGTATGTATATATCAGAGGACCTCCCGTCTCTGACTATAACCCTGTGAAGCCTTCCCATCACACTTGGGGAAGTCCTAAGGCCTTGCAGAAGCTGACCCCAGTCTCACTTTCACACCTCACTTCCTACTACTCTCTGTCCCGATTCAGAAAACACTGACCCTGCTATTCCCAGAATATGCTCAACATGTTGTCACCTCAGGATTCCCTCTGCTTAGAACACTCTTTCTCCAAATTTTTCCTGTGCCTAGCTTCAGTCTTCACTCAGATGTCTTATCTTTGGAAAGGCTCATCCTCACTACCTCATCAAAAATAGTCCCTGTCGCACTCTATCTGCTTGCTGGCTGCATTTTTTCTTCATATCACTTATATTATGCGTTGACTTGCTTGTTGTCTATCACACCTCCTAGAGTGTAGATTCCATTAGTGAAAGCACTTGATCTTGTTCCCCTCTCTATTCTAGGGCCTAGAACAGTGCCTAGTACATAGTAGATACTCATTAATTTATGTTTAATTAATTAATAACATACTTCCTGTATGCCAAATTGCCTGACCCAGTCACCTTCAAAGTATGACCTCCTCCTGGGTTTCCCAACACTGAGCTCCCCAACATCAATCCAGGCTAGATCATCTACACCTATGCTGTCAATATGGCAGCCATGAGCCACATATGACTACTGAGCATTTGAAATGTGGCCAGTCCTAGTTGAGATATGTGGTAAATATAAAATATACATCAGATTTTGAAAACTTAGTATGAAGGAAAAAATGTAAAATGTCTTACTGAGATTTTTTGTTGTTTTTATTAACATTAGTTTCACCTGTTCCTTTTTACATTTTGAAATGTGGGTACTAGAAAATTTTAAATGAACTATGTGTCCCACATTGGGGACCCATTGTAGCCTGCTTTATATTTCTATTGGACCAGCAGCTCTAGAGCAAGATTCTTCTCTAATTAGGAGATTCAGAGTAACATATAAAGGGCATAGGCTTTGTGTCAGACAGAGGGTCAGTAATTCTGGCTTTTCTGATACCAGCCATGTGACCATTTAGTATCCTACTAAATTGTCTGAGGCTGACTTGCTCATCTGTTCAGTGTGTGAGATGGAAGTTACTGTGGAGGACCATTATGAGAAGTAATGACATGACTCATGAAAGGAACTTATGTGTCCAAGGCATTCAGAACATGCTGCTCCTTCCCTCACTCCCGTTACTTCAGAGTCCTGCCATTCAGACATCACACCTTTTCAGTCTATTTCCCAAGATCTACCCTTTACTTGCACCTAACTGGGCCAGGCTATGTTCTGTGCTGTGGCATTTATGTGGTCATTTCACAAACATGTTGGAATATCTATTCTGTGGAAGAAATTGTGCTAGGGGCTAGAAGCAGGGGGGGAAAGTTTTAAAAACAAACCTATGAGAAGAAAGAGGGGCTCTGCAGCACAGAGCACCAGAGATGACCATGTGTGTGTCCACTGCCCCACTGTCCTCTAAGTCACCTGGAGGCTATTCTGCTGATTCCCTGGCCCTCTGTCTCAGTCATCCTAGACTATGGCATGACTTTTTAGGGCTGCACCTCAAACATTTATGTAGAGCTAAATACACAAACTAATAAGCAAACACCAGGGTTTTCTAGCCTCCTACTGGAGGTGTTGGGCTAAAAGCCAGGAATCTGCATTTGAAAAAACTCCACAGGAGATCCTGATGTATATACAATCAGAACTAAGAATTCTAGGAAGGGTGCTCACAAATCCTATGTTAGCATTTGCATTTTCACCTCCCATAAAATGAGCTCCCTTGGGCAAACCCCAGAGCCTTCCTAAACTTGAGATTCCTTAGCTATAGATTGACACCTATAAACAGGGCAGCTGTCTGGATGGAGTGGCATAATGCATAGAACACCCTTACACATTTAAATGGGCTTCATGAATGGTAGCCATTTCAGTACTATAGTTAAGAGGCCACAAAGGGAACAATGGTACCAAAAGGAAAAAGAGCATCTCTGCCATCATTGCCTCTTCTCTGGCATTTTTGGCTTTCCTCTACATTTCAAGTAATCTACTTTTTGTTAATTATTCTTAAGCATTTACAACAGTTGTTCTAAGTGCCAGCCTAGCTAGACATGTTCTATATTGGTGCAACAGAGCAATTACCACCAAAAATCCAAATGAAATGACCACATTTTAGTTAAGGCTAATGAAGACATTTCTTCTGTAGCCAGTGGCTCTCTCTTTTTCAAGCTGTGCAGATTTTCACCTTTGCAATTGAATTATTGCAAATTCCAATGCACTTTATCAAATAAATCTACATGGGCTAGAACTGGATTTCTCAACCATGCCACAAAAGAAAAGGACTAAAGAGTTGGTCAGAAGTGACCCTGGAATGGTTAATTTAGAATTTTGTTCATGAAGTACAGAGCTCTGAAGTTTTTTAAACTTCCCCAGAGATTTCACACAGGAGTTTCAGCATGTCTGGAATTTCACTCCATCTTGACTGAGCTGAGCCCAGCCTTTCTCCCAGCTCCTGGTCCTGGGGCTTGGCCAGGAACCCATTGAGCTGAAGAGAGAAGACGGAAAAAAATTGCAGAATGTTTCTGAGATTCATGCAGAGACCCTTCTTGGCTCTCAGAAATGTCACTAGAATTCCCAGGGGAATCAGGTGGTATCTCCATCCAATTATTCTTGTATGATTTTATAATCACAGAGAAATTTCTTAACCATGTTGTATAGAATTTTTTTAAAATGTCTTCTGTCCTCTGCCCTCCCACAAACTTCCCCCACCCAGGGCGGGTGTCAAAGAAAAAGAAAATCTAGTGCTTTGCTTCAATCCATTGTCTAGTTAATTATTGGGCAACAGCTTTGGCTGGTAAAGGAATAAACAAATAAACAAATAAACAAATGCACAACTATCTAGTTTTTTTTTCCTGAAAAATATTCAGGTAATAATTGCAACTGTATTGTTTTTCCTGTGATACTAACACAGATGAAATGAATGCAACATGAGCAACAAATCAATGTTATAATCACTAGAGCAGCCAATAAATTAATTCTACCAGACCACAAAATATCGCATATTCTGATGGTGACAAGGGCCTGTCAGAAGCCTTTAACACTGATCAAACCTCTCTGTATAGCAACTGGATTTTAAATATTCGGTCCATTTTTAGTGTTCTTTTACTTAAAGTGTAAGCAATGATTCAATAAAAGAAGTTTAATTTTTATAAGAGTCAATATTTAGAGTTATTTCTTAGGCCTTAAAGGAGAGTGTGATATAAATATGACAAACCAGTTGGATATACATAGCTTTTCTTCAGCACATAGATTTTAACAACATATAGGTGTTAGAAATCACATTGGAAAGGGGTGCCTGGGTGGTTTAGTCAGTTGAGCTTTTGACTTCAGCTCAGGTCATGATCTCATGGTCCATGAGTCTAAGCCCTGTATTGGGCTCTGTGCTGCCAGCTCAGAACCTGGAGTCTGCTTCAGATTCTGTGTCTCCCTCTCTCTCTGCTCTTCCCCTGCTCATACTCTGTCTCTGTCTGTCTGTCTGTCTGTCTTTCTCTCAAAAGTAAATAAACATTAAAAAAATCACTTTGGAAAGAAAATTATACATACCTGAATGTCATTCTCTCTATTTTTAAAATATTCATTTGGATTGAGACATTGTTGTAATGTTTAGTAGAAAATGTTATCCTTTTTAGGAATAATTTTTTTTAATAGGTTGAGGAGTAAACCCAAGGAAGAAGCAATGTAGAACTGAGGACAGCTTTGTTCTCCTAAGCCACATCCTCTCTAATTAGGTAAAAGAGTAAAAAAAAAATGGGTTGGATATCAAATCAAGTATGTAGATGTAAAGAGCCGTGTCTATCCCCACATATCTAGCCCCACATGGTAAGAGAGAATTAAGTGCAGCTTTCCCAAACCAGAAGGCTTTGATCCCAAATGGTTTCATGCTATTCCTGAGATAAGATGTCACAGAAGGAGATGAGCATGGGCCTGGGTGGAAATGGACTTCTGGAAGTCTCTAGGCCATAGGGAAATAAGTATAATTAAGATCAAATGAATATATAAAACATTAAAATGGAACCAAGGATATCTTTAAAATGCCTATGAAGTTTTTTGCTTTTACTCTTGCTTAGTTATCTAATTTCTTAGAACCTTCCTATAGGATGTGTTTGTCAGTGGTTTCACTTATAAAAGATAATACAAGAGATATTTTTTGCTTATAAAAAATAATACAAGAAAATACAAAATTTTCTTGAGGAGAGAGAGTGAACCAACTTGTCTCCTTCCATGAACTATTTAGAGCTTTCTATAGGGGTGGGTGACCAACACTTACTGAGTACCTACACTGTGCCAGGAACTTAAAGACATGATTCCATTTAACTCTAAAAACTATCCTGTGATACAGGAACTGGGGCTGAAAGAGGTTGCATATTTGTTTAGGATCATGCAACTAGTAAATGGCAGAAATGGAACTTAAAACAGGTCTTTGAGCATGTGTTTTTACTATACCCAACTGCAGATACAAGTCCCTAGAATTCTAAAAGAGCCTTGAAAATATGTCCTATGGAGCTGACCATATAGGGTGATACATATTTTACAGTAATACTATAGGTCCCTTAATTGGAAATTTGTCTCATGTTTCTAATATTTTCATGAATCTGGTCCTTGTCCTCCAGACCAAAAATATCTCTTATGTTCAAGAGGGACTATTGTTTTTAAGTCAGCAGAAACAAGCACAGTGGTTAGTGTACTTTTCTAAATTTAATCAGTTTTGCTAATTTTCTTTTGCTTTTAACAAAAGGGGAACAAAGAACCCTACCAAAAGCTAAATTCAAAACCTTCTCTTCCCTGTTTCTTGTTGATTACAACTTTTCAGAAATCCATCCCTTCTTCGCTATACAAACATTTATAAAACTAACATCCAGTGATCACTTAAACACTACCAAAGGAATATTCAGTCTCCTTCTTTATTTGTTCTTTGAGATCCATCAAATCCAAAATACTGGCCTTCATTAAAATCAACACATCTGACAATTACCATTGCCATAAGATTCCTGTATAATAGCTCACAATGCTACCTGAACACCCACTATTCAAGCAAACTACAAGGCAACAATTTTTAATTTGTCAAACCAATTTTTAGGGTCCCTCTTGCCTGATGATCATCATATAAGTAATCAAATCAACATTGCATTTGTAGTTCACAGTGAGCAGTACACTATTAATATTCAATAAAAATCTAGTTAACTAATATTCAAGCAATATTATAGAAGAACATTTAATAAAATCTAAAAATATTCTCTGTATATTGATAAAGGAAAAGAAAATAAGCCTCAAAGGGTTATAAAAACTATAAATCTCATTGAAAAGGATCTGGAAGGATATGCACTAAGCTGTTACTAGTGATTGTCTGCTCAGTAGGAATTAGTGGGTTTCTTTTTTCTTCTTTGTATTTTTTTAAATTTTTTTTTCAACGTTTATTTATTTTTTGGGACAGAGAGAGACAGAGCATGAATGGGGGAGGGGCAGAGAGAGAGGGAGACACAGAATCAGAAACAGGCTCCAGGCTCCGAGCCATCAGCCCAGAGCCTGACACGGGGCTCGAACTCACGGACCGCGAGATCGTTACCTGGCTGAAGTCGGACGCTTAACCGACTGCGCCACCCAGGCGCCCCTTCTTTGTATTTTTTTAAATGTAATGCACATATGGGGTTTTCAAAGTAAGAAATAACAAAAGTTATTTATGAATTCTAACAATTATCCATAAACACACATATTTCCATATATTTTATTTTCCCTCAGAACCAGGAAAATTACCCTCTTCTTTGGCTGTGAGGTAGGCAAAATGTGTGTTAGTGACTCATTGTACATGTGGAGAAATGGAGATTAAACAATTTGCTATCAGCTCCCAAGTGGAAGAGGCCAAAATGAAAGTTAGGAATAGAGGGGTGACTCCCATCTGTGTTATTTCCATAACTTCTCCATATGTTGATGTGATCACAATTTTAGGAGAGTCAGTTCTCATTGCAAGTACATCCATATCATTTAATACAACTTTCTACCAATACGGAAACATCAAATGTAATATGACATAAAACTTCCACCTTTCAATCAATTCTGATACAGTGGTAATGGAAGCCATTACTAATCAATCACAGCACTCCATCCTACTGGCATAAGACACAGTCTTTTAGAATCCTTTGCAACCTATTTCTCCAAACAGTCACTTGCCCATCAGGATCGGTGCATGAAAAGAATTTTGCCATATATACCAGAAGAAACATGAGGGTATGCATGGTAGGAATTTGCCATCCCTAGTACATCAAATAGTACATCACCGGCAATTAAATATACATACTACAGCTCAGAGTGCCTGGGTGGCTCAGTTGGTTGAGCGTCTGACTCTCGATTTTGGCTCAGGTCATGATCTCACAGTCCTTGGGATTGAGCCCCATGTCGAGCTCCACACTGACAGTGCAGGGCTTACTTGGGATTCTCTCTCTCTCTCTCTCTCTGCCTCTCCTCTTCCACCTGCACTCTCTCTCTCTCAAAATAAATAAACTTTAAATATATATAACTTATATATAGCATATTTAAATATATATTTATATATATGTATACACACACACACATACATACTACAGCTCAACTACTGCCTTCAAATTCATTCATCTAGTTGCCTAATATGTGTTACACACTGTGGAAAAAACAGACAGTTGAGCATAAATCTTACTTTTAAAGGGCTTACCTTCTATTGGGGAAGAAGGCTAAGATTCTAAAAGCCTTTACTGCAGAGGGAGACTTCTAAGCATCAGATTCTGATGCTCTGCTCAGAGAAAGCCAGAGGAGTTTGGAGAAGGACAAAATTACCTCCACCTACCTCCAAACAAAGCTTTGTGGAGAGACTAGCACTTGAGCTGGGTGCCAAAGGAAGGAGTTTGGGATTTGCTTCACAGGCACTGGGGAGTTAATGATGGCTTTGAGAAGGTAGGTGCCAGGATGAAAGCTGTACAAAGGAACACATCTGGCACCATCACATAGGCTCGCCAGAGTGGAAGCAGGCTGGAGATTCAAAGGACCTCGCCAAAAGAGAACTGCAACTCCCAGCCTCAGGTTTGAAGATGTTAGCGCCACTTTTAGACAGCACAGTTGTAGGAGAAATAAATACCTCTGACCAGTTTAAGTACTTGCTTCTCTCTCCTGTATTCAGAGTCTGTGTTGACCTGACCTGGAGGGAACTGGCTGCCACTTAAGGGAAGATAAAATATGGCTGGCTCAGTAATGGAAACCAGGACCACAAACGCAGCTTGCTTCCTCAGCTGCAGGACAAATACATCAAGCATTCTCTCTGCTTCACCTGAGCTGGAGCCCAATTTATCTGCCAGCTCAGGACCTCACCATCCTTACAGAACAGGAAAAGGAGAAGGAGGAAGAGGAAAAAAACAGGAAGAGGAGAGACGTCAGGGCAAGGCATAAGAGCATTCCATTCCCAAGAGCTTGGGGACAGAGGACAGGCTCCAGGGAACTAGGAAGCAGCATTTATTGAGCATTTTCTGTAGATTAGCACTTTATAGGTGCTATCTCATTTCATCCTTAAAACAACATTATAGGGAGAATACTATTATCCCTACATTACAGAAAAAGAAACTCAAATCTAGATTCAGTGCAACCAGAACCAGCCAAGAATCTCCTGGTGAGAAGCAAGAAGTCACCACCCAAGACGCTAAATCCAACTGGCAAGTGCATGAACTGGGTCTTATCCCAGGCCTGCCTGACTCTTCAGGCCATATTTTTCCACAGCACAACTCAGCCTGTCAACACCAAACATCTGCACTTGCTGGGGCAATGATCAGAATAGGGGCAGGGGCAAGCCATTATCTCTCATTAACTAGTTTTCACTCACTCTCTCAGCTCTGTTCTCTGTATTGAGTTGGATTTTTGGCCTTTTTGAACAATGTGTTTATTTTCAAGGAGTTTTCCAGCTCAGCATCAAAATGACTTGTCAAGCTTCACTCCTGTGTCAGCTGCTTGACACACTATAGCAGCCAGACTCTTCCCTGGAAGGTCTTTTTCGAGCTGCTGATGCTTTTACCTTTCTCATCTGGATTTCTGACGTGACTGTGACAGCTGTGTGCACCACTCTATTTCTTTTCTGTGTTTTACTTTCCACTCCACCAAACTAAGTTTCATGAATCCATTTCTCAGTGTGCACAGTAAAGCTCTCCAAGGAAGCTCTGGCAGCACAGGGTTATCACTGTTATTTATTGTTTGTCTCCTCCATTCTGGATATGCAAAGGGATATACCGCCATTTCTAAAATATTAATGCTGCATCCCAGGACACTGAGGTAGGCAGAGGACAACAGGCAGGAAATGGTAATGCAAGCTAGGGAAATAAATAAGCTACAGAATGGGAAAACTGCAGACCCAGAAGCCTGGACAACAGGCATCAACCATCCCATACAGATAGGGATTATCTTAATTCAGTCCTATCCTAGTAGCTTCTAACCTTCAGTGCTCCCTGACAGGCAACTCTTACATTTGCTCAAGCTAAGGAAGATAATTCCCTGTAAGGTCTGCAATAGGAAATTTTTGATGAAAGGTTATAGGGTCGAATAAAAAGGCATTTCCTGCTTAACTATGAGATGCCTGGTTAGTGGTATGGATCCTCAACCCCATAATGCAATAAGAGCCACAGAGATCTGAGTCTTTTTGTTTTTCTCCACAATGGAATTATATTCATTGACTTCTTTATTGATTTATTAAAGTAATTCATGCCCATTGTAAAAATTTCCAAATTATATACATTATATACATCCTCACTCCATAAAATAATTTCAGGTACTACTGGGATAAATACCCTTTGTAATATGCTATAAATATAAACTGTGTTATTTTTAACACAAAGAGATACATACCATACCTAATGTACTAAAATCTGCTTTCTTGTGTTTGACTCTATACCAAGGTCATATGCCCATGTCAACATACTGGTCATTCACTTAAAGATAACAGAGTAAAGACATTTTAACTCCATGTTCCTCCCTCTAAACCCAACAAAAACAAGTTTAAAAAATCAAAATGGAAGCAGTTTATTCCCATAGCGACAATAGAGGCAAACATACAAAATCCAAACAATAGGCTATGAATCACGAACCATAAATTTCTGTCATGTGCTTTGAAACCTAGCCCAAAATGTGAAAAGTAACTGAGGGCTACATGTAACTTCCACAGAAACGAAATTAGGCATGATATAAAATTCCCTCAACATGCTAATGATCCAGGTCTGAAAGATCAATGTAAGAATTCCTTGATAGAAACAATGAGATCTAGGGACTTATGCAGGAAAAGAGAAGTGGGGACTGTCCCATTCTTTTCCACAGCAGGAGAGCTAAGCAGGTAAGTCTCATAAAGGTACATGTCATTTTTGTTGTTCACAACCCGGGCTTAACAAACAAAGTGGTTCAATGACCTGGTGTCCCCACTTTTTCCCTACTATCCTAGTGAAATTATAAATGGCACTTCCTTTCACTATAGGGTGAATGATAACTTGAATAATAAATTCTATGGTTTCTCTATTTATTGCTAAGAGAAATTGCTGGAAACGAGGTGGGGCAAATAGGAAAGACAGAGGATTACAAACAGAGGATTTTGTAAATTTCAAGGATTTCCTTTGAGCTACAGTAATACTGAAAACACTGAAACCCAAATCGAGACATGGTCATTGGGCAAAGGAAAAAGAGGTGAAACTTGAACCAATGTGGCTGCAATTTACTCTTTTCATTCATCACCACCCATTCTTATTTATAAACAAATCCTTTGTCTTAGTTGAATTATTAAGCTACTCACTTAGTTGAATTACTTGATGATTAGTAATAATTGGAAAGGACCCAACATGGAACAAATGTACAAGCAATTGGTAGGGAAGGTATGGAGAAAATGAAGGAAGTATCATAAGCAAAACACACCCACTAAGGCACGTATATTAAGAGGAATTTTCCCCTCAAAGAAGTTTCCAACAACATGATGTCTGTAATAAAAATAACTCAAAGAAGGATGCCTGGGCGGCTCAGTCTGTTAAGCTCCCAACTCTTGATCTTGGCTCAGGTCTTGATCTCAGGGTCATGAGTTCAAGCCCAGTGTTGGGCTCCATGCTGGGTATGGAGCCTACCTAAAAAAAAATCCTAAAAAAAAAAAAAAAAAGAAAGAAAGAAAAACAAAACTCAAAGAAAAAAGTTAAGATGTTTCAGATGTCTATAGCTGCATTAAAAAGCACCTGAAAACTTTAGTGGCTTAAAACTTATTTTCTCCTTAATCTGCAATTTGGACAGGGCTTGGGAAGGACTGCTCATCTATATCTAACATTTAACAGAGGTAGCTCAGCTAAGACTGGGGAATCCACTGACAAGAGAAATCACTCAGGTGGTTTACTGCTGGGTACTGAACAAGCTGAGAGCTCAGCTGGGGTTGTTGCCTGAGTCCCTTGGTTCTCTTCCATCTGGTCTCTCTATCTGGCTAGTTTAAGCTTCCCCACAGCATGGCAGTCTTAAGGCAGTTGGATTTCTCGTGTGGTAGTTTACCTCTAACAGTACAGAAATGGAAGCTGCCCATACCTGACACAGTATTGCTTCCAGCATACTTCACAGTTAAAGTGGGTGATGCAGATGGCCCAAACTCATGGAGCAGGAATGACACTAGGACATACACACTGGAAGGCATGGCTCCTTAGGAGACACTCAAGTAATAATCTACCACAGAGAATCCCCTGACCCCTAATGATTCATCACATTCCTCTAATTGAACCCACCTCACCTCTAAGAATCAATGGAATCTCATCCACTGCACCATCGGATTTAGACATGAAGTGTAGGATGCTGCCATTTAAATCAGTTCCAGATGTGAACGAGACACCTCAAGCACAGCTCTTGATCTGAAAATGTATGAACTAAAGAGACATGTTTCTAACCTCCCCTCATCACACCCAGTATACAATGGGGAGGCAGGGTCAGAAATACTAAAATACACACACTAATTTAAAAAAGGGGACAATGAGAAGCACATGAACAGTCTGTGACAATTAGGAAATCCAGCTGGGCATATATCACAACTTCCTTGATCAGGATTCAGTTCTGCCACTAGAAAATGACCCATGGTTACAGCTGGGTAGATTTCTCAACTTGCTTTCTGCTCCACATAAGCTAGGGTCCAAGAGGCCTCTCTGTACTCTATTACCTTTTAGTCTGATGTACTTCCTATAAAAGCTCTATGGAATTCCGAGTCATCAAATTATAATTCACTCCAATAGATGAGACAAATACCCACAAAATCTCTCTCTACTTTAGGGCTATGAGTTCTGTGTAGCTGAGAGGTCTACAGGTCATGCTCTTAGAAGTACCAGAAGTCTTTTGTTTTTGTTTTCATTTTTTTTTCCTAGATGAGAAAGGAACTATGAAGCACCATCTTTTGTCTTTATAACGTCTTAGCAAAGGATCTTATAGGGTCTTGACCACAAAGCCACATTTCATAGGCAGTACTGTATATTTTATGCTTGACATGAGGCCATTTTTTTGCACATTTTTCTTTATTTTTTTAATTAAATTAATTTTTTAATTAAAGAGAGAGAGGGAGGTACAGAATCTGAAGCAGGCTCCAGGCTCCGAGCTGTCAGCACAGAGCCTGATGCGGGGCTCGAACTCACAAGCTGTGAGATCATGACCTGAGCCGAAGTTGGATGCTCAACCGACTGAGCCACCCAGGCACCCCGACATGAGGCCACTTTTTATTTTGAGGAATTTTTCCTAAGCACATTATAATGAGAAATACTTTTATTTTCTGACCCAGCAAGTTCTAGGTTGGAAATACTCCTAATTCTGTTTAAAAATAAAATAATTCCCAGGGGCACCAGGGTGGCTCAGTAAGTTGAGCCACTGACTCTTGTGATTTTGGCTCAGGTCATGATCCTATGATCATGGGATCAAGCACTGCATCAGGCTCCACATTGAGCATAGAGCCTTCTTAAGATATTCTCTCTCTCTCTTTCTCTTCCCCCGTGACCTTCTCCACTGCTCAGATACTCTCTCTCTCACTAAAAATAAATCTTTAAAAAGGGGCACCTACCAAAAAAAGGGGGCACCTAGGTGGCTTAGTTGGAGAAGTGTCTGACTTTGGCTCAGGTCACGATCTCATGGTTTGTGGGTTCGAACCCCACATCAGGCTCTGTGCTAACAGCTCGGAGCCTGGAGCCTGCTTTGGATTCTGTTTGTCTCTCTCTGCCCCTATCCCACTTATGTTCTCCATCCCTCTCTCAAAATAAAGAAATAAACATTAAAAAAATAAAATAAAATAAAATAATAGGTCTTTAAAAAATGAAATAAAATAATTACTTCTTTAGTTTCTCTATCTGTACCTTATCATATGTGGATAAAAGTATCAGTTATCACTGTCAGCATTCTATCTGGCAATACTTTTAGCCAGATACATAGGCTAATTAGATGCATTTTCTATTTTTCAATTTACTATAGGCAATAATGAGGGTTCCTTTATACAAAGTTTCCAATAGTAGGTTCCCTTCCTCCTTTCAAGCCTCCACTGACAGCCTCACAAGACCGTCTGTCTTCTTCCCACTATTCAGTTCCAAGAAGAAGTCTTCCAAAAGAAGTTCCAAGAGGACAAGTCTCAATGGGCAAGAATATTTTCATGAAATAAAGATGTAAATCTATAGCAAAACGAACATACCATAACAGGAAAAAGTGATGCAAAAGAAAATATAGCAAGACATATTCTGATACATATTGTACACCTGAAACTAATTAACACTGCCTGTTAACTATACTGGAATTAAAAGGGTTTTTTTTTTTTTAACGTTTATGTTTATTTATGAGAGAGAGAGAGAGAGAGAGAGAGAGAGAGAGGCAAAGACAGAGCATGAGTAGGCAGGGGCAGAGAAACAGGGAGACACAGAATCTGAAGCAGGCTCCGGGCTCTGAGCTATCCACACATGGGGCTTGAACTCACAAGCTGTGAGATCATGACCTGAGCTGAAGTCAGACACTTAACTGACTGAGCCATTCAGGTGCCCCAAAAGTTTTGTTTGGTTTTTTTTTTTTAAGAGAGATATTCTGATACAGCTGCCAAATTTCAAAAATACACAAAATGAATTCTATGGACATATAGGCCAAAAAGTAGTTCATGTCAAAAAGGAAGATATTAGACTTATTTAAGATTTTTCCATAATAACATTAGATGATAAAAAGTAATAGAACGATATATGAAAAGTTCTGAGGAAAGTTTATATCCATCCAAGTTTACTGCAAGTAGAAGACTACAAACAGAAATTCATAAGCCTTAAGGACTCAGAGTACACTCCCCATGAGCCTTTACTCGGGGGGTGGGAGGGAAGGATTGATGATATATCCAACCAAATAAATGAAAAATTGAAATGAGGAACTAAAAAACAGACATGTTGTGGTAAAATATCAGTGAGAATTAAATCCAATTCAACATAGAATTAAGACACACCATCATGAACTGTGGCTACATAATAATGTATAAATATCAATATAAAACAATTAATGGAAAAGCAAAATGGCGGGGGGGGGGGAATATTCCCAACTTCCTCATCTTTCAGACTACAGATTCTATGAATGCCAACTAAGTTTGATATATATATAATTAAAAACTAATTACTCCAAAATCATATGGTTTCCCACATTTTTAAAATTTGGAGTATCATTCAAAAATTTTAACTCTAATTATCTGAAGTTACACAACATGTTTGGAGATTTTTCTTCTATTAAATTCATTTTAATACACAATGATCAACTGGTATTTATTCCAGAAATGCAAGGATTGTTTAACATCCTCGAATGAGTTAATGTGATACACCACAATAATAAAATGAAGGATAACATCATATGATTATCTTAATAGATGCAGGAAAAGTACTTGACAAAATTAAACACCCATTCATGACAAAAACTCTCAACAAAGCAGATAAACAAAGAACATATCTCAATGTAATAAAGGCCTAATATGACAAACCCTCAGCTAATATCATACACCATGGTGAAAAGCTAAATTTTTTTTTCTCTAAGGTCAGGAACAAGACAGGGACACCAACACTTTCCGTTTTTATTCAACATAGTATTGAAAATCTTAGCCACAGCAATTAAGCAAGAAAAAGATATAAAAGACACCCAAATTTGGAAAGAAAGAAGTAAAACTGTCCCTATTTGCAGATGGCTTGATATTAAAGATTCCATCAGAAAACTGTTAGAACTAATAAATTCAGGAAAGTTTCAGGATACAAAAATCAATATACAAAAATCTGTTGTTTCCTATACATTAATAATGAACTATGAGAAAAACAATCCCACCTAATATTTCATCAAAAAATAAAATACCTAGAAAAAATTTAACCAAGGAGGTGAAAGGCCTGTATATTGAAAACCATAAGACATTAATGAAAGAAATTAAAGATGACACAAATAAATGGAAAGACGCTACATGCTCATAAATAAGAAGAATTAATATTCTTAAAATGTCCATACTGTCTAAAGCAAATTACAGATTCAATGCAAACCCTATCAAATTTTCACTGGAATTTTTCACAGGAATAGAACAAACATATCTAAAATTTGTATAAAACCAGGGCACCTGGGTGGCTCAGTCGGTTGAGTGTCTGACTTTGGCTCAGATCATAATCTCACAGCTTGTGAGTTTGAGCCCTGCGTCGGACCCTGTGCTGACAGCTCGGAGCCTGGAGCCTGCTTCGGATTCTGTGTCTCCCTCTCTCTCTGCCCCTTCCCCACTCGCATTCTGTCTCTGTCTCTCCCAAAAATAAATAAACACTAAAATTTTTTTTTAATTTGTATGAAACCATAAAAGACCCCTAACAGCCAAAGCAATCTTGAGAAAAAAGAACAAAGCTGGAAACATCTCATTCCCTAATTTCAAACTATATTACAAAGCTTTAGTAATTAACACTATGTGGTATTGGCACAAAAACAAACACATAGGTCAGTGGAACAGAATAGAAAGCCCAAAAAATAAACTCAAGCATATTTGGTTAATTAACGTGTAACAAAGGAGCCAAGAATATACAGTGGGGAAAGGACAGTGTCTTCATTAAACGGTGTTGGGAAAACTGGACAACCACATGCAAAAGACCGAAACTAGACCACTCTCTTAAAATAAATAAATAAATAAATAAATAAATAAATAAATACATAAACAAACAAACAAATAAATAAATAAAATAAACTAGACCACACCATAAAATAAATAAATAACTCAAAATGGATTAAGACTTAAACATAAGACCTGAAACTATAAAACTTCTCAAAGAACACATAGGTGGTAGGCTCTTTGACATAGGTCTTAGCAGTCATTTTTTGAAATCTGACACCAAAAGCAAAAGCAACAAAAGCAAAAATAAACACATGGGATTACATCAAACTAAAAAGCTCTGCATAGCAAAGAAAACCATCAAGGGAATGAAAATGCCACCTACTGAATTGGAGAAAATATTTACAAATTATATATCTGATTTCACATTGGTTAATATGCAAAACATAAAAGCACTCATACAACTCAATAGCAAAACACACACACACACACACACACCAACAATCTGAATAAAAAATGAGCAGAAGATCTGAATAGACATCTTTCCAAAGAATACATACAGATAGCCAACAGGTACATGAAAAGATGTTCTATATCATTGGGGCGCTTGGGTAGCTCAGTAGGTTAAGCGTCTGATTTCGGCTCAAGTCATGACCTGCAGTTCCTGAGTTTGCACCCTGCATCGGGCTCTGTGCTGACAGCTCAGGGTCTGGAGCTTGCTTCAGATTCTGTGTGTGTGTCTCTCTCTCTGTCCCTCCCCCACTCAGAGAGTCTCTCTCTCTCTCTCTCTCTCTCTCTCTCTCTCTCTCTCAAAAATAAACATTAAAAAACATTTTTTAAAGATGTTCTATGTCATTAATTAAACATAAATGCATTTTAAAACCACAATGAGTAATCACCTCATACCTGTCAGAATGGCTATTATAAAACAGACTAGAAATAACAAGTGTTGGTAAATATGTAGAGAAAAAGGAACCCTGTGCACTACTGGTGGGGATTTAAGTTGGTATAGCCACTACGAAAAACAGTATGGAGGTTCCTCAAAAATTAAAAATAGAACTAGCATACAGTTCAGGAATTCTACTTCAGGGTATTGATCCAAAGATAATAAAAATGTTAATTTGAAAAGATACATGTGCCCCTATGTTTATTACAGCATTACTTACCATAGCCAAGATAGGGAAACAGCCTAAGAGTCCATCAATGGAAGAATGGATAAAGAAATTGTGGTATGTATATACAGTAATATTATTCATCCATAAAAAAGAATGAAAACTTGCCATTTGAGACAACATGGATAAACCTCAAGGGCATATAGCAAGTGGAATAAGTCAGAAAGAGAAAGACAAATACCATATGATCTCACTTATATGTGGAATATATATATATATATATATATATGTGTGTGTGTGTATATATACATATATGTATATATGTATACATATATATATATATACATATATATATATATATATTTGGGGAATATACACATACATATATATAGCAATCTCATAAATACAAAGAATAGTTTGGTGGATGCCAGAAGGGGTGGGGTGGGATAAGTGAGTGAACTGGATTTGGTTCCTTTTATAATTTAAATAAATTCAATTTTAAAATTCAGTTTATAATTAACATTTTGTTTAAAATGAGATATACTAGAGAAATAAGGAACATATTTAACCTCCTATAAGAATCAGCTAGAAAACTGGACAATAGATATGAAATAAATATTTTCAGACATTGGAAAATAGGCAACACAGATTGGGATCCCAGAGAGAAGGAAAAAAGTAATCCCTAAAATTGTTGTGGTTCTCTGTCTGAAGCAATTTTAAGACTATGAACAGGGAAGGGAGAACCAAATAAAGCCTGGTGGTCTTGCTGAAGACTGAAGAGGATAAAATGGATGGAAAATGTAGGCAGAATTCCAAAAAGGATGAAGTCATGCAATCAAAGAGCTCCAGAAAGCTGAATAGGGGTTACCTGGAGTCTTTATTAAGTACAAAGTTGTACTTAAATAGAATGAAACTCCATAAGACAGGACATAGAATGACTGAGTTAAGAAGGCAGAACAATTGCCAGTGCTCACATATGATTGGGAGGTGTTCAAGTTTTGATGAATCAGAGTATAGTATCCACAGTGATCACCCATGATATTCAGTGGACACCCAAGAGGGGTCATGATGTAGTAATAGAGCTCATCTATGCCTAGAATAAAGTTTACTATAAACTAACCCTCACATATCCTTAAAAAAAGAACTCAATAAGCTCAAGCTGATAGAAAAATACACATCTTTCAATATAATGTCCAAAATTCTTTAAAGGAAGACAATGAAATCCAGACACTCAACTGTGTAATATACACAATGTACAGCATCCAACCAAAAATTATTAAACAAGATAATAGGAGAATGTGATATAATCAGGAGAAAACCACTCCATAGAAATAAACATGGAAATGACAGATGATGGAACTCAGAGACAAGATGATGGAGATATGGAACACACAGAAAAGGATGAGTTAAAAGTTAAAATAGTTATCATAACAATGGATTTGTATTTCATAGAAACATAACTAAAAGATGAGAGAAATCAAACATATTAATAGAGAGTCAAATGGAACTTTTAAAGATAAAAGATTGTAATATCTAAAATAAAAATTTAATAGATAGATCTAACAGCAGATTTGACCCTGAAAACTATAAGGTAATCTTGAATGTAACAATAGAATGTAAAGTAAACGAAGCACAGGGAGAAGAGAACAGAAAATGGTATGAAATATACATTGTAGGAATCCTAGAAGAAGGAGTTACAAAAAAAATTTTAAATATTAAAGGCAAAAAGCTTCCCAAATATGATGAAAACTATAAATCTATAGAATTAGAAGACAATGGAAAAACATCTTGAAAACGTTGCAGAAGAAGAGTATCTATAAGCCTAGAATTCTATATCCAATGATAATATCCTTCAGAAGAGAAAGCAAAATGAAAACTTTTTCAGAAAAACAAAATGTAAGAAAATTCATCCCCAATAGAACTGCATTTTCAGAAAACGTTAAAAATTCTTTAAAATTTAGAAGAAATATTATTCCACATGGAAACAAGGACCAGAAAAAAGAACATCAGGGTCACCTGAGTGGCTCAGTTGGTTGGATGTCCGACTCTTGGTTTCAGCTCAGGTCATGATCCCAGGGTTGTGGAATCGAGCCCCACGTTGGGCTCTGCACTGACAGTGTGGAGCCTGCTTAAGATTTCTCTCTTTCCCTCCCTCTGACTTCTCCCCTGTTGGCAAGTGCACTCGAAAGAAAGAAAGAAAAGAAAAGAAAAGAAAAGAAAGAAAGAAAGAAAGAAAGAAAGAAAGAAAGAAAGAAAGAAAGAAAGAAAGAAAATCAGAAATATTAAGTGTGTGGGTAAATTTAAGAGTTTTTCCCTCAGTTTAAAATGTATTACACATAGATATTGACTATTTAAAGCAAATTAAAAGCCATGTGTTGTGAAATTTAAAACATAAAAATAAAATCTATGCAAAGAATAGCACAAAGGATGGGAATTATGGAATACTGTTGAAATGGTTTTATAGTATACACAATATATGTACAGCTTTATTTTAAAAGTCTGTCATAAGTTAAAATGTATATTATGAAATATGAAGAAATATATATTATATATGTAATAATTATATGTAAGATATATACATATCTTACAGAGCTCCTAAAACTCTTGTAAATTCCCAAGTGATACAGAGTGCTAGGAACATCTCTTGTTCTTTCTTCTTCCTTCCTTCCTTCCTTCCTTCCTTCCTTCCTTCCTTCCTTCCTTCCTTCCTTCCTTTCCTTCCTTCCTTCTTTCTTTTCTTTTCTTTTCTTTTCTTTTCTTTTCTTTTCTTTTCTTTTCTTTTCTTTTCTTTTGTCTTTATTTTTGAGAGAGAGAGAGAGAGAGAGAGAGAGAGAAAGAGAGAATCCCAAGCAGGCCCCACACTCAGCGTAGAGCCCAACATGGGCCTCAATTTCATGACCCTGGGATCATGACCTGAGCCAAAATCAAGGTGGGCTCCTGGATTACTCCAGGATGGTGACTGGTCACCAGAAAGACCAAACCATGATTAGAAGTGTGAACTATTCAGCCCCATCCCTTATCTTCCAGAGAGGGGAAAGGAGGTATAAATGAAGTTAATAATTGATTATACGTATGTGAGGAAGCCTCCATAAAGTTCAAATAGTATAGCATTTGGACAGCTTCCTGGTGGGTGAACCCATCACACAGGGAAGGTAGCATACCCCAACTCCACAGGGACAGAAGCAACTATGCTCACGACTCTCCCAAATTCACCCTATGTCTCTCTTCATCTGGCTGTTCATCTGTATTCATTACCACATTCTTTAACAAATTGGTAAATGTAAGTATGTGTTTTTCTGAGTTTTGGAAGATACTCTAGCAGATTAATCAAACCCAAGAAAGGGGTCGTTGGAATCTCTTATTGTTGGTTATGTGGATGATCAGAAGTGCAGGTGATAACCTGAGCTTGCATCTGGCATCTAAAATGTATGTCATGGGATGAGGAACAGTTTTGTGGGACTGGGTCCTTAACCTGTGGCCAGCATTATTATGATACCAAAACTAGATAAAGACATTACAAAAAAAGAAAGCTACACATCAATATTCCTCATGGACATAGATAACAAAAATCCTTAAGGGAGTATCAGCCAATCACATGCAATAATACATAAAATAGTAAGTCTCACAATCAAGTAGAATATTCCAGGAATGAAAGGTTCAACGTTGAAAAACAACTGATGTAATTCACAATATCCACAGACTAAAAAAGTAAAACCACATGATGATGTTAATAAATGCATTAAAACATTTGACAAAATTCAATACTCACTTATGATAAAGATTCTCAGCACACTAGGAAGAGAAGGAAATATTCTCAACCTGATAAAGGGCATGAAAAAAAATCCTGCCATTAACATCATACTTAATAATGAAAATTTGAATATCTTACCCTTAAGGAAGGCATGTTTGCTCTCAGCACTTCTATTTAAAGTTTAGAAAAAGAAACTAAATGTGCCCAGATTGGAAAGAAAAAAGTAAAACTGCTTTGTTAAGAGATGATTGAAAAAATGAACAGAAAATATTAAGGAATTTACTAAGGAAATTACAAAGAAAAACAGTGAGCTACTAAAGTTAGTAAGTAAGTTTAGCAAGTGTGCCAGTTATCAATGTTTGCCTCTCAGTTCCGAATCTGCCCATCTTGTCCTGTTTGGTGATAATGCAGATGGACCTGTAAATATTTGCTGTCAGCTAGTGTAGTGTCAATTTTTGTCAAGAAAGGAAGCTGGAGAGGCCTGCAAGGCATTGCAGAAGCTTCTCTTCCTAGTTCTGTATGTCCCTCCATCCCCACCAACCCATGCAGTACAGCTACCAGCAGCACTGAATGTAAGAGTATCCGTGGCAGTTACTCTCCAGAAAATCTCTCCAGTACTCCAGCAAGTGGCTTCCTATGGACCCTCTCCAGCCCATCATCACCTCAGCATATATCTGCATCACCTAGTGCACTCCAGCCATAGCCCTCCAACTAGGAGCGAATCTCATCCTTGGGACATGGCCTTCCTCTGAATTCTTAGTTCTACTCTTGGGTACTTTACCTCAGTCTTAGTGGTAGTTGCTAATCCCTGTATTTACTATTCCTGAATTGCTAAAAGTTGTTTTCTACTCCTTGTAGTAGTTAACTCCCTGTTACTATTTAATAATATTTTGTAAAATAAATAAAAACTCTATTAAAATTCCTTGTTTAAATTACTGGTGTGGTTTCCATTTTCTGATTGGATCCTGACTGGCAGGAGGGTTGCTGAATACAAAGTCAATACACGAACATCAATTATAATTTTAAATACTAACAATGAGCAATTGGAATTTTAAAAATAATACAACTTATACTAAAAATTTTAAATCATGATGTTCCTAAGGATAAATATAACAAAATGTGTGACACATGCACTGAAAACTATAAAACATTGCTTAGAAAAGCTAAAGAAGACTTAATTAAGAGGAGAGATATACTACGGTCATAGATTTGAAACTTGGTAGTGTTGAGATGTCAGTTCTCACCCAAGTTGAGCTATTGATAATCAAAATCAAAATCTCAGCATATATTTTGTAGAAATTAACAATCTGATTCTAAAATGTATGTTAAAATGCAGAATACCTAGGATAGTCAAAACAGTTTTGGAAAAAAAGAAACAAAGTTGGAGAACTTAGACTATATGATTATAAGTGACATTTATATAAGGCTAGTAACCGTGAGAATTTAGTATTGGCATAAAGATAGACATAGAAGTATTTAAATGGAACAGAATAGAGAATCCAGAAATACATTTATACATATATGATCAATTTGTCTTCAACAAAAATGCAGAGATAATTTAATGTAAAAGTGATAGACTTTTCAGCAAATGGTGCTGCAACAGCTGGAAATAAGAAAAATTAAACTTTGTCATTAATTCATGCAAATTACTCAAATTAGATCATGAGCCTAAACATAAAAACTAAATTGATAATACTTCGAGAAGAAAACATAGAAGGAGATCTTCACAAACATGAAGTATGCGAAGATTTTCTTTTAAAGGACACAAAAGACAATGAAACAAACAAACAAAAACTGGTAAATTTAACTTTATCAAAACTTTTGCTATTCTAAAATCAAGATTTAAAAAATGAGAAAGTAAGCCATGAAGTGGGAGAAAAATATTTGCAGTACATACACATATGAATATTCATTTAACAAAAGACTAGTATCTTTAATACATATACCTTTCTTTACCATTCAACCTTAAAATTTTTAAAATGAATGAAGTATTTGAACAAACAGTCCAAGGAAGAAGATATACGAATGGCCAATAAGCACGTGAAAAGAAGCCCAGAATCTCCATACACTCATAAAGATAGAAGAAAACACATGTAGAAATAGTAGGACAAATTAGGATCATATTCTACATTCAACTTTAATTATTTTATTGTAAAACTCAGAGAAGCAGAGAGAAGTGCATTATGTTATATAGCATACATATTTCTTTGATTTAGTTTATAATTTAACCTTCTATGCAAACAAACCTAACAATATCATCTAATTTTGTCTATTCTCTGGACCTTACATAAATGGAATCATATTGTATAATATTCTTATTTTTTCTTGCTTTTATATTGCTTAATATTATGTTTGTTGAGATTAATCCAAATTGTGTCTCATAACTATCATTTTTTCATTTTTTTCAGTATAATATTCTATTGTACAAATACATCACAACTTATTTATGGATCCTACTGTTGATGGGTATATGAGTTATTGCCAATTTCTGGCTCTTACAAATATGCTCTTGTAAATATTCTCATATATGTATCCTGCTGCATAAGTGTATAAATTTCTTTAGGAAATATTTCTATGAATACAATTGCTGAATCATAAAGTATGTATGTTTTCAACTTTATTACATAATGCCAAACTGTTTTTCCAAAGTAAATGTACTAACTTACACTCCTAGCATCAGAGTATAAGCATTCCAGGTGCCCCACATCTTCTCTAACACTTTTTATTATCAGGATCTTTTTATTTTAGTCAATCGTATTGGTTTAGAGGGGGACATCTCTGTGGCTTCAATTTTCATTTCAATGATTGCTAATTAGGTCAAACACCTTTGCATATGTTTAGAAGCCATCTGAATATTCTCTTTTGGGAAGTCTGTTTAAAGCACCTATATTGTATTAGGATGTCTCTTTTTCTTGTTGGTTATTTGCATGTATTGGAAAATTCTTTTGTTTTTTTTCTTTCCTTTTGCTACTTTGTGAACTACTTAAATAATAATAAAAATTTTTAAGTAATTATATATATACATAAGCTTGCTTTAATCTCCATGGTCTTTCGTTATATAGACGTACCTTAAGCTATGTAACCACTATTCTAATGATGGAAGTGAAGACCATTTCCAATTTAAAGGTATTATAAACAACAGTGCTATGAATAGTCTTTCACAAACACATGGGTGTTAGAAGAGAGGGGAAGGGTGGCATTAAGGAGCATCCAGAACAAATTTGTTTCCCTTTCCCCACTGTGAAATATGCTTCCTTGAGAGTAATGTTTGACTCTTTGTTTTTGTTCCAAAATTTTTATTACCCCAAATTTCAAACAAATAGAAATATTGAAAGAAAAGTGCAAGGAATATACATATAGCAATCACTAAGCTCAATAGTTTTTAACTTTTTGCAATACTTGCTTCATATGTGCCTTTTTATAGGAACTACCTCAAATTACGAAGCAGCAATCTTGACATTCACCTTTGAATGTTTCCACCTATATATCCTACAAACAAGGACTTTCTCCTATTATATGCTCATACATATACAATACAGTATGGCTCCCAAGAAAATTAAATGATAATTCCCTAATGGTACCTGTTACCCAGACTAGTTTTTGAAACAGAGCAGTATGTACGATTCTTATGAAATCAATGGGGTGGGCAGGCAGCCATGAAGCCTTAAAAGGAGATCTGGATCTTTGTTCTCTCACCCTCCCTCCCCCTCACCACAATCTGAGGGCACAGGATGTCAGCAGCTGTTAAGATCCAAGTTTTTAGTCCTATCTTTTAAAGATTTTTTTTTCCTGAGAAGCAAAGAAATATATACTCATTATAGAAAATGTAGACAGTACAAGGAAAAAACAAGAAGCGACAGAGGGAAAAACTATCCACAGGCCCATCCCTTTTCCTTTGTAAGAATCTCACTGAGGCCGATGCAAACAAGTAAATGTTCATGGAACAAATGCTGTCCTCGGACTAAATCCTACTCATGCCTGGTTCTTCTCCTTGCCTGCTCTGTCAGGTGAAGACATCGAGCACATTTAGATCCCACATTTACAGCACTATAGTTTGAAACTTGGAAATCTGCCTACCTGCTAGAAGAGATTTGGGATGAAGGCTCTGTGTCCAAGTGCCCAAGCCAGGCCTTATTATATACACTTCACAACTCTGCCTACTTTTTAAAACATCATTTTTCCTACACCAAATGGAAGTTCCAAATGAACTGTCATGAAGTTTCTCCTCAACCGAGAGCTCTCAGACCTCTCCAGGAGGGAGAGAAACAGTTTCCTGGTAGGAAGACAGTGTTAGAGATTGTGCTTAGAGCCTGAAACACAAATAACTTCCAAATCACTCAGTCAGGCAGCTGGCATGTGCCAGGACATGCTCAGCAGATGGTGTCTAAGGGCTCAGCATCCTTTCTCTTTCTGGCACACGGGAATATTCGCCAGCTAGTCAGACCACAGCCAACGTTTCAAAGGGTAACTCTAGACTTTTCATAGGGAGGAAAAACGCCATTCCTCCTCACCACCTCTCCATCACCATGAGTCAGAGTGCTCACCTCTCCAGCTCCTACCCTTTCCCTTCTCCACCCTGACTAGCTAACTGCCACATGCTCTTCCCTGGGGACCAATTCTGGGAAGTGGTCTCAGACTGCAGAGCCAGAAGAGAACCATTTCCTTGCAAACTCTCCTTCCAGTTCCAAGACTGGTTTTCAACCTTTTCCTTGAAGTGAAACTCAGAACACAGAGGGGTAAAAATACTTGCCTCCGAAGGACGGTCCCCTTCCTTGCCCTGAGCCCCCCAGGGTGGGCTGCGGTTCAATCTTCTACATGTTGCTGCTTTCATTCATTGGTTTCCAGGACCTTGCTCCATTTTTGCATACAGCTAGCGTCTTCCACAACACCAGTTCCAGCCTCAATTGTGATGTCTGCAGTTTGGATTTTATTTTACCACAGTGGCCTAAATCCTAACAATGACAACCACAATCACAATGATGATAGCAGCTCTAACTTTGTGTATGTCTTTCAAGTTTTCAGTGGTGTTCTAGTTTTAGAGCCAGACAGATGAGTGACAATGGAGATGATGACAGTGTGAAGGGGTTGTTACTTTTCACTGACAATACAACTTGTTTGTACAGAAAAATATATATAATTGTAAACAATTTTGACCAAAATGAATCTGACTTCCCCACTCCTCTCCCCACCACTAGTTGGAATAGTGGCAGGGCAGGGGAAGTGAAGAGAGGAAATGAAATATACAATCTTGCTTAAAACTGAATCTAATCTGAAAAGTAAAGAATTTCTTTAGTTCAGTCCCTCTTCATTAAAAAGCTTAGACCCTCAGAAGCTCTTCTCCTGTCTCTTTTCCTAAGCAGGTATTCAGGTATCTTATTGAGGTGTTCAAGTCTTACAAGATATGAGGGAGTGTGGGAAGCTCAGGGGTTTGGGCTCCGGTGTCCTCAGTTTCCAGGAACAAGCTCCTGTTCCCTGGTCACTGTGGCCATTCTGGCCCTCAGCTAGGCTTGGTCCAGTCCCAGTGCTGCTTCCCAGTGTCTTGGCCTTTCTTCACTCCTGCTGCCTACAGACCCAGATCTCTGTACTATCTTTCTTGCACAACCATGTGACAGAAAGTCCCAAGGCAGCCCCATGGTTCACACTAAGGGTCCACACTGCAGGACTGAGCACAGTCAGGGAAGCCAAAGCCCTGAAGCTCCTTCTAACCACCTGTACAACTTAACAGGGTGAATTCTGGGGCTGTCCAAAATGAGATCCTTGTCCAAATGCCTCAATGGCATGGGCAATAACCCCCTTTCCTCAATTAAATCCTCACTTATGTGATAGACCTTCCCTCCCCAGAGCCAAAAGTGAGGAAATCCACACAAATTCCTCTCCTCTTGCTCCTCCTCTCCACTCACCTGTTTCTCTTCCTACCATTTACCAGGCCAGAAGACAGATGGGCTATTTTCCTTTCACTTCCCCTACATCCTGATACCTTAGAGCCAGGCTGGCTGCCTGAGCAGAAGAAATATCTTCATGCAACAGTGTTATAAACTAGATCTTCCATATTTGGACCCACCCCAGTCCTCCAAAAGAGGAAATAAAAAATTTAAATATTATTTCAGGGAAATTATCCAACTTGCAAGTTTTCTTTGCATCTCAGAAGCTAAGACCTTGTCTCTGACTTCCTTCCTTAACGAATCCTAATGTTCCTCCTCACTCCCACATGCCACCCCAAGCAGATGCCACAGTTGAGCTAAGGAGAGCAAAGATCAAATTCTCAGAGAGACAAAATTAAAAAGTGCATTAATGGTTTCTAGTCAGTAATCCCTTCACACCAAGCAACATTTTCATTGGGTTACACTGAGGTTGTGTGTAAGATACTGTAAGATATCGCATGCAAATTGCTTAGAAAGAATGCTCAATTAGTATGCAATAAAATGAAGTTATTATTATTTATTACCTGCTGTGTCATCCAACCCACCAAAACTTGGGAGGCAGTCAGAGCAGGTGGCTCTATCTCCATTTTACAAATTAGAATAATGAGCTCAAACTGCTACTTTCTCTGGGTCTCTCGCTCTCTCTTTTTCTATGTAGTCTGGGTAAATTAGGATTCCGAGTTTGTGACCCCTTCTCCTGTACTCGAAATTTTAATTTTCCTCTCTTAATCAAGTTCCACCTCTTATACAAAGTCTTCTGGGATTTTTAGATAAATAGTTAGCAAACTTTTTCTGTTAAAGGCCAGATAAGAGATATTTTAGATGTTGCAAGCCCAAAGGTCTCTGTCACAACTACTCAACTCTGCTGTTGTAGCACAGAAGCAGCCACAGAATAAATAGCTACAGCTGTGTTCCAATAAAACTTTATTTACAAAAACAGGTAGTGGACTGGAATTCACCTTTGGGCTGTAGCTTGCTGACCTCTATTTCAGATCAATGTCAAGTTCCTGGCACCTAGTGAGGGATCCAAATTGGCTTTAGGTAAATAAATGAATAAAATAATGATATGTCCTACTGTGAATTCTTTTAGCCCTAAAAGTCTCTGCTATCTAATCTAGCATGAAATAACATGTGTCGTTATGTTATTCAATATCATTTCCTATGTCTCTTCTCTTTCCCTGTACGGAATACTATTGAATGTGAGTCTTGGGACTTTGCAGTCTGATAGGCCTGGAATCGAGAAATCTTCCCATCTGAGCAAATTAACCTTGAACTTCCTTTACCACATTTGCAAAATGGGGATAGGAATGCTACTTGTAGAGGTAGGGGGTTCAGAAATTATGTAGGCACAGTGATAAATGAATGGTAGTCATTACTATAAATGAACTGCAGATAGGAGATGGACTATGATCTCTGCAGACAGGGACTTCCTTTTCGGTCTCTTAGCAAAACTTTCTTGTTTTTAATCTCCTTGCTTTCTAAGTGGATGGGAATTGAGAATGGTGGTGATTTTGGTCTGGCATGTGGGGGAAGGAGGCTGCAGACTAGGAGGCATGCCACATGCTGAATTGGCTTGGCTACTGCTTCCTCTCTCTAGCTGTGCACAACTTCTGAGGCTTTGCAAAGGGCCAGGGAAAGGTCCCAATTTTTGGCCTAAGCTCATGCTCATAGCAGCTGTTCTGCAAGCTATCGATAGTAACATGTTCAAGACCCATGTTTCAAATGCACTGTTGAAGATTTTAACACTTTACTGTCTAAGTTAAACTCTTCAGCTGGTATCCATATATAGGAAAGCACTATTCCTTCTTCGTGGTGAACTCAAACCTGAATGGAGACATGGCCAGCTAAGGAAGGAAGAAGTCCTGCTATATATAGTCAAAAGACCTGGAAGATCCTGGGAGTTAGAAGACATGAATAATAGTCCCAGCGGTGCCTCTCACTTGCTATCTGACCTTGGGCAAGACAGTCCCGTCCCCTTCTCTGGGCCTCAATATTTTTCAAATCTCAGTAATATATATCCCATCTTTATAGTTTTTTATCAAGTCTGTGTATCCTCATACTACTATTTTTCTCTATTTCAACTAAATCCACAAATTTATTTTACTTACCCTTGCTCTACACAATAATACCTATTATGTAAAGGTACACTTATTCTTCCTATTACACATCATGATAAATACATGCACACTTATTGAAATATAAATTATAACTAGTGTAACAAAAATGTTCCTTCACCTGTCAGCTAAAATCACCCCAGGTATCACCAGTGGTAGGTGTTCCCGCTTTTTGCAAACACTGGATTTGATGATGGATATCTATGTCCTTTCCACACTGCGTGACTCTTTCAGACTCTCAGCAGAGCCTGGCACCATGTCAAACACATACATCGTATGTAAAGCTCTTACGTTTGTATAGCGCTTTATAGTCTCCAACGTGCTCCAACACACTTATAAAGGAGAAGGACATGGAGGAGAGAACTTTCTTAGAGGTTTATATAAACTTGGCAATGAAGAGGAATAACGGGAAGATCCCAAAAAAGAAACCAAACCACCCACTGGGAAGCCTCTCTTGACCATCCAGCCCTGCTTTCTCACTGTGAAGAAGGCACAAGGTCCTGGGTTAGGGCAGCAGCCTCCCTTCAAAGAAGCCAACTCATTTAGAGGGTGTTGCTTCTGGTCCTCTCTCCTTAACCTTGAGGTTTTTGTTGTTCCTTAAATTGGGCCTTGCTCTTTGGCACTCATACACATTCACTGATAAGTTATCTGGCTGAATTACTAGCAGAAGGAAAGTCATGGGATTCTAGGCAACTTCACAGCATTATTAAAGCAATATTTTTTGATATTATTACCAAGCCTAATGCTATGTTGAATCTGCAGTTATGGAGTTCATTCTAAAGTACTTGATTGTGCCCAGAAGAGAAATAGTCTCACAAGTAATTTTCTCAAGCACGCTTGAAAAAAGGGTAGTGTATGGCTCAGTAAATACAACAGCCTGGACAGTTATGAGCTATCAAACTAAGTTGAATTGACTTACTGATATAACCTGCAATGAATGAGTTTTATCTATGAGAAGGTCTCTGGAAGTTTTCAGAGCCTATGATTTTATGGGTGTCTTGTGCTTATTGATAGATAGGAAGACTGATGTTATCTGATATTTGAAGGGAGACTCCATGAACCATATGACTTTCAGCTTAATTGGTTCATGAATAACTATTTAGTACAATTAAAATGACTTAACTTTTAATATCACCATTTGTTTACGTAGTGGTTAGCTGTTCTCTTATTTAGGATATAATTGATAGCAGATTTGGGTGAGTAGAGGGAGTATCTTGCAGACATTCCTTCATGTTGTTTTACTAGTTTTATGATCAAGTATGTGTCTTCCATTAGGTATCCTAAAAGTCTTGAACTATCCTATATTTGAAATTTTGTCTCAAACTCCAAACATGAATGAGCTGGATCCTGAGTGTCTTCCTAAGGATGCCTCTTCCCTGCAATCACATACCTTACACAGAAAACTGAACTTCTTAGTAGAAGATTTGGTAGTCACATGAGTTCAATTATTTTGATACTAATTTATGTGAGTTGAGTTCTGCATCATCTATGCCAACTCATAAATCATCAACAGACAGCTAGAAATTTAAATGTGAAAATGTATGCATGCTATCTCATTTTATTGCCACAATAGCACTTTGAGGAAGGTCCCAATGTCATCCTCTTTTAACAGATAAAGGGGCTGAGATTCAGAGAGGATGAATAATTTTTCTTGCAGTCACACATCACTGTGAGCCATAATCTGGTCCAGGATTACCAGGCTTCATAAACAACAGGTCTTAACTGGGCTAAGCCACACTGACTCATTCAGCATACCCTTATCTGCACATTAGTCCCCTTGAGGTTTTATAAGAAGCAATCCTGAGGCACCTGGGTGGCTCAGTTAGTTAAGCGCGACTTTGGCTCAGGTCATGATCTCACAGTCCGTGAATTCAACCCCCGTGTCGGGCTCTGTGCTGACAACTCACAGCCTGGAGCCTGCTTCAGATTCTGTGTCTCCCTGCCTCTCCCTGCCTCTCTCTCTCTCTCTCTCTCTCTCTCTCTCTCTCTCTCTCTCTCTCTCTTAAAAATAAATAAACATTAATTTTTTTTAAAAAGCAGTCCTTACACAGCTTCATATACCAAGAAGAGTGACTCCAAACTTGGACATAACCCTGGTGAGGTACATGGGAACTTTACAAGGCATGCGGCACACAGAGTTTAAGAGAATGGGTGTGTAGATCCTCAACTCATTGCCAAGACTAACCTGTCTGAGTAGGCTCTGAAAGCTGGGTTCTCCTTTCTCAACCTTTCCTTTTATGGCCTGGACAGGGATCTCCGAATCTTCTCAAGGAAAAGTTTCTTTTCACCACCGTAAGTCAGACTGGCTCTTGAATAAGGGAGAGGTCCTATCCCTTCCGCCCCCAAAATTCCTTGCTGAAGAATCTCTTCTCTGAAAAGAGGTCATGGAGTGACAATTAGCTTCATCTTAAGGGAACTGAACTATCTGTTTATAGAAATGGGCCAAAATACTATGTGATGGAATTAACATCACTATTTTCAGATTTAGCAGGTCAGTGCTAGCTCATTTGGGTATAGGTCATATAAGCAAATGCATCTGTCATACCAATTTTCCTTTCCCTCCAGCATGGTCATTTCTTGGGATCTGGTATTAATCTAAATGTACATGTACATTACATTTTTATATAAAATTCTTCGTGTGAGTACAAAACACCTGCATCAGTACTGTTCTCTCTTAAAATTAGCCTTGTTAGGTTTGGTTCTCCAGGATCAAAATACCCACAGGCCACACAAAGCTAATTTAAGTAGTTTATTTTCATTCTCCAAACAACTGATTGATTTTCTATCACTTCCTCCAATTAGGAACTTGAACCTCTTACCTTAAAATAATTACTCAAATAGAAACATTTATTAAGAGGATTGTTGTGGTTTTTTTTTCTTTTTGTTTTTGCCTTTTGTCTTTTGCCTATTCATCATAAGTAATTGTAGAAATGAACAATTTAAATAAAGGAAATTGATGTACTCTTCTCAGTTTTGGTATCCTTTCGCAAACTTTCAGATTATTTCCTAACAGAAAAGAAAACTAAGGAATATTAAGACCAGTCTTTAGAATTCATTTAAGAAACATAGGATACATTTAGCTGAAGCCAAGCAATTATTGCCTGGGTTTATACCACTGCCTTCGTATAGAATGAGACAATCAGTCATGGCAAATGAAAATTGTAGATCATGGATTGCAGGGATCCAGTTGGTTGACAGCCACTGCTAATTTGCAGTTAGGTCTAAAGTTTGGCCCTGTGCAAAAGAGAGAGCAGACAATGGTAGGCTAATGAAGCATTTCATCTGGACAAGGTCAGCTCTTGTGTGAAGTGCATGCTGGTGGGAAAGCAGTACTGCCTGCCAGAGAGCTCGAGAAACTGCCATCTGTCTTATAGGCATCCTTTTGCAAGATGCAGGCATCAACCACCATGGAAGGCCCTGGCCAAGAGCAGTAGAAATCACTTCTCACCCACAGGGAAGGCTGAGGTCTCCAAGGGCTGGATGTGGCATGTTTAGGGTTGCTCTTCTTTGACTTCTTTCTATTGTCTGCCAGGGGAAGGAAGGACCGAAGAGTCCGAAGATGCAACAGCTTCCTATCCCTAAACAACATGCTTTTCACTAGACTCAGCTCAGTCTGTTGGGAGGCACTAGGGGTTTGATTCTGAGTTCTGACTCTGCCACTTACTAGCTGAGTGACCCTGTAAAAGTCACTTACCCTCTCTGAGCTTCAGTTTGCCCATGTGGAAAATCACTACAATAACAGCATCCATCCCTAAGGTTGCTATGGAGAATAGATGAAATTATGCACACACAGTGCTAAGCATGGTGTCTGGCATGATGTAAGGATTGAGAGAATAGCTATTATGTTTTTTTGCCATATATCCCTCTATGTCCCCATCTCTACCTGGGATGGTACATTCCCATGCTTTCTCTTTATTTATCTGGACCTTGTTAGAAACCACAGACACACACATTTCCCATATGGCACAGAATGTTCATATAGACCTGTCAATCTCCCTGCTACACACTTCTACCTTCTCCCCTACCAAACTCTGCTATCTCTGTTCATGAGGCTGAAAATGTGGTTATTTATACATTCCACAAAGCATTATTGGGCACCAGGATGGGCCGAGCCTTGGGATAAGCCCAGTGGTAAGCAAAGCAGACAGAACTCCTTTTCTTTTGTAAGTTGCAGTCTATCAGGACACACAGAACGGTCACCAGCAATAATGATAGTCTCAGGAATTAGCGGCTGTCATGGGAACATTCATAAAACTACCTACCCTACTCGTGAGTGGGATGGATGAGGAGTTGAAGGAGCTTTGCTTTGCTTTCTTCAATAACAAAGTCTTGCACCCCCAATCCCAGCCAATTCTCCCCAAAGTACAAGCCTCTGATTAACAAAGGGACCTGGTAACCAAGTGGGAGATGTGCAATATTGAGTGCATCTCTTGCATAGCCCACTCAGATACAAAGTATAGGGTATTAATATGGTTTAAGTCTGAAGAGTCAATAGTTATTGCCTAGGTGTGGGCAAATACATTTTCAACTTTACAGCTTGAATTTGAGTCTTCGTAGAAACACCCTGGGAGATCTTATGATTTCTAATGTGTAATTTTTTTTAATATTAGGCTTTTATTCCAGTATTTCCAGAAATAATATGAGATAGAAACGTCTTCCCCGCAAAAAAAACAGAGGCTCAGTATCACCACTTGCTGAATAATCAGCCCATCTCTTTGCCATTCATTTTAAATATCAACTCTCTTATATAAAAACAATTCCATTTTTTATGGGTATATTTCAAGATTCTCTGTCTTGGTCCACTTGTCAATGCCACACTTTTCTAATTGCTATAGATCCATAATATGTTTTAATATCTGGTAGGGCAAAGCCCTTTGTTCTTTACATTTTTCTTGGATGTTCTTTCAAATCCAAGAAATATCTTTGAAATGTCTTTGCAGAGAAGCTCAGTCTGAAAGTCTATTATACCTATTTCTTAATGCCAAACTCTAATTTATGGATTATGCATTGCCTTTCTTTTTTTGAATTTTTTTAATGTTTATTCATTTTTGAGAGGCAGAGAGAGACAGAGCACGAGCAGAGGCGGGTGGCAGGGGGGCACAGAAAGGAAGGGAGACACAGGATCCAATGCAGGCTCCAGGCTCTCAGCTGTCAGCACAGAGCCCGACGAGGGGCTCGAACTCATGAACCATGAAATCATGACCTGAGCTGAAGTCAGATGATTTAACCCGCTGAGCCACCCAGGCGCCCCTGCATTGCTTTTCATTATCTATTATTCCCACTGCTATTTTGTGCTTTTCATCTCAGATTCTGTTTATTTACATAATAAAAATGGGATAGTGGAAATCCTATGGGTTAGCAATCAAAGGATCTAGACTTGAGACCAGGCTCTGCCATTTGCCAGCTGTGTGACCTGGGGAGCATCATTGGCTATTTCTGAGCCTCAGTTTCTACATTTACAAAACGGAAATAATAACAATCTGTGTCATAAGGTATTGTGAGGATTCTATAAGAGAAGGCAATAAAGGTTTGAGTAAAGTTCCTGGCACACACTCACAGAAATACTAGAAGCTATGGTGTGAAAATGGGCTGTGATTATTTAAATGCTATGTAGTACTCAGAATCATTATTGGAGAAAATGGCTTGAATGTTTCATAACTGAATAAAAGCTTGTCCTGGAACTGGGAATCTATATATCTTTTGGTTTTCAAGGCAATGAAAACTTTGATGGCCTCATCTTATTGCATTGCTCCTACTTTTAAGATGTCTGAGTAGTAGACCACATGTCCAAACCTTTGGCTGTTAGCTACAAGCTGCAGAGAAAACCCCCAAATTTTAGACAGTGCACCTGCCAAACCCAAATGGGCCATGATTCTAGCTGGGAGTCATGTGAGATTAAGACAACACACAATGCAACAGGTGAAAAGGATAAACCAAGGAGGCCAGAGTCTGTATCCCAGGAAAATTACCCTATTAAATTATTATCAGGAAATCCATCATCCTGGTCTGTAAATAACTCCATGTACAGTAATGTGGTTGTCACTTTGTATTTGCTACTGCTCAACTAGAGGAAAAGGGAAACGCAAAAGTGTGAAAGTAAGTCCATAAATATCTCCAAAGAGACTACTGCAAATTTAATTAACTGAGCAATTGAATCTGACTTCTTTAAATTTAGATCTGAAATATTAGGGGTTCTTCCAGAGCTTTCTTCCTGTTAGAACGGAACAGGAAGGCTGTTAGGGCTGGGGAGAGAAAACACAAAAAGCTCCACCAAATTTAAGCTCAGTAATGTTTCCTTATTAAGAAGGGATTAAAAAGAGGAATCATTATACCCTTTGTAATCAGTAGAGTACACTGGAAACCTGTACCCCAATGATTCTATTTTTTTCCTAAGAAATAAAACAGTTCTCAGTAAATAATTCCATCACATTAAACAAACATTGTGATCCCTACGAAGTATAAAGCACAAGGCACTGTGGAAAATGATATGGTGCCCAAGATGTGGACCCCACCCTCCAAATGCCCAAAGTCTAGAAGAAGATACAGATGTGCAGGTGTATGTGTGTCACAAGAGCCACAGGGCTGAGTCCCCTGCTAGAGGTGCAGGTCCAACGAAGAGGACAGGGATCATCAATCACCTGGCCACATTACAGGGGTGGTCAGGGACACTGAGTTAAAGAGCTCCTCACACAAGATACACCCTCAGGCCACTTCTTGTTCCACCCAGAAGCATGCCAGGTCACCCATGCCCACTGACAGACAGCAGTTAAGGACGCCTGTCTTCTCTTCTCCTTCAGGGAGCAGGTTGAGTTGTGAAATTTGAGTGGGCTCTGCAGGTACTAGTCTTCTTCCCCCCTCCCATCCCCTCCTCTTCCTTCTCCTGCCTACCTTCCTCTCCTTTATCCTTCTCTTCTTCCTTCTCTTTCTTGCCCCTTTGCTTTCTTCTTGCCTCCTTCCTTCTCTTTCTGCCTTTTTTCCTTCCTCTTACCTCTCTCCCTTTCTTCCTTCCTGTTCTCTCTTGTTCTGATGCCCACACATCCACTCACTGTCTATCTCTCTCTCTCTCTCTCTCTCTCTCTCCAACCAATACACCATGTCACAAACCACGCAATACACATGCAACCAATATACCACACAACAAAAAGCATCTTCAATATTTATATTTGGGAGGGGGGTGCCTGGGTGGCTCAGTCGGTTAAGCTTCCAACTTGGGCTCAGGTCATGGTCTCACGGTCTGTGAGTTTGAGCCCCCAGTTGGGTTCTGTGCTGACAGCTTGCAGCCTGGAGCCTGCATCAGATTCTGTGTCTCCCTCTCTCGCTGCCCCTGCCTCTCTCTCTCTCTCTCTCTCTGGAGCCTGCATCAGATTCTGTGTCTCCCTCTCTCGCTGCCCCTGCCTCTCTCTCTCTCTCTCTCTCTCTCTCTCTCAAAAATAAATAAACATTAAAAAATTATACTTGGGAGGATAAGAGGTTCACACTGGACTTTTTGCCTACACTGTCTTATCAATACAGCTCTCAGCAGTCTTAAACTAGGGTGGGAGGGATTATAGAGTCAGATAGGAGATGCTGTACTTGGTTTCCCAGTGGCTAGCAAACTGTGTTTGTCTGCTCCATCCCCAAACCCATCACTGGGGAATTTCACAGAGGCTGACCTAATGTGAGAGCATGTCTTAGAGAAGCTGAGCTTTGAGCCTTGATACAGCACAACTTTCTATTTGAGGGAGTACAGACCTGAAGTCAGCCCTGGAAAGCCCCCTATCTTTGTGCCATCTCTGCCCTCCTGGAGCAGTCAGACCTTTAAATCTAAGATGTCTGTAATTAAGCCCCATGTCGCTTGAAATCATTCTGTAAGCTCCTCATCTCTGAGCTTTTGTCAAGTTAGAGAACTCAGAAACAGTGCCAGGAGCATATTTATTCCCAGAATGTTTGGGCTGATGTTGCCATAACGATAGTTGAAATTATAACAAAAGTTTGGATATTTCACAAAGAGGTACCTATCACCTGGGTCCTTGAGTTCTCAGACACTTCTAAATCAAATATTTTAAGCATCTGTTTTAAGCATCTTGGTGATGTCTGTGTCCATTTATAATCATATTTGGGGGGACAAGTGGCAAGAGATAGCACTGTCAGTTTGTCGATAGCATTTGGTGGCTGAGAATGTGTAATCAGGAAGCGGGGGAAGGCCTTGTAGAGCTCTACCCCTGTGCTGCACACTGGGTGTTTTATGTTTCACTCTTAAAAAATCTCTGTGAGTTACACACTATTAGCATTCTTCCTTTACAGGCTGGGGGGGAGGGGAGGACAGAGAGGGGAAGTAATTTGTGCCTCCAATCACCTGGTCAATTAATGTAAGGCAAAAGGTCAGGTCCCTGAGGACAGAGAACTCTGATGTTTTCCCCTGCTATTTCCCAAGCATCTGCACAGTGCCTGGCACATAGCAAGTCCTCAGCAAATACTTTGTGGTTGAATGAAGTGACAAGATTGCAGTAGAAACCCAGCAATCTAGCTCCTGAGTCCCACTCAGTGTTGAAGGGGACCAGAATATGCTACCCCAAAGTAGATCACTTTGGCATGAGGATTATTTTGAACAGAAAGTAACTGAGCAACAGCAGATGCATAAAAAGCTCTCTACCCTGCCCCTTTCTGTCTAAAAATAGGGAATAAATTTCCTTTTGGGAGAGTGTTCCCCTTCCCCTCCCCCAAACCAGGAAGAAGAGACAACTCTTACCATTGCAAACAGCATCTTCTCGAAGCTGCATAAACAAACCTTACTGAATTCTTATCTTCCATTAGTTTCTCCCCCATATATTTACCCTCCCACAATTTACCGACCCTAGCAGACCAAACTCTCTTCCCTTGTCTCGTCGCTTCTCCACACATTTATGACTCTTTTTAAAAATGGTATATAGGCTCCAGGGGAGCTTGGGTAGCTCAGCTGGTTAAGCATTCAATTTCGGCTCGGGTCATGATCTTGCAGTTTGTGAGTTCAAGCCCCGCATCAGGCCCTGTGCTGACACCTCAGAGCCTGGAGCCTGCTTCAGATTCTGTGTCTCCCTCTCTCTCTTCCCCTCCTCCACTTGTGCTCTGTCTCTCAAAAATAAAATAAATGTAAAAAAAAATTTTTTTAATGGTATATAGGCTCCTAGGCCTAACTGCTTCTTTGACTGTTCACTTCCCTTTCTGTGAGACCCCCGTGTACATATACAAACTAGAATATGAACATCAAATAAAATTTGTATGCATTTTAAACTGTAAATCTACTTTTGTCACTTTAATTTATACAGCCCCAGACATTGAACCTCAGAAAGCAGAGGAACAAAGTTTTTTCCTCGCTGTGGTGCACAGTGTTATTTCTCTCTTCTCTGTTCTCTCCCACATTTCCCCATCTTCCCCTAGGCCAGTGGTTCTCAAACTTCAGCTTGCATTGCTGGACCCACCCCAGAGTTTGCGATCAGCAGGTCTGGGGTGTGGCCTGAAAACCTACAAGCTTCTGGATGCTGCTAATCTGAGGACGACACTTTGAGAACCTCTGCCCTAGATCACAAAATCCCTTTTATTTTATTTCATTTTTTTAATGTTTATTTACTTTTGAGAGAGAAAGAGACAGAGTGTGAGTGGGGGAGGGGCAGAGAGAGAGGGAGACACAGAGTCCGAAACAGACTCCAGGCTCTGAGCTATCAGTCAGCACGGAGCCCAATGCAGGGCTCGAACTCACAAACCACAAGATCATGACCTGAGCCAAAGTCGGATGTTTAACCAACTGAGCTACCCAGGTGCCCCACAAAATCCTTTTTAAACTCCACATTTTTTATACTGATGTGCTTTCCCTTTTTCCACCACAAGCAGAACAAGCTTATACTCTCCACAATGTTGAGGGAATGAAAAGGACTGACTGAAAATTGCCCTGTCTCCCACCGCAGCAGAAGCAAACACCAGCAGCGTGAGAAGATACTGCTAATGTAACAGAGAAGGCCCATCATTTACAATTAGAGAGCCGGGATTCCAGCCCTAGGTCCCTCTTGCTCTAGCAGCCTGGCCCTGGGCAAGCCGGTTGCCCTGGCCGCCCCTCATTCTTTACCAGGAGCATGTGGATAACCCCTGCCCCTCGTACACCCCAGAGCTGTTGTGAGAATTCAGAGCTAAGACGAGGGCAGCACTTTGTAGACTCTAAAGGACCGCAGAACCGGTCCCTGCTATTATGCAGTCAGCTCATGAAGTCATAATGTTGGTCTTGAAACTAGAATTAACTCTGGTGGGTGATGGGTGAGTTCAGAAAGAAGCGTGGGCTCTCTTTATATACTGTACAGGCTGAAACAAAATGAAACAGCGAGATGTTTCCAAGTAGAACATGAAAATTAAAGCTATATACTTCCAGATGAAATATACTTCATTATCACAGGCCAAACATAAAATAAATAGGGCAGAAATACAGCTATCTGTTCCCATAAAGAACAGAGAGGAAATTTGGGGAACAATTCCTGAGTAACTTTAAATGCCTCTTCTATCTTTTTACTGCAGAGCCAAGAAGGGCAGAAAATTATGACAAACTAATTATGATGATGGATGGGGAGCCAGTCCCTTACGTTAGCTACACTGCTGGAGCAAAGAGCAGCTCTACAGCTCACATACTTCAATAGGCAAGACACTCTAGATGATAATGGGCAATACAGATTAACAACATTATGTTAAAACAGGATAATTATTCTTTTTCATTTCCTAGTTCTTTTCCGTGAACCCAGTCCTGCCTCACATTTTTTGTTGCTTATTTTCAAGGCACTATCTGTGCATATCAGGCAAGCTCCTCTCCTGCTAATTAAAGGTGATGTTGTGCTTGCGTTTCCTGCAGTTTCCAACAGCAGGGGTCCGGGGACCAGAGATTGATGAAGCCACTGCCAGGAACCGCCCTTTCCAAAAGCAGGACGAGGTCATGGGAGGACTGGGGATGCAGAGCAAACAGACTCTGTAAAAACGAATTCCGCTTTCCTTTCTTTTCTTTCTTCTTTTTTAAGTGCTTTCCTGAGAACTTTAACAATACATTCAGCAATCTAGTGTGAGGGTGATGAGCTCAGAATTAAGAAGTGGGCATGTTGTACTTTAGTGGGAGATAAATTCCAGACAGCATCACGTAATTAAGCAGCCATCAGCTGTGCAAAGGAATAAATCGTCCATTCATTCAGGTAGTCAGTCAGTTAGTCCTAGCCAGTATCTATTAAGTACCTACCATGTGCCAGGCATGAAGGTTCACCTGGGGACACAGTACTGAACAATACAGACATGAGCTCTACTATTCTAAAAGGGAAGATAAAAATAGAAAGGCAAAGATGCAGAAGGATTGCAACTTGTAATGAAGTGCCACGAAGGAGAGAAACAAGGGGCTGAGATGGAAATTGACAGAGGGACTCCTTTCTGTAGAGCACTCCCAGGAAGGCACCTTGGGGGAGGTGGGGATTAAATGAGACCCAAGGGACTAAAATGAGCTAAGAATTCAATGAAAGGGAGGAGAGCCATCCAGACAAGAGATCTGCATCTGCAAGGCAGAAAGGCATGGAGCACAGCACACCTAAGACCCAATAAAGAGACAGAGGCTGGGGGCAAGTGAACAGCGGGAAAGAGGGGCAACATGCAGCTGCAGAGGCCAGGTTAGGCAAGACCCTGTGGGTCTGTCCAGGTGCAGGTGTAGAGTCTGGCACTTACTCTAAGTATAACGGAAACGCCTGGGAGATTTTCACAAGAGGAGTGATTTGAGCTGTAATGGTTAGAGGATGTGCAGAGGAAGTGTGGAGCCACTAGGAGGTAGTAGTTTCAGTAAGAGCGGTGGGGAGGCAGTGAAAATGGAGACAGCAAGAGAGGCTGAAGGTAGAATTTGGAGACTCCCTCGGGAGACTTGCTGCTGATTTGGGTAGACATAGGGATCATCAAAGAGTGAAAGAGTAGAACTATGGACCACCTGGAGGTGACTGGCTTGAGTGACTGGGTGGATGGCAGCACCTCCCTTAGTGAGACTGGCTAAAAAGAGATTTGGGAATAAGAAAATCAACGACTGCCTTTAGAGTCTGCAGAAATCCTCAGGGTCTGACAGTTTGTGTTGCATTCACCTAGACCTTAGGCCACTCTCGTTGCACAGGAAGCTATATCCCGGAAATGCAGTCTGTTGGCTGATCCTGGAAGAACTTCCATTCTGATTCATGAGGTCCCTCCACCAGCAACCTACTCAGCCACGTTTTGCAGAGATGTCATCCACAGTGGCAGCAGAGTGGTTTCAGTCCAATGGCCCAGCAAAACAGGGAAACACATATGCAAAACGCCAGGGACCATGTTTTCACCATGGACACTGTATTAATGACAATTTGTCATATTTGTATCTCACAAATAAGATTGCAATATATTTTAAGACAGTGCTTCTAAAACTTTAGTATGCATACAAGTTACTTGGGTATTTTGTTAAAATAAAGATTCTGATTCAGTAGGTCCAGTGTGGGGCCTGAGAGTTTGCATTTCTAAGAAGATCCTGAGTGACACTGAGGCTACCAGCCTGCAGATGACACTTCCCCATCTCATCTTACAACAACCTCCAGGTAAGTTTAATCATCATACACATGAAAAAACGAAGAGAGTTTTAAATGACATCTTGTCTAAACAAGGAACAGTCAGTAGGACCTAAGATGTAAACCACAGTTCACCAGTACCAGTTACAATTAGGAAATTTGCGAGGCTATGCAGGCCTTAATGTTTATTCAATCGAATTGTCATTTTGGCAAATAAGTAAAAGAAAGAAATATTTAAACCAGCAGTGATCGATAGATTTGCCTGAGGATCAATTTAGGAAAAAAAATTTGAGACTAACTATATTTAACAGATAATCTTTGTGTGTGTGTAATTTTATTCATATTTAATTGAGGTATAATTTACATGCATTAAAGTGCACAGATCTGAAGTATTCAGTTCAGTTTTATTCATTTTTAATTGAGATATCATTTACATACATTAAAATGCACAGATCTAAAGTGTAACCACCACCCAAACCCAGATATAGAGCATTTCCATCATTCCAGAAAGCTCCATCATGTCCCTTTCCAGTCAGTCCCTGGATTTCTTTTTTTCATATAAAATTTTTTTAATGTTTATTTGTTTTTGAGACTGACAGAGTGCAAGCGGAGGAGGAGTAGAGAGAGAGAGAGGGACACAGAATCTGAAGCGTTTCTAGGCTCCAAGCTGTGAGATCATGACCTGGGCTGAAGTCAGAAGCTTAACCAACTGAGCCACTGAGACACCAGTTGGTTTCTATAAACAATGATAACTTAGGCCTATTCTCGAATTCCTTCTAATGGGAATCATATAGTATATACCCCTTTGTGACAGCTTCTTTCATTCAGTACAACATTTTGAGGTTCATAACCAGTATTTTTTTTTTATCAAGAAATATCTTATCTCTCACTGTATAGTATCTGCAGTTTTCTTTCCTCACAATTTTATGATTCTCCCACAATGAAAGTTTTCCCATTTGGGACTAAAATTATAGAAATTACCTATCTAGCAACCATTGAGCATTTGATTGTAATAATAAAGTTTGGCCAAACTTTATCATCAAGTAAAAACACTTTTGAAGCTAATTTATTTTCTCTTTTGTTGACTGACCTTGTGAGTTACTTAATTGCACATTATGAATTTTCTCATACTGCCTCTTAACACTGAACACTCTAAAATGAGAAATTTTCTCAAGGAAAATCAACAGCAATAGCAGCAATACCTTTAAGAAAAAGATGTATTATTCAATCCACTTATATTCAAATAGGAACTTGTTCCTCATCTTACCTATTTTTGTTCTTGGCAGTAGCCCCATCAAAGGTAGAAATTTTATTGAAGAACAACACACATACACACAGGCGCACACACACTCACACATACACATACACACACACACGCGCGTGCACACACACATACATGCACTTGCGCTCAGCTTAAGTCCAAGACCCAGCCTTCTGCCAACTAAGCCAACTAACAGATGTTCCTCTGTCAGCCATACCTGGCCAATGAGTGATGAATCAGCTCATACCATAGGGACCCCAGTGGTTTGGAACATGTAGTTTGGTTCTCTTAGAAACCTAGTTTCTGCTCCTCCGTGATGTGGAAGTTCTAGAAACTAGATTTCATATCGTGTCTGGAGGCTGAGACTGAAATAAATTCTAAAGCCCCAGTCAGCTGTCTGTTCCGTTACACACACACACACACACACACACACACACACACACACACACACACGAGTGCTTAGTGTCTGTAGAGCATTAGCAGAGCTCCCTCCGTGAGACCCCTCCCACTCACTGAAACAACCCTTGACTTCCATCCTGCTGACCACCAGCACCTATGCTGGCGCTCATCACTTTGCGGACAGGGTTTCAGAGGAATTTTTGTTTGGGCAAGAGTTTGGTTTCATTTCAGGTTTTTTTTCTCTTTTTTGGCCCTGAGAATGAGTGGTAAAATTATATTTCCCTATTTACCACATAAGCTTAGGGATAAACTGCTGTCATAGCTAGTTCTATAATATTGAAGAATTTTAGAGAGTAACAAATTTTAAATTGTCTATTTGTAATTGGAAGGCTTGCCCTAAGAGGCACATAATGGCATGTCCAAGAGGATAAACATTCTGCCCTACTCGTCTCTGTATTCCCAACACCTAGCCCAGGGCTGGTGACAGGGCAATTAGGGCTATACCCAATAAATATTTGTGGAATCAATGGCATTTTGTAAATCTAAAATAAAATGGCACGGATGTTTGAAAGAAGAAGTAAAGCAGATTCTCTGTTCACTGACAAGGGACAGAACAATTATGGAAGCAGGAAGACAACAAAAATATACTTTGGTAAATATTGTATGTCAAGAAAAATTCTTTGAAGAGATCCTAATGCTTTTTAGGACAAAAAAAATCAAGCTATAATTTTTATATTTTCACCCAGTTTCAAATTTAAGTGTTCATAGCACATGATTTTACTCTAGATAATTACTGAGTGACAATCACATACAGATATATTCAGTACCATTTAATCGAAAATGGCTCCCATAGGCATTCACTAATATATTAGAATCACACTTAGGTATGAGATTTTTAATCAAGAAATGATCACCCTTCTCATGAATACTGATTCTGATAGCACAAATTGTCAAAGATGTGAAGAAATACTATTTTGATTGTAAGTTGCATTTCTCATAAAAAAACTGATACTTTTGTCTGCCATATTTTCATTAACTTTGCTTGCTTTGGCCCTCTGTTTTCTTATAGAATCACTGCACCCCCTGAGGCGGGGAAGTGGTGGAGAAGGGGAGAAGCACAAAGCCTGCTCTCTGTTTCTCCAACACAGCAGGCAGGCCTTCACATTCTAGACCTTTGCGTTTGCTTTTCTCTCTCCTGAAATGCTCTGTCCCCTGCGCTTCATTGCATCAGCTCATTCCCATCCTTCAAGTTTTTACTCTATTATTCTCTTCAGAGAGACCCTCCCTCACTATTCAATCCACAGTGGCTGCCTTGGTGGCTTTCCACCTCACGACCTTCAACTATGTAGTTGTGTCGTCTATTATCTGTTGACTTGTTAACTATTTCCCTCATTAGAATGGAGGCTCCATGAGGCTAGGGATTATATCAGTCCTGTTCAGCACTGGATCCTCAGCACCTGGCCCAGTGCTAGGCACATGGTGGGCACTCAATAAATATTTGAAGAAGGAATGGATAAATGTATGAACCCACCACTTATATTTATAGAGTAGTTTAAGTGCACACAACTTGAGGATCAGTCTGTGGCTGTTTCTAAACTCAGCCTCCCAAAGCCTAATGGATGCAGGAGGCAATTAGTCACATCTTTTCAGGTTCGTTGGCTATTTCTTTGCATTCCAATGGTGACAGGACAATTATACTGCAGAGAACTGCTCGAATGACATGGGTTTGGCCCACATGAGAAACTTGGATGGGAATCAAATGGCTTCTTCTCTGCCATTTCTAAAAGAGTACATGTCAGGTATTGTGCCATAATTCAGAGCCACTGCTGAGAGTCTGTGGTCCCGTCTGTGGACACCTCAGAGGTTGGCAAACCAGGAGACATGCTAACAGGAAGTTAAAGTTGGGTGGCTATGACATCAGTCTTTTATTCAATTGCCTAGAACATCTAGATGCATTCATAATAGTTTTTTTAACTTACATTAATTCTCAGAGTAATTCATGCTCATTGTAAAACTGAAAAAAAAATATACACCAGAGCACTGAGATCTCCAAAGGTCATTACAACATGTTTTGGGAGTGAAGAATGGCTTTACAATATGACTACCTTAATCATAAAAACAGCTTGGCCACTTACTGATTTTGTGAATAGGATGGATTGCAAATGGCCACAAATTTTTCCCATCCCTGTACATATGCCCTCTTGCAACGTAACCATGTCATTCTTTAAATCAAGAGGTGAAATCTATTTCTCCACTCCTTGAATCAAGATTTGGCCTGATATAGCTTATTTTGACCAATAGCACATTATCAAGCATGACACCAGCAGAGACTTGAAAAATGCTCGGATGTTTGGTTTGGCCTCTCTTGTGTCTGAGAACTCCTCACCACCACGTGAACAAGCCTTGGTTAGCCTCCTGGAGAATGAGTGACCACATGACTGTCCCAGTGAAGGCTCAGAGATGAGAGCGAGGTCATCCTCAACCATCCAGCCCTCTCCATGTGGTCCCAGTCCAGAAGAATTGCAGCCAAACCACAGAATTATGGCAAACAATAAATGTTTGTTTTAAATACAATATGTTGTTAGCATGAGGTAACAATGATTCCATGACACGATATGATGATTCTAAGCAAATTGCTTCATCTCTTTAAGCCTCAATTCCCTAATCTGCAGACTAAAGGTAATAATAGTATATTTTCCATAGGCCTTGCTGTAAGTACTAAATGAGACAATTTAGTATCACCTGGCACACGGTAGATGCTGACTGCATTTTAATTGATTTCTTCCAGGCTTCCTAGAAGATGAAGACTGTATTCTATTATTTTCTGTTCACATTATACCAGCTAATATTTATCTGTGACATAAAACTATTGCCCCATTGTTTATTATTTAGGGTTTTTTCCAGCTTTTAAATTTTAACCCTATCAGGATCTCACAGAAACAACCCCCTCTGCCACACTGAAATGGAAATTAGCTTTTCCAGAGTATCTGGGAACTTTCATGACACTGCTTCAAGGAGAAATAAAAAGGAATCTTCCTGTGGAACAAACAAAAATTCTAGTCTATCCAATATAACAGTTCGTTTTAAGTGACTGAGCTGGGGAATGCAGGGGGACCCCCAGGCCCTGAAAGCACTGCTCTGGCAAGATCCATGCTCAGCATGGCATAGCCAAAGGCCCATTGTTGCTCCACATCACGTGTATTTGTTCTGGAATTAAAAAGCTCCTGCTACTGATTGGCTCATAGCAAGCCTAGATTGAAGGGGCTGTTTCCCAAATTATTAGAGACAGCTGTGCAGACTGTTGGACAGCTCCTTCCTGGGATGAGGTCTGTATCATTCCCCAAACAGACTCTACACATGTAGCAGCTGTCAGAATGTTTGCAGATCCCTGTTGGTCAGCAGTGCAGAGGCTGAGAGGCTGGGGTAGGGTCATGGCCACAGCATGCCAGGCACACTAACTTCTTGCCGTGATTCTAGTGACCCGCATTTTCAGGGGTCCTGATGGAAGACTGGCTCTTTTGGTGTAGGTTGCAGTCTTAGAGAATCCCAGAAAGTACACTTCAGCTCTGTGGCCTCATAAAAGTGTTTCCTGAGGTTTGAAGCAGCAGGAAACAATCAGTTGTTGTCCGGAAAAGAAGAAAAGGTGAGGATCCCCATAAGGAAGGGAAAACTGTGAGCTTCATGACAAAGACCAAAAGGACTAGAGATGATTTCTGGTGTGTGTCTCTATCCTTCGGATTAGAGGCAATAGGGATGATGATACAGAAACAGACGTTCTATGCTTTCATGAATTGGTAAGCCGTTCTTACCACAGTCTTTGCTAAATCATTTTAGCTTCTACTTCTTAGCAACTTGTTATGCATTCCAGCCATGCTCTCTGCTCTGACCTACTTTCCTTACTTTGTAAGGGGTTGGCGAGGGGGGGGGGGGAATCTCTGCAGGAACTAGACTCAATCAATATCCAAGTTTCAGCCAATTATCAAGTCGGCTGAACCACAGTTTCTGCCTCCAATTTTTACGCATTCAAGAAAAATACAGCCTCTTATTCTTTGTCATTCTATATAATTCGTGAAGTTTTGTTGGTAAATCCGGTACAGTGGAAACAGATGACACTGGATTTACTCAGCAAACTGTTTTTCTTAGTTCTCTGGAGAGAGGAGCTTCTCCCAAAATACTGGCATGTTTGCCCTGGGTCTCATTCAATGACACACTTTTCCTGTCAGTCATAATGCACTTACATGGCTACTTGCTTGGGCAACAGACCCACATGCTGAATATTTGTCTTGATATGTTTATTTTACTTGAAAATTATTCTCTGCCCTTTTCAAAAATCATATGTGGCAGCTTATACTAAGAGATGTATAAGATAATGCAATCAAAAAGCAATGGAAAGGGGATCTAAAAAACCATACTGAGAGGGTGGGAATACAAATATTACAAGTACATTGGTTAATACAGGGGGATAAGCATTAGCTTTATCTCTGACAACACAGAAAACATTGTGAGCTGCTGGAACAGTCAAAAGACGTGGATTGAGGCAGAGAGTGGACCCCAGAAACTGCACTAATGGGAGAATTCAGGCAAGTTACTAACTCTTCCTGAATTCGTTTTTTCTAGCCCAAGGCTTATAATAGAATAACACAGAATTGTTGTGAGGAGTAATAATAACACACACATAATAAAAAAATAAATTAATGCACAGGTGTTAACTATGTGCCAGGCACTACTCTAAGCACTTTTCATATATTACTTCATTTGATTCTGACATGGTTCTATGATCCTTGACTACTATTCCAGTTTTAGTAATTTGAAAACTAAGGGTAAGAGGCCAAGAAAGGGTAATGAGGTGCATGAGGTCACAAACCAGTGGTGGGAAGCCAGTATTTGAAGCGGGGTCTGGCTCTGTGCGATGCTCTGAACCACTGTGCGATGCTGTCTCTCATTGACTGAAATGAGTACGTCAAAATAAAAAGTGGGATTCCCATTACTATCATCAGCTTCCTGACAGCCAAAGCAAATAAATAAATAAATAACAAATAAAATATATAAATTATATATATTTACATTATTTAATAATATATAAATAATAAATAATACATATTGATATAAAATAAATATATAACATACATTATGATAAAATAACTAAAATAAAATAAACTACCTTTAGAGAAGACCCCACTTCCCATACTGAGGTGCTTGCTCCCAAGTCAGCCCCATCAGGTGGGGTGATGATGCCACTGGTGATTCGAACCAGTAAGGTCCACAGGAGATTCTTGGGGATGCTAAAGACTGTCGAGCACTGAGCTCTGCCCTTGGCTATGCTTGGTTGTGCTGGTGGGCTGGAATGCAGGTGGGCTAATCCACATGCCCAGCTTCACTTACTGAAAATTATTCTCCTCAACTTCTTCACCACACAAGGCTCCCCACAAGATGCTCATTATCTACTCTGGCTGCTTGGCAAGCAGTGTTTCAACAAAACTCTACTGTGGTTCAAGTTACATTGGGGCATAAGATGAGAGAATAGGGCAAGAAGGGTTTTTGACAATTTCCACCATGCATTTAAGCAAGAAATGCCCTCACCAGCAAGGGGATAACTCAGTTCAGCACTGCCTAAAGTCATCAGGAGTCAAGGCCAAGGGAGTAGTCTGGAGACAGCTGTAACATTGAGATGATAGATTTAAGCATCGTTTATTCTAGATCAGAGGTCTGTATTATGCACTTGAGGGTTTTCTAAAGTACTAAAGGTAAGAGCAATTATTTTTTCCACTCCTCCCAAATTTACAAAATCTTGGGTTTCAGCATATCTGTGTCCAAAGGGTTAGAGCTGAAAGAAACTGAGTCAGCTCTTTCTCTTAGGAAACAATTCAAGGGGAAGGGAAACAGCTGCACTTTATGCTCCTCTAGACGATGTGGTCACCATTGACACCGCTAAACAGTGTACCTTATAGTTTCAGTCCAAAGAGGGAACCGACATTTCTTCTAGCCTCCCCAACACACACACACTCACACACACACTGATTAGTGTGATCAATTTAAGCTTTAAAATATTAAGAGAGCACAGGGAATTTACAAGTTGCAGCACATTTTGAATTGATGGCAAAAAAAATATTGTCACTTTCTATGAGTCACCCATTAAGATCTGCTTTGTACCCTAAATGTGAGTTTAGCCCAACCTAACACAGTGGTCAGCCCACAGGACACTTAGTAAATCTTTATTGAATAAGTGAATGAGTGTATGAATGAGATGGTGGATATCACTGTTAGGCAAAACTCTAACATATAAATACAAGACAAAACTGAGGAGTTTCTATAATCTCCAGGAAGAGGGTGCTGGTTATTTGTGTGGTAAAAAAATAATTTGGTCTAAATGTTTTTCCCTATTTATGCCAGGAATAGAGTTATATTTGAGAGATAACTACATAGACACTAAAGCTTTAAAAAATATGCAGAAAATAAAAGAAAATGCCTTTACCATAAAACATCACTGGCAGACCTAAAATTCAAAACACGTTAGAAACTTGGCCAAAAGAAAAAAAAAATCCTCTAACACTAAATTCTCAAAATCATATCCTTCAAATGTTAATACGGAGCTATTTTGTTTTTCAATAGTGTAATTTGCTTCTGTGACTCTTCTTACCTTCTGATATCTGTCTTTTCTCTCCATTCCACCCCATTATGTGACATTTAAAGGGAATTAAAGTTTACATCAAAACTGTGTGAGACACAACCACAAGTGAAATTTCAATTACATCACATAACAAAATTGTCTCATACTGCCTCTATACTTTATGACATCCATTCTTTCAACAAATATACTTAGTGGCTATCTCAACAAATAGTTACTGAGCACAAGTGGCAGGCAGTGTGCTGGGCACTAGAGATGGAATAGAAAACTCTTCCCCCACTAGATTATGGAGGTCATAGTGTAATTAGGCAGACATTAAATGATCACATGATTAATTAGTTCATTGAGACTGGTTAGGATCATGAAGTCAAATGTAGATTGACTCCTTTAAATAATAGTGCCATTTGAACAAAGGAGTATGGATTCAATTCAAGAGTTATGGGCACCCACTCTAAGGGTTTTCATCTGGAAGTGATGTAATCAGATCTACTTTTGTAAAAGGTCACTTGGGACACAGTGAGGAGAAAGACTTTAAGTGAGGCACAGGCAGATGCTAAGTGACAAATTAGGAGTCTGTTGCAGTGTTATTGTCCAACAAACACCATATTCCAAGTGATGGGTGACTGTGGCATGGTCTAGAGTGACCACTAGAGATGGTGAGGGTAAAGTAATGATGACAGTAATAGCCAAGGCTGCCATTTGCAGTGCCATTCTCTGTGCTTGAACATTTATAATTTACAAATAATTTAATCCTCATACTCCTGTAAGTGAGGTACTATTATCATCCCACTTTTATTATCGAGAAAATTGGGGCACAAAGAGGTTCAATACACTGTCCATGGTCACACAACTAGCACCTAACAGCGATAGGAACTCAGAGAGTCCCCAGAATTCAAGCTCTTAACCATTCTACAAGGTTGCTAAATTGAATGAGATCTTTTCCTGAATGCTTGGACCTGGTTTTCCATGGCACTGACGACTCATTCACTCCCTGCCCAGTCCTGCCACTGCTATTCAACAGGTGAAATATCTTCTCGTGAAATCAGTTCAAGAAAGCACCGTTAGAGGGAATTCTCTCTCCTTTGTTCTTATTTCCTATGCTCTTCCTACTCTCTCAAACAAATGTGTCTTGAAATTGCATGCATTGACCTATTCTAAAAGTTGGCCTTGGAATTTCTTTATATGAAATTCTTTTCTGCGCAAACCATGGGTCATAGAACAGAGCACAGTTGTGAATTCTGATGCTTCTATTTGAAAAGATCTGTTAATGTTGAGAATAAATATGACTCATCAATCTTGGGCAGAGGATGTGAGCTGAGGAAAATTGTTAATTTATAGGGTCACTTCACTATGGGAGCCTGAACAGAAACGTCAGTTTAAATGTTGTGACTCTATTACTGAATTCACCACATTAGACTGTGTCCCATTTGAATGGACTTGACAGACCAGGGGCTGGCTGACTGGGGGTCACATCAGATGTTTGCAGACCCAGGGGGCAAGGAGAGTCAGAGGGCCTGCCAGGTACCTGTAACGATGCTCCTGATGAGTTTAGAAGGCAAAGTGTCAGAGAGGTCTGCGGGTCACTGAGGAAAAGTAGGAAAGGGAGAGAAAACTCAAGGTATCAGGCAGTTAGGGATATCCAGAAAACTGTCACTGAGAGTCACTTCCTGAAAGGAGGGTTAGAGGCAGCAAAATGGCTCACACCTTGGCAGGAACTAAATCTTGAAGAAGAGAGTGTTCCAGACAGAGTATGGTGATGGGATTGAGACACAAAAGTGAAATAGACCCTGGCTTTGGCAGCTGAAGTAGAGACGGAGGCTTGGTTACACTGACCATGATTGTTCATGCATGCAGTCGTCACTTTCATGTCAGGAACCGTGAGGAGGTTTTAAGTTTCAGAAATGAACCAAGGAACTGTTCTGCCTGGGACGAACTCACCAGGCTAAGTGGAGGAGGGGCTCCTTTTTGAGAATTCGAGCACATGATCAGGGCAGGACTAACACTTAAAACGGGCTTGAATCAGAAACAAAAAACAAAAGACTAAAGAACAGGCTTGAATTAAAAAACAACAACAAACAAACAAAAAAATCAATCAAACAAAAAGCGATGCTTTGATCAGCATCACCTCCCAACCCTCTAGGGTAAGATTACTCTCACACTCTGCAGCTAAGCTGCCCTTGCTTGGAGATTGGAAAGAAGTAGGTTCCAGGTTTCAACATTTGCCAGCTTTTCTGGACAATGCCTACTACTATGAAATGAAGTCAGACCAGAAGCCCAAAGCCATCCTCTTTATACAGAGAGCCCTATCTCCTCAGAGAGACCATGATTCTTGCCGGTTCATTGTTCTTGTTCACTCAGATTCAAACTCTTCTGAACCTGTCTGTACCTCTGGCTCCTGCTTTGCTGAGAGTCCCAGACTTGAGAAAGGGGCCAGGTTATGCTTTTCCTCTGACATGGTTATCCTTCTTGAAACCCTGGCTCCCAAAGTCCAGTAGACTCACCTTACCTTCTCTTCTACCTGGCTCTAGAACTAACTAGTGGCATTTTCTCTAGCCTCACTTCACCCCAGTTCTCTGCAGCATCACAACAGACCTACTGCCATCACTAGCAGAGCTAAGAACCCTCAGTGTTCCAGAGTAGAGAAGTAAGACCTCTGCATATTGGGTGAATCTCTTGGGGTCCAGAGAGTAGCCTTCTTTTAAGTTTATTTATTTTGAGAGAGAGACAGAGAGAGTGAGTGGAAGAGGGGCAGAGAGAGAGAGAGGCAGAGAGAGAATCCCAACCAGGCCCCACACTGCCAGCACAGAGCCTGATGCGGGACTCGAACCCACAAACTGTGAGACCATGACCTGAGCCAAAACCAAGAATTGGATGCTTAACTGACTGAGTCACCCAGGCACCCCAAGAGAGAGTAGCCTTCTTAAGATACTAGAAATGTAAGGGATTCTCTGGCCCAATATCCCGAAGCCCAAGTGAAGAGAGAACAAGAAGCAGAATTAGTCTAGAATTCAGCTCTCAGGTTTGACCCCAATGCCTTGTTGTGTCTGTAAATGAAACTACTTGGTAGATGTTCTAACAATTTCAATAATGAACCTCTTGTTCAGGTGTCACCTTATATTTTCTACTTACATTCTTGCTCCTCCCCTGCCGAATCCACTTTCCACCCAAAAGTCAAAGTGGTTTTAAAAAATAAATGAGGTCACAAGTCAATCACCTGCTCAAAACTCCCAGTGAGTTTCCGTAAGACTCAGAAGAAAACCCAGACCCTTTACCATGGGTCTACCTGGGTTGGCATCTGCTGATTTCTCTAGCAATATCTCCTGCCACTGCCCCCTTCTCACTGTGCTGCAGCCATACTAGCTTTTTCTCTCGTCCTCAAACACTCCAAGCTGACCCCCACCTCAGTGCTGGGAATGCTCATCTCCAGATAGCTGGGTTTTTTTCACCACTGGGCTTCACTGTCATCTCCTCAGAGAGGTCTCCCTCTGTAGCCTTCTCCCCATACCACCACTCCATTCCACATTATGAACTTTATTTTGCCACAGAACTCTGCCCTGGCTGAGATGATTTTACACATTATCAAGTCTTCTACCAAGTATGCCCCATAAGGGCAGGAATGAGTTGTCATTTGGCATTGTATCCCAGCACCTAGAACAACACCTAGCATAGCAGGTGCCTTAAATATTTGCTGAATAAAATGAAAGAAGCACAGGGCACTTGGGTGGCTCAGTCGTTAAGCATCTGACTTCAGCTCTGGTCATGATCTCACAGTTTGTGAGTTCAAGCCCCATGTTGAGTGAGCTGGAGCCCCGTTTCAGGTAAAACATGAGTCCTACTTCAGGTGAGCCCTTCTCTCTCTCTCTCCCTCTCTCTCTCTCTCTCTCTCTCTCTCTGCCCCTCACTCACTTGAGCCCCCCTTTGCCCCTCACTCACTTGCACCCCTCTCTTTCTCTCACAAAGGAGAAGAAGGAGGAGGAGGAGGAGGAGGGGGAGGAAGAGTAGAAGAAACAGAAGTACAGAATAACCACAGGCTCTTTCTCTGGAATGAATGTGTTATGATAAGGTTTCAGTTTACAAGTTCTGGAAATAGACTTAATAAAGAACAAAAACAAGGGAAAAAAGCAATTTATAGTTTTTTTAATAAGAACAAAAATATGTAGTTACTAAGCCACATCTTATACATGATATTTTAACTTCATATTCTGTAAAAAGAAAATTGTTGCTGCCAAAATTACAGAAATATGGTTTTGATTTATAATAATGCAGAAACTGTTATAATAAGTTGTTAAATCTTGTTTATTTCTGGGACTTTGCTGAATTTTCCTTTTCATGAGATTATTATTTAAAGTTCTAGTTAGTAAATTAATGTCAATAATTTAAATGAATTTCTTTATATGCAATTATCTTGGATTGGAAAGCAATAAAACAGTTGGGATTACTTTTAACAAATTGCATATTCTTTCCCCTTCATGTACTCTACCGTTAACATTAGGAAAAGTTATGGCTGTAATTTTATATTTAGAGTAGAAGTATTTGGTTTAGAGGGAATTATAGAGCTAAAAAAATCCACATGCTCCTCACATTCACCTTAAAGAAATAAAAACACCAAGAGTTCACAATTTCCTAGTAAGTGGTATTCAATCACGCTCTCTGTATTTGAATTTTGTTTTAAAGAAATTAGACTGGGGAGAAAGCATCCCAGAGCGAGAAGCTAAACTTTAAGAAGATAAATAAATTAATTCATAATGCATTTTTAAACTCATGAATAGCAATCAGTTTCTTAACCTGTGGAAATATTGGGCATTTTTCCATAGGAGACATGGGTTTACCTAGTATCTTGGACCATAAGTAGTTACAGGAAAGGGTCAGTAATTAAGGAACATAAAGGTAGGTTTCTTTCGTCTCAAAACTATCCACACCTGAATTTCTATCTGTAACCAGTGGAGTAATTTAGTCAAATTGGAAGACAATATTAAAATGTTATAGACAACAGTTGAGAAATTGATGTTATCATTAAGCTGCAAACCATGTTCTGGAAATAGCAAAAATTAATGATGGCAAAGTCAATGAGCAAATGCAAAGAAAAAGGCTTGAAAACTGATTTATCTTCTGTGAAAAAGTAGAGCAGATTAGACATACTTTATTTACTTTGAGGATAATGACAATGATTCCTTTGGAATTCAGACTCAAAATATATTAATGTGAACCATGAATATAAAACAGGAGAGCAAAGCAGATAAAAAGGGGGGCTCCTGTTTGGACACCCAGCACATGACAGCTTTTGATGGACACAGACTTCTTCTGTTAATAATCATTCATACCATTAAATTACCAGGGGCACATCCGATCCTGCCTACCCTCAAAATGAAAGCCATGTGGAGAGCAGGCTAATGTAACAGAATAATGAAAGCTTCACAAGTAACGGGGTAATGTAACAGGATAATGAATGCCAATCAGATGCATTCAGTCTGGAGCCAAAATTAGCCTTTTCCTTTATCAGCCTGTTCACATCATTTAGCATATATTATTAAATCAAGGCCAAAAAGTGTTTGTGTATCTCTAAATACAAAATCTTGCAGGAGCATGTAGACATCAGGCAAATGTAAATAAATCTAATCCCAAATCTATTTGGATTAATAATGAGACCTAAAATTGCTTAACCTTTACACAATCCTATAGGAAGTAGTATTACCCCAATTTTGCAGATGAGGGAAACAAGACACGGAGTTTAGTAACTTACCCCAAGAACAGACAGCTGATACCTGGAAAAGCCGTATTTGAATCCAGGCACTCTGGCTCCACACTTTATACACCTTATTTTGATATGATTATACCACTCATATGGAGATTCTGGAATTTAAATGTCATCATTGTTATGTGAATAAAGTTAAATTTTTTAATGAAAAGTCTCTGAAACCCTGATGGATGGCCATGGGCATGGGGGTCTGAGCAGATAAAAGTTGTGCACGCCCATACACTACTTCTCACCAAAGCACCTATCAGATCTTCTCCAAGCAGAGAGCTCTGCCCTCAAGTACTTCATCAGTAATTAGTTTTTTAATCACATTTTAATTTTCAATATATAGATATTTTGGTCACCAAGCTATTTATTTTTACTCACGTCCACTGAATTTGCCTCTGAGACTTACAGACTCAGGTGTATGTCTGATTCGATATGGATTTTATGCATGTCTTAAGAATCCAATTATGACTTCAACAAATATAGCCAACATCTCTATGATAAAAAATGACCTGAGGAGTGCCTGAGTGGCTCAGCCAGTGAAGTGTCTGATTTCGGCTCAGGTCATGATCTCACAGTTCGTGGGTTCGAGCCTCCCATTGGGCTCTGTGTTGACAGTGTAGAACCTGCTTGGGATCCTCTCTCTTCTCTCTCTGCCCATCCCCCACTCATGAGCATGTGCTCTGTCTCTCTCTCTCTCTCTCTCTCTCTCTCTCTCAAGTAAATAAACTTAAAAAAAATGACATGAGAGGCACAGAGTGTGGTCCACATAGTAGCATCACAAATGAAATGATCAATACCTAGTATATCCAATGAACCTAGACACCCTTTTGGGTCCGTTACAGTGACATTTAAGCTATATTTAGTGAAACAGTTTGAATTGTCCTTCAGTTGTGGTTGACCAATAGAACTTTTAAAATCTTTCAACAATAAAAATGAAGCAGGTCTCTGAAACTAATGTAGACATTGATGAAAATGGAACTGCCTAATGAGTAGCATTCAGTAAACATTTAATAATATTAATTCAATTATTCTTGGTTGGGGAGAGGGATGAAGAGCCCTTTAAAGCCCATGCACAAAAGAGGAGAGCCTCTGCTTGAGGTCTTTCTTAAAAAACATTCAGTTTTTTAGCTCCGGCAGCACAGGTCTCTGCTCAGCCCCTGTGCTTAGGCATTTATGCAATTCTGGGAGGACAGAGCATATCTTAGCCATAGCTATTGACTTTGATAAATCACCTGGGCTCTATGGAATGCCAAAGGATATTGTAAGGAGAAATGCAATACTGTCTGTGAGAATACTTTGAGGTCTCCAGAGAAAGGCACATATTTAAAGATGACAAAAGTCTAGGAGTGAGAATATCAGAATGGCCAGGGTCTAGTTTCAGCTCCACCAAGTGGCAGATAGCAATGGATGGAGGCCTGTCTTCATTCTTTAGTAAAATTTCCACACCAGACCAATGCATGTCACTTATCACCCCGTCTGCAGAAGGTCATCCTGGTTACTCTGTTCTAAAGGGGATCCACTATACTGGGATTGTTTATTTTAGCGTTTACTTTAACCCCCAAACCATACCATGAACAGCATGTTCCTTCTGGCCATGCTAACAGCAATTAACTTATGTGTGCTAGTTTGTACTTACAGTAGCACGTGGCCAAACCCATCTTCTCATCATGTCTGTGGACCCTTCTATACTTTAATGATGTTGGAGACAGAATGTTGTGCTAAGGGTCAAAATATCAATTCAAGTCCTAACTCATCTACTAATTAACTGTATAACCTTGAACCTGGCTTCTCTGAGGCCAATAACCCTTGCTTCATCTGCCTTCCAGGAGGATAAAATGAACTAATGAACTAGTAATTTACTGAAAATGCTTTAAAATGGTAAAGTGGAATTTTCCAGTATTAGTGTTGCTATTATTTGAAAAAAAAATACTGATTAAACACAAAAGATAATCTAAAATATACCCTATATGTAGTTTTATACATTAATATATATATGCACACTCATAACTCATATATAGGTTTACAGATATATAGGTTTACGTATGTGTCCTAAACACGTTCTGGGCTTTAGGTCTTATACATTCTGTGCCTGTATAGCCATACACAGTCCAGGTTATTGTGAAAAAAATTTTTTCCAGAGTGATTAACAGTCATTTTTCTCTTTATCACTGCTATTTAGCTTAGCTAGAGATAATCGTTTCAGGAAGAAAAAAAAAAGAAATGTCCTTAAAACACTATTCATTATGTTCAAAAATAACCATAGTCTACTTTAGAACTGAGTTAATGATAGATTTTCCTGAGCAAAATTCCCCTTTTAGTAATTTAGCAGCAAAATGTTTACTACTGGAAAATGCCTGTTTCCCAGGGATTATTAATCATACTTTATTGGGAAGTAATCAGTTACATAGTTTGTTTTCCCACCCCTTTTAGAAAATTGAAATGCTGAGATACTCATTTTTGCTATGAAAATCTACCCAGTAATTACCATATTTACTTTTCATTTATGGGGGAATAATCTGTTTTAATTAAGCCTAACTGAAGAACTTTTATCAGATGTAATTATCCCTTTCGATAAATATGTCTCCACTAATTACATTTAACCATGGGATTTATAGCTCTTAAGTCATTTAGTAGGAAACATAATAAATCTTTAGTAATACATGCTAAATTACTATAAATTAATTCAGATCATTAACATAATAAACAAATTAGGATAATTTTGCTTAATTAGTTTGGTGGTTAACTCAAAATCCCATGTAAGCTTCATGGTAATCTTGATTTTCACCATTATTACTGGAATGGCACATTTTGAAACAAATCTATTTTAAATTTAAATATAAAGCTGATCCCTTCTCTTAAGCCTTAATCCTTTGACAACTGATTATTTTCCAAAGCGGAAAAATAATTGGGTGTCCTTCAGTTTTTGAACTTTATAAAAATTTTCGTAAAACTTTACAACCTAAATATATTTCAAATAAAAATATTTTATATTTCCTCCTTAAGTAAGTGAATTTTCATTTTATTTTTTCTTTTTTTAAGAAATTTTTTTTACTTTTAAGTAATCCACCATGAAGCTTGGAATTTTCATTTTCTGATTCAATAAATGTATCCCAATAAAAATCTACATATATATCTATATTGTGTGTGTGTGTGTGTGTGTGTGTGTGTGTGTGTGTATACACGTGTATGTAAACATACAATACATTTTAGGTACTTCTCCAGGAATCTTGAGCTTTAATTTAGGTTAAAGAAGAAAAAGTATGTAGCAACAGAAATAAAATATTAAACTAGGAAGCACTTAGAGGAATTTAGAACAAATAAAAGTATGTTTTCCACAATGAGTAGAAACCTCATGGACATTCATTATCCCAAGAAGTTGTGCAGACCAAAAATGTAATTACCTTCCAAAATATCCCTGCTAAATTCAGAGATGTTAACATTTGTAGATGCCAGACTCAAGACAAGTTATTAGAGTGGTGATATGCCACGTTCTCTCCCGTTTCTGCCAACCAATCCCTCTGTTCTTTCCACTCGTTTTCTCCCAGGCCACATCTAGGATACTGCAAGATCCAGCTCAGGTGCCACCTTTCTCTAGGCAATGTTACAAAATAATCTACTAGGTGGCTTTTAACAGCACTGCCCTATTTGTTTCTGCATTTTCTCCCACACTGGATGATGAACTTCTTCCAGACACAATAAGCCCCACCTCAATGAAGATGTGGTAAGCAGGCATTACCATCGGTCCAAGATGAACTTGCAGTGACTGAACCTGCCTGGTTTTGGCTCCAGCATTCTTCTCTTCTATAGAGAACTGTCCGGGTATCCTTCTCTGGCTTACAGCCCTCCCCATCCTCCTCTCCCACAAGGCTCCTTGGGTTTCAGCAGTTCCAGAGCTTCAGGTTAAGAGCCTTTCCCTCTGCCTGTACCTATCCATGCTCCCTGCCAGCTTAATGAATCTCTACCCAGGGCAGCCTTCTTGACTCCTCTGAGAGAGAGGGGACTCAGGCAGCACCCTAGTAATTAGGGTACACAATATTTTGTTTCTCAATAGTGAATGAATCAGACTTAAGACTACCATCTGAGAGACCATCACACCTTGATGCTGCCTAGTGTTTTAGACACCCAATAAATATATTTATTTCATTCCTTCATTCAGTCCTTCATTTAGGAAACATTTTTTTTTCTTGTCAGACACTGCTTTACACGTCTTTCACCTTAAATGTCACGTCTTTCACCTTAAATGATAGATTCGCCACAAGCATTTAATCTTCTCTAGGTCATTACTCAGCCTGATGTTGGGGGAAATAATAAGCAAATTTAGTTCCTGCCTTTAATGAGCTTGCCGTCAGTTAGACTGTTCCCTAGTCTTCATTTTTGGCCCACTTCTCATCCTCAGAAAGGCTTTCCCTGACTCCACAGAAAGGAATGGGGCCTTTGGATTTAAGACTGTCCTAACACTCTATACACTGCTTCTAAACCACTTTCCGTGATATTGAGTTAATGTCTTTCTCCCTCAGTAGACCAAAATATCATGAGAGCAGGGATCACACCTGTCCTGTTCATTATACCATCCCCAGTACCTAATAAAGGTTCCTCCTATTAGTAAGCACTCAGTGAATGGCCAGTATGAAATAAGAAAGATCAAGGGGAGGAATTCAGTTAGGCAATATCATTATTATACATTATAGCTAGTATTATACAGTGGTTAGTGTGAGGTACTCATTCAAGTACTTTACACATACAAATTATTTTCATCTTCATATTAACCCCATAACATAGGAACTATTGTAACTTTACAGTTAAAACATTCACATGAACTCTTTCACCAGATACTGTTGCTATTTGATAGATGAAGAAATAGAGATGATCAATTTACAAACATCACATTTTTAGCTACTGGCAGGATTGTGATTCCAAACCATGCTGTTAGTCACTAAATTATATATATTTGCTATCCCACTAGCCATAGCAGAGTGAGCCAGAAAGACTATCTCTAATTTTGAAAGCTTACCAGATTTTCTATGTATTATCATGGTACACATTTGAGTAAAAAAAAAAAAAAAAAAAGACAGCCAAACCCTGACCCCTACCTCACACCATAGACAGAAAAATAAATTCAAGATGGATTATATGGGTGTATACACAAAACAACTGAGTTATTAGAAGAAATAGAAGAATATCTCTGTGACCTCCAAGTAATATTGCTTACGAAAAAAACAAAAAAGGATAAACAACAAAAACTTAACTTGGATTCCATTTAAATTAAAAGCTTCTACTTATCAAAAATACTACAAAGGAAATGAACAGACAAGCCACAGACTAAGAGAAAGTACCCACAATATATATGTTTGACAAATGACTTGTATCCAGAATACATAAACAACTCTCACAACTCAAAAATAAAAAGACAAACAACCCAATAAAAAAAATGGCAAAAACATTTGAGCAGACACTATAAAAGAAGAGATATAGTCAATAAGCAGATGAAAACATACTTAACATTATTGATCATCAGCACAACAGAAATTAAAACCATGAGATATCAAAACCCAACCACCAGAAATGAAAATGACTAATTATATCAAATATTAGAGAGAATATGGAGCAACTGGAACTCTCACACATTGCTGCTGAGAGAATAAAATGGTACTTAGGAAACTATCTGGCAATTTCTTTAAGATGTAAACATACAATACCACATAATACAACAATTTCATCACTAGTTTTTATGCAATAAAACTCAAAATATTTGTCCACAGAAAGCCTTGTGCACAAATGTTCATAGCAGCTTTAATCATAGTAGCCCGAAGCTAGACAAAAGCCACATGTCCATTGTCAGGACACTGGGTATATAAATTATGGTATAATCATTCAGTTGAATACTAATAGGCAAGAAAAAGGAATAATCTCCAGACCCATGTAACAGCATAAATCAATCTCAAAAAAGTATGCTGAGTGAAAGAAACCAAACAGACAAACAAAAGGATGTTCTAAATGATTCAACTTATATGAAATTCTAAAATAGGCAAAGCTAACCTTTAACGATAGAAATCAGAATAGTGGTGGCTTCTGCTGGGGAAGAGGAGGGACCAATGATGGGGAAGAGGCATCAGAGAACTTTCCTGGGGTGGTATTAACACTCTGTGCCTTGATATACAAACTGAACAGTATACTTAAGAATTGAGGATCTGCCTTTTTATAAATTACACCACAATTTTTTTAACACCATAATTTTTAACACCATTTTTTTAAACAGATAACACCAGCACTGAAAATAAGTGTGAGGAGGTGAAAGGACAAGAATAAATAACTGCTAGTTCATGAGGAAAGAATGCCAGTGTTGCTCCGAATGTAGTGGCAATTTTTATTTTTATTTTGACTCAGATTACTATATTAACATTCTTTTGACATTTTATGATAAAATATTGTTAATTGTTTGGCCTCCAACTAAGAGCAAATATTACGCTGTGTGTCAGAGCATTATATCCTTCTTTAAAAAAGACGCGGACTCTAGGATCAGATCTCTTTCCTGCCTTTCTCAGGGTGACAGATGCTCCCAGAGACTCTACACAGGAGCCACTGATTTATCGCCAAAGTTCACAGAGAATGAGGTCATGAAAGCAGCTCAAACCTTACACATAGCATAGGTTTACAAGGTCTGACTTAAAAGGATCCCCATTCCTCACCAACCTGCCTTCAAGCCCAGTGTTCCCCCTTCCACCTCCTGCGATGCGCATCTGTGCAGGAAGTCTTCCTTGTTATCTATGGGATGGGATGCATTTGTCATCCATAACTCATGATCACCAATATAGTCATCACCCAGCTAGGTGGAGACATCAATCTATTCCTTCCTTTATTCTAGCATCTGGAACTTCAGTCTTGCTAAGGCAAATATGCTTTTTCCCAGCTTTCCTTATAGTTTGGGGATTTGTGGGGAAGCTTTTTCTTTACTAATGAAAAGGAAATTGATGCTGCTGGCACCATCCTTTCACCTACTTTCTGTTTTGAATGTGGATGGGATGCTTGGGGCTGCAGCAGCTATACTGTAACCATGAGCAACAGCCAATAAGCCAAGTATGGTGAAACAGAGTCTAGAAGGGGGCTAAGTTCTTAATAACATGATTCAGACTCTGCACCAACTCTAGACTGTATACTTCTAGACCTCTTGTTCTGATGGGTGGGGATGCTGACTGGGAAAGTACAAGGGCATTGCATGCTCCCAGGAAGGACCTAGACACATAGAAAACATCCTGAAAGCAAGTAGGAAGAACAAAAAGGAAGTGGATAACTCCGAAGATTAACTTTGTCCTAATCAGGTCCTACATATAATACCAGGTTCAAATGCTTAGATAAAAACAAAGAGGAAGCCAAATGTCCCGTTTCCTAGAATTTTAAGAAAAAACTATGTTTGTTTCCAATTTGGCAAGTGACTGGTTTTTCACCCTTTAGAGCATGTGTGTATGTTTATGTTTAAAGAAAGAGAGAGTCAGAGAGAGACACCAAGCTATTCAGTCCTCTGTGCTTTTTCCCCAAGCTTCTGAGCTTTCTTTTCTTCATCATACTTTGCTGTATTCCATCCAAGGGGCTTCCATTAATCACCATTCCATTTTGGCAGTGACAATGTAGACAATGCATCATGTCAAAGATGTTGCTGTTAATAATTAATGATAATTTCTGTAATGGGGAGTGACACATTGTATTATACCCAAGCTCAAGATAACTGGACCTGCCATCCACTCTTATTCTGACTTATGTGATGAGCATGGCAGACTGAGCCTGATACAGGACAGAATTGGAGGGGTGGGGGTGCAGAAACAATCATTTCACCCAGCAATTGGAGAAAGCTACATTTCCAAAAACCATCCTGACTCCAGGAATGCATGAGGTCCCCAGATAAGGGAAATTATGACATTCTAGAAGATAAAAGTTTACAATTACCTCTGAAATAATAAGCTAATTTATTCCATAGAGAGGCGCTGTTAATCTATAAAGAGGTAAATAATGGTATAAAAGGTATTTTTAAGAATTGGGAAGGAACAGGAAGCCCTGCTCTGTCCATCCTAGAGCTGTCTACTTATTGTCTATGCAACAAGTACAGACTTGTCTCATATACAGCCCTGGCTTGCATTAGAACGTGTGGCACTATCAGCCTCCCCAACTTCTCCTGCCCCAGAACTTCTATGTTGGAATATCCTGGGTTGGCAGACACTTGTTAATTTCCTACCCAATATCAAATGGCCCTATTTTCTTGGTAATATAACCCAAATTTTGTATAGGGCATCAATGTGCCCAGCTAAGTATTCTCTTTTCCAGGTTGTCCCACAGTTAAGGGTTGCAGTGTGAACAGTTCTGGTCAATGAGAATAAGTGTAAGTCTCTGATGAGAGCTAAAAGTTTTGCTTGTTTGATTAAAAAAAAAGATAAATGTGTCTGGCACCATTTTACCCACTTCTTTCTGACTTCAGTGACTTAAATGTGGACACTGAAATCTGGAGCTGCAGCCACCATCTTATAGCCATAGCAATGACCCAAATGCTGAGGGTAGCATCATAGGGAACTACAAATACCCTGGGTCTCTGATGACACAGTTGAGCACCAAGTCTGTACTACATGTCTCCGTATGTGCTTCTATAAGAAGAAAATTAGCCCCTATTTGTTTAAGCCACTTCTACTTGGTTGTTTTCTTACCTGAAACCAAATATATTCCTAAGTGATATGGATGAGTCTGAGACCCTACATTAAAAAAGCACACAGATGATTGATTAAATGTATAATAAGCATACGAACTTAACATATTATACATATTTTAAACGTATAATAAGCATTGGAACTTAACATACTCAAAACAGAACCCTTGATTCTTACATGCTACTCTCTCTCTAATCCCCTCCCCAACAAGAAAGAAAGAAAGAAAGAAAGAAAGAAAGAAAGAAAGAAAGAAAGAAAGAAAGAGGGAGGGAGGGAGGGAAGGAAGGAAGGAAGGAAGGAAGGAAGGAAGGAAGGAAGGAAGAAAGAAAGAGAAACGGAAAGAAAGAAAACCCCTGCCCTTCTCCCAGCATTCCCCCATCTCAAAGGCACTATACGACTTACCCTGTTACTTGAGCCAAAAACCTAAGGGTCATCCTTGACCTCTCTCACCTGACATCCACTTCATCAGCAAGAATTATTAACTACCACCAAAATATGTCCCCCCGTCCACCTACTTCTCTCTCTCTCCCCATTCTTACCCACTCCTTCAGTCCAGGCTGTCACCACAACCTCCCAACTAGTTCTTCCCCAGAACCAAACAGTTTTTAAAATTTTTTTTTCAACGTTTATTCATTTTTGGGACAGAGAGAGACAGAGCATGAACGGGGGAGGGGCAGAGAGAGAGAGGGAGACACAGAATCGGAAACAGGCTCCAGGCTCTGAGCCATCAGCCCAGAGCCCGATGCGGGGCTCGAACTCCCGGACCGCGAGATCGTGACCTGGCTGAAGTCGGACGTTTAACCGACTGCGCCACCCAGGCGCCCCCAAACAGTTTTTAATAATGCATGTCAGAACACACCATTCTCTGATTAAGAGCTTCCCTTTGCAATTGGACTCAATCCTTACCATGGCCAGGAAGGCCTTGCATCACCTGCCCCTGCTACCTCTGCAATCTCAGTTTACCCCACTACCTCCTCATTCACTGGGCTTCAACCTCTCTGGCCTTCTCTTTGTCCCTTGGATATCCCTGTCTGGGGACTTTGCACTAGGTCTCCTCTACCCAGAGTGTAACCTGCTCATTCATCACAATTTAGAGTAACCTGCTCATTCATCATTATTTAGATCTTGGCTTAAATACCACCTCCTCAGATTTGCTTTCCCTGGAATCTCTATTGAAATCAGTCCCCCACCCACTCTCTGACATCATTCTAATTTTTGCTTCAAAACACTTATCACAATCTGGTATCTTATTGTTTATTTGTGTGTTAATTGATTTATTTTCTGATTCCTGCCATTAGGGTGTATCCTCCTTGAGTGCAGGAATTTTGTCTTATTCCTTGGTGAATCTCCAGCACTTAGAATGATGTCTAACACATAACAAACATTTAACTAATGTGTGGACAAATTTATTGAATGTATGATTTACATCCATATGGTGGAACCACTTAAATATAACATCCAGATTATTTATTTAATTCTTCTTTTACATTGGACATGGATGAGGAATGATGATTTCAGTCATAGAAAACATTCGTGATTTCATTCACCTCCAGTAATACGGTCCTGATACAGCTGGTAGCTTATTAATCACTCTTTTGAAAAAAAGGAAGAGCATTTTATGTTGGACTCTACTGTAGGCTGAAAAGTATTCCTCATTGAATTCATTCTGGATTTTCCCTATTGTTACATCTCAGGAAAGCACCTAGATCTAGTCAGTTTCATGTAACATTCAGAGGTCAAGATTCCTGAACTTGACAATTGATGACTTCCAAAGACTCACTCTAATGTCTATAATTCCATTTGCCAATGACTGTAGAAACAAAAATCTAACATAGACAGGCCAGGGGATAAGTAGAGTCATTTAGTTTGAAAGATAAATTATACCAATAATGTCCATTATCACATGCTGAAGAGTCACCAACCTGCTTTAGTTCAACTTTGTTACCAAATTACTCATCTTAATTACTGCCTTCTTCTTTTTCTTATCTCATTTTTCCCTAGTCATATTAATGGTCACATAATAATATTAGACAATGTTCACTAAGCTTAACTCTAAAAATAATGGCTGTTTTAAATCAGAGTTAATTAGTATGTCAAGAAGTTCAGGTAATGATTGGGCCACGTGATTTTTTTTTTTAAGGTATTGGGTAAAAAGTCACTTTACCAAATGCTACATTCATGATTTCATAAAGTATTTTTAATATTTTTCTTAAAATTGTCACTGAAAACTTAATAACATGATTCTTCAGTGATCATTTGTCATTGCTAACTACAGGTGAGTGAGCTCTCCCTAATCGTGCAATCACTGCGGAAAATAGATTTAACATTAATTTATGAATCTCAGTGTCATTTCTTTTCCAGATCTAATAGTGAATCATGGTTTATCCAATTTATATTTCACCACACATGAGGAAGCTTGTCAGGAGCAAAAGATCAGAGTAACATAATTCTCTCCTGCACCTTTGTGAGCGGCTGCTAAAGAATGCTCACTAGTTTGAGCAGAGTTGGAAGGTACACTGTCCTTGGATGCATGTAGGAAATGTTCTGGGACTTCAAGGGGAAGGAGCAAGTGTACTGAAGGATGTCTCCGAAAACTGCATACATATGGAATAAGCATCATAAATAAAAGGCCTGCTATCTTGGGTATCATGGCCTGTGAACTTGTCCATCTTTAAGTCCTCTGAGGGTGCCCATGAACCCTCTCTCAATCCTTCCCAAAATAATCAAAAATTCAGAGCAATCAAGAAGAAAGAGCAAAAATGGTTTGTCTTTGTTTCACTTGTTCCTAAAATACATTCCTGTCCATGAAATAGGCCTATTTCTTTAAAATTAACACTAGAAAAGAAGACAAAAATAAAAACAAGAATTGGGCAACAAAACTAAAGAGGGTCCTTTGGTACATGGATAGATTCTCAAGTACATAGTAATCTCTGAGTCACTGGGTTAAGCTATTAATAGGGCAACAAAGAGATTGTGGGTAGTCAGACGTGGGCTAGGCCTGACGAGGGCAGTGCTACAGGTTCTGACCTGGGAGCAGAGAGTCCCCATGACCTAATGGGAAATCTCTGATGGATCCTGATCTCAAGTTGGGAGAGAGCAAGCTATAATATTGCTGAATTAAATTCCCAACAGGGTAAAATTATAAACATTTTTAGTCTGTTAATATTTATTATCTATCAAATGCAAGGCATTATGGACTACATAAAGATACTGGCCTCCTATAACCCCCTTCTGTCCCCTGTAAAAACATACCACACTGATCACAGTTGATTGTTTAACTATCCATCTTCCACACTAGACTACCAACTCAAGGGCTAGTGTATCGGTGTCTATCCTGACCCTACTGCCTCTCCAGTGCCTAGCACATAGAAGGTACTCAAAAATGCATTTGAATGAGTGACTAGAGGCTCATACAGTAGTTTGAGAGATAAGATATAAACATTTGATATTTAAAACAAGAGAACAAGTGTCACAGGGCAGTACATGATGAGCTGCCAAATGAAAAGTAAGACAAATCCTAGAGAAGAGGGATTTCACTACAGGCTGGATTGGGGACTCTCTCAGGTTGTCAGAGGACCCCTGACACTGAATCTGTTCCATGTTTTTCCAGGACCGAGACAGAGACACCCACATAATAAGGGAGGAATAGTAGGAAAAAGGAGGGACCAGTTGGAAGGGAGAAGAAGAGGTAACCTATCACCAGGGTCTCAATTGCCACCATGTTTCTTTTTGCTTATATTTTAGGTGTTTCATGTATAAATTACATTTGTGTAGCCAATAAGACCCTGTGCTACAATCATTTTAAGGAAGGGCTGAGGATTGGTATGTAAAAATCATGAATCAATTTAATCAATGACTAAGGACCAAGCACTTACCTTCATACTCTCATTTAATCTGAATGATGATCTATGAGGTATCATATGCCCATTTTGTGGATGAGAATACTAAGCCTCAGAAAGGTTATGTGAAGTAGACAAACTACAATCCAGAAGAGTAGACATCTGAAGTGTAGCCTCCCTATTTAACCCAAAGTAATAACAGAGTCAGAGGGTTATCCTGTTAACCTGCTAAGTGAACTAAGTGGCGCTTAGGTGGTAAACTGATATTAAATTACATTTTTTCAAGATATGAGGAACACATTACAGTGTGGAGGGGCTATGGACTACTGAGAAACCTGGGAAAAAATGAACTTACCTGAAAATACAAAAAACTGGTACAGCAATTACTTCAAAATCAGAAAGTTTCAAAGTGGTACAAGTCTAAGAGGGTAAGAAACAGCAAGCATGAGAGATGACGGGGTGTACTCCACGGTGTGATTCCTGTCTCACCAACAAGACACTTGCTGAAATTATCTCCCCTATCACCTCAGTCTGACAATTCTCATTTAAAGATTTACTCCTAGGCCTACCAAATTCTATTTTTCTATCATCAATTGCCATCACTTTTCTTCAACCCAACTGCAAAAATATGTTATCAGTTACCCATCAGGAGGGAAGGCAGAGTGCTAGCCCTGGTGTGCAAAATTACATAAAGCCAGGTCCCTGGTCCCAAGGATCAAATAGAAAATAACTCAACATACCTGAGTGTACTCTTAGTGGAGTCACCAAAGTATTTTAGGAATATATGGAAGGAGTGATCAATTTTGCCTCCCCACCCAGTTTCTTGTTCTGTCACTTTGCACATGCCTAACCTCACTAATGCCATGAAGAGTCCCTCAGTTTCTACTGCTTTTCATCACTGTGGTATACATAATGCCCCCCAAATATCTCCATGCCTTCATTCCTGGAAATTGTGAATATGATATGTATGTTACATGGCAAAAGGGACTTCACAAGTGTAATTAATGTTACAGATCTTAAAATAAGGACGTTATCCTGAATTATCTGGGTAGGTTCAATCTAATTTAATCACATGAGCCCTTTAAAAAATAATTTTCTTTGGTGAGAGTTAAAGAGATGCAGTAGAAGGAGTAGGCAGAGAGATTTGAGATATAAAGAGCAATGGGATGAGGAACACAGACAGCTGTACGAGGTGAAATAGACTCCCAGCTGGCAGCCAGTGGGAAATTGGGACCTCAGTGCTACAACCGTAAGGAATTCAATTCTACCAACAATGTCAATGATGTTGGAAGTGGATTCTTCCCCAGAGTCTCCAGAAAGAAATGTGGTCCTGCAGACACTTAGATTTTTGTGCTTGTAAGCACCTAAGTGAAGAACCAACTGAGTCATGCTGTACTATACTTCTGATCCATTGAAACTATGAGATAAACTGTTGTTGTTTTAAACCACTAAGTTTTTGGTGTTTTGTTATAGTAGCAATAGAAAACCAATACATTGTCAAAAATGTTCTTCTACCCTTTTCAGACATAACTTATTCTTTAGGTCTTGCTCTAATGCCATGCCATCTGTAAAGCCTTCCCAACCTCCATAGGAAACAAGCTCTCATCCCTCTGAATTCCTGTCACAGCTTGTCTGGACTTTCGTGAGGGCACTTATTTCCCTTCTTTGTACTATTATTAGCTATTTTCATGACTGCCCAAGTAGGTTATGTACTGTGTCTGGTTCAGTTTTGTGTTTCCCACATACCTACTTACATTGGCATAGATGGAATAAATAGTCAAACAGCCATTCGGTATGTCCATATTTAGCATCTCTGGGTGTATAGCACTAGCAGGCATTCAAAGTCTTTTTGGCTGGCACCCAGAGTAGTGGATATCAGTCCAAGACAATTCATAGTGAGAAGGGCAGTGTTACACAAGTGGAACAGCTCATTAGTGATCAGTTGACACCATTTTATTATCCTATATTGACTTCTTTTTAAATGCAAATTGAATGCTTTAGTGAAAACTAAATTGAAATATTATATTGGAATTAGTCTAGATAAAAGAATATCACAGATTGATGCTGAGACCATCACCTGCACAGCTATAAATTAGTAGTGCATCAAAAGCCAATTCATTGTCCCTCAGTTAAACAAAGACAATTTAGTGTTTCAGCAAACCTAGTAATTCATTAAGAGACATAGCAAGTAACTCTATAAATAAAGAGCTAAGGAGTAAAATGTGATACTCATTCTTTAAAATAAAATAACACTTTAATACATGATTTGTGGTTTCTTAGAATTGTCACCCAATTTATTTGAACAGCCAATTAGCAGAGGCCAGAACCATCTGTTATGGATACATGATACATTCTCTTTTAGAATGCATGATAATACTATATAATTCTAGTGATATTATGGTGAAGGTGTGGAAACAGATGTCAGACATCATACATTTTGGCTAAGCCCACTTTACACTAACATTCATCATACATTACAATTATTAAACAACAGAACTCATCTAACCTCCAAGCCAACTGAGAAATCTCATGTGATTCCACAGTCCTTGACTCCAAGGAGAAATCAAAGCTCCCAGTAGATATATAACCATGAAACATGCAATTACGTGTATGCATTATTATTACTGCTGTAATTGTTTCAAGTGATGCACTCTCTCTAGGTAAAAAAAAAAAATCTATAGGTAAGTCCTGATTTATCTCATCACTACAAGGTGTCCTCCATACTTGAGTAGACTGAAATATTTATCTTTTTGTTAAAAAGGAAGTGCTAATTGGCCAATCTGGTTAAACTCCCTAGAGGGAGAACTGGATGAATGGAAGGTTGTTAAGAGGTGTAAACAGATCAGAAAAGGTAAACCAAACTGTAAATCAAAACCCAAATAATTGTTAGAGAGAAAAGAAAGTAATTGATGGAGCCTAAAATGCCATAAACTACATTTTTGCTAACACTGACAGTGATGAGGATGTTGGGAAAATCATCCAGTCCCTGATTCGTGAGAGATCTGATTGCAAACAAGTTTCAGTAAGTGTACTGTAGAGCTTATGGAATGGAGCTGCGTTTGGCATAGGCTCTAGGGCCTTCCTCATTCATTCAACCAACCAGAAATCTTGAGGGTCTACTGTGGAAACCCACAGTAGTGTGGAGGTGAAAAAGTGAATCAAAAGTAAATCCTGTTCTCAAGGGGTCTGAGCAGAAAATATAATAGGAGTAAAGAGGACAGTGGTTTTCAAACTTTTAGCAAAAGTAATAACACATAGAACTCCACCAGGTAAACAGACAAAATGGCTGAAGTGGAAGGTCAAAGTCCTGGATTCCAGATGATTTAGTATCTCCTGCCGTGGTACAGTGAGACCCTGAATCATGTTGAACTCTACATAGCATCATTTGAAAACAGTCACTGATAGAAATCAAGGTAGAAAGTGACATGGTAGAAAGTGACATGCTCCGAAAAGGAACAAGCAAGGCTCTACAAGAAGACAGAGAAAGTTGGGAGTACTGTGTGTTCATCTGCAGTTCTTGGAATAGTGCTATCCAATAGAACTTTCTGCAATGTTGAATAATGTTCTTTACACTGCTCTCCAGTAGACAGTCCAATGTAGTTATCAAGTCCTTTAGATGTGGCCAGTGTGAATGAGATGAATTTCTAATTTTATTTAATCTTAATAAAATAGTCACATATGCTTAGTGGCTACCATATTGTACAGCAGAGAGAAAGTCTTCATAGAGAAAGTAGCAGGAATTTGGAACTGAGCAGAGTTCAGTTATTCAGAGGTGGGCCAAGAAAGGGCATTCCAGGTCAAGGGAACTGAATAAGGAAGACAGGAACATATTCTCCTAAAAGAAATATTACTTTTCAAGATAATTCATGTAAAATGAGTTAGAGTTTTTATCTTTTGGGCCTTTAGTCCCTTCCATCCAATAATATGAAATTGCCATGAATTTGGCTGACACACAAAGGATGTTACTTTCAAGATAATTAAGATAACCACTAAGTCATAGTTTTTGTTAATTTGCTTCAAAGAGAGCAAAAACAGGGAGCAGGGACCAATACTCATCAGCCCAGGAATGACAGGCTTTGATTCTGAGGTAATATTGGGGACATTTGCCCTCTGATTACCACTACTCCATGAGTCTGTGGGCTCACACTCTTTTAATAACATGTACATTAGAAGATGACCTGGAACAAATCATAAAAATTTGCCATAGTTTGAGCCACTTTTATAAATGAGTATGGAATCAACCATACATTTCACTCAAATCATTTCTTTCCCCACCATAGTAAGTATCTTATGTGATTGAAGGACATCTGATCTGATTCAGTTGAGAAGATTCATTTGTGAAAATTGACTACTTTTGCCCAATATGTCAATATAGCACCAGTTTTATAAAATTAAAATGATTCTCAATTTGAGTCCTTTGACAATCAAGATAAACAAACTGCAAATGATGTGGATCAACTAAAAAGTTACAGAAGAAAACCATAGGAAATTCGACTAATTATTTCTTTGTCTTGCAATTATCCTTACCCTGCAAACCCTTAAACCAACACAAGCCTGACACTCAAGTCCAGCAAGCTCAAGTCTGAAAGGAGAAAGGGAAAAAGAAAGCATCTGTGAATCAACAAAATTCACTTTTACCAAATTGTCAAGGTCTCCAAAACGATAGAATGACCATTTATTTAGAGTTTACAGCAGTCTTGGTACTAAACATTTTGTAAGTCATTTCATTTCATTCTCACAGCTCTATGTAGCTTGGATATCATTATTCCCAGTTAACAAATAGAGGAACTGAGGCTTAGGAGAAAGAGTTGAAATCCTGGCCAGCCTGACTCCAAAGGCTGTCTTCTTTACACTATGCAATACTGTGCCCCAGCCACCTCCTTATTTTCTGCTTGATTTTGAAACTACTTCCAGCCTCTGCTTTCAGTATAGGAAGAAAGTATAGCATTGTATTTACTGTATGTGCTGTGCTGTTTTTATTCATTCATTCATTCATTCATTCATTCATTCAACAAATATCTACTGAGTGCCTCCTCTGCCCCAGAACTATTTACTGATTATCAAATTAAGCCCCAGACCCCTTAGAGCATGTTTTAGTGAACAGGGACAAATACTAATAAGCCATCAAAGAAGCATACAAAGAAATAACACAGGGTGGTGTTAAGTGCTATAAATAATGGAGAGGAAAGGTGGACAGCAATAACATAAGACAGAGTGGCTGGGATGGATCTACTTAAGGCAGGGAGTCCAAAAGACTCTCTGAGATCATATACAGAACTTTGATTTTAGATCTAAAATCTAAAACATGAGAGAAAATATTCCAAACAGAGAAGTAGCATGTTCAAAAGCCCTGGGGTGACCAGTGTGGCAGGGGTGTGGGAAACAAGAGTATGAGATACATTCAGACTGGTAAACAGGAATCATGCAGGCAATTTGTTTAGAGTCTAGTCTATGTGCAGCAGGAAGCCATTGGAAGATTTTAAGCACTAGGGTCATATGATACAATCTATATTTCTAAAAGGTCACTTTGGCTGTAATGTGGAGAAAAGACTGTAAGGGGCATATGTAAAAGCAGTTGCCCAGTTAGGGACCATGTGTTTGAAAGTATAAATGGAGATTAGCAGATAGATTCACGGAGTATTTTGGAGGCAGAGCTGAGAGACTTGTGGGCTGGACTGAGGGGTGGGAAAGACATAGGGGAACAGAGAGGGATGAAGGATGACTCTAAGCTATGGGCCTGAATAGCTAATGAATGGACGGGGTACATGTTGTTGAAATGAGAAAGGCTACAAGAAGAGAGGTTTGGGAGTTTGGTGAGAAGGAGGAGGGATGAAGACAGAGAAAAGAAAGATTCAAGGGTGTGTTTGCACAACTAGCCCACCATCTTATTGAATCTTCAAAGCAACCCTATAGATATTCCTATTGCTCACATGAGGAAATTGAAATTCAAGCAAGTTAAGTAAAGTGCCCATGGACACTCAGCAAGGAAGTGTCAGGACTGTGCTTCAGGCCAAGGTGTCTGATTCTAGAGTCCACACGTACACATTCTACACACCACTACCACCTGCTATGGAAAGACCCATGTTTTGGTATCGGTTTTGTCTCAATAAGCTTCTCTTTCCTTATTTATAAAATGAGGCAAATAATACTCACTGCATAAGAGCTGAAAGAATCAGGGTGCCTAAGTGGCTTAGTTGGTTGAGCATCTGACTCTTGATTTTGGCTCTGGTCATGATCTCTCTGTCGTGAGATCGAGCACCGTGTCAGGCTCTACGCTGAGCATTTAACCTGCTTAGGATTCTCTTCCTCCCTCTGTCTCTGCCCTTCCCCCCTGCTTGTATGTGTGCAGGCACACCTGCACACTTGCTCTCTCTCAAAAAAAGAAAAAAAAAGAGTTGTAAGAATCAAGGTGATTAAATGAGGAATTCTCCCTGCACTGTAGAGTTTTTTGTAAGAATAAAATATATTTGCAGGCATTGAATCCTGGCATATACTCTTGGTTTTGTTAACTCTGAGTAGTCTGGTCTTGACCATGGCCATACCCTGGTGTGGTAGATTCCTGCTGCCTTATTTAGCTTCCAGTCAAAAAGCTTTCCAGGAGCCCTGAAAGGGACTCACAAATTCTATCCCAAGTCTGGGACAGTGCCCTCCTCTCAAACATCCCTAGAGAACTTTGAGATTCTCCATGCCTTCAAGGCTGCCTTTTGTAATTTGCCTTCAGAAAATGATGTGTCATGCTGAGCCTGGGGTTGAAATTTCTACACAAATAGATATGTTGTCATATATACAATGGTTGTGACTTATGTCATCTGCAGGAAACTTTCTCATGCCACTTAACACACCGTGGGAGACACTTAGCCCGCAGCTGAGAGAGTCCTTGACAACTGCCTGGCCACTGTCCCTTTGAGCTAGAAGTGAGAGGGAAAAAAGGAGAAAGAGAGAAGGAGAGAGAAGGCCACCATCTGTGAGCTCCTACTGGGTCCTAGGCAATGGAGTATTTTTACTCATATTTTCCCCTTCAGCCCTTATAAAAATTTTTGGAGGCAACAATTAAATATTCTCATTTAACAAACAGAGATCCTAAAGCTCAGAATGCTCACTTAACTTGCCAAATTCACACAGCAGACAAGAAGCAGTCAAAATCCTGCCCAACATATATTTGACTCTAAAATATAGTGTTTTTCCCCCTGAGGCCATAACGCCAAAGTATAGAATCATAAGAGGAAGAAGGCAGAAAGGAGAACAAAATGTCCTCTTAGAGTGTACACTAAGAATCCTATTGAAAATACGAAGCCACAAGTCCAGGGTGACTGAAAATTAATTTGATTTTCAGCTCAGGATGTCAGGAAAAAAAAATCTAGGTTTGGTTATTGTATGTGGAATGTAGGTTATCAAACTATAATGAAAAACATCAGCTGTATTTAACCAGCCAGGTTTTTATTTCCCAAGGCCATGATAAAGAAGGTGACTGAAATTTAGTTTGCATAATTGTAAAGAAACCATGTTAGCAAAAGAAGGAAGGCAGCTGAATCCACTGCTAAAAGAATCAATTCTTCTATCCAAATGAGAATGCCAGGTGAAAAATGGGGATTTACGTGGCTACCTTTCATCAGGATGATTTGATTTATGTAAGTAAATTCTATACCTTTCCAGCTCCTAAATCCAGAGTGGTGCAGTTAGGCTGATGCATATCAGGTCTGACTCACTTTCTCATTCCAAGTTGATAATTTAAATGCTTACATTAAAGTTTCTATGTTAAGTTTCAGGGTTTTAAAAATGAAGCAAGTTTCTGTTCTCCACCAGACTCAGAAGCAACAGGAATTAATGTGATATTGTCTTTAACGAAATGCAGTAGGGACCTGTGATTCATGTTGGTTCCCAATCCTTTCCTTCTCTTTAAAATGCCATAAAATGAAAAATACAACAGCTGTTTCATATTAAAGAGAAATGCAAATGTGCATTAATGCAGCTTCAGAAATATTTTACATGTTCAGAGAATTTATTATTTATATGAATAGAATCAATCTACATTTTTCCCATTTAATAAAATGGCACTTATTTCAATGGCTTTGCCAGCTATTTAAGTCAAATACACAAAAAAGAAATGGTCTAAGGATCTAAGATATTTTTCTTGTCCCTAAAAGTATAGAATAAACAACGAAAAATGTCTGAGGCTGTTTGCCCACCAAAGATACGAAAGCACCACATGCTCCTTATACCTAGGTTAGTAGACAAACTAGTTTCAGTTGCACATTAAATCATTTCATCAGAAGAGTCAATTGTTCAGGCTGAGCTTTGTCACAACTGTATTCAAACCCAGTTACCTCTTATGCTGGTAAATTGTGTTTGGAGAAGTTCTCCTGGTAAGCAGTAATGCTTCCTTTGTTATACTCCTATTACCTACTTTGGATGCAGGTATAAATTATTTAAAACAGGAGAGTTTTCCCTTGCTAATTAACGGCAGGCTGACCAACCAGTTTCCATCAATGCCTATGGCTTCTTTCTATGTACAACTTTCCAACCAGTATAACAGCCCACTTCCATGGTTTTGCTGGGTAATTTTAACCAGTCACTGTGTGTACATTGGAAACCCAACAGCTGTGCACTTGGATGACCTTATTATCATTAGTGGCAAATTGGTTGTTGAGCAGGGAATTTTTCATCAGGAAAGACTACGTGATTTCATAAACTTGGGAATAGCCAGGTTCTATTTTTTTTTTTCGGACTATAATTTACAACTTAGGAAATGAGCACATTTAGAGTGAAATTCACACTTTAATGAAGAGGGATATATCTGAAATTTCTTTCTAACACATCTTCCATATTCCTTTATTCTTTTCCAGGGAATAAGAGAATTGTCATCATTTAGAAATTTTCCCAGCGAATAACAGGGAGGAGTGTTCCATGACTTTTGCTTTTGGAATTGAAAGTATCGAAAGTGGCCTCTTGGTGGTCAGGGGATCAAAAATTCTCTGAGATCATGGGGCAATAACTCAATAATCACCCCTAAAAGGAGATCTTTCCCATCCCTATGGTGGATGATGCACATTTTTGGTACTAAGAAAAGCCAAATAACCTGCTGGAGACACAATCACTCACGAGAGCATATTTCAGACAGGTCAGTGGATATTAATTTTATAGTCCTGGTACAGCCCAGATGGTACTTTTTTTATCAGACATTTCAAAACTCCATACATTAGAACAGAACTACCATTATTTTAGTCCCTCAGAGTTTAAAATTTTCTTTATTACCTTTAATTTAATATTAAGAGCCAAGCTCTTATCTTTTAAAAAATTCTCCTAGTGGGAGGATGCACTGCTCTTTCTTCTGCAAGGGTAACTTCTCCAGAGAAGGCAGTAGTTTTGTCATAATTAGTCCCTTAACTTTTCAATAATCACTGAAAGCTCATTCTCCTCGTTGTTAGCCGCCATGTGATATGTAGATCAATTTCTGTGTAATTCCACAGTAGTGTTGCCAAGTGGAATGATGACCTCATAGATATTAAAGATGGTCTGTAGATGTGCAGCTAAGGAAAGAGACAGTAGTACAAAATGCACAAACTTCTTCTTTTTTGCATGGCCCATGGGAGTAATTTCCACATTTGTTACACCAGCCTTCGTTCTCTGTGGTGTATTTGGCCTTGCCTCTTGTGGGTGACCCTGGGCAAAATTGTGAAGGGTGTGAAATAAGATTTCAGCCTTCTCCTACTGTTCCTGTTTGACTCCCTTTCTCTTTCTTCATCCCCCATCTCACCCCCAACATGACCCTACAGAAACTAAGACCAGTTGTATGGGTAATTTTAATCAGTCACTGTGTGTACATTGGAAAATCTGTGTGTACACTGTGTGTACATTGTACAAAGAGGATGTAGTAGGTACTGTGGTGCTTTGCCTGGCCAGAGAGCAACACTGTGGCTGCTCTCAAAGGCCAACACCCATCCCTCATCAGCTGGAAATGTTGGCTAATAAAGGCTCCTGGAAGTATCCCTCATTGGAATATTCCCTCAGCCTCAGGGAACTACCTCACCCAAGTTTATGCCCATTCCCAAGGAGCAATCCACAGTCAATGACTGGCTATAAATATCGGGTTCCTTGGCCTCAAGGGGGACAACTCTGAAAGGCCATCTCAGCCTAGAGCCCCTGTAGGGTTGGTTGAAGCCTCTGCTGCAACCTCACTGCATATCAGCTTCTCTTTCTGCCCAACGCTGCCATCCTTGCCTCCTCACAGGTGTATCTCCTGAGAGCACTTCCCAATAAACTTTCTGCACCTAACTTTTCATCTTTAAGTATGGTTCCAGTGAACCCAATCTAAGATGGGGGTTATCCAAAGTAGTCTGAGACTGCTATGTCTTAAGGAAGTATAGCCAAATTATTCCCCAAGAGGCAAGAGTTACAACCAGGAAGACAAAGTGGTTACATCCAAAAGGTAAGCTCCAGACTTAACTCAATAATCTAAAGTAAAATTAAATGAGGTTTAAGATATGGGTAGAATTAATTGTTTTAGAGAAAATTCCAAGAGCAAACAGAATACAATATTTTACATCTGAATCTGTCACATCTGCTTAAATGAGCTGGTCCCCCATGGCATTTTCTGATTTCTCAGAACACTCAACTAAAATGCACTCTGATAAACCTCCAATCTGAGGCTCCTATTGTGCAACCAAACTAGTCATAACTGTGTCTACTGTCTACACCAGAGAATGGGATGTTGCAAACATACTACCCACCACCCCTCTTCAGAGTTCCATTTGAAATTCCAAGGCTGAGTAGCCAATCTGTCTCTTATCTCTATATCTCACCGCTCTGCCTCTCTCATCACTGTTGTCCATTGTCCTGGCCATGAGTCAGATCCTCTGGACAGCTGTCATTCCCCAGAGATCTCCAGAAGTTCAGTCCATTGCCAAGAAGCTACCTTAAATTCTCAATGACATTTATTGTACATGAAGATAGGGGTTTTTTTAATATAAGTTTGTTTTAAATATGGACATATTTTTCTCCCAGGCACTTTTTTTTTCTTACCCTCATCAGGAAGGAGAGCCAATATTTTCCTGCCTCCTTCCAAGGCCAAAAACAACTTTTACTTCTCTACCTCTGAGTTATAATGGCTAATATTGACTGGGCACCCACTGTGAGCTTGGCACTTTTCTGAGAGCTTTAATGCTTTATCTTGTGTAATATTGATAATGACTTTGTGAAAGTTATTACTGCTATCATCTCTATTTTGCAAATGAAGAAACAAAGGTACGAACCTAACTTTCCCAGGGCCACACAAACAGAAAGTGGTGGAGCCAGGATTCAAACCCAGCTGGTGCTCTTAACTGATAAGCTCTTCTGCTTTGCCCCATTCCCAGCATCCACCAACATCCACTTCATACTCCTCCATATGTTGAAAATTTCCTTTCCACTCTGAACACTGCCATCCATTCTTGTAATAACAATAGCCTCCATAATGACAACCACCAAAGCCCTCGCCTCCCAGTTTCTTGCCCCTCATCTATTTCAAAGGTATTCACTGTGGACCTGACATAAGTGACTCTCAGGATCATACTCTTTTCAAACCTCTAAGTCTGAAATTTCCCTCTGACCACCACCTTACATCCTCTACTTGCTCTGCTTCTTCATTCTTTCTATACTGCTCTCTGGCATCACTCCTTTCTCTCCTGGTATGACCCACCCCCTCCCTCAATCTTCAGCTTTAGTTCCTTCCCTGATGAGCCCATGTTCCCTGTTTTCCTGTCAACCACTCTTTTATCAGCACGTGAAACTTCCTCACCTTCCTTTCATTGCACTTACCATGCTAATCTCCAATCCTACATTTTTCTGTTGTTATTGTTGTTGTTTCCCAGTGACTTCCCTCTGAGTAAGGTATAAAATCCAAATTCCTAAGCAAGACCTTGAAGGCATTACAGGATCTTCCTCAACATGCTGATCTCCCACCACTGCTCTCCCCCAAGACTCAGTCAGTATCCTGTCAGCACTGAGCGTCGGTTTTCAAATATGCCATGTCTCTGTACAGCTCCCTGTCAGACATCTTCCTCCCTGTTCCCCTTCTGGAAAAAAGCAACAGGATCAGATGATTTCTTAGATGGAGGACTCGGGGAAGGAGGAGGAAGAGGGGTGGAGATGGCAGTAGAGGAACAAATGGAAGATGACCTAGAAATGTTTGCCCTAAGTTACTGCAAAAATCAGAGTGCCATTATACTGAAGGAGTACCCTGGAGGAGGGAAAGCAGATAATATAAAGGGTCAAACTTGGCTTTGTCAGACCAGAGCTATTGATGAAACACTCATGTAAGAATATCATGAAAATCATAACTCATAATTAAATGTTGATGCCTCCAACTATTATCTAAATTTCACTATGATGATGTGCTAATGATTAGGCATGAGATATAATTTATATGGTTTAGCAAAGCAAATATTTTGGGAACACTATAAAATATTACTGCCATTTTGAGAGCTGATAAAATGAAGAAATCAAAAGAACTTACCTATATAGCTGTGAGCTACTTAGAAATATGACAAAAATCCTTGTCTAAAATAAATGTAAAAATGAATGTTAGTTATCTCACATTTTACTAATAATTTATGAGATGTACTTCCAAGCACTTGTCATATTACCAGGAAATTTATATACTGATTATTATAATGAACTTAGCCATTAGGGCTAATACTGTATTATATATTAAAACCAAATTTACCTGAGTAATTAATTTTAGATACTTTTAAAAGTACATTTACGTATATTGTCTCATTTAATTATCCATCACTTATCTTTAAAATGACTTCAAGATCTTAGCTTTAGATTTTGTATATTTTGAAATTTTGATTCTTCTACAGAAAATGACAGAAGTAAAAAGAAAAAAGGGAAGAACAAAGAGCAGCCAACAAAGTGGAAACATACTCTTTATGCCATAGAAACCAGGAACCACATAGTCTTTTGCTTATTGCAAGAACTTAGGCTTTACCATATATCTACTTTTATCATGAAAAAAACAAAACTTTTCCTACAGGAACTAAAGTGTTTTTTAAGTGCTATGTGGATTCTTTTATAATAGAAGCTTGGGAAACAGGATGCTAGCATTCCTGCAGAAACAAGGACCACTTAATATTAAAGGCTCACATCATGACACAGTAATTGGGCTAAGTTCAGGGGAACCAGAGAGCAAACACATTGCTCATGAAATCACATAGACTGCATAAGAGTCAATATTTCATAAAGTTAATGACAGTGATATTGGAAAGTTGCTCAATCACGTACTACATCCATTGACAAGTGAAGACATAATAAAGCTAGACCTACTAACAAAAGAAGGAAAAGCTTACAAGCATGGAGAGAGAAAAGGGACATTGGAAGAGAACATATGAATGTCAAATGATCAAGAGAGACCTTTGAGGACACTGATGCAGTACATTTTTGTGCTGCAAAACTCAAGTATAAAATAAAGGCTGTCAATCATGCTATCATATCATTTTGCTACATAAAAATATTGACACCAGATTTAATCTCAGTAAATACTAATTAGTACTATTATTATTATTATTATTATCATTATTATCAGCGGTCATTAGGGTAATGGGGGAAGGAGGTCCATTTTGACTCTTCAGCAGAGAGGGCACCCCAGGAATAAATCCTGAGACCTCACTGTCCCATTCTCAGATCTCCTGCTGGCGCTGCCCCTTGGCTGAACTCAATCTGAAACCATAGGAATACATAGAAATCAGCTTCCTCATTCCCAGAGCCAAGTAGACAAGGGCAGACAGTGGATGTAGGGGACAAAAAGAATATGTCCAACACACATGACCACATGTACCTACATGCACATGTGTATATACACACAACCTGGGTTCTATTAGACCAGACTCCAAAGTTATTAAGCTACTTAAATTTATCTGAACAACAAAGTCATTTTGAGAGCTTGCTCTGTGCCCAGTATAGTTCTAGGTGCTGGAGTCACTGCCATGAACAAGACTGACAAAGTCCCCATCATGGCTACCTATGACTTTCATGGACTCCTTCAACCATAAAAATATTAGGGGCATATGGTTGGCTCAGTGGGTTAGGCGTCCAACTTCAGCTCAGGTCATGATCTCATGGTCCATGAGTTCAAGCCCCATGTCAGGCTCTGTGCTGACAGCTTAGCGCCTGAAGCCTCACAGAGGCTGGAGCCTGGTTTAGATTATGTGTCTCCTTCTCTTTCTCTCTCTCTCTCTCTTTGCCCCTCTGCCACTCGTGCTTGCTTTCCCTGTCTCTCTCTCTCTCAAACTGACAATAAATTTTTTTTTAGTATTAAAAATTGTATTTTATGACTATATTTAAAAACAAATTTAATCCAGCCTGGATTCCTTATTTCATATTCATTGGAGTTATTATGCCCATTTCCCCTAATTTTTAAAGAAATTAAAACATTTTCATGGGCCCCAAAAGTATCACCGGTTTAAGGCACTGTGCCTACTGTATCCAGTGGATAAGCTGGCCAGCCCTGGTCTCTGCTACTGTGGAAATTACATTCTAGTGGGGGTGACAATAACAAAAAAGTTGCAAATAAAGCAAGGTGAAAATATCAGAAAATGGCAGTGAAGACAATTGAACAGGATTTCTTAGAAAGTGACCAGGGAAATGGGGATGTACAGAGTGTCTGTAACATGCTCCCTGAGGGGAACATACTTGAAATGAGAAACCCAGTGATTAGAAGGGATCAGGCTTCTGAAACTCTACAGGACCTGAAGGAAGAGCAGGTGATGTAAAGGCCTTCAGGTGAGAAAGAGATTGGTGTATTTGAGAAGAGTAAGAAGGCCAGTGAAGCTAAAGCATATTAGAAGATGGGAAGGGAGGGGGGGCGCCTGGGTGGCCCAGTAGATTGAGTGTCTGACTCTTGATTTCAGCTCAGGTCATGATCCTAGGATCATGGGATCTAGCCACATATCAGACATGGAGACTACTTGGAATTCCCTCTCCCCTCCTCTTTCTCCTCCTCCTCCTCCTCCTCCTTCCCTGCTCACTTGCTCTCTCTCTCTCTCTCTCTCTCTCTCTCTCTCTCAAATAAAATTAAAATTAAAAAAAGAAGATGGGAAGAAGGACAAAATGAAGGAAGTAGGCAGGGGTCAGGTCATACAAAGCTTTATAGGTCATACAAAACCCATACAAATTTGGGCTTTACTTTAAGCTGAGGAGTTACATGGCTTGATTTGGAGAATGGATTATAGGGAGAAGCAGAGAGACTGCTGGCTACTGCAGGTCACCCAGGTGAGAGAAGATTCTGTTTGGCATCAGGAATAGGAGTGGAGACGTAAAAAGGATAATGGATGTAAGATGTCCTTGAAACTTAGAGTCAAGAGTACTCTTAATTAATTCAGGGAGTGAAGAGCAAAGAGAGGAATCAAGGATGACCTGGGGTGGGGGCGGGGTGGTGGTGGTTCGCTTGAGAACCTGTGGGATGGGGTGTCATTCACTAGCACTGGTTTCTATAAGCCCTGCCAGTCCAGTTATACGAGTAACTAATAACATAGATCACAACAACACAATATGTTGCAAAACACAGATTTACAATGCTGTGATCCTTGTTTACCTTTTCAGGAGCATGTTTGTTGTGGGAGTACACCAAATTTATGAATTCATGTTGTTATTTCCAGCGACATGGAAATAACTGCTTTGGCCACTATACTGCTTGCCGCAACTCTGCCAACCAGTGTTATCAATGAAACCTTGCGTCTTGCTTCCTTATCTTGCCTTTTAACCAACTGTGGGTATCTGGCTAGCCAACACTTGCTTTTGGGACAGAACTGTCCCTCTAGAAGGACCTACCTAGTTCAAGGTTAGCTGCCTCATTTTGTCCTCAAATAGTCTTCTGGCCTGTCACACTGAATTTCTTTTCTGTGTTCTGATAAGAATTACCATTTGGATTTGGAATCTTTCTTTGTTCACTCATGGACATATCAAGGCGTTTGAATTTTCATACAACTAGATTACCAACTCATTAAGGTATAATAAACCCAAGTTTATTTTTTATTCCTCTTGTCTTCTCATTCTCTAAACTTTCGCTGGGTTACCCCATGGATTCATTCATTCTACAAATATTTAGCACTGTTTAGATGTAATGACAACAAAAATAAGAGCTAGTATTCATATGGTGCTCACTGTGTGTTGCCAGCATTCATTTCATCTTCAAGATGATCCTCTAAGATAGATACTATAATTATCTCTATGCTAACCATGAAAAATCTCAAGGTTAAGGTATACTAAGGAACTTCACCAAGGTCATACGGCTAGCACCGTGTGGAATGAAGATTCAAACCCAGATAATGGGACTCCAGTGTCCATGTGTTACAACAACCCTCTAAACTGTCTCCTCATTAGTTTTGATCATGCATCTGAATTACAGACTCAAATATCCAATTTCTTAATTTCTATTTGGATGACCCACAGAAAACTAAAACTCAAAATATTTAAAGCTTATTTTTCCCCCTACAGATGTTCCTCTCCCTCAAACGCCTCAATAAATGGTGTTTTGTCTACCCAGTTGAGCAAGCTAGAAACCTTGGTGTCATTATTAATTTTGCTCCAGCAAATTTCATCCCCAGCCAGCATCCAATCACTGACAATGTCCTGTCTCTTTTACCCTTTTAGTGTCTTTCTAATGTATTCATTTCCCTATCCTCACCATTCTAATTTCATTCTGGTTCTCACTCTTTGCTACCTCATTTTATTGCAGTAAACTCTGTGTGGTCTGTGCTAATAGCAAAAGTCCATATCTGTGCTGAAAAAGACTCTGAGACCGTAATCAGAAGCAATGGAACTAGTGTTGTGGTTGATTGGTGATACCAGTGTTGTGGCTGATTGGTGATGTCTGTTATGGGAACAATGGGCATGTGGTGGCACTAGGTTCTAGGACTTGCCAGCCTTGGCCTAGAGTTCTAACACAATACTTAATATATGGATGGTGCATAATAAATTATGCATAATGAATGAAAAATCAATATGAATGTCTTATTGTCTCTGAGACACTAAGCACAAGTTAGTCAACAGGTATATATTGGGATGAATGCTCTTTGTTGCTAATGAAAATAATAGATTATTTCATTTCTACCAATCCAATCTAACAGTTTTCAAAAACTACTTCTTGTTTTTTGCCATAGTCATGCCATAGTTAATGCATGAAAAGTCTCTTGAGTTTCTCTCTCATGTCCACCTATTATTCCCTCCCATATACCACCATATACCCTATCACAGCTATACGTAGCCTATTTTAAATTTTGACCATCTACCCAAACTCTATGCATCCATTTTTATTATTTGTCCTCAATAATAAAGCCGTTCCACTTGTTAATGGGAACATATAACACAGGAAGAACAAGTGACATGTAGAAATCCCAGTCTCTTGGTCCTTTAGGAGTTTAGATAGGACCTTTAGAAAGTCACAGACTTTCACCTTGATTTGGAGACTAATGTTTTCTTGGCTATCATGGTCTAACCATTAACCTCTTAAATTACATTCTGACCTTTTTATTAGGGTTTCTTTCTCTTTGTCTATCAGTCTACTCCCTAAACATGTCAGATATTTCCCCTGCATATGATGAATACTTTATATTTAGCTGACTGCTTTATTTTTGCTCAGGCAAATCGAGCTTTTTATATTAAATTGTTTGGTAGATATAAAAAAAAGGTGTTATTTTTATTCTGCATCCTTGTTCTTGATACAGTCAACAAGCACAGGCACTAATTCTCATTTAATTTATAAAGGTTACAATGGTTTGTTGGGCTCCCTCCCTCAAGATTCAAGAAGCTTACTAATAATGCAGAACTGCTGAACCGTAACATCTATTGGTCTGTAAAACTAAAGACATTTTAACATTTGCAGGACTCCAGTCTGCTGCAATTAATTCTGATCAGATGTCCACAGTCCAGTTATTATTAGCTGGAGGATGTCAGAAAGTGCTGGCCATTTTGAAGGTGAGTCTTTGCAAGTGCACTTTGTTGTTGCCAAATAATAAGGAGTTAATGTTCAAGTTTATATAAAAGATTGTGAATGGATAGGAAAAAGTGTGTCCGCAATTAGTCAATTTTTTGCTGTTCTGGCTTTTCTTTTGCAGCAGAAACCCAACCTGCTTATATAATTCGTGTATGTCAAATAGCATAAGTGTTCTCAAGTTATAACTAACTCAGCTAGCTGAAAGGGAGCTTCAGATATTCAGGGAAAGGGAATGCATAAGCAAAGAATTAAATGTCTCTAAATCTCTTTCTAACCCGGACATTGGAATCATGAGTAGCATCAGAAATGAGGTGTCAGGGCCAGAAATTTCAGGCCGGGTCTTCTCCCTGAAGTTTCTGGTACAGAGTAGCCCAGAGATGACAGGGAGATAGAGTCCAATGACCAAGTACTGAAAATCAGGCAGAAGTTTCGAATGGGACCATGTAGTGTCAGGCAGGTAAGGGACAACCACAGAAGCCACTGGATATTATCAAGCCAATGGTCAGAGACATACAAGTCACAAAATGCCACCAAGAATTATCAAACCTAGTCTACGCAGGGAAACTTAGAAGTTGAAGTAGCGTATATAAAGCTGATTTCAATACCAACTTGTTAGGAAGCATATGGACTGGTATGGAGACAGTGGTGAACACAAAACAGCTACCGAAGAGCCACATGGGTCAAAAGGAAGCACATGGGATAATGAAGAGCACAGCATTAGAATCACACCATCCTGGATTCAGTTCTGAGCCTGGCACTAACTCTCTACATAAACTTATGCCAAAACAAAGCAAAACAGAAAACCAACCTGGAGCTAATCTCATGAGGTTGTTGTAAAGTTTAAATGAGAGATGCGGGAAATATATATATATATATATATATATATATATATATATATATATATATAAAGAAATATATAAAGATTTTATGTATCTATAATGGTTTGTGTAGCAGGCACCAAGTACACATTAATTGATAGGTAGCAATAGTAGCAGCTGCAACCATGATATAAGGAATATGATTTGTAATGAAGTAGAAACATCAATGAAGCATCATTGGCAGCACACAGGCAGGAGAAACCTATTTAAACTAGAAAATCTATAATGATATTTCATAATACCCAGTCTTCCCTGTCTCAGTAAATGCTAAATCCATTTGCACAGGCCAAAAATCTCAGTGTTATCTTTGGCTTTTCTTTCTGTCATACCTCAGGCTCAACCATCAGCAAGTCCTGCTGGCTCTGTCTTCAAATGTATTTAGAATTCATCCACTTGCTCCCTACTTCCCCCACTACCCACTTCCTTCAAACACCATCTCTCATCTGGATTCTTCAGTGGCCCCCAAGCTGGTCTCCCTGCTTCTGCCCTTTTCTCCAATCATCTGCTCTCAAAGCAGCAGTGACAAGGGTCCTTTTGAAATGATAGATCGGGCCTCCTGGGTGCCTCAGTCTGTTAAGCATCTGACTCTTGATTTCAGCTCAGGTCACGATATCATGGTCATGATATTGAGCCCCATGTTGGATTCTTTTGCTGATAGCAGGAACCTGTGCTTGGTATTCTCTCTCTCCCTCTCTCTCTTCTCTGCCCCTGCTCATACTCTCTCTCAAAATAAATAAACTTTAAGATAGATAGATGATAGATAGATAGATAGATAGATAGATAGATAGATAGACAGATAAATGATAGAATGTTAGCTCACATTCTCCACTGCTCAGAATCTTCCAAAGATGTCCCTGTATTACAAAGAATAAAACTCTAGATCCTTATGGTGCCTGCCAGACCCTCACGATTTGGTCTCTTGCTCTGTGTCTGTCCATATTCCCCATCACTCTCCTCCTCTCTAATTCTGTTCCTGACATGCTAATTTTCATGTTTCTCGATCATATCAGCATGCTCCTGCCTCAGTCCTTTGCATTTTCTGTTTGTGTTACTTTGGGCCCTCCAAGAAGCAGATGCCAAGATGAAATTAGCAATGCAAGAAATGTATTGAGGGGAAATGTGGGCAAAGGATAAGGGAATGGGTGTGGAGAAGATGGAAAGGGCCTTTGACCACAGTGACGATCTGACACCTATAATGGGGAGGGTAAGGAAAGAGGATTGCATAGGTAGGTTTCACACTGCAGTGCAGTCCTAATGGGGGTTCTGGCAGGCCAGTGGGGTGTCTATGAGCCACCGTTGCCTGTGGGAGGTGGAATAGTCCTGAATTAGAACCCCATTCTGCTCAGTTACTAGCTAGGGGAGAGACTTGGGGAAGTATGGCCTCCATGTGAATGTGGTGGTGGGTCCAGAGGGTGGCAGCAAGACTGTATTCAACTACATTCCCCAGCAGGGGACCTATGTCCACCACACTGCTCCCTCTACCTAGAATGATTTTTTACCAGATAGCAGCATGGTGACCTCCTTACTTCCTTTAGGTCTCTGTTCAAATATTGCCTTATCAGTGAGGCTCCCCTGACTACCCAAATAAAGCAATACCCCCACCCTGCCACTCCCTAGCCAACTAACCCTGGTTTATTTTTCTCCATAGTGTGTCTCTCCATCTGACATATTATATATTATATAATAACTTGTTTGTTTTCTCTCCTCCTACTAGAATGTAAGCTTCATGAAGGCATAAATTTGATTTGTTTACTGCCATATTCCCAGCGTTTAGAATAACACAAACAATATATGATAAATAGAATTTGGCCAATACATATGCTTTTAATAAATGAATTTTAAAAGACACAGGTTAACTTCATTGTTGTACATGCATTTAAGTTTCCTGCTGACTTCAGAACCTGATCTTCCCATATAATCTTATTCAACCCTCCAACCAATAACAATAAACAAAACTATTAATACGTATTCAAGGCATAATGGCTTAATGTTTAAACATAATGAAATAAACTATATAGTGAGACAGAATATATTCTGCTTTAGAATTCTCCATGTATCTCCATTTACTGTCTGAAATTTGCAAACTATCTTAAGGACCCAGAAACCTCTATGTAGAATCTTACTTTATTCCTTGCTTAATATACTTTAGTGGTTCCCAAAGTTTAGTGTGCAAAATCACTTTTTAGGATTTTATACATAAGCCATGCATCTAATACCTATGGGAAATATAATCAATTTTCAAAGATAATTTTGATATCTCCTATCCTATTTGAAGGGTAGGTTTCCTAGAAGCAGACCCTGAGATGAAGATTTATGTGAAAATGATTTAATAGAAAGTATTCCCTGGAGAAACTGGAGGGTCAATGGGAGAGTGGGATTGTGAAGAAAAGGAGGAGGTCAACCAAAGGTCAGGTATCAAGGAAACTCCCATGGAAAGTGGCCTAACCATGCAGAGATGTCTAGAGATAGTAGAGATTGCTCCTCAGAGTTATTCTTAGAGTACTGCATTCCTGCACAACTCAGCCATCAGTGAGGGGATGTAAATTCCCAAACACATTAGCTCTTGGCACATTCTAGAAAAATAGGCAGTGGCCTGTAGGAAGGTCCTCCAAAGAGAGATCCCAGTGCTGGATATTAGAAGTGAAAGCACAGGGGGAACCAGAGTGCATGAATATGGCAAGGAGATGGGAAGTGATGTAGTAAATAAATTGAAGGCATATGGGTGGAGCACTGATGTTGCCTGCTGCACTTCCTGACTACCTATTTGTCTTTCTGGGTACAGTTCCAGAAGAAAAAAAAGGTGAGGGGGATGGTATGCTTATAGTAAAACTAGTCATCATTAAACTTGGAATACATTTTTCAGTTTTTCATTTTAATTTGTTACCCATGAGTATTTATATTTATGTGCAATGGAATTTCCTTAAATCTCCTGGTATACTGATCCAAACATTGTGCTTGAGGTCACATCTCATTGTCTTTTCATGGAGGACTGTGTTACAAAACTGTGGAGCCACACTAATCTGGTGTGCCTCCTCTCCTCCACTCAGTTGCTGATATTAAACATAACATCCTGCTATCATTGATCTCAGCCAACTACTTTGGACTATGAAAACTTCTGAACAACTGCTCGACTCTGAACCATATGGCAAGGTCAAACATGTTAGCCAGGTCAGGTCAAATGTTGGTGCCACTCTCTACACTTGAAATTCTGTTCACAGTAGCTTCATTATAGGAGATGGAAGAATAAAGCCATACTGAATATTGTAGAACATGAAACAAACAATGCCACTTGAGGCTAAAGAATAGCATTCAGTAAGTGACCTCAAAAAACATGATAATTTCTGAAAGCTTCATTATTATTACTATTATTATTATTGCTATTGTTATTCTAACTGAGCTAACTAGATTCTTTCAAACTTCCTTTCTGCAATAGAAGTCCACTATTCAACAATTCTGTGGGACATGCTCCAAGTCACTGCTCTATAATTCTATAGGAGATTCCTCTATAATGGCCTCTGTATGGGGGAGTTCCTGTGGTCTTCTCAAGGCCTGTGACAATTTTGCCACTGTCTAAACTAACATCACAAAAAGATGAAAATTAGAAGTTGTTTGGTGCCAGGTACCAGGCTAAGTACACAGATTAGTTCATGTAATCTCCATAATGATATTGTAAGTTGGTATTACTATATGCTTTTTATAAATAATGAACTTGAGGTTCAGAGAGATCAAATAAATTATATAGTCACATAGCTAATAAATATAAAGTCAGAATTCAAACCCAAAAAGGCTTGATTCTTTCCACTTTGCTTATAAAATGGAAACAATTTCCAGAATAGGAGTTATTCCCAGGAAGCAACACTAAACCTCAATCAAGGAATATTTCTTATCTTAGTTATCTCAGGCTGCTATAACAACATATCATAGACTGAGTGGCACATAAACAGAAATTTATTTCTCATAGTTCTGGAGGTTAGAAGTCTGAGATCAGGGTGCCAGCATTGTAGAGAGGGAGCTCTCTCCCTGGTAGCAGACCTCTTGCTGTGTCTTCACATGGCAGAATGGATGAGAGAGCTGTCTAAGGTGTCTTTTATAAAGGAACTAATCCCATTCCTGAGGGTTCCACTCTCATGACCTAATTATCTCCCAAAGGCCTCACCTCCCAATACCATCCCATTGGGGGTTAGCATTTTAACATACGAATTTTGAGGGACAAAAACATTCATTCCATAACATTTCCTGTCCCAGGAAAAAGAACTGATGACATGTACCTGGCTGGTTTTCTCTGCACAACTGATTGCTATATGTTCTCCAAAGCCCCCCTCCTTGGGGGATGGAAGTGTTTATACTCCGGTTATACTGTGCCTTTCTCACCATTGCATATTGTGTAGGGGAGGGAATAAATAGTTTTTTTCTGTAGTTCACAAGTCTTCATATCAATAATAATTTGTACTCAAGGAACTATACTCAATGATTCACACACAAGGAGACTCACAAACCCAAATCTGATTCCAGTGAAGCAATCCATGACACCCAATATTGCAATATGATATAATTTGGCTGGGCATTTTGGGAAAGAGTGAGTGTATTTTGCATGTGGGAGGATTGTAAATAATTCATGTCCAGAGAATGAAATGTGATAGATTAAAGATTGCCACAATTTTTTTGAGTAGTAATCCTCTTCCCTTAGAATCTCAGCTGGCTTTAGTGGCTTGCTGAAATAATTAAATGCAACATAAGGGACATTCTGAGTCTTCCAAGATTAGGTCATAAGAAGGCTTGCAGCTTGTACCTCTTAGAATGTTTACTCTGAGTGAAGTCAGCCATCAAATAAGAAATCGTCCTATTCTTAGACTGCCTTGCTCTTCAAGCTTGACATATGGAAAAGCCTTGAAAAGAGAGAGGGAGATAGGGAGAGAGAGAGAGAGAGAGAGAGAGAGAGAGAGAGAGAGAGATGGCTGACCAAATACCAAATATGGGACTGAAGGAGCTCTCTTGAACATTCCAACTCCACCAGACACAACATGTGGAAAAGGCAAGGAACTCAGCCGATAGCTAGAACCCTGGGCATATAACTCCAGTGGGGCTGTCTCAACCATCTCTTGCCTTTTGAGTAGCCCAGCTGAGACTCCAGTCATCAGGATGCAGAGATAAGCAACCCTCACTATGCCTATCCCAAGTTTATAATCTACAAAACTGTGAGCATAACAAAATGATGGTTGTTTTCTATCACTAAGGGTTCTTTTTGGAGGGGTTGGAGTTATTAGACAGCAATGGGTAACTGGAACGTACTGTTCTAAGGACTCCCTAAGGGAAGTGACTGAGTTGCTCAATCACCAGTTGTTTGCAATGGTCATTTTATTAAAATCAGCAGTATGTTCAATATCATTCATTATTAATCTTATCATTAGAGTAATGCAAGTTTATTGGAAAATGTCCACTAGCTGATGAATGTATAAAGAAGATGTAATACACACACACACACACACACACACACACACACACACACACACGGAACACTACTTGGCCATGAAAAGAATGAAATCTTGCCATTTGTAACAAGTATGGAACTAGAGGGTATTATGCTAAGCTAAATAAGTCAGTCAGAGGAAGACAAATATATGATTTCACTCATATGTGGAATTTGAGAAACAACAGATAACATAGGGGAAGGGAAGGAAGATAAGATAAAAACAGAGGTGGAGCGAACCATAAGAGACTCTTAAATACAGAGAAAAAACTGAGGGTTGCTGGAGGGGAGGTAGCTGGGGAGATGTAAATGGTGATTAAGGAGGGCACTTTTTGGAATGAGCACTGGGTGTCATATGTAAGAGATGAATCACTGGGTTCTACTCCTAAAGCCAAGACTACACTGTATTTTAACTAACTTGAATTTAAATTTAAAAAAATAAGAGAGGAGCCAAGATGGCAGAACAGCATGGAAGTTTTTCTTCTGTTTTGCATCCATTAAATACAGCCAGATCAACACTAAACCATCCTTCACACCTAGAAAACTGATTTGAGGATTAACACAACAATCTGTAAAACCTGAACCACAGAACTCAACAGGTATGTGGCATGGAGAGGTGAAATGGGGCAGAGAGAAGCCGCAGAGGACAGGGAGCTGTTTTTGCTTGCAGAGAGAGGACGGAGACAGGGGGAGAGTGTGGGAAAAGCACCCCCCCAAAAGCAGTATGAGATAAAGTGGAAAAGTGGAAACATCCGCAAGGACTGAATGAAAAAGGGAGAAAGGTGAAAGAAGAGAGTTTAAATTCCATTAAGACTTTATAAACAGGGGGAGCACAGAGTCTGAAACTCTGCAGCTCAATACCTTGTGGTGTTCTGGTGAGAAGGGTGAATCCCCAGGAGCAGAGTGAACTCCAGGGGTCCTTGGGCCACACAAGGAGAGGCGGCTCCCCTGCTGGGAGGACATTTGGTAGAGGCTGTGCAGCAGCCCCACAGGCAAAGACCCCAGTGGACTCTGGGGAACAACTACATTCACTGGTGCTAGAACAAGGCCGTTAAGGGTGAAGCCTGGTGCCAGATGTGTGTTGTGATTTTGCATAATCCCTAAAACACTGCTGCTATAGGATCGTGCAAACTTTTTCTGGGGCGTACTGGCACCCAGCCACAGTCTCTGGGCATCAGCAACAGCATGGTCCTGTGAATGTTCCTGGGTGCAGCCGGCACTGGCCATTGCTCAGTGAGACCCTCCTACAGAGGGGCAGAACAGGTCAAAGCCGTGGTCCCTCAGAAGTAAGGGGTTGGGAAAAACAGCCACATCTGAGATAAAACTCAGTCAGGAAGGTGCTGCCTGACAACCTGACGGCTTGGTCATGGGCAGTGTAAAAGCAGGGAGTGGATGGAAGCCAGACACTAAGGATGGGTGCATGATTGCTACTCAGGGAGAACAGAGTTCCGATACTAGAGACTGGGTAGCTGGGTGATGTCATTTTCACCCCTCCCGCATATATGCATACAAACTTACAAGCACCACAACAATCCACCCCAGTAAGCTAAGCAGCACCATCTAGTGGGGAATGAAGCCATTACACTAAGACCCGCCCACTGGACGAACCTCGCTCTTGAGGAACACCACAAGTCTCTCACCTGCTTAGTTTACGTACTATAAAGTGCTTCATACTTTGACTTCTAGGAGAAAAAGATGTAATTTCAATCGTGTTTCAGTCTCTTCGCTGGTCCATCTATTCAAATTTTTTTCTTTTACATTTCTTTTCTTTTTCTTGAATACAAAAAGAAAAAATTTATTTTTATTTTCAATTTTTGTTAAAAATATTTTTCTTTAATTGTTCTACTACATTTTTTACTTTTCTGTAAATTTTTTAAACTCTATTTTACTTCCATCGTTTCATTTTACTCTATCTCATTGTATTCATTTTTCAAATTTTCAAGCATTTTCTTTTTTTTTCTTTTTCCTTTTATTTCTTTAATCTATAAGCCCCTTTCAACAACCAGACCAAAACATACCTAGGATCTAGCATCATTATTTGATTTGTGTGTGTGTATTGTTTTTAATTTTTAATTTTAATTTTTTTATTTTAATTTTTTTTACCTCAATTCCTTTTCTTCCTTCAAAATGATGAAACAAAGGACTTCACCCCAAAACAAAGAGCAGGAAGAAACGACAGCCGACAGCCAGGGACTTAACCAGCATAGATACAAGAAAGATGTATGAACCAGAATCTAGAATCGGGATAATAAGAATACTAGCTGGGGTCGAAAATAGATTAGAATCCCTTTCTGTGGAGATAAAAAAAGTAAAAGCTAGTTGGGATGAAATAAAAAATGCTATAACAGAGCTGCAATCTCAAATGGATGCCACCAGAACAACGATGGATGAGGCAGAGCAGTGAATCAGTGATAGGGGAGGAAAAACTATGGAGAATAAGGAAGCAGGAAAAAAGGACACTAAAGCAAAAGAGCACGATTGGAGAATTAGAGAAATCAGTAACTCATTAAAAAGGAACAACATCAGAATCATAGAAGTCCCAGAAGATGAAGAGAGAGAAAAAGGGGTAGAAGGGTTATGTGAGCAAATCAGAGTAGAAAACTTTCTTAACCTGGGGAAAGACACAGACATCACACTCCAGGAAGCACAGAGGACTCCCATTAGATTCAACAAAAGCCAACCATCACCAAGGCACACCATAGTCAAATTCACAAAATACTCAGGCAAGGAAAGAATCATGAAAGCAGTAAGGGGAAAAAAAAAGTCCTAAACCTACAAGGGAAGACAGATCAGGATTGCAGCAGAACTATCCACAGAAACTTGGCAGGCCAGAAAAGAGTGGCAGGATATATTCAATGTGCTGAATCAGAAAAATATGCAGCCAAGGACTCTTTATCCAGCAGGCTGTCATTCAAAATAGAAGGAGAGATAAAAAGTTTCCCAGATAAAAAAACTAAAGGAGTTTGTGACCATTAAACAAGCCCTGCAAGAAATTATAAGGGGAACTCTCTAAGTGGAGAAAAGATGAAAAAAAAAAAAAAAAGACCAAAAGCAACAAAGACTAGAAAGGACCGAAGACCACCAGAAAATCCAACTCTACAGGCAACATAATGGCAATTAATTCAGATCTTTCATTACTCACTCTAAACATCAGTAGACTAAATGCTCCAATCAAAAGACATAAGGTAACAGAATGGATAAGAAAACAAGATCCATCTATATGCCATTTACAAAAGACCCAATTGAGACCTAAAGACACCTTCAGATTGAAAGTAAGGGGATGGAGAACCATCTAGCATACTAATGGTCAACAAAAGAAAGCCAGAGTAGCCACACTTATATCAGACAATCTATACTTTAAAATAAAGACTGCAACAAGAGATGAATAAGGGCATTTTATCATAATTAAAGGGTCTGCCCACCAAGAAGGCCTAACAATTATAAACATTTATGCTCCAAATGTGAAAGCACCCAAGTATACATATCAATTAATCACAAACATGAAGAAACCAGTTGATAATAATACCGTAATAGTAGGGGACTTCAACACCCACTTACAACAATAGACAGATCTTCTAATCAGAAAATAAACAAGGAAACAATGGTTTTGCATGACACACTAGACCAGATGGACTTAACAGATATATTCAGAACCTTTCATCCTAAAGCAGCAGAATATACATTCTTCTCCAGTGCACATGGAACATTCTCCAGAATTGATCACATACTGGGACACAAATCAGTCTTCAACAAGTACAAAAAGATTGAGATCATACTTGCATATTTTCAGACCACAATGCTATGAAACTTGAAATCAACCACAAGAAAAAATTTGGAAAGGTAACAAATACTTGGAGACTAAAGAACATCCTATTAAAGAATGAATGGACTAACCAAGAAGTTAGAGGAAATTAAAAAGTACATGGAAGCCAATGAAAATAATAACACCACAACCCCAAACCTCTGGGATGCAGCAAAGGTGGTCATAAGAGGAAAGTATATAGCAATCCATGCCTTCCTAAAGAAGGAGGAAAGATCTCAGATACACAACGTAAACTTACGCCTTAAAGAGCTGGGAAAAGAACAGAAAATAAAACCCAAAACCAGCAGAAGACAGGAAATAATAAAGAATAGAGCAGAAGTCAATGCTATTGAAACCAAAAAAAACCACAGTAGACCAGATCAACGAAACCAGAAGCTGGTTCTTCGAAAGAATTAACAAAATTGGCAAACCACTAGCCAGTTTGATCAAAAAGAAAAAGGAAAGGACCCAAATAAAAAAAATCAAGAGTGGAATAGGAGAGATCACCACTAACACAGCAGAAATAAAAAAAAATAGTAAGAGAATATTATGAGCAATTATACACCAATAAATGGGCAATCTGGAAGAAATGGAAAATTCCTAGAAACATATATACTACTAAAACTGAAACAGGAAGAAATAAAAAATTTGATCAGACCCATAATCAGTAAAGAAATAAAATTAGTAATAAAAAATATCCCCAAAAAACAAGAGTCCGGGGCTAGATGGCTTCCTGGGGGAATTCTAACAAACATTTATGGAAGAGTTAACACCTATTCTCTTGAAGCTGTTCCAAAAAATAGAAATGGAAGGAAAACTTCCAAATCGTTTCTATGAACCCAGCATTACCTTGATTCCAAAACCAAAGACCCCACTAAAAAGGAGAACTATAGACCAATTTCCCTGATGCAAAACATGGATGCAAAAATCCTCAACAAGATATTAGCCAACCGGATCCAACAATACATTAAAAAAATTATTCACTACGACCAAGTGGGATTTATACCTGGGATGCAGGGCTAGTTCAATATCCACAAAACAATCAATGTGATTCATCACAAACAAAAAAAGAAAGGACAAGAACCACATGATCCTCTCAATAGATGCAGAGAAAACATTTGACAAAATACAACATTCTTTCTTGATAAAAAAAAAACTCAATAAAGTAGGGATAGAAGGATCATACCTCGAGATCATAAAAGCCATATATGAAAGACTCAACACTAATATCATCCTCAATGGGGAAACTGAGAGCTTTCCCCCTAAGGTCAGGAACAAGACAGGGATGTCCACTCTCACCATTATTATTCAACATAGTATTGGAAGTTTTAGTCTCAGCAATCAGACAACACAAAGAAACAAAAGGCATGCAAATCACACAGGAGGAGGTCAAACTTTCATTCTTCTCAGATGACATGATACTCTATATGGAAAACCCAAAAGATTCCACAAAAAAAACTGCTAGAACTGATCCATGAATTCGGCAAAGTCTCAGGATATAAAATCAACGCAAAGAAATCTGCTACATTCCTATACACCAACAATGAAGAAACAGAAAGGGAAATCAAAGACTCAATCCCACTTACAATTGTACCAAAAACCATAAAATACCTAGGAATAAATCTAACCAAAGAGGTGAAAAAAAATCTATACACTGAAAACTACAGAAAGCTTATGAAAGAAATTGAAGAAGACACAAAAAAATGGGAAAATATTCCTGAATAGGAAGAACAAATATTTTTAAAATGTCAATACTACCCAAAGCAATCTACATATTCAATGCAATACCTATCAAAATAACACCGCATTCTTCACAAAGTTAGAAGAAACAATCTTAAAATTTGTATGGAACCAGAAAAGACCCCGAATAGCCAAAGCAATCTTGAAAAAGAAAACCAAAGCAGGAGGCATCACAATCCTGGACTTCAAGCTGTATGAAAAAGCTGTAATTATCAAGACAGTATGGTACTGGCACAAAAAGAAATACTCATCAATGGAACATAAAAAAGAACCCAGAAATGGACCCACAAACGTATGGCCAACTAATCTTTGACAAAGCAGGAAAGAATATACAATGGATTAAAGACAGTCTCTTCAGCAACTGGTGCTGGGAAAACTGGACAGCAACATGCAGAAAAATGAACCTGGAACACTTTCTTACACCATACACAAAAATAAACTCAAAATGGATGAAAGACCTCAATGTAAGACATGAGGCCATCAAAATGCTTGAGGAGAAAGCAGGCAAAAACCTCTTTGACCTTGGCTGGAGCAATTTCTTACTCAACACGTCTCCAGAGGCAAGGGAAAGAAAAGCAAAAATGAACTACTGGGACCTCATCAAAATAAAAAGCTTCTGCACAGCGAAGGAAACAATCAGCAAAACTAAAAGGCAACCGACAGAATGGGAGATGTTTGCAAACGACATAACAGATAAAGGGTTAATATCCAAAATTTATTAAGAACTTAACAAACCCAACACCCCAAAAAACAAATAATCCAGTGAAGAAATGGGCAAAAGACATGAATACACACTTCTCCAAAGAAGACATCCAGATGGCCAACAGGCACATGAAACAATGTTCAACATCACTCATCATCAGGGAAATACAAATCAAAACCACAATAAGATACCACCTCACACCTGTCAGAATGGCTAACATTAACAACTCAGGCAACAACAGATGTTGGTGAGGATGCGGAGAAAGAGGATCTCTTTTGCACTGCTGGTGGGAATGCAAACTGGTGCAGCCACTCTGGAAAACAATATGGAGGTTCCTCAAAAAATTAAAAATAGAACTACCCTATGACCCAGCAATTGCACTACTAGGTATTTATCCAAGGGATACAAGTATGCTGTTTCAAAGGGGCATATGCACCCCAATGTTTATAGCAGCACTATCAACAATAGCTAAAATATGGAAAGAGCCCGAATGTCCACTGATGGATGAAAGGATAAAGATGTGACATATATATACAATGGAGTAATACTCGGTAATCAAAAAGAATGAAATCTTGTCATTTGCAACTAGGTAGATGGAACTAGAGGGTATTATGCTAAGCGAAATTAGTCAGAGAAAGACAAATATCATATGACTTCACTCATTAGAGGACTTTAAAACACAGAACAGATGAACCCAAGGGAAGGGAAGCAAAAATAATATAAAAACAGGGAGGGGACAAACATAAGAGACTCTTAAATATAGAGAACAGAGGGTTACTGAAGGGGTTGTGTGTGGGGGGGGGGGGAATGTGCTAAATGGTAAGGGGCATTAAGAAATCTACTCCTGAAATCATTGTTGCACTATATGCTAACTAACTTGGATGTAAATTTAAAAAACTTAAAAATGTTTTAAAAAAAGAACAATAAATAATATAATCCAAGTTGGTAAAACTGTTTGCTATTACAAAAAAAAGCATAATGAGAAAATAAACATGAAATTGTGATAATATTGAGAATAAAGCTATGATAAACAAATAAATGAATAAATTAAAAAAATAAAAGTATAAAAAAGATAATTAAAGTCACCTATAATTCTACCATCCAGAGATACATTTACATTTTAAAGTATGTGTGTATTAGAATGACACTCAGTATATGTAACCTGCACAAAAGCATTCCCAAATTAAAGGCTTACAATAATTTTATGATTGTTCACAAGTCTGTGGGTCAACTGGGTGATTCTGCAGGCAACTAGTGGGTCAGCTGTGAACAGGTTGGTTGGTTTACGGAGCCAAAGCTGTGATGTCTCTACTCCATGTTGTCTCTCATCCTTGAGGAGGCTAGCCCAAGCTTTCTCACATGGACATCTTAGGACAGCGAAAGCTTGAGAAGATTAGCTGCAATATCCCCTGAAGCCCATAATGTCATCACTTCTGCCCCATTCTACTGGTCACAGAAAGCCGAAGGGTAGAAAAAGTGACTCCAACTCTTGACAGGAACAGCAGCCAATTCACATGGCAAAAATGCATGTATGCAAGGATAAGAGGAATCTGTGGCTATTATTATTATTATCATTATTACTTTATTACTATCTACAACACTATACTTGAAATTTTCTATTCATACTTTTATAAACTGTTATGCTTGGAAAATATAATCAAAACACTCTGGGTAAGTACTCTCTGTCCATAATCCTCTAAGAAAGACTGTTATTATGTCTCAGATAGATGAGTTCTTGTCTCAATATTGGGAATAGATTTGTTTTTTTCTAAGGAAAAAACTCCTTGCAGCTCTCTAGGCCAATTTTTTTGAATGAACAGGTCAATTAATTCATTTTTCTTTTCTCCTTCCCCAAACTGATGAGTTATTTAACTGTCCTGAGATAATACTATCTAAGAATCTCATAGAGGCACATGGTCACCACCTGCAGGGCTTTCTGATTCTCTGAACTGAATAACTGAGTGATGTAACTATAGAGACAGGGTCATTGGACCTCAAGATGACCTTTGTTGCCATATTCTGATTGAGCATTCATCTCAATGGTTTGTAAGTACCCTAAACTGTGGTACAAAGGTCACTAAGGCTTATTTCTGAGAGAAATGGTTTATCTCTGTCCTGCTTTGGGCAAAAACATCCCATGAGTTGAGGTTATTCACCCTGAATAAATTAAATCCCAGGGATACATAAAGGTTAAATGAAAAAGTCAGAATAAGGTGATCTAAGTAATTGGATCAGTTTGAGAAACACCTGGGAAGTGAGGGGAGAACTGTATCCCTTTCCTCAGCCATAATGTGGACTTCTATTGTCTGTGGACATAGCTATTAATCAAACAGGTTATTTTTAGAATATCCTAGAAATGAAAGTGCCCTTCTGGGTTGTTATTGTCCTCTCTTAGGTCGATGATACATGACAGACTTATCATGAAGTTTGTTGAGGAAAAAAAAATCTACCATGTTCTTTTTGTCTTGAAGCACAGAAATTTCAACCAGGGTAAGAGCCATACTCCGTCACAAGTCCTTCAGCAACCTTCTTGATTGAATGCCTTATTTTGACAGCCTGCATTATGCCCATTTTGATGTGACATGGTCTAGTAGCCTGGTATTAAATGGCAATCGGAGAAAGAGGTGGTGGAGAAAAGTGATTACCAGTCTGCACCCTGGCAGGAACTGATCTGGTTTCAGATTCCTGCTCAGCCACTTACCACTAGCTGTGTGGGCTTGAGTAAGTGAATTCACCTATTGAGCTTTGGTTTGCCAATTTGTGGCATGGCAATAGGTTGGACAGAGAAGTGACTGGGAGAATGCAAGCAAAGCCTTTGGCACAGTGTCTGGCACATGGCAAGTACTGAATAAATCTATATGCCATGGTGGTTGTCAAAGAAGTAAGCCCACTTTAGTGCCATGGACTTCGGTCCCAGGGCTGTTAGTAGGACAGAAAACAACAGCAGTGGAGGCTTTTCTTCACCATAATGAGAGGGATGTGCTACACTCATTATAGGGATAGAGGACATGACATGACCCACACTGGAGCTACATGTGCGGAATAGCTAGGTGCACTGTAATGAGTTTAACCAAGTTTGTGGAATGCTAAGCCCTGGTAGCTATAGAAATTTATCATTCTCTCTGGATGCATATAATAAACTTGAAAATAGGGAAATTGAACAAACCCCAATACCACTTATTAAAATTCAGAAAAACAAACCAAATCTAGGTATTAGACCTCTGAGGAATCTAGTTAACATCAGAAGTTATTTTTCCTCATTTCTCAAAATATTCCCTTTCCCTCGTAGGCAAAGGAATGTTGTGCTGGCTGCTACTAACCAAACAGAGGCTTCAGGCACTGACTTCAGCAGGCTCCCTCTCCTTCCCCAATCAACCATGAAGAAAAGATAGATTTCACTAATCACAGGGCAATTAATAACTCATATTTACTGAGACTCAAAACAATGTACTGAAAAGTAAACATGTTTTATGTAGTTTTGCAAAGGGCGCTGTTATTTTAGTGAATTCTAACTCATTTTCCCTCAGTTCATTCATCACATCTTATGCATATGTACAGTTCTAATCTGGGAATTTATTCAGTCGACTGTAACTATATCTCTCAGGTACTATTCTCCTGTGTTGCTCCTTGACTTTAAAATGATGGTATAGTATCTTCTAGGCCTAGACCCACCCTGGGGTTTCCAATTTGCATCCTGGTATCACAACAATGACATCTTTGGAGATTTGAACTGGTGTATGATGTTATGGTCCAGCTTGGCTAAATGATATTTTAACAAAATTTTTTAAAGAGAAAAAAGAGATTAAAATCATGAGTATAGTGTAAGGAGATTCCCAGCTTGCATGGAAATCCTACAGGATATGAAATACACAGCAGATGTCCAGTGGTTATGAGGAAACCTTGGTGCAGGGAAATTTCATAGGAGAAAATTAGGGTACTAATGGTGAACTACTGTCTTCTGCAGGCAGTCATGAATGACAGCATTTGGGGGGCTTCACCATCAGACTGTAGTAGAGGCCACCTAAGCTGCCTCCTTACCAAACATGTAGTGGATTTCTTTCCATGGTACGTACACATCTCTAGTTTTATAAAGTAAATCAATGGGGAAACAGGATTTACTTTATACAATGTACTTTACTGGTAGCTCCTTGGAACACATCTATTCCATAAAAGTAAAGGATAGCCGTCCTCTCCAAACTTCAAGAGAGATGTGGGTCAAACTCCGTGAGTTACAATACGGTCAGAAGGTTTAACACTCCTAGAAAACAATCTAGAGCCTTAATGATGACAAATACTCCAGCTCATTTCTCATAAATGCTGAGGCTGGAAATGCTGTCAGCCAGCGTGGCAACCCCTAGATGGGGTACAGAAGTAAGACTCATGGTACATGCTTCCAGCAAACATTTCATCAACGATGTCCAGCCTACTCAGCAAGCCATTTCTTTGCTCACTGATCTGTATCCTATTTGCCATGTAGACCCAGCAAAACAAACATTTTCAGTGACACGATTGCAAATGTTTCTGTCACATAGACCCATGGCAAACAATCTCCAGTTTGGATTTATTCTTGGCAGGCAGGGCTCTGCTCTAGAAGCCTATAAGGATTCCTCTTACTGTTCACATCTCAGAGGGTGTCTGTCCTGGAAAACACATGAGATTTCTACCATAGCAAAAACAGCAGCATGGGATCCTCCTGAGAACCAATGTCTCACCTAAAATATTCATGGTTCATATTCCCAAAGGCTGATAGAGCAGTGCCTCAACTAATGACATTTCCCCTGGTACACAATCAAAAACATGAGGTCCCAGGGATATGGTAAGAATGCTTCACTCTTCTGAATTGTTATTAATCTTCAGTATTTCACTGCTAGTGAGATATATCTTTTAATAAAAACATATGAAACCATGAAAAAATTATTCTAGCTCATTTTATGAACTGATCTGATCCTACTACTCATAAATTATGGATGGTTACATCCTGTGGCATTTTAGTTCTGCTCACTTTATAATTTAGTCTGACATTTGGATAGCCCAGGCCCTTCTGCATTAAAGTACTGTTGAATCACTTAATTATAACCATTATATCTTTGGGGAAAATGTGTACCTGTAATGACTTGCCACTGTTAAGTGGTCAATCGAAGACAGTGAAAGTAAGTTTTTGATACAAAGAAAGAAGAGTTACCCTAGTTAAAAAGAATGGTCTAAAGTTAAATACTTTGGGTGGCAAATTATAGAAACCTATTCAGAATGCTTTGAGCACAATAATGGTAACTAATCGGGAGTATCCAGTGTGTGTCCTTGAACCCAGAAGCAGCAAGCCAGCCAGGCTTGGGGAACTAAAGTCCAGAATCTATAAGCCAGTGGGAACCAAAGTAATGAGCCTCATCATCTCTCAGTTTCTCTTTCTCTCCTTGGATCATGTGATTTCTCATCTTACATGAGATCCTTACTCTGCATCTGCTTTATTTATCTGTTTCCTTGCCAATCAGTATTTTCAATTTCCCCACTTACAGCATGGAAATGGTTGTTGCAACTCCATGGCTTCAGTATGACCCAGCTCCAGAGAGACAACTGATCCCAAATTCCAAGAGAACCTGACTGAGCCAGATTGGTCCAAGTGTTTACCCTTGCCCTAATCAACTGCGGCTGTTTCATCAATGAAATGTATAAAGCTCAAGCCCAGTTAATCATGAACCTTTTGGGGTTACCACAGAAAAATATCTATGTTTAAGGATGAAGCATGAGGCCTGTATAGTTAGTGAATGAAGTGGTAGAATTTTGAGGTTGGAAAAGCTATTAGAAATTATATGGATACTATAATTTATAAATTATATGGATTTATATATTTATAAATTATATATATATAAAATATATATAAATATATAGTATATATATATTTATATATAGTATATTTATAAATTATATGGATTTATATATTTATAAATTATATAAATTATATGGATACTATAAAACTCTGGATACTCCCACTGATACAGAAATCTACTAACAGCTCAGCTCTCTGGTGGGAAGCCACCTGAGTGTTCTCAGCCCGAATACTTTTTATGATTGAGTGCCGACTTTTAGCAGAGGCTCATTCTACTAGCAGGCAGATTTCATGTTCAGCCAAGTCTTACTTACACTGAACAGAAATTACCCTAATATCTCTCCATATGCTCAGGTCTGCTCCTTGAAACTCACAAAAGAGTTCAATTCTAGCTTCCCTATAGCAAATACCTAAAGATGGCTGTTCTGTCATAGGTCCTTGTCTCCAAGGATGACATTTCCACACTCCCCCAAGCATTCCTTTAGATGATATCATCCTCACAGCTCTTCTCTCCATGCTCTCTGGTTTGCCAAGGACCCTCAATGTATGAATATAATCATATAAAATTTGTAGAACATCCAAGAGTATATTGCCTAATTCTCACTCTTACTAATTCTCACCTAGATGCAATATTTCTATTAACATGGCCGAAAACCTGTGTGAGCCCTCTCAACAACACACTTTGGTGTAGAATTAAAGAGTCCAGATCTCCTGGGCTCAACATGCTGTCTCCTCCCTTTACTAGCTTAATGGCTTTAGGCAAATAATCTCTTCATGACTCAGTTTCCTTACCTGTAAAGGGAGAATATGCACAGTGCCTACTCCAAGCAGTTGTAAGAATTGTATAATAATATGTGTAAAGAGCTGAAAATAGCACTTGACACATGGTAATTGCTCAATCAATGTCAGTCATTAGTTTGGAATCAACTAAATACCATTGTCCTTTATGTGACTTTTTAAAGTGGTTCAATTTCGTCATGAATGTCTTGATCATTTGTTCAGTCTACAGTACCTTTTTGTGTCCTGATTGCCTCATTCAACAAATTAGATATCCTTCTTAGGCTTATGTTATCCACAAATTTGATAATCATGGCCTACTTATCTTCAAGATAATGAAAATATTGAGTAAGATAGAACCAAGGAGACAATTTGAGGCATCCACAGAGTGTTCTTAAATTACAAAATGCTCTCCTGACTTCTGATTTGAGTTAAGTATCATTAGTCCTGTTTTTCAGATGAAGAAATTAAGACCCCAAATTGTAAAAGTGCTTGTTTAAGGACACAAAAATAATAAGTGATTAAGCCAAAACTGAAACCTAAGACTCCTTGTTACCTCAGTGTTCTTCATACACACTTGATCAAACAGCTAAAAACGCATATCAACTTTATCTTCCATATTTTCAAAAATCTTCTCCATAGGGCATAAAGGATACTGAGCAAGAACGCTAACTTGGGAATGAGACAAATGCATTTTGGAATCTCTCAGTTGCACTACTGAGTCAATGAGATGACTCTGAAGACATTATTTAATTTCCCTGTGGCTCAGTGTTCTCATTTGTAAAATGGGTACAATAATAATACCGACCTCATAGGTTTTCTGTAGGATGGTATGAAGTCATATATGTGAAGTGCTCATCACAGTGCCTGTGCATTCACTATATGGTAGTTGTGATAATTCACATTCTTAATAATATTATCCATGAGAGATTATCAAATAGCTTACAAAAGGCACAGGTATTACTTCTTTTGGTATAATTCCGATTAAACAGCTTACTTTAAAATTAAATAACAACAACAAAAACCCTCGAAAGTCAGTCCTTAGGGAGAGTGAGGTTTTTGGGTTACAATACCACAATTTTCAAAGCTGTATCCCTAAATTCTCCGAAAGTTAAATAGTGTCCACTTTTAGAGACAGAAGACTGCTTGAATTTGTAATTTACAATTCCTCTCCTCACACCAGTTCTATAACCAAGATTTCAAAACTAATTAGGTTTAATCATCCCAATTATATTATTATTATTATTATTATTATTATTATTATTGATCCAATAGGCTGAATTGCGATGCTGTAGTATGGTTTCAAATAGTGTGATGACCAGATCAGATCATAGTTTTGATGCAGAGTTGTTCCATGACTGAAGCTGTTCTCCAACTTCACTCATCCCATACATGTGGTCCCTGGCCACTAGCTGTAAGGGCAACTAGTTAAAAAAAAAAAATGTGTGGATGTTAGCAGTTCCCATCCCCACTACTGAAAATACAATCCAAAGCATGTTATTACCAATTGTGGGTCTCTGGCACCAACTGGACACCCAACAACAGTGGATGACAAAGGACTCACTGTTCCCTTTTGTCTGGATCTCAAGAAATGGAAAAAAAACAACCTCATTAACAGAAACAAATTGCCTAGATTCACTGTGAGAACCAAGGAGTTCATATTCATCCCAATATTCATTATATAGATTGTATGTGAGAAAGGAGTAAGCCCAGAGTAAGACCTTAAGGAGACATCTTAAGGAGAAATAATAACTACTTTTATTTGCATATGTGCTTTTACTTCTGCCTTATGTCTGAAAAGTGATTATCACTTGACAGAAATAAAATTGTAATAGCAAGAATATAAATTTAATGTGAGATTCAAACACAATTTTAATATTTATTTTGTGGAGATAAACAGTAGCAGCACATCTGAATATAAAATGTATTATAAATCAAGCCAAGGACTCACAAACTAATCCCATTTTAAATGTATTTATTCAATGTGGCAGAGAATGAGGCAGTGTCAATAATTTGGCACCAAGGGCTTCCCCTGCAGGAGTGGGAAGGAAGTCCTTGAGAACATCATTATTCTACTTCCATGTACAGACTGTGCCCTAGAGGATCCTTGAAAAATGAAGCTGATTCTTGGGGCTTCGGCTATGAAGGGGTCTGGAGACAGAAATGACAAGAAGGAGGAGACATTTTGTAATCTAAGAGTCTTTTTCAGGGGCTGCTCTCTGTAGATGAGATTAAAAACCAGCCTGCCCCTGAGCAGATGAAGACACGGGTGACCCCCAACCACTAAAGACCACCAATATCTAAGGGAGACTCAAGTGGGTGTGGCAAAGAGTCAGTTCCAAGGGAAGCAAATTATATCAATGTCCTCATGTCACAGACAGGAAAAAAATGTAACTACAGTGAATGAAAAGGCAAGATCCACCCCAGGCAGTCCAGAATGAGTTTTTGGACTGGCTTGGCTCCTGCCAGAGCCTCTTCTGACAACCAAGGCTCCACTTCTGTGAGTGAATCTTTGCAAGACATGAAGTTGCCATTCTCTATCTTAGCTTCAGGTGTCTTTCCTTCCTAGGAAGCAACCTCCTATTTGGTATGCATTTTCCTTTATTTCTCTTTTTTATTCCCCCCCTTCTAGTTTCAGGAAAAAAATGCCTGTTTTCTTCACTATTATATCCCTAGACTCTACAAGAGTGCCTGGCAACTGGCAAGTAAGTTTTTAGTAAATATTTGCAAAGTGATGAGCAAATTCTCTACCTATGATACCTAGAGAGGAATATCTTAAGCCAGGGATGATGTATCTGCTATAATTGTGTCAGGAGTGATCAGGCACCAGTGACTTCCAGGGCAGGGTAGATCCAGGCTCACTGGAAGCATGCCACCTGGCTCTGCAGCCAGCCAAGAGTGGGCCATCAGGCCCCTACCACTCCCATTATCCACCCTTTGGAACAACTACAGTGAGTACAACTCCAGTCACACGTTGGATTGGAATGGGGGAAGGGGAGGTGGGGGTTAGGCATCTGCAAATATTCCCGGGTGATTCTGATATGGGGCCATGGCTGAGAGCCGCTGAGCTACCTGCTTCTTGGGAATTTGGCCAATCCTGGCAACAGGCCCTGTTTGAGATTGGAAGAGAGGCAACTGGGTGGAGAGGAAGCCTCCAGACCAGACCTTGCTCAGAGATGCAGGCCAGTCCACTTGGCTACACAAGGGGCCACCCATGCCCTTGGCAGTCATTGAATCGCTGCTCTGCCTCTGTGTGCACCCCACGTGCCTTCCGCTTTGCACAACATTCACTGTTTCATAACTGCAAAGTCGGGGATTTCTTACTGCTAACTGAGAATAAGAAAAGAACATTTCTTCAGAAGTTCTTGACTTATGGTAAACCAGATGTAAACCTCAGGAAGAATTAATCTCGTGTGTACAGTGAAAATTTTTGTACAAACTCACAAAATGTCCAAGAAAAGTAAATAATGAGTGTCTAATTTCCCTCTGTATAATTTGGATAATAATACAGCTCTCAGATTATAACAGTGCTTGGGTAAACATAATGATATCTTATTTGCCACAAATTCCCTTAGTTTAGTTAACCAGTTACTTTTCTAATGCCTCAGGTATCATTAAAGCCATCCTGTAATAAATGTTCGATCACTATGTTGTACACCTGAAGCTAATATATTATATTTTCAATTATACTTTGATAAAAAAGAAGCCATCCTCACTTAAGGATACACAGATGCATATTATAGCAAAGCTCCAAATTTAACCCCAGATACCTAATAAATGTATAAAAGGGAAAAAATTATCTATTCCTAATATGCTATTTAATTACAAGGTTTGAGAAATAATACATGCTAATAATGAAATTAAAGGCTTTAAGATCTAATTTGATTACATTCTGTGAACATTGGTTATAACTTGACTTGCAGCTAAATTTATCAAGATGACTTCCCCATTCACATGGGACTAAAGGCAATTTTCAAGCAAGAAGCTAGAATCATGGTGGATTGTTAGTGTTGGATAACTTTTATCAACCAGCACCTCACGCTCTGGATCTATTAGTTGGTAACAAGCATATACCAAGCTAACATCATGCCCATAAAGAGTGCCATTAGCTTCCTGTATATAAGACAAAGGTGTCTAATGGACCAATATCACACACTTTCCCACAGCAGCAGGGCTTTTTTACAATGCGTTATTATGCTAATAGATTGTAAAAGAGTATACAGGAACGTGGCTTTAATGTATTTACCCCTGTAGACAAGGAGGGGGAAAATGCTTTGCAAGCAATTATCATGACTTATTACACTATCTAAAAAACAATTACTGTAGACTCATGTGTTTCAGTTTTCTAAGTTTATTACCGTTAGCATGCACAGGGTGAAAATAATTGAGCAAGCCACTCAAAATTGTGCTTACAAACATAACACCTTGAGTAAGGGGATGTGAATATATGTTCATCCAGCCCCTCCCTGCACACCCCCCCCCCCCCATTGTTTCCCTACTCCAGAAAGGACTTTTCTTCTTGAATGCACCAAGTACTTTTAAGGAAGGGATTGAACAATGGCTGTAATTTAGAATGCAATTAGGTGAGCCACTTTTCCTTTTTTTACCTCCAATTACCCACAGCAACCTGCACACAGCTACCACCACCGCCTTCTTTCAGCCCCAGCTGTTATTCTTGAATATCAGATCAGGGCAATGTAACTCAGCCACAGAAGCTGAGTCTGAGAGAGGTCCCCAGAGGAATTTGGCTAAACCAAAGCACTTCTCACCCCTTCTGCCTTGCTGACAACATCTGTTAGACCGGTTCCCTGGGGCCTTATGCATCTTCATTGAAAACTCTCCACAGACTTAAAGTTCACAATAACTAGTCCGCCAGCTCTCTTTTCTGGTATATCTCAAAAATGTGTGCCCAATGAAAAGGAATTGACACTGCTACAGTGGACTAAATGAACAGAGTCTTTTCAAAACCCAAGTCTGACCATGTCTTCCTCCTCCACTTTCCTTAAAACCTCTCATTATGGTCTGCAAACCCTGCATAATCTGGTCTCTGCTCACCTCTAGCCTTTTCTTACACCAAGTCCCTCAATCTCTTATACCACAGGGCCTTCACACATGCTGTTTCTGCTAGCTCATAAAACTCTTCACTCACCCCCTGCATCTAGTTAACTTCAGACTTCAACTTCCTATGACCTCCCTAATTAGAGAGATTCCTCTCTCTACCTTCCTTCCTGCCCGTGTTATTCTCTCAGGATGCCACATTCCTCTCCTCTAAAGCCCTTCCCACATTTGCAAATTTAACTCTTATTTGTGTGCTTATTTGTTTAACATTGGTTTCCCACATCAGACTCCAGACTCCATGAAGAAAGTAATCCGTCTACTTTATTTGCCATTATATCCCCACTAGAACACTGTCCGGCACAAAAATCAGTTCTCAGTAAATATTTCTGAATGGATAAACATATGAACAAAGTTAGAAAGGTAAAAATAAATATCATGTATGCAGGAACCAGAATCCCTAACATTGAGTGTGTGTACTGGGGCCTGGTGAGAGATAGACGGGCATAGAAAATGTAGAATCAATTGTTGTGGTCATTGACAATACAAGATAAATTATAACAATTTAGAAGGAAAAAATCAACAGAAATGAGAGAATATGGAGGATTTTGGAGACAGAAAGCCCAGAAACTAGGTGAAAAATCAAGTTTTAAATTGTGTGTATGCTGGGCAGGTGGTAATCAGCAGTGTCCAATATAGCATGAACCAAGAATATCTCAGGAAAGAGCAGAGAATTTGAGTGGGAGGTAACAGAGACAGACTACAGTTTTCAGTGGAATATTGGGGATGGGTGCTAGATGTAAGGTGCAAGGTGTAAGAGGAAATGTAGGGAAACAAAAATATTTGGTATGAATGGAGAGACAGAAATCAACCAACATTTGCCAGTTGCAGCATTATGTGAAGTGCTTCCAGATGGAAGAGTTGGATCTGTGTGAGAGGGGAGACAGAGAAGTCCGTGGGGAGGGTGGCAGGCAAGCAGTGAAAAGACCGGAAAGAGCCTATGTGGCCAGGAAGTAGGCAGGTAGCAAGGTCCCCCAGGAAACCACAGGAGGCAGATCACCGACAGGAAGATTAGCTGTGGGGAGAGGCGGGCTGCCTCCCAGGAAAGTACTAGCAAGGAAAAGGAACAGGAAGAAGCAACAAAGAGGTGGCGAGAAGCAAAGAGGAAACGATGGGGCAGCTGTGATGTAGCCTCAGTCTGTCCCAGGAAGGAAGGAGCAAAGACTTCGCCCGTAAGCCTTGTCTGGGGAAGGGAAAGCCATGGCATGTTCCCAAGAAAGGAAACTTGGGGCACAGGCTTTGCACACTTCGTTCTGCAAAAAGCGGAAGGGAAAGCAACCTCTCCCACTCGAGTTAAGAAGGCAGAGGCCTATTCTAGGGCAGGGGAAGAGAAGAACTTTTACAAGTTGTGTGTTTGGAGGAAGTGCCAGTTGCTACAAGGGTGCTGAATTCCCCTGGAAGATCACTCTCAGCCATCTGTTAGCGACAGGGCTGAGCATTAGTAACGAGGACAGCGACCCGGCTGCCTGAGGAGACGCTGTACATCTCCACTGCGGTATCAGGGGCTTTCGCCAGGACGTGTCAATTTGGCAACCTCGCTCTAATGAAATGATGGATGGCCAGGCTGAGAAGGAGAACCACGGTCTCGGCTCTGAAAGGCCTGGCCATCTGAGCAAGGCCCCCACGGCTCTCCTCAGGTGGAACCGCCATCACCAGGGAGCACGAGGAAAGGAGGGCACACATGGCGGAGCCACACACGAGTTGGCAGCTTCGGAAAGGAGAGTTGAGGGGAAGAAGAATTACTACTGACAGCCCCAGAGTTTTTTCCAAACATACTTTTAATTGATGAACCCATTATATCCTTTCTAAAGGCATTTTTAAAACCTAATAAATGACTGCTTACTACGGAGCACCATACAATCCCTTACAAGTTAAGCTGTTCTCGTGAATCACTTGTAATTACTGGGCATTTTCAAGCCCAGGGGATGTATAACTATATTATTGTATTCCTGTGATTTTATGAAGTCAAGACAAGGAAACAAATCATGGTAACTGAATTAATCTCTTCACCAAGAGCTCATAATAATCAGCAGAAAACTTAAAAATCCCATAAACCAAAAAAAAAAAAAAAAAAGAAAAAAAAGAAAGAAAAGAAAGAAATCACTATTAAATCATCAGGTCTTTTTCTAACTACTACTTGGTTTGTTTACTCCCAAAAGGGGGGAGTAAAAGGGGAGAAGATGGGAAGGGTAGGGAGAAAAGGATGGGAGGAAAGGGATGAGAGCCAGACAGAGGGGGAGAAGGGACAGAGGGAGAGAGAAAAGGGAGAAGGGAGAAGCCAACAGGGGGAGGGGAAGAAGAGGGAGGGGTAGGAGGAGGGAAGGAGGAAGGAAAGAAAGAGAGGCAGGAAATCATATTGGTTTCCTAAGGCTGCTGTAACAAACTGCCACAAATTTAGTGGCTTAAAACAACACAAATTTATTTTCTTACAGATCTGGAGGTCAGAAGCCTAAATCAAAGTGTTGGCAAGATTGTGCTCCTTCTGGAGACTTCATGGGGAGAATCTGCTTCCTTGTCTTTTCCAGCCTCTACCAGCCACCTGCATTCCCTGGCTCATGGCCTTTTCCTCCATCTTCAAAGTACATCACTCCAACCTCTGCTCCATTTGTCCCATCTCCTCCTCCTGCCTTTGACCTTCTTGTCTCCCTCTTATGACAAGCCTGGTGGTTACAGGTAATCCAGGAGAATTGCCCCATGCCAAGATTATTAACTTAATCGCATCTGTAAAATCTGTTTTGCCACATAAGTCATGTTCCAAGGAGTAAAGATGTGGACCTCTTGGCAGAGGGCATTAATCAGCCTGCTACAGGCATTTAAAGAAAGAAGAGGAGGGAGTTCCAACTGAATGTGAAAGTTAGGGACCTCTATGCCATTTTGATTTCAAATGACCTTCAAGTCATGTTGTAAGAATGGCTTTTTAAAATCGCCCTCTCTAAAAAAAAAAAAAAAGACTCGGAATATGCCATGTTGCCTTTTCCACAATTTTTTCAAAACACATTCACACCTATAATCTGATGTTCTCCAAAGATATCTTGTCAGATAAGAAAGACAGTTTATCCCTAGTTGCAAATAAGAAAAGGCTGGCTAAGTTGCGGCCACCTTCTCCCCTCAGTCACCTAAGGAGCCACCAGTAGCTCAGTAGGACCAGCCCACCTCCAGATCATTGTCCACTTCTCTTTCCATGGCATGACACTTAGCCCCATTTTCTCTGTAGCTTTTTTGTAAGGGAAACAAAGGGGGGGGGGGGGGGGATGAGATCAAAGGCTCTTAGATCTTTCAAATCATTTGTAAAAGAGATCATAGAGTTCTCCCTCCCCACCCACATGTTCTTCCTGCCAAACATTCCCGTGACTCAGGCATGGTCACTCTGCATGGATATTTCCAGGGGCATGGAGCTCACTGTTCTTTAAGTTAACCCACTCACGGACATTACTCTGCAGGTTTTATTTCCAAAGATAGCCCTAGTGAGCCCTGGGGCCTGGACGAAGGTGCTCTTACATAGAAGTAAGGGCTGATGCAAGATGGCATACAGGTGTGGCTCAGGGTCAAAGTTCATCCTGCAGGACACATCTCCACAGTAGTCCATGGGAAATGCACTGGTAGTCTGAACCCCAGAGTCCTTTTCCTTTTTATTCATCTGCCACTGACCTGTTGAATGGTGTTTGTTAAGCCGCCCTCCTTTTATGTGGTGCTGGTCCAAGGTCAAGCTAGGGCAGGACACTTTTGCATGACAGTCAAGAAGATGGAGCATGGAGCCAGCTGCACTAATACCTACTTGATGTTGAGCAAGTTCCTTAATCTCTCTGAGCCTCGGTTTCCTCAACTATAAAATTGGGAGAGTAAACCTCACCTGCATCGTAGGATCATTAAGATGAAAAGGGAGATGGTGTGTGCAAGGTGCTTCAAACAGTGTCTACAATAGTAGCCCTTACTCCAGGGACCTGGACTCTTCTTCTGTGTTTAACTAGTTTTTTGCCCTCCCATGCCATATGACATTAGGACTGGGCATATCCTCCCTCAGCAAAATCTCTTTGCTCCACATACAACCTCTCAACACCTACACATACACACACATCGGCATGCTTATCAATTCTCTCAGGATGCTTCTAGTTCATTCAGCACTTTGCTGTGCTGGGTGCATTGGGACACACAAAGAAAAATAAGAGTCTGCCTTCTCAGAGTGTTAAGTTTAAGCAAAGAGAAGGCCCGAGGCAAATAACTGTAATGCAAGATAAAATATTATAAGGTTCTAAGACAGATTTGTATAAATAAAGTGCTATGAAGTTTCAAAGGCCAGAGAAAACAACACTGGCTGAGAATGGAGGAAAAGGGAGTCATAAAAGTCCCACTTACTGGCCTTGATCCAAAGATGCAAAAGTGACAAGCAAGAGCATTGTAGGCAAGGGGGAGGCTTATAGGGAATGGACATTCTTTATGTGTTTGCTAGAGCCCAACCCAGTCCTCCACTTTGAAGGCCCAGAAAACTGATTTATTCAGGAGCCTGAGAGTGGAGCTAGTATTCAGGGTAGATTCACATTAACCACACTCAGTAGCCTGATGTATAATAGCAAATGGTCAATGTATTGCTTCCTTTGAGCAGTACTTGGATTACTGTAATCACATCAGAATGGCCATCATAAATCTTCCCTGAAAGCAAATCATAATCAAAAAGTTAATGATTGTGAAAACAGACCAAGGAGAGTTATGTAATGTGATTGTTTTCTGACATGAGGGTAATTATGCACATAAGTTTCCTCTAGCAAGTACAGAGGACCAAGATGCCTTCTTTCCTTTTTCTTTACTTCATGACTTTTTCTTTTCTTCATGATATGACTTTTCTTCATGACCTACCTCTTTCTGATTGACCCACCTTTCTTTTTTCCCTAAGTCAACTATTTAATTACATTATAACCATCTTGCTGGTGGGAACCAGCCCATCTCTGTGAAACACTTGTGTATATCTCTAATCAGATGCATAACTCTCAGAGGGAAATAGAGAGTAGTTAAATGTGGTTCTGGGATATGAAGCAGCAAAGGTCTGATGGGGCCAGACCTCAGGAAAGGAGTCAGACCCCACACAGTGGGTGGTAAATGGGAGGACTTTGTAACTTAGTAATAATGACACTGATGAGCCACTCTATTTGCTTTACCACAAGGAAGGGATTACCAAGGCCATGTCTTTCCAAGATGAGGGCTGGGAGAAGTATTTTGGGGGCAAAAAATGACTTTCAGTGTTCTTAAATCAAAGAAGCATTTTCTGACCCACACTTAGTTCCCTCTGTATAAAACTCAGAAAAGCTGCACTCCTGGGAAAGGAGGCAGGGATGAAGAAATGCACATATAGGATGGGAGAAGGAATAACAATAAAAATGGCAAAATGTTCCTGTTCCCCTGTGTCACCCTGTCATACTTCTCCTCTTCAGACATGACATGACACCCTCCGGGAACCTTCCTGATACCTCAGCATTAACCCCTCCTTCCTCTGTGCCAGAGGTCAGTAAACATTTTCCAGAAAGGGCTAAATGGTATGTCCTTTAGGATTTGTGGGCCATATGGTCTCTGTTGCAACAACAATCAATAACACTTGTTTCAGAAACATGAATTTGTCCCAGAGTGATTAATATATTGGGGAACAATAGAAGCATGACACAAATTTCTTGTTTAAGTACAGTTTCCTCCATGAGAAACACTAGGTGACGATGGAAAACTGCATCCCGCTGAAACAAGACACCCAGGAACACGCAAAACACGCACACACACGTACCTCAAACATCCACCGTCTGCTCCAGGTCACCAGGGCTGCTGTGAGCTGTATCGTCCCCCACCCCCCTCCCGCCTGCCGGGCGCTACCGCTTCCCATCAGATTTCAGATGACCCTCCTCTACCGCTGAATAGCGCACAGGCTGAAGCCCTGCTGGAAGATGCCACGTCTTTTTCAAGGTCAACTTCCATGTTTATTGTGGTATATGTTTCTTAACCATTTAACAGGTGTAACATAGTGATGCCATCTTTATCAGCTTCCTATCGATTTTTAATATTTGTCCCTGACTGTTTGAGTGTTGCCCACAATGCCATTTTCCCCATACGGTCTGTGGATGTTATTGCACAATCTTGCATAGGGTAGTAATTTTTAGGAACATGTACCATGTTAAAACACAACAGGCTATACTCAACTCTGCCACTTCAGGGCAAAAGTGGCTGAAGACAATACATGAACAAATGAACATAGATGTGTTCCAATGAATTTTATTTACAGAAACAGGCAGCAGGCCAGATTAACCCATGGCCTTACTTTTTCTGTGTGTTATCTCTCTCCCCTGTGCATGATTTAGTTGTTTCCCTTAGCATCTGGATGGTAATTTGTTTATTTGAATGTCCCTGTCTAGGCCATAAGCTCCATGGGGGGAGGGGGTTCTTTTATTCATTGCTTTCCTCAGCACTCAGTCACTGTGTCCGGTAGGCAGTGGGCTCACAGAGGGCTGCTGAGTCATCTGTCTCAGAGGAGAGGTAATCTCCTCTACCAGGAGATACTCTAACCCCAAAGAGCAAGAGCTGTCTCTCTCTATCACCCACCCCAGCATGAGGCTTTGACATTCAGATTCAGATATAAGAAATATTTATTAAACCCCATCCACTGAGCATACAGGAGTAAGACCATGACTTTATGTAACTTTATGCCATTCCTCCAGAGAAACTTGAAAGATATGTATATTACATCCATTTCATGAAAGAAGGAATTAAATCTCTGAGTGGCTTTGTAACTGTCCCAAGTCACACAGAGCTGAGCAGGGTGTGTTCACAGGAATGCTGTGGCTCCAGAGGAGAGGACATGGAATCTTGTCTGGGGGTGTCCTCACATTGACTTCCTTTTCCTCCCTCTCCGTGGCAAACATGTTATGGAACTGACTTGTTAGGTTTGCCTAACAAAAACAAATGAAAAGGAGGAAACCTGAAGAAACCTACAGAACTAGTTTCTTAAACTCTATTGATGATGTTACAATAACATAAACAAGGAAACTTTAGGAACAAAAGAAATGAGATTTCTGTTACCTAGAAAAGGTAAGAAGTCCCTACATACTTCAATTTTTAGAAGGCTCTAGGAATTTTTGGGTTCTTACTATTGATTCAGTTTTATAGGATCACATTGGTTTTTTCTTGGCCACAAGCAGTTCCTTCACTCTGTTTACAGAATAACAAAGGGTTTCCCTTTCATCTGATTTGCTTTGACATGCTATAGCAAAAAAGCATTTGTTTGGCCCATTCTCCATTTATATAGGAAATATAAGCAACTATGGATAGCATCTTGCCTGAACTGGCAAAATTACCATCTGGAGTCTGTAAATGTAAGTGACAGGAATTTCTGGAAAAAAGCACAATGTTCAAAACCCACCTGGCCCACATTATTGCTATGAAGTCTTATTCAAAGGCCCGTGATCCAGCCAACTCCCAAAAGTCTATGACGTTGGTTAGTGATCCAAGGCATTTCCTTGTAGACCACCCTAGCCATGCCTGGCTCTTAGCAGAGCATGTCACCAACAACCCGAAGGAGGGGAAGGTTTTCTGCTCCTTAGTATGCTTCTGCCCTGGCTGGATGCCTGGAGTGCAATGTGTACACAATCCATTTTATGAGACAGATGGAAATTGAGTTAGAGCAAATAAATCATACGGCACTCTTTTAGTGATGTCTTTCTATAGGGAATCTTCCTGTTGACTAAGTGTGGCCTTGTACCTCCTTGATTAGGCACACAGATGTTTTGTTGATATTTGACTCCTGTGAGAAGTTTCTTACTTAAAGACTCTCTGGAGCTTCTCAACATGCAGAGCTCTGCCACTTAGACACTGTGAGGAGTTTTGTGAACTGATTATTACAATCACATTCCTTCTGTAGACACACACCCACTCCAACACAACTATGCCACCAAAACCATCAACACCCCTATATGTCTCATACCCTACCCTACCCAAATGTTTCATGCAAAGGTTGGCGCTTGGGAAAAGCAGGCAGTGACTTGGACATTATTGTTTAAGCATCTCTCTTTCCATTCTTTAAATAGATGCCCTACCTAAAATCCAGAAGATTCTTACCAAAGAAGCAACAATCTTTGGAATTGGGGAGATCAGAGATAGAATTCCAATTTTCTCAGTGAATTATTGAGCAGCTAGACCTATTTATTGAGGGGTGAAGATAACACAGGCAGGTTTAGCTATGCAACTATAGTATTTTGAAAATAGAATATCAAGTCTAGGAAAACAGACTAACACAGATGGAGCACCCATGTTATGTCAGGCACTTAACAAATTATTTTATTTAATTCTCAAATCAAATGAAGAAACTGAGGTTCCAAGAGATTAAGTATTTTGGCTCAGACCTCCCAGCTCATGAGTGGAAACCCTGAAATTCCAACAAGACAGATGGGTCTGGCTGTAAAGACTGGGCTTAGTTGTGCCTGGGGGGCCTCTTGCCTCCTCAAAGCCAATTATTTAAATGTAGGATGTTATACAAAAAGAGTACACAAACTCTGAATAGACACAAGCAACATAGGACTAGAATTCTGAGGAGGCCCTTCCTGAAGCAGAGGTAAGGGCATAATAAATCAAGCATCAGCAGTGGTTAAAAAATATACAGGAGCAGACCTCCTGAACAAGCACTACTGAAGTCTGGAGAAGCCCTCTCAAGATTAGACACTGGTGTGCATACAGCAGAGAATTCCATTGCTTTTCTGAAACCAGTGTATGAAAAGGAGCCAAACAGGTGAAGCCGTAGAATAGCCAAATTCTTGCACTTCAAGACTTTAAACAAAGAATGGAGATTCGCTGACTGAGTCAAGTCTTTTGATGAACCAAAAAATAATCAGCCCTGATTAACATTCTTTTGCATCATCAAAAGGAGATAGGTCAAAATAAGGTAATGGTAAGGTATCGATTGACCTCACATTTCTGTTAGAGGAATCACCTGCCAGTGGGAAGGGGGCAGCTTTCTTCCCTGAGAGGGTCACGACATAGCTAGAAACTTCTGCCATTCCATAATTCTTAATAAAAAGCTTAATCTCTCTGCAATGACTTTTAAACTCCCATGATTTTCTCTAATGACATAGAGGGAGAGCAAAATGAAGTCATCATTCTTTTCTATGTTTTTGTGCTAAACTGCTTTTCTTGATTAGAGGCGAACTGCCTATTGTTTCATCACTACCTAGGGAGACTGTGCTGGAGAACCCTAAGACTGCACATTAGAATCGCCTGGAGAACTTTTTTAAAAAAATAGTGATTCCTGGCCCTGGAACAGAATCCTTGGTGTAGAATCCTTGAGAGGGGTAAGCCCAGGAAGTAGTGTTTTTTAATAAGCTCCTCAGATGATTCTAACATGCAGGAGGGTAAAGAACATCTGGATAGTCTGGGCATCTAAGCTTTGTCAGAAGAACTGGATCAGTGGTTTGGGATTTGAATTCTGACTTCACTTCTCACTAACTGTAACAATGGGCAAAACACGGACCTTTCTAAAAGTCAGCTTCCTCTCCAATAAAATAAAGATATTCACACTGCAAGGGACAAATGATGGAGTCTGCAGAAATCTTTTAAAAACTATGAAAACACTATAAATAGGAAGTATTACCATTATGTCTATCACATATCTTAATTAAATCAAGTGTGTTTTGCAGATAAATATAATATAAAACCCCTTTAACTCCTGTAGGACTTTTTTATTCTGAGACTTTGAGTAAGGCCATCTTAGGCTGGCCAATATGGGTGAATAAATAAAAATAATTGGGATCTCCTTAAACTTTTAGAGGCAAGAAAGTACAAAGGATATTTCTCTGGAAGATGAAAAGGGACATTCCTTGGAACTAATGAGTCACTGATTTATCCTCATACCCATATTACTAAGGAGCTTATCCTTCTAAGGAGAACATTTCTCCTTGGGTCACAGCAGCAAGTTTGTGTACCAGTAACTAAGGGGCTCTTAGGTGGTGCATGCTAGGAGGTAAGGACACTTAATTATTCCTAAAGAGTCACTTATTGATCACAGGGTAGGAAGAGAAAGCAAATGCTTTATCTAAATTACCTCTGATCAATTGATTTGAGAGGTGCTGAAGATTAAGTGACAGGCAGGGAGTTGCATGAAATTAGCAAAACAAAATAAGCTGTATTCCTGAATGATCAGCCAAAATCTCCTAAGGGGGAAAAATCACAGGTTCGGCCCATGATGCATGTCCTATTAGAAGTATTGAAATGCAATACTCAACAACATTGGATGATGGCTTTGGATAAGAAGAGAAATACAACACTTGTTTCCTGTCTGACTCAAATGCACCAGGTGGAAAAAGGACAGTGATAACAAATAGCTAGGGAGCTATGTGAAGTTTATAAAGTGAGGGAACTGGAGTCCTGCCCCCTTGCCGGCTCTAGTTGCAGTGCTATTCCACAGGATGGGAGAGAGAGTGCAAGGAAGGGATGTGTATTCAAGTGCCCATCTTTCCCTGAGCTGTCGTTTATTATAAAATTTTGCACACCATCAAGATGTGCATTCCTAGATAATGATTAAGTAAACTGTCACGCTTCTAAAGTGACATATTAAGGAGCCATTATGAAAAGTGTTAGAGAAAAATGTTCTTGATATGGAAAGTGTTGACAATATATATGGTTTTAAAAAGCAAGCTGTTTTGGGGTGCCTGGGTGGCTCAGTTGATTAAGCGTCAGACTCTTGATTTCTTCTCAGCTCAGGTCATGATCTCAGTTCATGGGATTGAGCCCCATGTTTGGCTCTGCACTGACAGAGTGGAGCCTGCTTGGGATTCTCTCTCCCCATCTCTCTCTGCTTCTTCCCCACTTGCTCTCTCTCTCTCCAAATAAATAAATAAACATTTAAAAAATAAAAATAAAAAAAGCTGTTTTATATGATGCCTTTTCATATAAAATGACATGTATATAATATGAAAAATAGTGAAGCTGTTCATTCATTTATTCATACCACAAATATTTACTGGGTGCCTTCCACAATTCTAGACATGGGAAAAATAATGGTAGAAAAACAAAAGCCCCAGTTTGATGGAACTTAGATTCTAGGGACAGGATGCAGGAAATAAACAAATGAGCATGTAAATATATAGTACCTCAGATACTAGCACGTGCTATGGAGAAAAATAAAACAGAAGAGAGGGAGTAGGGATTGCCAGGGCAGGAGCTCCTCTGCAGGTTAAGCAAGCCTCCCAGTTAACACAGACCTGTTGATGTTTTCTCAGTTTTCCAAATAATCCTGTCTTCTCTTCATAAGTAGAAAAATAAAGTTTTGTTTGTTTGTTTGTTCGTTTGTTTGTTTTAAGAAAATACTAGGTCCTGGGGGCAACTGGCTAGCTCACAGTACAGCATGTGAGTCTTGATCTCTGGGTCTTGAGTTCAAGCCCCATGTTGGGCATGGGACCTACTTAAAATTTAAAAAGTAAATAAATAAAGAAAATACTAGGTCCTGAAAAACATGTCTTCCTAACTTATAGGAGATAAAGTATACAAAAAAGAAAACTAGCTCAGGACCAAAAGCAGAAAAAGAGAGGGAAAAGGAAGAAAAAGCATAGCCCTCCTATAAATCCTATCCACACTGCATTTCAGAAAATTAAAAATGCAAGCTAGAAAATAACACTATACCCACATATGCATGTGCGCACACACACACACACACAAATGTAAAAGAATGAACTGGAAGGATTTTCACCAAATCCACAGTTGTGGCAATGGTTGGATGATGGGTAAAGGGGTAGGGGCCAAGGTGTGGAGCAAAAAGACACTTCAGTTTTATTTCTATTTATTTTTCGTTAAAAATCAAAGACTTAAAGAAAATGTAAAAAAAGAAATGTTCAAAATAATAATTTCTGGTGGTGAATATAATGTTTGTCATGTTATTATTTTCTGTGCTCTAAAAAAAAAAAAAAAAATCTCAGCACGTAACACCAAAGCATCATACCTGCTCCTCCTTCACCACACCCTCATCCCATTCCATCTCTTTCCAACTCTCCCTTGGTTTCTGGTAGAATCTACTTATAATAAAATCATACAATGGCATCAAAGCAATCCATGAAATTAAGATTTAAAAACCAGCTTTTTAGCATCATTCACTTGTTTATTTATTCATTAAATATTGTGCACCCATTGCACACCAACAAGATGTTTCTATTGTAATTACATCGCAATGATCAGGTCTTAAAAACCAAATGCCACATTCTATTAAGAAGTTGAGAGTTGAAAACATAAAATTGGTGAGTAAATTTACCAACAGGAAGTGAATTCGGGCAATTCTGTGTAGCGGATAGGATTTTGATGAGATTATGACCTTGTGATAAGTCTTAGGTAGATAATAATTTGGGGTATATCTTAGCTGCTAAACCCAAATGCAAGAGCAAAAAATGTGTATACCTTGCTGATGTTTTTCCAAGATTCCTTTCTTCCACTACAGAATTGTTTTGTTTCACAAAGAAAACATAAAATTCCTTCTAGTGTGAATGACAGCAGTAGGGAAAGGAAATGTAAATTTGTCTTTTTTTTTTTTCAAAACAAATTAAAAATTAGGAGCCAATGAATTTCATAAGGACTGATACGGCAGTGTGCAATCCTACCAGCCCCAGGATCTCTAATTGCCTTCACTGACCTGACTGCAGACTAGAATTTTCCCAGAAGAAAGCAGATAGCATTGTAACTGATGTTCTCAGAACAGCATGGAGCTCAGCAAACAGGAGAATTCTGGTCCAGAAGCAGCTTGTGAAATCACATCCTACCAACCTTCACTAATGGAGGAGAACACCAAGGAAATAATAGCTTTGTGAGGGTCAGATTATAGAAAGAACTACAGCCAGGACAGGGAGCCCATACCTTCTCCAGACTATGAGGACACTTAAATTCTTTCCTGGGTGACTATGTAACCCAATAGCCAAACTGTTCAGCATAATGGAAACCAGGGCTCTCATATAATCAGTTTCTCATCCACTCATCATCCCTTACATCCCTCTCACTCTGTCTATCCCCTACTCTCTCCTTTCTAAACTACTTTTTTCCCCCATCAAATATATAGTCACAGACTATTGAAAAAGCAGTCTTGTAAATACCCCCTCAAGAGCTTTAGTGTATTGTACAAAGATTAAAAAGTTAAAAGTTAAGCTTTGTGCAGTGGCAGTATTGTAGCCAATGAGGTTTATCCGAGGTGCAATTATTGCTAATTAAAAAAGTTAAAAGTTAAGTGATGTAAGATTTACATAAAAGAATATTCTCAATGAAAAATGCTTCCTCCACTGCTTACGATTTCTACCATTAACGTCAGAGTTAAGGCAGAGTCCCTCTGATGAATTCTCTGTAAGAAATTATGATTGGTTTTTCAATTAAAAAATAATCCTCTTTTTTAAGAAAGCATACTCTGGATCTCCTGGATGACCATTACCTAGTCAAGTACTGCTGTGCAAATTCAGAGCCAGTATTTTTACTGGGATCCACAGTAATATTTTCATTGTCTCGGGCAAGTGAGGAAATGAGCAAGTGTTCAAGAAAGGTAAAAGCCAAATTATGTTAGAGAATCCTCTATGAACAACAACTGTGAGGGAAAACAAGGAAGAACTGAGTCATCACACAACAGGTAGGACAGGCATGTTATACTCAGGAGAAACCCAATGCCCATGGTCAGCACCATGCTCAAATTTTCTCAGCAATTCCACTTTCAGTGAAACCATATCATCTATTGTATTAAATTAGTGTACTTAATTTGAATTTTATGCACTTTATGTATTGTATTTAATTTGTAAATTTGTTTCAGTTTTATTTTTGTAGAAGAGCTACAAACGCGAGGTTTTTATAAGCAGTTTAATGTTTTTATGCATTCATGTAACAAACTAATAAACATAAGTCAACACAGGGCAGAGTCTATAAAATTTTATTTCTTAAAACGGGGTCTGTATATTGTTTCATTTTGAGAAATACCGAGTTAAAGAGCGTCTACACTGAATACTACTTGCGACAGACAGAATAAATGCCACTCAAAGATGTCCCCCTTCTAATCCCTGGAACAGGAAAAAGGACTTTGCAGGTATGATTAAGTTAAGGATCTTGTGACAAGGAGATTATCCAGGATTATTCAGGTGGGCCTGATATAACTATTAAGGTCCTTACAAGAGAAGACTGGAGATCAGAGTAAGCAGTAGATGTAAGGACAGAGCAAGAGGTTGGAGTAATTAAAGAAAAAAAAAAAGAAGCCAAGAAATGCGGGTAGCTTCTAGAAGTTAAAAAGGGAAGGAAACATTCTCTCCTCAAGCCTCCAGAAGGAGCACAACCTTGCCAACACCTTGACTTGGGACTTCTGATTTCCAGAACTCTGAGAATACATCTGTATTGTTTTAACCACTAACTTTGTGGCAATTTGCTGCAGCACCAATGGAAACAAATACACTACTTAATCCATTTGTATAGAATGACCTTCAGATGAGCACATGCCGCTGTGTTATCCAGAAAGCAAATCCACCACTCTCTGCAATCACCAAAGAGGCTCTCAGATTATGAGAGAGCAAAGTCAGACTTCAGTGGAAGGAAGACAGTAGGACATGTGGAAGTGTGGGTAAGTCTGCACAGGGCACCCCACTGGAAGACTCTTTGTTGGAAAAGGAACCGTGTGCAAGTACTGGGTTTCTCATTAGTGAGTGGGGGTTGGCAGAAAAGTAAAGGAAGTTGGGAGTCAGAACAGCCACCCAAAGCAGAATGTAACTGGACAGGCGAGAACGGTACTGGAAGTTCTGACTGCACAGCCACCTGAGTAGTTTCACTGAAACCTGACCCTTGCCTCTGAATTGTTAAATCTGGCCTCAAACTCTTCCCAGCATTTAGGTTCCCAGTGTAAGTGAGGCCCCCCAAGGATCAGCTCTAGAGAAGAAAGTGGAGTCTGGGGCGCCTGGGTGGCTCAGTTAGTTAAGCATCCAACTTCAGCTCAGGTCACAATCTCACAGTTGGTGAGTTTGAGCCCCACATTGGGCTCTATGCTGACAGCTCAGAGCCTGGGGCCTGCTTCAGATTCTGTGTCTCCCTCTCTCTCTGCCCCTTCCTACCCCCTCTCAAAAATAAATAAACATTAAAAAAAAAGGGGAGCATGGGTGGCTCAGTAGGTTGAGCCTCAGACTTCGGTTCAGGTCATGCTCTCACTGTCTGTGCGTTCAAGCCCCATGTCGGGCTCTGTGCTGTCAGCTCAGAGCTGGAGCCTGCTTCAGATTCTCTGTCTCCCTCTCTCTTGACCCTCCCCTGCTCATGCTCTGTCTCTCTCCCTCCCTCTCTCTCAAAAATAAATAAAGATTTTTAAAAAAGAAAAAAAGAAAGTGGATTCCGACTGCACTTAAGAGTCAAGGCAAATGAGGGGCACCTGGTGGCTCAGTTGGTTAAGCATCTGACTCTTGGTTTGACTCAGGTCATGATCTCACAGATCATGACTCAAGCTCCACAATGGGCTCAGTGTGGACAATGCAGAGCCTGCTTGGGATTCTTTCTCTTTCTATCCTCCCCTCTGTCCCACTTCTCTCTCATAAATAAACTTTAAAGGAAAAAAAAAAGAGCCAAGGAAAATCAGAGCTCACCCAGGTTATAAGTGAGGCCAGGGCACCAGAGAAAGCTCTTCTCTTCTTGGTCATAACTGAGAGACTAGGAAAAGAAATTGAGTCAAGAACCAAACACAGCCTGTGATAATTGTGCAGAAAGCAATAGAAAATGAATATAAAACACCACTATTTTTTTTTTTTAATTTTACCCCCTGAAGGAACTAGGAGAAGCGATTATTCCCTATGCATCTTCAATGATGCAAGCAAAAACCAAACAAGACATCATGGTGGCTGACAGGGAGGATAACAGCAATAAAGAAAAGAAAACTTAAGTATAAGCTAAACATAGTGGCAGGGAATTTTCAACGTGCTGAATAGGAAAAATATGCAGCCAAGCATCCTTTATCCAGCAAGCCTGTCATTCAGAATAGAAGGAGAGATAAAAGTTTTCCCAAACAAAAACTGAAGGAATTCATCACCACTAAACCAGCCCTACAAGAGAGTCTAAGAGGGACTCTGCGAGTGAAATGTTGCAAAGACCACAAAGGACCAGAGACATCACTACAAGCATGAAACCTACAGATAACACAATGACTCTAAATCCATATCTTTCAATAATAACACTGAATGTAAATGGACTAAATGCTCCAATCAAAAGACATAAGGTATCAGAATGGATTAAAAAAAAAACAAGACCCATCTATTTGCTGTCTACAAGAGACCCATTTTAGGCCTGCAGACACCTTCAGATTGAAAGTGAGGGGATGGAGAACCATCTATCATGCTACTGGAAGTCAAAAGAAAGCTGGAGTAGCCATACTTATATCAGACAAACTAGATTTTAAACTAAAGGCTATAACAAAAGATGAAGAAGGACATTATATCATAATTATGGGGTCTATCCATCAAGAAGAGCTAACAATTATAAGTGTTTATGCACCAAATTCGGAACACCCAACTATATAAAACAAACATAAGCAATCTTATTGGTAAGGATGTGATAATTGCAGGGGACTTTAATACTCCACTTACAACAATGGAAAGATCATCTAGACAGAAAATCAATAAAGAAACAATGGCCCTGAATGATACACTGAACCAGATGGACTTGACAGATACATTCAGAATTTGTCATCCTAAAGCAGCATAATACACATTCTTTTCGAGTGTACATGGAACATTCTCCAAGATAGATCACATACAGGTCACAAAACAGCTCTCAATAAATATAAAATAATTGATATCATACCATGCACACTTTCAGATCACAATGCTATGAAACTTGAAATCAACCACTGGAAAACGTTTGGAAAACCTCCAAATGCATGGAAATTAAAGACATCCTACTAAAGAACAAATGGGTCAACCAGGCAATTAAAGAAGAAATTTCAAAATATATGGAAACAAATGAAAATGAAAACACAACAGTCCAAACTCTTGGGATGCAGCAAAGGCAGTCCTAAGAGGAAAATATGTTGCAATCCAGGCCTATCTCAAGAATCTAGAAAAATAGCAAATACAAAATTTATCAGCACACCTAAAGGAACTAGAAGCAGAACAACAAAAGAAACCCCAAGGCCAGCAGAAGGCCAGCAGAAGAAGAGAAATAATAAAGATGATCAGAGCAGAAATAAACAACATAGAATCCAAAAAAAAAAAAAAAAAAAAAACCAGTAGACCAGATCAATGAAACTAAGAGTTGGTTTTTTGAAAAAATAAATAAAATTGACAACCCCCTAGCCAGACTTCTCAAAAAGAAAACAGAGAGGACCCAAACAGATAAAATCATGAATGAAAATGGATTTATCACAACTAATCCCTCAGAAATACAAGCAATTATCAGGGAATACTATGAAAAATTATATGCCAACAAACTGGACAACCTGGAAGAAATGGACAAATTCCTAGATACCCACACATTACCAAAACTTAAATGGGAAGAAATAGAAAATTTGAGCAGACCCAAAACTACTGAAGAAATTGAATCAGTTATCAAAAATCTTCCAACAAATAAGAGTCTTGGGCCAGATGGCTTCCCTGGGGAATTCTACCAGACATTTAAAGCAGAGTTAATACCTATCCTTCTCAAGCTGTTACAAAAAATAGAAGCGGAAGGAAAACTTCTGGGCTCATTCTATGAAGCTAACACTACCTTGATTCCCAAAGCAGACAGAGACCCACAAAAAAGGAGAATTACAGGCCAATATCCCTGATGATCATGGATGCAAAAATTCTCAACAAGATACTAGCAAATTGAATTCAAGAGCATATAAAAAGTATTATTCACCATGATCAAGTGGGATTCATTCCTGGGCTGCAGGGTTGGTTCAATATTTGCAAATCAATCAATGTGATTCATCACATTAATAAAAGAAAGGATAAGAACCACATGATCCTGTCAATAGGTGCAGAAAAAGCATTTGACAAAATACAGCATCCTTTCTTAATAAAAACCCTCGAGAAAGTTGGGATACAAGGAATATACTTAAACATCATAAAGGCCATATATAAAAAGCCCACAACTAATATCATCCTCAATGGGGAATAAGTGAGAGCTTTCCCCCTAAGATCAGGAACACGACAGGGATGTCCATTCTCACCACTGTTGTTTAACATAGTGTTACAAGGCCTAGCATCAGCGGTCAGGCAACAAAATGAAATAAAAGGCATCAAAATTGGCAAGGAAGTCAAACTTTCACTTTTCACAGATGACATGATACTCTACATGGAAAACCTGAAAGACTCTGCCAAAAGACTGCTAAAACCGATACATGAATCCAGCAAAGTCACAGGGTACAAAATCAATGTACAGAAATCAGTTGCATTTCTATACACCAATAATGAAGGAACAAATGGAGAAATCAGGAAACGGATCCTATTTACAATTGAACCAAGAAGACATCCAGATGGCCAAAAGACACATGAAAGCTCAATGTCAGTCATTATCAGGCAAATACAAATCAAAACCACACTGAGATATCACTTCATGCCAGTCAGAGTGGCTATAATGAACAACTCAGGAAACTACAGATGCTGGAGAGGATGTGGAGAAACAGGAACCCTCTTGCACTGTTGGTGGGAATGCAAACTGGTGCAGCCGCTCTGGAAAACAGTGTGGAGGTTCCTCAAAAAATTAAAAATAGATCTACCCTATGACCCAGCAATAGCACTACTAGGAATTTATCCAAAGGATACAGGGGTGCTGATTCATATGGGCACAAGTATCCCCAATGTTTAGAGCAGTGCTTTCAACGATCGCCAAATTATGGCAAGAGCCTAAATGTCCATCAACTGATGAGTGGACAAAGATGTGGTTTATATACAATGGAATACTACGTGGCAATGAGAAAGAATGAAATCATGCCATTTGCAGCAACGTGGATGGAACTGGAATATATTATGCTGAGTGAAATAAGTCAGTCAGAGAAAGATATCATATGTTTTCACTCAGGTGGATCTTGAGAAATGTAACAGAAGACTATGGGGAAGGGAAGGGGAAAAAATAGTTACAAACAGAGAGGGAGGGAAGCGAACCATAAGAGACTCTTAAATACAGAGAATAAACTGAGGGTAGATGGGGGGAGTGGGGGAGAGGGGAAAATTGGTGATGGGCATTGAGGAGGGCACTTGTTGGGATGAGCCCTGGGTGTTTATGTAAGCGATGAACCACGGGAATCTACCCCCAAAACTAAGAGCACACTTTACACACTGTATGTTAGCCAATTTGACAATAAATTACATTAAAAATAAAAATAAAAAAATAAATGTTTAAATAAAAAAAAGTATAAGGTAAACAATGTCTAGTAAGAAGTAATGGTATATCTTCTGTCCCTTAACTCTCTTGTCCATACTCCTGCCATTTTCACTGCTTCCCAGACCTCCTCCCTTCTTCACACCCCATACTTAGGGAGGCAAGATTAAGATGTTATCATTAATCAATCCTCTGAACACAATCAGGCCAGGGCACACTAGCTCACTGTACAGGGAAATACATTACAGCTATTGGTTTCAATGAAAATAGAGTTAATGATCTTCTGTGTTGTCACTCAATACTTTCCTATTGTAGCTTTGCACAAGAACTCATTTTGGGGCCCTGAAGTATCATTTTATTATAGCTATCATTTAACAATCTAAGAATAATGTATTAGCTAAGAAGACAGAGATTCCAATTCTGTTCTAGAGCTTAAGTCTTCTATCAGGAGCCTATTTTAAGTAACAGAAAATGTACTAATATTGTCACTACCCTCTCACAACATAAAATATAAAGATCACAAATGTTGCATAGGGAATTCTGAATCCATTCTAAAGATGCTCTCCACCCTTCAAAATACAATATCTTATGTTTTTAAGTGTTTAAAGTGGTTGGGGAGTATTATCTTCTTCATTATGATCCATCATTTCAGAAGTAAATTCTTTAAATTTTAGCTACCTTAGAATTCATGATAAATTTAAATTTAACTAAAGTAGGGTTGATATCATAAGATCTAAGAAAAAAAACATTATGAAGATCATAACAGTAGAATCTGTAACGTATTTAGGAAAAATGGTTTTCCTATAGAGTGTTGGCATTCATTTGGATGATACTAATTACAAAATACGTCTCATCCTCTTGAAACAAATAAATGGATTCTTATAAAACCATGGCACATTTGAATTGGAAGGGACCTAGAGTTTTCTATTTCCTTCAATCATTCAGACTTGAAAAAGTCACCTCCACCGTAATTCCAACTGATTGCCCAGACCTTCCCTGAACACTGACAGAAATAGGATGCATTCTCATCTTTGGCCGCTTATTCTCCTTGTTCTGGGACAACAGCCTATCTGGGTGTCCTTCCTTTGACCCTCATGTCACACCTCTGCCCTCTATAGCCATGCATAGTGAGTCTTCCCCAGTGGGACTCCCCAGAGTTCCCCTCTTTGACCCCTGCACACAAAATCTAGTTTTAAGTCTCTCACCATCATTGTTCCGGTACTCTGGGTCACTCCAATCTGTCACTGCCCCTCCTGTCATCTGGTGTCTGCAACCCAACCTGGTTTTCCAGTGAAGGTTTGACCTACTTGCAGCATTTGTTGAGAATTGGAATTTCTGTAAAAAGTAGATACAATTGCATTCACTAGATACACTCTATAAATCAGACTTGCCATTAAGAATGGTCTATACCCTCCATGAGCCCAAAATTTGAGGGTCTTTTTCTCTATAGTTCCTCTCTCAAGAGTCCAAATTATCTCTTTAAGTCATCCTGAGCTATAAAAGTCAAAACAAATCAAAATTAAGGTTGCCCAAGAATCACCCCTAGCAATACAGAAATGAGAAGCCAAACATGATCAGGTGTACTGCTTCCTCATTGTAAAAATTACTGAAAAACAAGCTGAAAAAAGAGACTCAAAACACAAGTTGAAAAAGTCTAACTTGAAATTTTTCCTTTTACAAACTTTCCCATCTGAGGAAAGTAGATTGAATCACATTGAAAGTAGATTCATCCTTGTGATTGAAATGCAGAAAAGATTACTTTAATATTTTCTGCTTTCAAAACAAAGCCCTAAACTTACTAGCCAAATGTTCACTAGGCCAGGTTTTAAAGCTATTTATTTAATACTCTTGTTCTTAACATTCAGGACTTGCTAGGGGAAGCAGTGCGTTTTCAAGGTAGAGTGGCAGAAGAGAGAGGAAAGGAGACCCATGACGTGAAGCACAGGCCCAAGGAGACTGCATCCTGTTGGTGGACACAGTGGCAAGACCCAAGCTCATGATGGGAGCCAGGGACAGCCTTCTGGCAGGTGCCTTGGCTCCCAAGAGATCAGTTCACTAGCATTCCAATGCTACATTTTGTAATGAAACAAAAGATAATTACCACCTTAGAAGTTGGGTGTTTGGGTTTCACACCTTCTCATTTGGGCATTCTTTGCTGGGCCATCAACAAGAACTGATTGAAAAGAAATACTCACAGAGATTTCAATTACTGTTAATGTGGCCTAAGTGTTTTCACTGTCACAGTCTAGGGCTTCAACTTTTTAATAAGTTTCCTATAATTATTACAAGTTTTTGGTCTAATTCCAGCTGAGGATTTAATGGGACTCATTCTGACAAGATATAGGATATTGTCCCAATAGATGTTCATTTGGAAATGGGCCACTTGCAATTTCGAGTGTGCAGAGCTGTGCAAGATTAAAAGCACTGGCAGTATAATTTCCACCTTGTGTCCCAGGCTCTGTGGATTTGTAGCTCATCCAGGCTGTCCATCTGGGGAGCAAACAGCATGTACTCCTTGATGAGAAACTCTGGCCAACCAACCAGCTGTGAAAAAAATAGATTACTCTTGTCATTTTTTTCTCCTAGGTAATTTGCTGGGAGTAAAAATATAATTTCTTAGAAGGTGTGCAGTTAAAAGCAAATCCTAGGGATGTGTCTGATTTATATTTAAAACTTCACTACACTTTTATTTGTTAAATTTAATTTTCAACAATACCCTGGCTGTGATAATATTTTCTAATTCACAGGAGATGGAAAGGTTGGTTTCTGGTATTTGTACACTAAGCAAACACAGGAAGGAGGATGTGGAAGAGAAACAGCATAAGAGAAGGACTCAGCTGGCAGGCTGAGCTGAGCACAAAGAAATACACTGTTGTTCTTCCTAAGGTAAAGAAGATATTATGGTGGAATTAAGTGACTTTTGGGAAAATAAATCTTCCTATTGACCACAAGTAGCTAAAATGGTAAATGCATCTTTTTAGGCTCTGACATAGAACTTCATCCTTGTGAAAATTCAGAAGGTCATGCTAGATAGATAGTCAGAGTAATTCTAGATCAATTGAGCTGAAGAGCTGAAAGAGGGAACAGTGTGAGTTGTAATATATAACATCTATAGGGATAACATGGCCACGCTATGCATTTTCAGCCAACCAAAGGGAATGGAAGGATATATGCCAAGTAAAATTAAACTCTTTAGTTTGTAACCAGTGGAGAGTTAATGATAAAATTTGAAGTGAAAGAATTTGCAGTAATACTTCTGCACTGTGAGTTACAAAATATGTAGACATAAATGAGTGTTGCACAGTAACTGGCTGTCTAGCTTTTAAAAATCACAGCACTGTAATGAGAAATTGTTCTGACCCAGAAGTTATTCTTAAAAACTTAATTCCAAATAGGAGTTAGCATTTTTAATTGATATGTTAATGTTACATATTATTTCATTTATTGTGACATTGGCTATAGTTAGTTATCCATTAGTATATACATGTATACACATGCACGCACACATGCACACACACACACACACACACACACACACAACAAAGGACTATATATACAAATCATATGCTATGACTTTTATTGATTCTTATAATTCAATAAAAGGAAGCCAAACAAACCAATAAAAATAATAGGCAAAGATTTGATCAGAATTTCTACAAAAGAAGATACATTAATAAATAAGAAGCACATGAGTTGGAGCTCAATATCATGAATTATCAGGGCATTGCAAATTAAAATAATGAGATACCACTCCACATGCATTAGAGTAAATAAAATTTAAAAGCCTGACACTATCAAGTGTTGATGAGGATATGGAGCAACAGGAACTCTACAGCATTGCTTATACAAAATGGTTTGATTTCTTTGGAAAATAACACATATAGAGTGGAATATGCTCTTACTATGTGACCCAGCCATTCCACTCCCAGATATTTATTCAAGAAAAATGAAAACATATGTCTATACAAAGACTTGTATATGCATATTTTTGACAGCTTTATTCATAATAGTCAAAAACTGGAAATAACTCAAATGTCCTTCACACACCGAATAGCTAATTAAACTAAGGTATACTCAAACAATAGAATATTACTCAGCAATAAAAAAGTAACTTCTAATACATATAACATGGGTGAATTCCAAGAACATTATGCTCAGCAAAAGAAGCCAGAGGGTACTATACGATTGCATTTGTATAAAGATCTGAAAAGACAAATCTAATCTTTAGTGACAGAAAAAAAAAAAAAAAAAAGATTAGTGGTTGCCTGAAGCCAGGGATGGGATCTGGTTATTGACTAAGATGGTTATTAACTTTCTGGTTAATAAAAATTCCTTATATATTTATAATAGTGGTATTTATACAAATATATAAATGTTTTAAAACTCATCAGAGTACATTTCATTTTATGCAAATATATACCTCTATAAATGTGTTAAATACATTTCTTTAATTGTCAATGGCTTCCTAATTTATTCCTTTTTAAATGATTATCAGTTGCCTTGGTGGCTCAGTCAGTTAGGCAGCCGACTTCGGCTCAGGTCATGATCTCATAATTCATGGTTTTGAGCCCCACATCAGGCTCTGTGCTGACAGCTCAGAGCCGGGGGCCTGCTTGGGATTCTGTCTCCCTCTCTCTCTGTCCCTTCCCAAATTGGGCTCTCTCTCAAAAATAAATAAATAAACATTAAAAAAAAATAATTTTCAATAATTATCAAGCTTCTCTGAGCCTCACAGTCTTCCTTTCATCTCCTTCTCTACCAAACCCACCACATTAGCTATCCTGATGTGTAACTTGAACATGCCAGACACACTAAAATCTGACGGAATGCCATTTCTTCTGCCTAGAAAACTATACTCTCAGATCCCACTTGATTCACCTCCTCATCTTCTTCAATTCTGTCCTCAAGTGTCTTTTTCTCAGGGGGACCCACTCTGTCCACTCTATTTAAAATTATAACCTTCTTAATGTTGCCCATAATCTTACTGTGTTTTTTTTCTGCATAACTTCTATCACCTTCTAATATACTCAATATTTTTCTGATTTTTATATTTATTATCTTTAGGCTCCCAACTATAATGTAAATATCACAAGTTTGGATTTTTATCTGTTGTATTCATTGCTGAATACATTGATACGTAGGAGGCACTTAACATATGTGTGCTGAATAAGTGAATAAATAAATGCATAAAAGAAATAACATCAACTACATAGTCATAATACTAAATATGGCAAAACCAAATTCTCACATTAAAGAAGAGAGATAGTCATATCAGGGTATAAAACAAAACCCAACTACATTTACCCAAATAAAAGAAACCAAGCCTGAAAATCACTTTATAAGAGATTAATACAAGCAAACAAAAGAAAAAGCAGCAGCAATGTTAATATTAATAAAGACTAATCTAATATAGAGAGAATATCATGTAGTACAATTACATAATCTAACAGTTATAAATCTATAGGCATCAAAAAATACAGCATCTAAAATAAGAAACAAATATATTACAAATGAAGCAGAGCTTGGTAAATTAAAATAGTAGTGAACCTTTTCAGAGTTGAACAAACCTGGTACACAAAAAAATAAATATGGACAGAGAGGAATTAAATGAAATAATTAAACTTAATGATATCTTTATGTCTCAATGGAATATTGTCATTTCATTAAAATATAAACCCCACAAAGCAAGGTATATATCTGTGCTGTTGACTGCTATGTCACCAGCACCTAGAAAAAAAGCTGGCTTGGAACTGAGCTTGATCAATATTTGTTGGATGAATACTTGCATTCACAAAATTTGACTCTGTACTTGATTAACAAAACCATTAGCGAAATATTTTTAACAGATATTTTTAAAGTACAGCTTGTGCAAACCACATAGGAGAAAACTGTAGACCAGTATAATTCATGAGTAAGGATGAAATGATGAAAAAACATCTTAGCAATGTAATCCAACAATGCAGCAAAGAATAATAATACCACATGATCAACTAAAGTATATTATAGGAATTCAAGAGTGACAATATCAGGAAATCTAAAATTATAAATTCATCATATCATTAAATTAAAGAAGAAAAAGCACATGATAATATCAATGTTTGCTGAAAGGGCCTTAGATAAAACTAAGCAGCTATCTCTGACATAAAAGCTAAATAAAAACAGAATACACACCAATGACTCAAATATGATAAAGTTTATTTACCAATGACTGAAAAATAATTTCCTAAATTATGAAACACTAAGCCCATTTTAAGTTGGGAGCTATACTGAGGTGACTTTTATCATCTTTAGTTTAATAGTAACTTGGCAGTTCAAAAAAATAAAATACAGCAAGAAGATAAAATAACAGGTATAAATATTGGGGAAAAAAGAGATAATAGCCTTTTGTGTTTTGTTTTGCTTTTTTTTTTTTGAGAGAGAGAGACAGAGACAGAGAAAGAGAGAAAGAGAGAGAGAGAGCATGAGTTTGGGAGGAGCAGAGAGAGAGGGGGGGAGAGAGAGAATCCAAAGCAGGCTTCCCACTGTCAGTGCAGAGCCCAATGCACAGCTTGAACTCACAAACCATGAGACCATGACCTGAGACGAAATCAAGAGTTGGACGCTTAACCAACTGAGCCACACAGGCCCCCCCTTATTTGCTGATTATAGGATTCTGTGCCTTATAAACCAAAGTGACTCTAGTAAACTACCACTAAATTTAATGAAGTTATCAAAGAGCTGAATAATATAAATATACAGAAGTCAATATCTCTTTGAATAAATGCAAAGAAGTGTGACATTCCTGAATGGGAGGATTTCAAAACCACCAAAAGAATCCAAAACTTAATATATAGATTTAATACAATTAAAACAGAACTGAGAGACTTTTAAGAATTAGATCCACTTACCTTAAAGTTTAGATCTAAGAGAGGGGGGAAAAAGCCCAGAAGGAACTAGGAAAAAGATGAAGAAGAAGAATAAAGGATTGCATGTCTTAACAAATATTAGAACTTTAATACTCTATTGTAATCAAAATAATATCATAATGGCACCAACGTATTCACTGGGTAGTCCATGTAATAAACAGAAAATCCACAACCAGATTTCTCTAAATTTGAGGATTAAATATATATCAGAAATTTTATTTTAGTTCAGCTAAAAAAGGAATGAACAGTTTTAAACAACATAGACCAAGTTGGTTATTCATCTGGAAGAAAACATAGGTGGACCTCTCTCTTGCAACTTAAACAAAAATAAATCTCAGATAAAGACTAAACCATAAAAAAATAAAACATAATAAATCTAGAAGACTACATGTATAATCTAGAAGGTATAGAAGACCTTTATAATAAAGACAGAAAACCCAGAGATAACAAAAGAATAGATGAACCCACACAATAGATAATTGTTAAACATTTGTATGGAGAAAGATATGATAAACAAAGTCCACAAAAACATATATAGATTTGAGGATATATTTCCAATAGAAATGAGAGCTGGTGGGGTAAAATCTATAATACACAAGTGTCTTTTTTGAATCAACAGGAAAATTAAATATCCCAATGGAAAAAGGGTCAAAGAATATGGAAAGAGCAAATCCAAATGACTGCAAACATATAAAAAAATACTCAACCTCATTAAAAGTAAGGAAAAGAACAATAATCAATACAATATTTTCTACCTAGTGTAAAGGCAAAAATGAAAGAGTAGTAATGTCCATTCCTTGCAGGGATGAGAGGAAAATGGACATATCTCTACACTGCTGATGAAAATATGAATTGGTATAGCCTTTTTGGAAACAGTCTGGCAGTACTTATTAAAACTAAATTATCTATAGCCTTTGTCCTAGCAATCCTATACCTCAGAATCTCCCCTATAAAAGTGCTCATATGCAAAAATGTATTTACAAGAATATTTATAACAGCACTATTCAAGGTAGCAAAATATTACAAAGTAAGTGGTGCCCTTCAATAAGAGGAGGTTAACTGGTCAAGTCACATTAATGACTATTATGCCTCTATCAAAAAAAAATGAATTAGAGCTAAACCAATAGACTTAGAAGAATATCCATGAGTATTATTAAATAATTTTTAAAGTTACACAAAGTATTGTATAATATCATAATCCCATTTTTGTCAAACAATGATCTAGTCATTTTGTCAAACAATGATATAGTCATGTTTTTTCATGACTATATGACCACTAAGGCTAATACAAGAGGATATATACCAGATTGTTAACATGGGTTTTCCAGATAGGAAAGTTTGGTGATGTGGGACAAGGGAATGGGAGAAAAGTAAGAAGGAAAAGGAAGCCAAGAAAAAAAGAAAATGCTACATTTTTAAAGCAAAGCATAAAATACTACATTTTGAAAGTATAAAACATGTGATCCCATTTGTGTATTTATGGTGGTGGTGGTGGTGGTGGTGGTGGTGGGCGTGGGCGCGTGTGTGTGTGTGTGTGTGTGTGTGTGTGTGTGTGTGGTGTATATGTTTGTGTCAAGAAGAGAGAAAAAGAGAGAATATGTGAGAGAGAAATAATTTGGTAGTCTCCAGTGGAAAATAGTTTTTTAAACTATCTTAAAGTTATTTTGTTCTTTTCTGCTTAGATGAATCTTTCAAAATGTTTAGAGAATGAAAATAGATACAAATTATTTAAGTACATATTTTATCTTTCAGAAGCTTAAATTTGTACTTCTGAAAAGAGGAAATACTTGTTTCTAGAAATGTTCTTATGACTGAAATGGTATGAACTTAATAAAGACTGATAAAAATTACAGAACAATGTACATAGAACTGAAATAGCTTAAGTTTAATCTCTTTACTTTTAGGCTATCCTTATTAGATTCTTATATCAGAGACAGAATTGTGAAAACAGGAGGTATTGCATTTCAAAAAGAAATAAGTTCAAGTTGGCTGTTGCATCAAAAAACTGCAAAACCAAGGATTTAAAATAGGCAAGAAAAATAAATTTGTCACAATTCAAAGAATCATGAAATAAGGTTCAATTTCATCTTAAAGACCATAAAGGATTTCCACAGCGTAGAAGAAACTATTCATTCTCATACACTACATTAGTTTCCTGTGGCTGCTGCAACAAATAACCAAAACTTGGTGGTTTACCACAAAAGAAATTTATTCTCTCACAGTTCTAGAGGCCAGATGTACCAAATCAGCATCACTGAGCCAAAATCAACATGTTGGCGGGCATGTAGTTCCTGTGTAGGCTCTAGAGAGAACCCATTTCTTTCCTCTTCCAGCTTCTGGTGGTTGCCAGTATTCCTTGGTTTGTGACCACATCACTCCAATCTCCGCTTCTGTGGTCATACTGTCTTGTCCTCTTCTGTCTGTGATTTTCCACTGCCTCTCTCTTATAAAGACACTTGTGACTGCTTTTAGGATCCACCTGGAGAATCCAGGAAAATCTCTCCATCTTAGGTTTTTTATTTAGTCACATCTGCAAAGACTTTTTCCAAATAAAGTAACATTACAGGTTCCAAAGATTAAGACTTGATACTTGAGGGGACTATTATTCAGCCTACTACAAATACTACAGTAGAATAAATTATTACAATTTTATGTAAGAATAAATTATGACAAATCTTTATTTGTTAAAATGCATTTAAATCCTTAAAAATGTATATATCTTTGATGCAAAATACCATTACTAGAAATGTATTCTAATAAAACAATTCAATTAATAGTTATAAAGTATATAATCATGTGAACATGGATGTTTGCCTAAAAGAATTATTTATAACAATGAAAAATGGAGACAGCCTAAGCACCTAACAATACGTGATTGGGTTATAAATTATGTATCCATACAATTAAAAAACAAAACAACCATAAAATAATAATATAAATGTGTATTTACAGGCATGGAAAGACATATGGTATTTTAAGTAAGAAAATCAGGTTACCAAACAGTGTGATCCCATTGAATATTTGTTTATTTATGTCCTTTTGTGTCTGCATGTATTTATATATATGTATTTACATGTGTATATACATAATTCTGAAGCATATACAAAGAATGGAAGTATATACCTCAAAATATTAACAGTGATTATCTACAGGTGAAAAGATTAAAGTTTAATCTTCTAAAGTGAATATGTATTGCCATAATAATTCTTTTAAAGTCAAGTAAAAAGACTGTGGTTCTGGGAATGAAGACTAAGAGACTATGCAACAATACCCCTGCACACACAAACAAAATAACACCAGGATATACTACAAAGAGTGACAACCTTTACAGCATGGAGAATGAGCAGAAAAGAGTACAAACACCCTATCTGCACAGCCTTTAGCCTGGAGCTAAGTGTAGTTGACACCAGCAGGCAAGGGGGCAAGTTAAGAGGGTGCAATTAGGAACATTGAAGTATTTCTGGCTTGAGAACCAGAAAAATAAAGCCGGGGAAACCATCACTGCAGAAGGTAGTGGGTTGATCCTGGAAGGGAAAGACCTAGAGAAAGAATTGTCAAATTCCTCACCTACATTTCTAACTGATCCTTGAACCACACAACCATGGAACAGGCTCAAAGCAGCTCAGCTAGTGACAAAACATCTGAACTGAGGTCTACATTACCACTGCAAGAAATAGGATTTGCAAGTCCAGTCAACATAATTGCCTACTAAAACAAAAGAAGCAATATTCATGAGAGTAAATAACATAATACAGAACCTCCACAGCTTAACAAATAACGTCTAGGACACAATTCAAAATTACCAATCATGTGAAGAATGAAGAAAATGGAACACTGTCTCAAAAGAAAAGAAAATCAACCAATTCTTCCTCCAAACTGAACCAGATTTTGGAACTAGTAGATGAGGATTTTTAAATGGTTACTATAATCAGTCTAAATGAAGTGAAATAAAATGTGATCACAAAGAATGATGGTGTTCCTGTCTTTATTGGTTGGTATGTGAGGTCAGCCAGGACAGTTCTTACATACAGTCTGCCCTGTACCACTAGCCTGAACTCATGTAATCACTCAACCCCACATCTGTTTGTTCACACTTGAATTCATGCCTCAAATGTCTTTGAAATTCAAAAGACTTTTCTTTATTCTGGTAAACTTCTAACTCATTAACATATCTCAAATATCATTTCTAAAATATTCATCAAGCATCAATTGTGTGCAAGGGTTGGTGCTAAGGCTATAGAGCTAGAAAGATGACTAAGATACTGTCTCATAGCCTTTGTGAAATGAAGTAGGAAATAAATGAACAAGTACAGCTCTTCTTTGCTTGTTACCAAGTAAGGATAAAACTAAGTACACACAAATTATAAAAATTATGTACTATAGATGAGACACCATAATGCTCAATTCACAGGGTTTTCAACTGGAGGGTGAAGAAGGGTATGCTTTTTTTTTTAACCCAAACACATCCTACTGGAAGGATATGCCCACTCCACTCCCAATCTCCTACCAAGAGATGAGAAATACTGCCATAGTGGTTTACTGCCTTTGCTGAAAGATTTTCATATCCCTCATATTTGTTACAGCTAAAATATGGTCAAACTTCAGCTATAAGTAATTATGTTCTAGTTAAACACATATGTATTAATGGTATATTGGAGTTGCATGGGAATAATATAAGAAAAACTCTGATGTGTTAACTGTGTTTTCCATAATTTTGAATTTTTATTCCTTTGATTCAAATTCCATCATTACATCTTCAACAGAGTACGAACACCAATGACTGACCCACCAACACATATAAAAGTCTTAAGAAAGTCTTCAGAAAAATATTCATGGATTAACTATTCCCAGAGTTATCCACAAGTATGTTATCCAAAAATGCCTCCTTCACTTCACCCTAGTCCCAGATGAGAAAAGCCTGGTTAGTGGACCCATGTAGGTGAAAATCAAACTTTTACCATCCACCGGGTGGTGACCATCCCAATAATAAGGGTTACTGCTCTTGTCTAGCTGCAGACTCAACCTCTTGCACTTGACCTACAAAACCAAAATAACAGAAAACTGAAACAGAAGCAAAAGTGTTAAAGAGACTGGTTGATCATTAATAGGTTCAAATATTTGCAGTTAATTGAGTTGTGCATACATGACATAAGGTCATCAGTTGATTGGGTTAATTTAGTCCAAGAGCTGGCCAAATCCAAAAAGAAAAAGAGAAACAAAAAAAAGAGTGATGCCAGCTATTTTACTGAATTGTACTCAGATAGGTGTCAGTGCTTTAGCTGTGGTTGTGGAATACGGACTAGGAATGGAGGCTACTATGAAAATGGTAACTTCATGTATTAAATCAATATGCACATGTACATAGCAAAGCATCCCATAGAAATTGGACATTTTTTTTAGTTTAAGCTGATTTTTAAATGTTGAATCCATAAATATATATGACCGCTTACATTTTAAAACTTCTGCCTTTAAATGTTAAAATCTGGTATTTGTAACAAGATGATGTTAGGAAGCTTCCGATTAAATTGCTTTGACTATTTTAGTTTGTATAGGACAAGATATTTTTCTTTCTCTTTTCTAATTATAAATGTAGCATATTATTCTCACATAGATAACTTTAACATTACAGAAGTGTCAAAAGGCAGAAAGAAATCTTCGATAATCCTAACACCCAAAGAAAACCACGTTGCTCATTTAGATATATTTTCTTCTAATCTTTTTCTTTACATTTTACACACAGGTAAGATTATGATGGGCCATTTATACATTATCCCTCTGACTTGATACTACCATTTTCTTTGTGTTTACTTACTTACTTATTTATTTATTTATTTATTTATTTCAACGTTTATTTATTTTTGGGACAGAGAGAGACAGAGCATGAACGGGGGAGGGGCAGAGAGAGAGGGAGACACAGAATCGGAAACAGGCTCCAGGCTCTGAGCCATCAGCCCAGAGCCCGATGCGGGGCTCGAACTCACGGACCGCGAGATCGTGACCTGGCTGAAGTCGGACGCCTAACCGACTGCGCCACCCAGGCGCCCCTGTGTTTACTTATTTAAAAAGCAATCCCTTCATATTTGTAGATGTTATTAATTAAAAATCATGATAGTGTATGCTTGGAAAAATTCTTGGAAGAACTATAAATAATGTTGTTAACAAAGGACTAGAAGTCTACTGTGCCAATTCCATGCTTGAGAAATCTGAGATCAGGCATGCATTTCTCTCCATATGTAACTATGACCAAAATTTTATCTCCAAAGAAGTCTCAGAAAAAAGTATTCATGTGTGTCCTGTTACTTTCTTGTATGATCTACCTACAATGATTCATTAGCAATAAACTTTCAGAATAAAGGATTTTTGTTGTTGTGATGTTATTTTTGGTTTTTAAAAGAGCTAGTTAGGAGGGACAGTGCACATACATGTTTTCCTATGAAAATTGAAAATCCCAACAGTAACAATTCGGGGGGCCTAAATGACACCTAGAGGATGACTATGTAACCCCCATTAACCTCAGCCCGGGAAAGCGGAAAAGAAAGTTGAGCATGAGCTAGCTGAACCCCAGATGTCAAGGTTGGGAACATTCCAGAGCGTCACATCTGGAAGCATCTACCGCCAAACCTGTTTCATCTGTAACAAAGATGATAAATTCCTCCCTCAGAGGACAGAAAACCAGAACAGGTAAAACAGTGTTGCTGTGTCAGGTTTTTGGCATGCTGGTACCATTCTCTGTGAGCCTTCAAGAAAGGACTCAAAAGAACCTAGGAAGTTAAGAATTGAAACTAAAATGCTAATAAAATTCAAAAGAAAGCACAAATTACAAGGATGTATGAATTAAATTCATTGGAAAGAACACTGTTGTTTTCTTTTTCTCCCCCCCCCCCCCCAAGCAATAAATAAAATACAACAGTGCACCCTTCTGGTCAAAATGCAAAACTAACATTCAGATAAAAGTCTAATCACCAGTCTCTACTTCCTTGGGGATAATCTCAGAGTTTCTGGTTTCCTCATCTGGTGAGGGGGTTCATCACAATGACCTCATTTGTAGACTTTTTTTTCAAATGATAAAAGCAAGAGATTTTCAAACATGGAACTTATTTCCATAAGGGAGTTTTATCACTTTGAATGAGGTGAACACTGTGGCAAAGAAAACCGTGAGGACCTCTGATGCTATATTTACTTAATATTTATATGGTACTTCATTCCTTTGACCTTGACTTTCTGGGAGCTTTCCCTAAATATGTTAAATATTTACTAAATATTTGTTGAATAAATTAATCAAGCAAATTTCTGAAACTCTAACCCTCAGGAAAATCTAAAAACCAATTGTAATTCATCCTATGTGCAAAGCTCTGGAAGTTTCAATAAAGGGAAGCCCAAAGTATTGTGCAATGGAAAAGCAAGTATGAAAATGCCTAGCAAGCCCTTCTTGCTACAAATTTGTACAAATGTGTTAACATCAGCATAGAATTTATGAGCAACAAAATCTGATTTATGTAAAAGCAGTTGCTATCTCTATTATTAAGAGGAGGCTATCATAAATTACTAGTAGAGAACTCTGCACATTTGCTTTTATGGAGCAATGAGTATAAAAGGTAGTTCATAAACAGCTTTGCATAAGAAAGGCTGTTTCCAGCCCACCTGTCCACTTCTGTAAGCTGTCGGTAGAGAAGGGCACCAAGGAAAATAGTTGAACATCTTCTAAGAAACAAAAATGTTTCAGAAATGCTTAGTCCCATTTTTTTGGAAATAATTATAAGTATATTGTCACCTATTTTCAAAAAGTTTACAGCAATCAGGACACAGGTTCCTGAAAAGTAATTGATAATGCAAAATTCTATTTCTCCTTCACCCAATTGAAATATATAGCACAGAAAGCCTTCCTCCCTTTTAGAATGCTCATATTAAAGCTTGGAATATTCAGATATTCACATATTCCTCACATATTAGCCTTTTTTGGTTTTATATTTGAAAGTATAAAAAGACAAAAAACATTATAAAACGTCAACAATATTTACAAAACATCATTATCACAGTGTAACCATGTTTTGCATCTCTGTAAAAGTGTCTTATCTTACTACCCTTGGTCACCTTGCAGCAATCTATCTCTATGAGATCTGTTTTCTGCCTTGACCACAATCTCTTAGAATGAATGAGGCTAAGAATTAATGTTTCAGTAAATGGAAACTCTTTCTTTGGCACTAGGTTGACATTATGCCATACTTTTAAATGCCACCAGCTGTATCCCACTATATAGTACATTACATAGTCTGCTCAAGTCAGTGATTCATCTGACAGACAACACCCTAGAAGCATAACAGTATGACTCAGTGTTAGCAAAAACAAATTTTATACATTGATCAAAGTTTGGGGACATTCCTGTAGTGGCCTGCTATATACTACTTCCCAGGCATACCAGGTTAAGAACCAACTATATTGACCACATACAGAGAGAAAGAATTGTTAGACATTCTAGAGACAAAAATAGTCTCAAAGAATTATGAATGCTTCTTTCCAAAAATAGGTGTTAGTCTGAAACTCTTTGCAAAAATTACCCCAAAGGAAGAAAGAACTCCTCTTCTAAAATCTACACACACACACACACACACACACACACACACACACACACACAAGGTTTCCTAAGACACACTTGGGACTCAATTTTTAGCAATAAATCATCTTGCCTATAAAGATTTCTTCCAGCAAGTTCAAGCCAAGCAGATGTCAGACACTGTAATACTAGCATAAAAATACAATGGTAAGAAGCAAAGTTCACTGACAAAAGATCCAGACCTGACAGGGTTATCATCAAGATGTAATCAGAGAAGAGGGAAGAACAGAGACTTCCTGAAGAAATGAAAGACTTTGCTCTTCTGGCTAGTCAGGGCCATGGAAGGAACACATCTAAAATTCGCAAAAAGGTAGCCAAAGAGAGCAACCAAGGGTTAATGTTTCTTGAAATAGAGACGAAATCGAGAACCATGAAAAGCAAAGAATGTTTCCAAAGCAGATAACCTGCATCCCTCAAATCTTGAGAATGCAGGCAGTGAAAGTACTCCTATATTATAAAACACCTGGCCTATCACAGAAACACCTGGATCCATGGGCAATAAACCTGAAACGGTGTCCATATCAAATGAAAGATGAAAGACATCAAGAAATAGGAGACCAGCTTTGTGGAGTTAGGTATGTTGAGATCAGGAAATAATATAAAATGGGGCACTTGCAGAGAATCCATGGGGAGTAACCCTGGGTAATCACGGGAGTTTTATCTGGAGGTCAGTCTCCATAAACATTTTGTAAAATTAGAGGTCTTCCAGAAATTAAATAGACGATATAAAAGCTAAAACTTTTAAACCAGCCATTACATAATGCTGTATGAAAGGTTAGTGGTGGGGTGTGAAAGTACAGAAATGATGGAAAAATCTGCAACAAGATGTGCAAGTTTGCCAATAAACAGAGGTCAATCTGTAAGCCTACCTTGTGCCTAAGCATAGTAATGGATGTTGACAGCATGTGGAGGAATAATAAGGCATTGTCTCTGCCCTCCAGGAGCAGAGGAATGAAGCATTCTGGAATGTTTTAATCCTTAGAAAAATCCTGTGAAGTAGATACGACCACTTCCATTTTACAGATAAGGAAACCAAGGTTCAGAGAGGTTAAATATCTCACCAAGGGTGCACAGCTAGAAAAGTGCTTATTCAGAACTCTAGGCACATAATCTTTCCACTAAATCACATTTTCTAATACACTATAGAATAATATGTGGCATTTTTTAAAAGTAGCAACCAATACAAAATAGGATATAATATGTCAAACAGCTAAGAAAACTTGGTAACATACAGCACAGATGAAATGTATGAATATAGTGGAGTGCTGACTGTATCTCCTGGACATTGACACTGGAGCTGATCAGAAAGGACAGGGCTCAAAAAGGGCAGATGCAATCAAGAAAAGAAATGGAAGAACAGGTAACTTTCTTGGAAGGAACATCATGTACAGACAGGAAAGTGAGCACCATGGGTTCATGGGGCAAAAAGGAAAGTGGCCTAACCAATGGAGCTCAGAGGGGCCACCACTGAGAAATGCAGCATGGGCAGGTCACACAGAACCTGGAGAACTGGGCAAGAAGGTTGAGATTTCAAGCTGTGGGAAGGAGGGAAAGCTAGAGTTCTGAGCAGAAGAGTGAAATTCCTACTGACCCATTGTAGGCTAAATGTCTCTTTATATTAGTTTTCTACTGCTGCCATAACCAGTTACCACAAGCTTAGTGAATTACAGCAACTATTACTGTTGTACAATTCTGTGCAACAGGGGTCTCACTGGACTAAAACCAAGGTGTCAGCAGGGCTGCGTTCCTTTGCGGAGCCTCTAGGAAAGAATCCCTTGCCTTGCCTTTTCCAACTTTTAAAGGCTGCCTACATACTTTGGCACCTGGCCCCCTTGCTTTGTCTTCAAATTGCATTTCTCAGACCATTCTTCTGAGCCACATCTCCTTCTGACCACATCCATAAAAGTTGTCTGCTTTTAAGGATTCATGTGATTAGAATAGGGCCACCTGGATAAACCAGTATACCCTCTCACATCTGCAAAGACCCTTTCACTAGGTAATATAATATATTTACAGGTTCCAGAGATTAGGACACAGACATTTTGGGGGCCATTATTTTGCCAACCAGCCTCCAGACTATCACCTGCCCACTCATGCATCTCTAGCCGCTGCGGCTGTCACACAACCTCCCCTCTGCTCCCTGGATAAACAGTCCTCTGCTCAAAAACCTCAATGGCAAAAGCTACTCACTGAACACCAAAAGGCTTAGTTTGGCATTCCTGTCACATGACTAGGAACACTATTGACCAACCAAATAAAAGAATAAAAGCACTGTGTAAGGAAGACCTGAGAAAGGTGAGGGCCAGGCAGAGGCAAGGAGCTGATGCTTGAGAAACGGTGAGCATGGCCTGGAGTCGAGGTCAGTATGGCAGAGGGACACACTGTGGCCGCACAGCCAGAGTCCATCCCCGGGAGCTGTGATGTGGGAAATTTATAGCACCTCTTTGAGCTCTGTTGCCTGGTCTATGAAATGGGGATGCTAACAGTATTTTCCTCACTGAACTACTGTCGGAATTAATGAAATAAATATAATTAAATACATGGCAACCACTTATCACCTAGTAGGCACTCAGTAAATGTTACTTCCCTATTCTTTCCCAATATAAGGAAAAATAAAGCAACTGAATTATAGTGATGACTCCCAAGAACTAACAGAGAGATGCAGAGATATTAAATGTTAGGCTTAGTTCAGGATAATTGCTCTTTCCACATGGGTAGAAAATGCCATATTGCTCCTCTTTATGATGTGTGACCATATTTCTATAGAGAACTAATGAAAAGATGTCATTAGCAATGGATATTTAATTGAAAAATTACAATCTAGAGAGGCAGAATTTAAATGTAAGTGATAAGTACAAAATTAAAGTTCTTAAATATATGTGTATGTGTAACATCATCACTAAAAATCAAATGCTGTATTCATAATGATTGAGCATTAGAAAATTTATGAAGTATTAATTTGTTTATTCATTCACTCAAAAGTATTCATTGAATTTCCTTTTATATGTCAATATATATTATATGCTAAACACATGAGATATATTCTGCCCTCTTAGAACTTATATTCTACAGGGGGGAGACTAATAAATATAATTAATATATATGTATGTAGAGGGGCACGCAGGTGGCTCAGTCTATTAAGTGTCCAATTTTGCCTTAGGTCATGATCTCACGGTTTATGAGTTCGAACCCCATGTCAGGCTCTGTGCTGACAGCTCAGAGCCTGGAGCCTGCTTCGGATTCTGTGTCTCTCTCTCTCTCTCTCTGCCCCTCCCCTGCTTGCTCTCTGTCTCTCTGTCTGTCTGTCTATCTCTCTCTCTCTCTCTCTCTCTCTCTCTATATATATATATATTAAATAAATTAATAAAGTATATATATATTAAATAAAGCTTGCGCTCACTCTCTCTCTCTCTCTCTCTCTCTCTCTATATATATATATATATATATTAAATAAAGTAAGTGAATAATTGTCTTCCCCAAGATTTTTTTCATGGGTGCTTAATAAATACGCAGATCTAAACTACATTTTAACATCATAAGTTTTTTCATATTAAAGCAAGAAGAAGATTTAAGAAATATTATATCAAGATAAAATCTATAAATAAGGCAGGAAGATTTAATAATCAATTACTCTCAAGAATATATATATACAGAGAAGTATGCTACTTATTTTTATACCCCAACATCATTCTAAAAATGTTTATAGATAGCTAAAATAAATCCATATATGCAACAATACAAAAGACATAAGAAAAGAGAGAGATGGAGAGGGAGGGAGGGAAAAAGGAAGGAAGGGAGGAAGTGGGTGTTGGGGAGGAAGGGGCTAGGGTAAGAAGGAAGGGAGAATGGAAGGAAGGAAAAGTAAATAAAAACAACAGCAGGAAAACAAGATAAATCCTGTAATACATTTATTTTCTGGATAGGTACTAGAAATTTGGTTCTGAGCTACTTAGCAGTCAAAGCAAAGAAGAAATATGATTTCTAACAATCATCACAGAATTCTAAAAATAACTCTGTACCTTAAGAAAAGCATACCATACTTGCTCAGAGATGTAAGAATCTCCCACAGATTCTCCTAATGCCCGTTATACCACATTTTCAACAACAGTTTAGGAGCAATGATTTTAATGCTGGTGTCTTCCACACACTAGAAGGCTGCAGGTAAGTGGCAGAGAAAGGAGAGGAGTTTCAGCAGCACTTCAAGACTGATACCTCAGACCTGGGTCATATACCACACGGTGAGCTGCTCAAGGACACAAGTGTGTTGCACCATGAATGCTTTCCTCTGCTCATGTCTGAGGAGAAAGACTGGAATCCTTTGATCTTGATAAATGGATGGAGCAAAGATCCTTTAGGCATTCTTAAGTGTAAATATAGTTAAGTAGCTGAGCTTGGTAAGACCAGAACAAAGGGGAATTTGAAGTATGTCTTCTGCCAAGAGTCTGGAAGATGAATCTCCTAGTCAACTGGATGTCTTGAGGGTATATTTGGCCTCTTCTTATAAAACAAACCATCCAGAGCACTTGCCAGAAAGAAGACCACCTTACCTGTACACCAAGGCCAGCTGAGTCATTGTAGCACCCGGTTGAAGACACAGCTGTAACCTAAATGCCTTTCTTGAATAAAATGTTAAAATGTTCAAATGAATCATACATTTGAAGAAAACAGTTGCAAGATAATTTAATTCTGCTACCACGGTTTTATTGATTTTGCATGTTCCTTTACTTTTAAAATACACTGCAAGCAATTAACCCTAGTGGATTTTGACATTTGCTGTCCCTTAGAAAACTATCTACTTTAATTAGATTCTAGAAATGAAGTAACAATATCTTATCAACAGAAAGACATTTTGAGGATGGAAAAGTCAATATCAGACACCACCAACTTTAAGAAACATTAAAAGCTAAATTTGTAAAACAGATAAATTAGTGGAATATAATTTTCATTTCCAGAATTATTCCTGACTTCACAAAAGCATTCACTGCAGGGATCCTTTAAATAGCAGATTCCTCTTGTACAATTGAAATATTAAGTAATTTACATAAAATTCCCTTTTCAGGACATATTTATGGTGTTAATCTAGGTGTGCTGCAATCAACAGAGCTTAATTCTTCTACATGTAAAATGAGTAATTGGAGGCAAGTCACTTTACATCTCTGATACGTCATTTCCACATCTCTACCTATCCAGATTATCACTCAGAATTGATGAATGGGATAAATACCCTGTTCTTGAAAGTCTTTTGTAAACTTTAAGGTTTTTTTCAAATATTTATGTTTACACAAGAAGGAAGGAAGGGCTCTAGCATTCAGATAGTGCCTCGTGTATACCAGGTACACTCATATAACTTATTTGACTTTCTGGACACCACATTGTTAAACAAGTCATATCATTACCACATGAGGATTCTATGACTCAGACCTTGCCCACAGCCACCCAGTGATAATTCTAGAGTATCAAGCCTGGTCTGTCTCATTTCAAACACCACTGTTCATTCCACTACATCACACAGGTTCAAGCACTTGCTCCATCACCTACTAATAGTGTGCCTTGAGCAAGTTAATGAAACCTTCTGAAATGCAGCTATCTTGTCTCAAGATTAAGATGAAAATACGTCTTACCTCAGAGGTTTGCTGTGAGGACTGAATGAGCCGATGCACATAAAAGCCTTGGCATTATGTCTAAGTACCCAATACATGTGGATTATTGGAATCCACATGTTTAAGCCCAAACAAAAGTTAGGACACAACTAATCACAAACAGGATTTAAATATCTATAAATGGAAAATAATCATTTTTCTAAGCAGAATATGCAATATCAGAAAATTGTCATTTCCAGTATTTCTATTATCTATCCTAGGTAAAAGCACTAGATCTAGTATGAATAGTGAGAAAATTCTTAGATGCTCAGAGATGTAAAAGGAATTCTTAGCTGAGTCATTAACTATGAATTTTGCCTGAAGCAAAATCTGTATATGCTTCAGTTTTCTTTACTATCAGAGAGATAAAAATATGAGAAAATAACAGAAATGATAACAACATATAAATCCAAATCATACTGATTTTTTCCCTTCCTTAAAATGGCAGACCATTTTATTTGAAATGAACCTTACTACTCTCAATTGCTATAAAAGCTGGAAAAAATTAAAACAAACATCAATTGGAAGGCAGTCAGAGAGCTACAAAGACAGTGAGGATTTGAAGGACCAAGATCTTAAAAAGAAAAGAAACCCAGAGAAGTGAACTGGCATTTGGCACCGCTTTTGAACTATTTGTGAATTCTCAAGAAGCAGCTGAAAAGTAAGAAAAACTGAACAGAAAATAGTGTCTGAAAGGCTATAGAACTGAACAGAGTTTACTGTAGTCTCACAAAATTTGCGGTTCTGAGTTCACCCAGTAGGAAGGGCCTAAGTAAACACTTTGGGCTTCGAGTTGGTACTCTTGAAGTGCTATAACTTAAGGGTATAAACTCTAAATAAAATAACCCTCAAAGAACTGATGCCCAGCTTTGTATCTGCTCTACCCACGAATGGATCAAACTGATATGCAGGCTAGGCTATCCGCTGCCAAAAACAAATGTGAATCCTGCCTGAAGTAAGATATGATCCAGAAACTCAAACTGTCTCTATAATTTTTATAAACAATGACCCACATGCATGGCATGACAAAAAAAAATAGCTAAAAATAAAAATAAGAAAAGACAATAGAAATAGACCCACTCTCTGTGGGTATCTTCTTACAGATATTAGAATTATCATATAGGGACTTTAAAGCATAACTAAGTGTTATGTTTTTAAAAGTACATGATAAAATGAATTTCAAGCAAAGACCTGAAAATTATAAAGAAAAAGTCAAATGAAATTGTAGAACTAAAAAAATCCAATAAATGAAATAAAGGATTCAATAAATAAGTTAAAAAGCAGAATAAATCCAGCTAAACAGAGAATCAATAGACTGGAAGATAAATCAGAAGAAAATATCCAACCAAAGGAGACAGAGAGAGGAGAATATATTAAAAAGAGTGTAAGAGACATGTGGAATATGGGCAAAAGATCTAATATGTATAATTGGAGTCCCCAAAGAAGAGAGACAGAATGGGAGCAAAAGCAAAATCTGAAAAGTGCTACTACAAATCCCAAATAAAATAAATACAAAGAAAAATCATACCTGGGCACAACATGATAAAATTGCTAAAAAACAAAGACGAAGAGAAAAGTTTAACAACTAGAAAGAATGTCACATTATTTCTGGAGGATCTACAGTAAGACTAAGAGCTTATTAACAATAGAAACCAAAGACAGTGGGATTATATCTTCAAAGTGCCAGAGGGGGGAAAAGAGAAAAAATTACCAAACTTATAATTCTAATCCCAGCCAAATTGACTTTCAAAAATGAAGCTAAGGGGTTCCTAGGTGGCTCTGTCAGTTAAGCCTCCAACTCTTGATTTCGCCTCAGGTCATGATCTCACAGTTCATGAATTCAAGCCCAACATCGGGCTCCATGCTAACAGCATGGAGCCTACTTAGGATTCTCTCTCTCTCTCTCTCTCTCTCTCTCTCTCTCTCACTGCCCTTCCACTGCTTGCTCTCTCTCTCTCTCAAAAATAAATAACATTTAAAAAATGAAGTTAAAGTCTGAAAACTCAGAGAATTTATAAGCAGCAGATTTGCGCCAAAGAGTGCTCTTCAGTAGAAGGAAAATGATCACATTTAGAGGAAGATAAAGAAAGAGATAAAAAGCAATGGAAAGGAGTAGTATGAAGATGTATTTAAATGCATAGCTGTATAAAGTAATAACAAAAATACCTATAAGGCTTAAGATATCTACATAAATATCTAATATAAATGCAAGAAACAAATACATTAGCAATAATACCATAAAAGGCTGAGGGAGGAAGTGGAATTAACATGTTCTAAAGTTACTACATTGTCCAGGAGGTGGAAATATACTAAATGATGTTATTTAATGATTTAAAGATACATGTGGCAATTTCTAGGGTAACTACTACAAGACTAGCAAGAGAGATCTAATGGTGGAGAAATAAAGGGGCTAAAAGAAACAATACAAAAGGAGAAAGGAAAGAAAAAGAGAAGATAAGTGGGACAAAGAGAAAGAAAAGTGAGATGGTTGATTTAAATTAAAATATACCAGTAATTCCCTTATGGTAAACAGCAATGTAATCCAAATAAAAGAGAGTCTTTGTCTTTGCTTACATGAAACACATCTAAAGTATAAAGACCTAGAAAGTCTCAAAGTACAAAGACAGAAAAGAATACACCACACAAAGCAAACACGAATCAAAACAAACTGGCTTAGCTTTACTAATAACAGACAAAATCAAATTTAAGGGAAATAGCATTACTAGAAATGAGAAGGAAACTTCATAATGACAAAAGGGTCAATATACCAGGAAAATATAGCGATTTAAAATAAATATGCACCTAACATCATTGCTTTACATCTGCAAATGTAGGAACAGTTGATGGAACTAAAAGGAAATCTAGAAAAATCCATATGATACTGCAGATCAAAATATCTGCCTATGTAATTGATAGAACAAGCAGACAAAAGATGATAAAATAATGAAATTATTTGAATTACCTATATTACAAAATTCATCTAATTGATGTTTATAGAAAACTACAACTAACAACGGCAAATACACATTCTTTCCAAGTACATATGGAATGTTTACCAATACTGACCACATTCTGGTCCATAAAGCAAGTTTTTCAATGATTAATGTGTTAAAAGCAGGTAGTAGCCATAATAAAATTAAGCTACAAGTCAATGGCAATAAGAACAACAAAAAATAACTAAAAAATCCAGAAATGTTTAGAAGATTATCAATGTTCTGGATAATCCATGAAACAGAGAAGAAATCACAATGGAAATTTTCTCTTTCTGGTTGATCTTTGACAGCTTTATATGTATAAAAACCATTCATATTTAAAATGTTTAACCCTAATGAGATTCAACATGTTACACACCTGTAACATTATCACCACAATCAATATAAAATATTCAATGCCCCCAAAAGTTTTCTCATGCCCCTTCATAATCCTACTCTCTTGCTACTCCTTATCCTCTATTCCCCCAGAAAACTACTGATCTCCTTTTTATCATTATAGATTAGTTTGTATTTTCTAGAATTTTATAGAAATGGAATCATATGAGTTATACTATTTTATCTGAATTTTTTCACTCAGTATAATTATTTTTTTATTTCAATCCATATTACTGAGGGTATCAGCAGTTCATTACTTTTGTATTGCTGATAAGTTTCCTATTGTATGGATGTATCACATTTTGTTTATACACCGATCTGTGGGTAACCATGTGGGTTATTTTATTTTATTTTAAAGATTTTATTTTTAAGTAATTTCCACACTGAACATGAGGCTTGAACTCACAACCCTGAGATCAAGAGTCACATGCTCTACCAACTGAGCCAGCCAGGTGCCCCTGGGTTGTTTTTAGTTTTTCACTATTATAAACAACACTGCTGTGGATGTTAGTATGCAGGTCTTTGGATAGACTTATGCTTGCTTTCATTTCTCTTGGCTATGACAAAGGTGACATTGAACGGTAGTGGGTAAAATTGGTCCTTTAAATACATGATGCTGTGTCAATTATCCATATGGAAAAAATGAGTTATCAACTTACCCCCCACCCACCACCAAATCCATGCCATACACAAAAATCAATTCCAAGTAACTTATAGATCTAAACGCAAAAAAAAAAAAAGAAAGCATAAATGTACTAGAAGATAACATAGGATAGTATCTTTAGAAGTTTGGGTTATGCAAAAGATTTCTGAAACAGAACACAAAACCACTAGCCATAGAAGCACAGAATGTTGAATTTTCCTATATTAAAATTGAAGATTTCTGCTTATCAAGAGGTCCCGTTAAGACAGTTTTAAAAAGCAAGACAGTGGACATTTTTTTTTGGAATACATGTATCCCACAAAGGCTCTAGAATAAAGAATTCCTATAAATCAATAAGACAAACAAAAAGACAACCGAATAGAAAAACTGATAAGAGTTACTTCATAAAACAGGATATCCAAATTGCCAAAGGACTTATTAAACCATAGTAAACATCATTAGTCTTCAGGAAAATGTAAATTAAAGTCACAATGAGACAGCACCACAAACCCACTGCAATAGCTAAGCAAACTAGAATACCAAGTGTTGATGAGAATATGGAACCAACTGGAACTCCATGAGACTGTGGAATGCATACCTGATGACCCAGCAATCCTTCTCCTAAGTATACACTCAGTAGAGATATATTTATGTGTCACAGACAGACATGTTAAAGAATAACAGTCTTAGGCAAAATAGCAAAGAACATACAAACGAAAAAAGAAGCAAAAACTAGAATCAGTACCCATCAACAGGAGAATGTGGTTTATTCCTATTAACAAATACTTTAAAGCTATTAAAATAAACAGGGGACTATCACCTGCAACATGAATGTGAAGAGTAATGTTGAGGTAAAAAACTCAGACACACACACACAAAAACGTACACTGCATAATTCAACTTAAAGTGCAAAAACATACAGAACTAATAAAGGAGAGTCATCAACTCTGTGCATATAGTAAAACATATGTAATATAAAATGTACCTTTTTGTTGTTAATTTAGAGAAAGAGAGAGCACAAGCGGGGGGATAAGGGCAGAGGGAGAGACAGAGAAACTGAGCAGCCTCCAAGCTTAGCACAGAGCCCACGACCCTGGGATCATGACCTGAGCTGAAACCAAGAGTCAGACACTCAACCAACTGAGCCACCCAGGTGCACTTAAAATGTACCATTTTGAAGTGTACTGTTTAGTGACATCAAGTAAATTTATATTATTATGCAGCCAATACCACTATCCATCTCTGGAACTCTTCTCATCATCCCAAACTGAAACTCTGTACCCATTAAACAAGAACTCCTCATTCTCCCTTACCCCAGCCTCTGCAACCTTCTCTCTCTATGAATTTGACTACTGTGGGTACCTCATAGAAACGGTGTCACACAATATGTGTCCTTCTGTATCTGGCTTATTTCACCAAGATAATGTCTTCAAAATTAATCCATGTTATAGCATATATCAGAATTTCCTTCACTTTTAGGGCTGAATAATAAATATGTACCACATTTTTTTATCTATTCATCTGCCAGGGGGTGTTTGAGTTGTTTTTACCTTTTGGCTATTGTGAATAAGGCTGCTATAAACATTGTTATACAAGTATCTGTTTGAATCCCTGCTTTCAATTATTTTAGTGTACACCCCAAAGTAGAATTGCTGGATTATATGGTAATTCAATATTTAATTATTTGGGAGAAATGTAATAGTCTCTTCCATACTGGCCATCAGCAATGCACAAAGATTCCACTTTCTCCACATCCTCACCAACTTGTTATTTTCCTGAGTGTTGTGTTTTGTTTTGTTTTGTTTTGTTCTGTTCTGTTTTGTTTTGTTAAGAGCTATCCGAATGGGTGTGAAGTGGTATCTCATTATGGTTTTGACTTGCATTTCTCTAATGACCAGTTATGTTGAGTGTCTTTTCATACATGTATTTATTGGCTATTTGTATATCTTCTTTAGAGAAATGTCTATTCAAGCACTTTGTCCATTTTTTAATCAAGTTGTTTGTGTCTCTACATTGTTGTTTTTGGATTTGGGAGCTCTTCATATATTCTAAGTATTAATCCCTTATCAGATGTATGATTTGCAAATACTTTCTCCCAGTCTATGTGTCATTTTCTTATTCTAATAGTGTCCTTTGATGCACAAAAGAGTTTTAATTTTGATAGAGTCCTATTTAGTTTTTCTTTTGTTGTCTGTGAAGAGTCATCATCATTGATGATGAGAGAGGAATTAGAAAATGAGAGCTTGAGAGGAGCTTCTGAGGTGCTACTAGTGTTTTATTAATTTATAGTTTATAAATTATTTTTCTGATTGCTACCTTTTTTGTGCTGGAAATATGACTGGAAAACAGAATGAAGGGATAGCCAATTTAGTGGGTTTGGTGGATTTAATGATCCGTTTAGACCCCTGCTGTGCTAAGTCAATTAACTGTAGGTATTAGCCGTTAAGTAAAACCAAAATTCAGGCTCACTTAAATAAAATATTTGTTTTTAAATGCTTATTTTCAAAACATTTAAATTAATAAATGTTAGATGTGGTTTTTTATTGTTTAAGTAAAGTGATGACACTGTTGTTAAATCACAGTAATTAACTATACAAAATATAGCTAAGCATCATCTTCCTAGGTTGTCAGGTTCCTACAGTCAGAGATTATCTGCCTCCTTCACTATTATACTGCATATTGGATAATTATGCATAGGTACACATATCATTTCTAAAAGGCTATTTCAGAACATGTAACCAAAAATATTTTAAATGTACTTGTTCCTTTTTTAAAATTTATTCTGGAGAGAGAAAGCATGCAAGCAGGGGAAGGGGCAGGAAGGGAGAGACAAAGAATCTTAAGCAGGCTTCACTCTCAGCATGGAGCCCAACACAGGACTTGATCCCATGACCCTGGGATTATGACCTGACTCCAGATCAAGAGTCAAACCTCAACTGACTGAGCCACCCCGACATGGAGGCCAACGGAAGACTCAATCTCATCACCATGAGATCATGACCTGAGCCCAAATCAAGAGGCGGATGCTTAACCAGCTGAGCCACTCAGGAGCTCCAAAAAGGACAGCTTAGAAGACTACTGTGTATGGTATTTGCTCATGTCTTAATGTGAGAGTAAAGTCAAGAAAGCTGTAACACCTTAGTAGGACTATCTCTGGGTGGTGAAATTACAGCTAATTTTTCCTAATTTGCCTACTTATAATTCTAATTTTTTACAGTGAAATGTCTTATTTTATATTAAACACACTGAAAAAGTGGCTTACTCTAAGAAAATGAAATGGGTCATCTTGGATCAGATTTATCAACAATTTAATTGTTAGTTTGTGAGATGGCATTTTGTAATTTTCATTAAGTGTTACATGTTTACACAAGCACAAGCACACATGTATATAAATATGATGCAATGGCAGTCTTCATAACAAGCCAACACATTTCAATTTTAGATTAAAATTTCAATGCAACCTTGCAAGTAAGTTTTCAGTGTCTGTAAGTCCACACCAGCACCATCACCAGCCCATGAACAGAATAAAGAAAAGGCAAAACAAAAAAAAACTTTATGTTGATCTATTGTGTGAACACCAAATGGAAAAAGCATGTTTCAATTATGTTATTTATTTTATACTTTGCTGGTTTGTTTTGATTTATTTGTTAGTTGGATGGTTGTTTATTTGATTTATGACTCTGTAGGACTGAAAAACAGAGAACCAAAGGATAGCCAATTTAGTGGGCTTGGTCTGGTTTAACTGTCAATTCAGAGCACTGATATGCTCAGTCAATTGACTTTGCAGAAATTTACCATTAAGCAGGACCAACAATCAGATCCGCTCTGCCATGTCCAATTTGAATGCACTGCCCAGACACAGTCTTTGGCAAGAAGAGTTCACTTACTCAGCTTCTCCACAGTCTTGCTTTTCTTATACTTTCCTTCATTTATTCTAATTTGGTAAGCTTTCTGCCACAAAGGAGAAAAACCAAGCCTAGAAGGAAAGAAATACACTTTTTTTTGTTTGTTTCAATTACAAGAGCTAGACAACACAAGGAGAGTCCCAAAAGGGACCGTTAACGTAGCAATGGATTCTTTTCTCTCTGTGGGGAATGGCTACCATTGTTGTATCATTAAGATGGACAATTTCTACTCCATTTAGTTTCTGCCAGAAGTCAAAAGGCACATTCAGCATGTTAACAAAAAAGTCCATGTCGTCCTTACCAAAACATCGACAATGTAGTATGTCTCTGTGTCATATAACTTACGGGATTTCATGATGGGGGAAAAGTTTGGAGAAAGGCCTGAGAACCATTTCTGAGTTACTAAAAGTGCGGAGCTGAAATTCTGTTGATCTGAAAGTGTGAGATCGATGTCTTCAGAGGAGACACTCTCATACTCTGAAACGGGTTGAATGATAGAAAGCTCATTCAAGGCTTATGACATGGTGGCTTACATCTAGTTATCTCCTAGATGCCTTTCTAAAGAGGACTTCCAAATATAATAAATGGTAACATTTGTCACTGAAGTAACTCCCACCTCAATCGTATTCTGGAATTTATCATTTCCCACTGTGTAGGTCAAGTGAATGGTATATTCTTCTGTCAAAAATAGGACTTTCAACTAATACTTCCATACCATTCATCACTGGATTTCTCTACATCACCATCCAAAAGGACAAGCCCATTTACAGTTCTACATTTTGAAAATGAATAATTTTTACAAGTCCAGTTGACCTTGATATTTTTTAATCAACAAAACTTTTCAAAATTTGGTGAATTTTATTCAAACAATAGAATTACATTTTAAAATAATTTGTATTGATTTTACTTAGAAAAGCAAGGGAAAATCTAGAAAATGAACTGAAGACTGCCCTTGTGAATTAAAGCCTTGTCCTATCAGTACCTTTGTACCAGATTCCAAGATGAGCAGATGTGCAGCACAGTGCTGCCAGTTTGGTCAGAGACTAGCAAAGGGCATTTCAAGAAAGCTCTGATTAAAATGTATTTAGGGAATGCTATAAACAATGCCTATCCCCATGGAAATTAACATTGCAAACTAACACATTAAAGACTCTGTGAACCCAGCGAAAAACTTTTAAACTTTTGCCTAACCCTGTGTCCGCATCTACTAAAAATCCATATTTGAGAAACACCAGCTAAGCATAAAGGAGGTTTCTGGAAGAAGACTGTCCAATAGAAATATAATGTAAGCTATACATGCAATTTTAAATTTTCTTATAGCTACATAAATATAAACAAAGAATTGAAATTAATTTTATTAATACCTTTCACTTAACTCAATAGATCCAAAATATTTTTCAACATATAATATAAAATTATTAAAGATATATTCTTTTTTGTAATAAATCTTTAAAATTCACTGTGTATTTTACAACATCTTAATTCAATCTAACCATGCTTCAAGTGCTCAAAAGCTAAATATGACTAGTGGCTAACTTACTGGACACTGCACATATCAAAGATTAATGGTGTCATGCATAAGTGTTTAAAATGTCAGAATATTTTACAAAATGATTATAATGACAGCCAATCAACAAATGATATAGAAGGTAATTACATATTAACAATTATTATTTAGACAACAGTACTAGGTTGAACAGTAATTCTTGTTGCCAAATAAAACCGGAATTGCCTAGTTATGTCCAGTGTTTTTTTTTAAAGATAGGATTTTTTATGTATTTTGTTAATTGCTATATCCACAGAATGTAAAATAGTGCCAAACATATAGTAGATAGCCAATGAATATTTGTAAAATTTATACCATTCTCATTTGGAGGAAGCCATATTTCTATCAAATGGTTAATAACAGCTTTAGGTTTTCCTTAGTCAAACATACCATGTACTATTCACAGCACTGACTATATGCAACTTACTAAGTTGTACAGTTAAAGAATTGAATAAACCCTCAAAGAAGAAGCTTATAACAGGAGTTAGCAAATTTTTTCCACAATGGTCCAGACAGTAAATACTTTAGGTTTTGTGGGCCACATAAGTCTCTATTTTAACTACACTCAACTTTGCCACTGGAGTGCAAAAGCAGCCATATATATAAACAAATATATAAACAAATAGACATGACTGTGTTCCTACATGTGTTACAAAAACACATGGTAGGCCATATTTTGCCAGGAAGCTGTAGTTTGCCAACCTCTAGCGTATACAAGATAGTAAGCGACTCAGATACATAAAACCTAATTATGACCCCATTTACAGTAGTCAAAAACTTAAATAATAAAGAATAAACTTAGGAAAGGGGTGCCTGGGTGGCTCAGTCGGTTGAGTGTCTGACTTTGGCTCAGGTCATGATCTCGTGGTTTGTGAGTTCGAGCCCTGCGTCGGGCTCTGTGCTGACAGCTCGGAGCCTGGAGCCTGCTTCGGATTCTGTGTCTCCCTCTCCCTCCGCCCCTCCCCCACTCACACTCTGTCTCTCTCTCTCCTTCAAAAATAAACATTAAAAAAATTTTTTAAAAAAGAATAAACTTAGGAAAGAGATGGACAGAAACCATATGGAGAAGAATTTTCTACTACAACATATATGTGATCCATATCTCCCTCAAAAAGCTAATTTCCTAAAACTATAACAAATTCTGAAAATGAATAAATACAGTAATCCAAATGTAAAATGGGCAAAGCACATACATAAACAAGCCAAAAAATGAAGATGGATCTCAAATACAGAAAAGATGACCAGCCGTATTAATAATAGAAAGACATAATTCAGAACTAAAACAGCTCTATTAGCAAGAATGTGGGGGAACAGGGAATATGCACTGGTACCCTCCCTTTTGGAGAGAAATTTAGCAACATCTACCAAAATTACAAATACATGTCTCAGCAATTTTACCTCTATAATTTTTTTTTCCCTGAAGACAAACATACTCTTGCTCAGATGTGAAATGACATAACATACAAGGTTATCCACTACAGCTATATTTAAAATAGTAAACGATGTGGAAAAACTTTAGTCCATCATTAAGGGATAGGTTAAAGAAATTATGAAACAGCCAAAAAATGGAATATTGTGCATCACTAAAAGAGGAATGAGGACATACTTGAGGGACATGTATGGAAGTTTTCTCTAAAACATCTGTGGACAATAAAAGTACAGAACAGTATACATAGTATGCTATTTGCATAACAAGAGGGGAGGGGTGCCTGGGTGTCTCAGTTAGTTGAGTGTCAGACTCTGGATTTCGGCTCGGGTCATGATCTCATGGTGGTGAGATCAAGCCCCATGTGGGGCATGGAGCCTGCTTAAGATGCTCTCTCTCTCCACCTTTGCCCCTCCCCTGCTTGTGGGAAAGAAAATAAAAAGAGGAGAGAAGAGAGACAGATAGATAGATAGATAGATACATAGACAAAATAAATACTAATATATAAAAAATATATGTGTATGTATTCTTAAATAGACTAAAATATCTTTGGAAGAATACAAAGAAACTAATAACATTGGTTTCTTATGGGGTGGGGAGGTGGATGGGTTGGCAGACAATGGAGTGAAAGGAAAGCTTTTCAATGCATACCTTACCTTTTGAATTTCAAATGTATTCAAAACTATAAACTATACAGAATAAATAAGAATGAAACAAAGCAGAATGAAATAAATGTTAAATAAAAGAATGAGCAACATGATACGCAAGCATAAGAAAATGAAGGTTAATTTGACAGGATGAAGCATCCTTCTGGGATCAGTGTAAGCCCCCCACTTGTACCATCATTTAGATATGTTCATGTGTTTATAGATAGAATTACAAATGAAGAAGTAAGGGAATCAGAAGCCAGCCTCTGCCCCTGATCTGTCTTGCAACTAACCCTACCCCTACTTGGTCTGAAATGTCTATAATAATTGGCAGCCAAGCCACAAATTGGCAGCTATAAAGCCATCCCATAAATTTCTCTATCTCATTATCAAGGAAATAATGGACCACTTGGTCAAATGGCTTGCCAAAATAATCATTATACCTCACATTTATATTTTGGAAATCATTTATATCAAAAAAAGTGCATTTAAGCAACATTCATTTATTGAGTGCTTACTGCTAGGGTACTGTTTGAGATGGCAGGAATATAGTATAGGTTAAGACACATAAGACTGTCAACCCCATGGAATTTGCATTCCAGTGGGAAAGGAGCCAAGCAATACACAAATAAAGTCGCTGCAATATAATTTTATATATCAATAAATGTCTTAAATAAAAACAGTAAGGTAACATTTTATGGCTATTAACCTGGATAGCTGCTTTAGACCAACCGCTTAGGAATTGCCTTTCTGAAAAGGTGACAGTCCACACAGAGCCCCAAATGATGAGACTCTATGCTGCCTTTGACATTTTCTCAGTCCCTGGTCTAATGAATAATCAGAAGAAAAGGCTCATTTTGACCTGACTTGAAAAGCCTATGTTCAGAATGAGTCATCACCACATTCTTTTCTCCAATTATTCACAAAATGTTTTTTTTTAAATTTTTTAACGTTTATTTGTGTGTGTGTGTGTGTGTGTGAGAGAGAGAGAGAGAGAGAGAGAGCAGGGGAGGGGCAGAGAGAGATGGAGACACAGAATCCCAAGCAGGCTCCAGGGTCTGAGCTGTCAGCACAAAACCCAATGTGGGGCTTGAACTCACGAACTTTGAGATCATGACCTGAGCCAAAGTCAGACACTTAACTGACTGAGTCATCCAGGCGCCCCACATCCAACTGTTGTTTTGTTTTGTTTTGTTTTGTTTTGTTTTGTTTTGTTTTGTTGGTTTACCCTCTCCTTTTGAAAATTAGGACACTAGCCCCTACCCAGGATTCTGGAAACTCTCCCACACTCCATGACTTCTCAAAGATTACCAACTACAACTGCAGTTCTTTGATCAGGGCTGTGAAATGGGAGTTGCCTATAACTTTTGATCTGAGCTCTAGTAAATGGCCAAGTGCTCCTCTTCAAATCTCCCTTGGATTTTAAATCTTTTTTTTTACTGATTTTTAGTCCATCCTTCTGGCTTGAATATCATTCTCCTTCAAGAAAAACAGAAAGCAAAATCAAAGTTGGGAGGCACTGCCTTTTCTCTCTTATTAGTTAAACATTACATTACCTGCCCCAAGCAGGTGAAGCCTTTCTTTTTGCTGCAAATGTAGCTTGAAAAATCCTTTTGGTTGTTCTGAACAAACATACCCATAACATAAGAGTAGATATTCTAAGAAATAAGCTCTTACTTGTTCCTTCCTATGAACTTTTTTTTTAATCTTTTGAGGCAAGTTTGCTATCTCTTCAACTCTTATAATTTGTATAAACAGATCATTTACTGTCAGATCACTGCTATGATCACACACACAAACACATACATACCTCAAATTAATTTCAAAAAACAAAATAAATAAAAGTCATCAAAGAGGAAAGCCAATATAGCTGTAGTTTTAGTCACTCCAGTGGCCTTGTATGACTCTTCCCTAATTACAACAAAATGCCTGGTGGGCACAATATGCCTCCAGAAATATTTTTATTCTTTGTTTGAGCCTGAGTTTTGTTGGTTGAAACAAAGCACTGTGATCTTTCTCTTTCTCCCTGGAGGTTTCTTTCTTTCTGGTTTGATACATTATTAAGATAAAAGGTGAACAGATTTTCCTTCTTTTCTTCTTCTTACAGAAGTTCACAAGACCTATCCAAAAGGATAATATATTTGGCCTTAGGGAAGTGGTCGGGCCTCAAGCATTTGCACCCTTTCTTTCTGCTACTGTCCGGGTCATTGCAAAAGACCACCTGAGTATAGGAAAGGCATTAAAAACTCATTTAAAAAATAGGCTTTTTTAAAATTGAGCTAAAATTAACTAAGGGGACCATCTAAACACACCATCAGAAAAGATAAAGCTGCCTTTTTCTCATGATCTCTCAGCTTGAAGAAAAAATTTCAGCAGAAAGAACAATAGGGCCACCCATTCCACCTCAGAGAATTTATCCCCCAAAGCCAGCTGGGAATGTATAGACCAAAGACTTATCTTCCCATCTGCTTCTCTGCCAGTTTGTCAATCGCCACGGTTCATGCTCTCTATTCTCTCCCACCCTCTGTCTCTGTCTCTCTCTAATACAAGAAATTTTCAATTCTTTAAAATACCCAGTGAAAAGAAAAATCTTTAAACACTTAGATTTACCATACCAGAATGTGGCAAGATGAAACTGCACAAAATTTTACTTAATAAGCAAACCAAAATTTAATGCAAATCAGAATAGCTAATACTATTTAATAATATCCTTTCTCTAGAAATTTCTTAGCAAAGAGAGAGGTTATCTAGTAAAATAAATTGGCTTTTTAACTTGATTTTATTGGGAAATAAATTTGTCTTTTCAAATTTTCGTCTCATCAAAATGGTTTCTTCTTCCTTGCTTGTTTCCTTCTTTTCTTTCTTTCATTTTGGTTTTCCTTGTTAAAGACAATCCAACCTACACTGGTCAGGCACCACACAAAAGCAAAGGGTCACAGGGTGCCTGAGTGACTCAGCTGGTTAAGCCTCTAGGTCTTGATTTCAGCTCAGGTCATGATCCCAGGACCATAGAATCAAGCCCCACATCTGCTTAAGATTCTCTCTCTCTTTACCTCTGCCCCTCTCTTCCACTCACACACTCTCTTTCTAAAAAAATAAAATAAAATAAAAAAGCAAAGGGTCATCTAGATAGTTTGACTTGAATACCCTAAAACGTTCATTTCCTAATAAACCATATTTATTTTTCCTAATCCAGATTTTAATTCTATTAAAACACCTCTGTGCATTTTGGAGAAGAGGAAAGATATGTCAAAATTAAAGTCTATAACAAAAAACTAAAAGAAATATTCCCAAATTTCAAAATGACCAAAAGTTTGGAAGAAAAATAAATGACTGGGGTGAAAAAGATATTGCAAAGTATCCTAATTCAGAGAATAATCAGAAAAATACAGTCTACCCAAGGGTCTCATTGTAAAATAAAACAGTGCATTTTGTTAAAAGTTGCAGAATTAGCCTTTAAATTACATTACAATGCATTTAAATAGTCTTAAAAGGACATACTAAAGTACTGGGATTTGGGGATATATTACTGTCTGAACCTAGTTGATAAAATAGGGACGTAGTGAAGATTCAAAAAGATTATATTAAAAGCATTTGCATTATCATCATCATCAGGTGGTGCCTAATAATATGGTGCAAACTTTGCACATAGAGTTTAATAAATGGTCACTTTTATTATTGTTATTGTTTTTGCTACAGTCCTGCTGCTCCTCCTCCCATGTCACAGGCTGCTCTTAACACTCTGATTTCCACTGTCAGGGAACTTATTACTATTGCAGAAATGTTGCAATCTCTTAGGTAGGGAATGTGTCAATTGGCATATTGAAGTTAAGTGTGGCTTTGTTCCAATGTAGCCTGCCAATTGCCATTTGGGACCATCAGCCTCTATTTATGAGCCAGGACAGGTCCTCTCTCTCTCTGTGCCCTTGCTATATGTCTCTTGCCATTCCATCTGCCTCTGGGTTTTGCACCTTGTTCTTTGCTTTGTGATAATCTATGTTTCCTTGCTTACTTCTTGACAAAAAGTAACGGCCAAGTAGAGTCTAAATTGAAAAGTGATCAGAAGGGGCACCAGGGTGGCTCAGTAAGTTAAGCATCTGACTTTTCATTTTGGCTCAGGTCATGATCTTGCAGTTCCTGGGTTCGGACCCCCCATCGGACTCTGCACTGACAGCGTGGAACCTGCTTGGGATTCTCTCTCTCCCTCCCTCACTGCTCTCCCTCCCCCGCTGACGTGTGCTCTCTCTCTCTCTCGCTCTCTCTCTCCCCCTCTCTCTCTCAAAATAAATGAATAAACTTTAAAAAAAAAAGTGTCCAGTAGGTGCAAAAGCAGAATTCCATTTCTTGACATTTCTTGCAGGAGTCCAGAAGTTTTAATTTAACTATTTTATACCCACTATCATACAGAGTATGGATCCTCACTATAAGGAAAATGGTAATGATGTCAAAAAAGAGAGAAGAAAAGAAGAATGAATTAAATATACAGAAGGAAAATAACAATTTGAATATTTATTAGTCCCTTTGACAGGCATTGTATACGCTTTATCTATTTCTGAATAGAGGACTTTGAGGGTCAACTTTAGACAGTTTTCCAGAACAGCTGGCTAACTCTCTAAGTTTTATGCAATTAATGGAAAGACATGGGAAAGAGCCATTTGTCAATGGTGTCAAAAGTTACATGTGCCACACAAGGCTGTGGAGAAATTAAAACCCTTGTGCATTGCTGGGGGCTATGTAAAATGTTATACCCACTGTGGAAAACAGTATAGCAGTTCTCCCCCAAAATTAAATGGTTATCACCACATGATCCATCAATTCTACTTTGGATGTATACTAAAATAATGGAAAGCAAGGACTCAAACAGATGCTTGTACTCCAATGTTTATAACAGCATTATTCACAACAGCCAAAAAATGGAAAAAATTTAAATGCCCATTAAATATGAGTAGGTAAACAAAATATGGTACATACACATTATTCAGTCCTAGAAAGGAAGAAATTTTAGTATATGTTACCACATGGATGAATCTTGAGGACATCACCCCAAGTGAAAAAAACAAGCCAGTCACAAAGACAAATATTGTATGACTTATTTGCATGAGAGTAATAAGTTGCCAGGGGCTAGTGGGAAGAATGAATGGAGAGTTTTTTAGTGGGTATAGAGTTCCACTTCTGTAAGATGAACAAAGTTCTGAAGATGGATGGTGGTGATGGTTGCACAACATTGTGAATCTACTTAATGCCACTAAGCTTACACTTCAAGGTGGTTAAAATGATAAATTTTGCATTATGTGTATTTTGCCAAAATTTTTAAAAGAAAAAGTCCCACATGCAACAGACAATGCACACTGAGATGTCCAGGAAGGACCCGCGTGTGGGAGGTCTGTGCTCTTTGCTCTGATATATGGGGGATGGCAGTCATGAGGAAAGGATGAGGATGTGGATGACACCAGTTAAAGCAGAGGAGCCTGACAATTCAGCTGAAAGTATTTTGACATTTAATTTAACTGCAATTTCCCAAGCATTGGATGCTTACTTCCTTCAGGGAGAATAGACGGATTCCATTGCCTTGACTGTTCTGTCCGGTAGAGCTTGTGAGTGAGTTCCTTCCAGCTTCACTTCAGAAAAGAAACACAGATGGTAGCCTTTCTTTTTTCCTTGGCTTCATCACCTTGCCAATAAGTGCAGCTTCCTTTCCAAAGAGTCCCTGTTGCACATGTCATGCTTTTTCCGTTCCTCTCTCCTTTTATTAATTTTTCTGTTTGAGACATACGGGGAAACATGTGTCGGTGCCGACACAGTTTCCTGTGCCACTGCCAAAGTTAGGGGCAGCTCTGAAACTTCGGGAATTGATCTGACACCTGTAAAACTGATTAAGAGGGTAGAAGAAAGTCTGAAATGCTAAGTAAGAAACGGCATGTGAGCAAACTGTAGTCTGTTAAAACTAGGAAATAACACAGGCCATGTTGGCAAAGACACAAGTTAATCTGTCACCCAGCATTAAAATATCACAAGGCTGTTCACTGCAGCACTGGCTGTACTGGTGGGAGGGATGGGGAGAAAGTGTGACCAAAAAAGCGTGTCAATCAATGAGAGAGCCGTTAAATGTATCATGAAACATCCAAAATAGGCTACTGCTAACAAAGTGCCCTTAAGACTATACTTTCAGGGATCATTTCTATAGTTCATCAAAAAGTGCCCTTGTGTGAGTTAGGAAAAGTGTGCCCTCTTTTGGTGAACCAATTGCAAAAAGGCAGAACCTCTTCCACACCACCGAGACCCAGGTAAAACAATGAGACAAAGGTGTCCCTTCTCCCCACCGGACACCCCCAGCTCTCACAGCCCAATGCAGGTGGTATACAGGCTGGATTTCAGCCCCCTGACACAATTTGCTCACAACCTGCAATGCATGGAGTCCTTAAAAAGGAAAATTATCTGTGGTGCCTAGGTGGCTCACTTGGTTAAGTGTCTGGCTCTTGATTTCAGCTCAGGTCATGATCTCATGGCTGGTGAGATACAGCCCTGTGTTGGGCTCCACGCTGAACACGGAGCCTGCTTGGGATTTTCTCTCTCCCTCTTTCTCTGCCCCTCCCTTGCTCATGTGCATGCTCTCATTTTCTCTCTCAAAATAAATAAATAAACATTAAAAAAAAGAAAATTCTCTGAGATATATTATCGAGTAAGAATGAAAAACTCAGAAGAATTGTTTTTTATATACAAATACATGTATGGGATATTTCTGAAAAAAATATCCAAGAGAATGGGTACTTACCAGTAGTAACTCTGGGGTTTGGAGTTTCAAGTGACAGATGAGTGGACATTTGTACATGGAATGGAATGCCAGATATGTTGGCTGGGGCAGTACTAGGCAGTTTTTCTCCTCCTTTTCCTTCTACTTTTTCTTCTCCTCCTCTTCTCCTCCTCCCCCTCCTCCCCCACTTCCCTCTCCTTGTCCTCCTCTTTCTCTTCTTCTTTCTTTTTGGTTACATAGGTTTGCATGCTTTGAATTGGGGAGCATGAGACCTCCATTAGTGTAATTTTCCTCAGTTTTTGGGATAGCACTCAAATCAGGAGATTTTAAAATTCTCAAAAAGTAAACTAAATCTTTCTTGCCAAAGGCACCACTGACAAGCAGTTTTCATTTAAATTAACAAGATCTGAGGGCTCATTCTGGTTCACAGTCCTAAGAATTATCTCCAAATATTTAACTAATTTTTTTTGGACTCAAAAGCAGTATCTTCCTTTGGAAGGAAAGTGAGGAATGTAGGGCAAAATAGGTCAAGTTTTGGGTTCCCCATTTTAGTTTACCACTGACAGTGACTAGGCATATGTGCAACCTGTTGGTTTTGTTACTTTGGAGAATGCTGACTAATACACTATCTGATAGGCTAGTCTTCCTTCATCATCCAAAATTGTCCTTATTATTCATGTTGGTTTATTTTCCCATATAAATTTACAATTAGCTTAACTACTTACAATTAAAAACTGTTGTTATTGTAATGTTATTAAGTGTATGACTCTATAGCACATTTTACATTTAGAAGTTGAAAATTAAATTCAGGGAGAATATAAATCCTTATGATACTATTGAGTCTTCCTATGATTGAGACTTATTTTCTATCTTTCAAGGATATTCCATATCTTTTACATTCATCCCAACATTTCTTGTTATGATTATTCCTAGGGATGCCTGGGTGGCTCAGTTGGTTGAGCATCCAACTCTTTATTTTGGCTCAGGTCATGATTCCAAGCCCCACATCGGGCTCCATACTGAGCATGGAGACTGCTTTAGAGTCTCTCTCTCTCTCTCTCTCTCTCTCTCTCTCTCACTCTCTCTCTCTCCCCCTCTTCCCTACTCACACACTCTCCCTCTAAAATAAAAATAAAATAAAATAGAATATTATTCTTATATGTAATCCTTTTTGATATCACTATAAATGCTATCTTTTGTCCATTATATGTCTTGTTTGCTAATTGTTTGCATACAGGAAAGCTACTGATTTCTGAATAATCATTTCATCCTCACAACTTTTTGAAATTTCCTTTTTGTTTGTGGCAGTTTTCTAGTTAATTTCCTGGGTTGTCCAGATATAAAATTCTATCTTTTGCAAACAATGATCATTTTTCCTCCTCTTCCTCTGATTTTATATTAATTACTTAGCTTTTAAAAATTGCTTTGGTTTAGCCAGTACAGTACTATATTAGTGATTGTAATGGGCATAATTACTCTCTCTAATCTCTGCAGGAATATCTCTAGAACTTTTCCTCAAAGCAAAATTCTGCCATTTAGGTTGAAATGGATAATTACTACATGTTAAGAAAGAGATTCACTTGGTTTTACTTGCACACATTTTGTTATTGCAAACAACTGCTGAATTTTCATGAATTATTTTTCAGTAGCTATAAAGTGATGAGAGGACTCTTCTCCTTAGGTCTAATGATTATTTATATTCACAGATCTCCTAATAATGAGCCATCCTGGCATTTCTGGGAGAAAAGGGAATGATTTCATCAGGATATATTCTTGTATTTTTTTTTGGTATGTGTGAAACATAGCATACATACAGAAAAGTGAAGGCATATATGTGTACTTCAACAGGCAATAACCATTAACCACTATGCAGGTCAAGAGTCAAAACATTTGCTAGCATTACAGAAGCCTCCATATTTCCCTTCCCAGTAACAAACTCTCTCCTTTCCCTTTGGAAGTAACCACATTCCTGATTTTTCTGACAATAATTTCTTTATAAATTTAGTGATGTTTTCTCAATTTTATTTTTTTAATGTTTATTTGAGGCAGAGAGAGATTGAGCATGAGTGGGGGAGGGGCAGAGAGAGGGAGACAGAATTCGAAGTAGGATCTGAGCTATCAGCACAAAGACCAACACAGGGCTCAAACCCACAAACCATGAGATCATGAAATGAGCCACCTAGGTCAATCGACTGAGCTACCCAGGTGCCCCAAGTTTTCTCAACTTTAGATGAGTGGAATCATAATATGTATTATGTTTTGTCTAATCTTTATCTTAGTAAGATTGATGTATGTAGTTGTGGATGATTTCGTTTTCACTGATGTATAATATTTCACTCTATAAATGTACCATAATTTATATACCCAATCTATTATTGATGAACATTTGGATGCTTTCTAGCTTTGGATTATAGAAAACATTACTGTGTCTATGAAGTATCTTATACATATGTATGTACATATTTGCAACTGTGCTTCATACGCCAAAGGGCTTTACAATGGGTATATTAATTTACACCCCCATGAAATAATGTATGATAGTGCCAACTGGATCACATAATTGCCAACACTATTTATTGTCAAACTTTTTAATTTAAGCCAAACCATTAAGTGGTAATTATATTTCATACTGGCATTAATTGTATTCCCCTAGTACTAATAAGAATGGGCACCTTTCCACATGTTCATTAGCCATTTGGATTTCTTCTTTTTTGAAATTCCCATTTTTTTAAGTTTCCACTTCCAATTTTATTTGCTTTTCTTTTTATTACTAATTAGTAGGAGTTCTTTATATATTCTGCATATGAATATTTTGTTGATCATATGTGCTAGAAATATCTTCTGTTCTGTGGCTTATCTCTTCAGTCACTTTGTAGTATCTTTTGATGAATACAAGTTCATAATTTTAATGTAGGTAATTTTAAAAATATGTTCCTTTATATTTAACAAGTTTTGTGTCCTCTTAAATGGAACTTTTATGTACTCTATGATCATGAAGATATTCATCTGTTTGTCCACTAGAAGATTCTCTTGTTTTGCCTGTCATGATAGATGTTATTCCACCTAAAATAATTTTTTTAAGAATATAACTTTGGTGGGGTTTTTTTGTATGGATACTTAATTGTCATAGCAACCTTTATTGAAAAGATTATTCTTTACCAACTTTTTTACAATGAACATTTTGTCATATATCAAATGACCATATTCCATTGGTTGATTTGTCTTTTCTACACTAATGCCACACTGGCTTAATTACTCTAGCTTTTTAATAATTCTTAAGCTCTCCTAGAGCAAGTCTATCACCTTTTTTTAAATAGTGTTTTGGTTATTCATGGCTCTTTTCTTTTTCTTTATTTTTAGTTTATTTATTTATTTTGAAAGAGACAGAGACAGCATGAGTAGGGGAGGGTCAGAGACAGGTGAGGAGAAAATCCCAAGCAGGCTCCACACTTCCAGTGCAGAACCCAACGTGGGGCTGAAACTCATGAAACCATGAGATCATGCCCTGAGCCAAAACCAAGAATCGGACATGTAACCAACTGAGACACCTAGGCACCCCTCATGACTTTTAGCAAATAAATATTAGAATCAAGTTATCAAATTCCTCAGAAAATACGTTTTGTGATTTTGATTTGAATTGCATTGAATTGATACATCTATTTGGAGATAACTGATCTTAAAAAAATATTTAAATCCCTAGTTCATAAACATGACATATGCCATCCTTAATTTAAGTCTTTTTTAACATCTCACAATAAACTTTTATACTGCTCCTCATAAAGAATCTGCAAATATTTGCAGAAATATGCCTATTTCTAGGTATTATTATAAACATTACCTCTTTTGGTTTTTATCATATAGTATGTATTACCTGTTTTACAGGAAATTGTTTATAATCCTAATTAGCAGATGCCAATTTTTTTAGTCATATAACATAAAATTTACCATCTTAACCATTTTGGAGTATATAGCTCAGTAGTATAAGTACATTTACATTGTTGTGTAATCTCCATAGCTTTTTCATCTTGCAAACTGAAATTCTATACCCATGAAATAACTCCCCACTTGCCCCTCCCCCAGCTTCTGGCAACCACCATTCTACTTTCTTGTGAACAGTATCTTATTGCTTACTAAATTTTTTAACTGTTTGTTGCTCATAGTATTTTTAAGTCTCTTATTTCTTGTGGACTTTCTGTACAGTTACTCTCTCAATTATTCACAAAGGTGTACACAAACTCTATTAATTGTGGATTTGTCTATTTCTCCTTGCAGCTCAATCAATTTTGCTTCCTATATTTTAAAGTGCTGTCATCATGTTTATAAATGTTTATAATTATTATGTCCTTTTGATGACTTGACTCTTTTATTATTATGCCATGATTTTCTTTATCTTTATTAATATTCTTTGCCTTGAGATCTACTTCAATATTAATATATCCACCCCAGCTTTCTTTCCATTAGTGACAGAATGCTATGTCTTTTTTCATCCTTTTTCTTTTAATTTATTTGTCTTTATATTTACAGCATCATTTGTTAAACACTCTCAGCAAACTAAACAGAATGTAACTTTCTCAACCTAATAAAAGATGCCTGTGAAGAACCTATAACATCCAAATACTTAATGCTAAGAGACTGAATGCATTCCCTGTAAAATCAGGAACATGGCAAGGATGTACACTTTAACACTTATATTCAACAATACACTGAAGATACCAGTTATAAAATAAAACCATAAAAAGAAATAAGGCATGTAATATTGGAAAGAAAAAAGTACAAAAAGTCTTTATTCATAGATGACCTGGTCATCTATGCATAAAATGTGATGAAATACACAAAATGCTACAGGAACAAATAACTGACATTAGCAAGCTTACAGGAAACAAGATCAATATACAAAACTTAATTCTATTCCTATATAGTAGGAATACACAGTCAGAAATTGAAACATTAGGGGCGCCTGGGTGGTGCAGTCAGTTAAGCGTCCGACTTCAGCCAGGTCACGATCTCGCGGTCCGTGAGTTGGAGCCCCGCGTCCGGCTCTGAGCTGATGGCTCAGAGCCTGGAGCCTGTTTCCGACTCTGTGTCTCCCTCTCTCTCTGCCCCTCCCCCGTCATGCTCTGTCTCTCTCTGTCCCAAAAAAATAAATAAACGTTGAAAAAAAAAAAGAAATTGAAACATTAAAATACAATTTATAATGTTATTTAAAAGGCAAAATATTAGAAATAAATCTTAGAAAAGTTATGTAAGACCTATACACTGAAAACTACAAAACACTTGTGAGGGAAACTAAAGAATGCCTAAATAGATGGAAATACATTCCATGTCTATAAGCCAGAAGAGTCAATACTGATAAGACATCAATCTCCCCAAATTAGTCTATAGGTTCAATGCAATTCCAATAAAAACCCCAGCAGTCTTTTTTAGCAGAATTTGACAAATTTAGTCTAAAGTTTATGTAGAATTCAAAGGTTCTTGAATAACCTAAACAACTTTTAAAAAGAAAAAAGTGGGAGAATTAGTATTGCCTGATCTTAAGATTTATTCTAAAGCTACTGTGATCAAAACAGTATAGTGTTGGTATAAAGACAGTCAATGGAACAGAATACAAAGTCCAGAAATAGATTCACAAATATATAAAACCTGATTTTCAATGAAGATGCATTGACAATTCAATATATAAAGGATAGTTTTTCAACACATGCCACTAGAATTGGATATCCATGGGAAGAAAGAAGGAGGAGAAGAAGAACTTTGTCTCACAACTTCATTCATAAAGAGATAGAGAGATAAAGAGTTTCCCAGACAAACAAAATCTAAAGGAGTTTGTGACCACTAAACCAGCCCTGCAAGAGATTTTAAGGGGGGCTCTTTGGAGAAAAAAACAAAACATAACAAAAAAGATCAAAAGCAGCAAAGACTAGAAAAGATGAGAGAACATCACCAGAAACACCAATCTGTAGGCAACACAATGGCACCAAATTCATATCTTTCAGTAATCACTCTGAAATATAAATGGACTAAATGCTCCAATCAAAAGACATAGGGTATCAGAATGGATAAAAAAACAAGACCCATCTGTATGCCTACAAGAGACTCATTTTAAATCTAAAGACACCTGCAGATTGAAAGTAATAGGATGGAGAACAATCTGTCATGCTAATGGACATCAAAAGAGGGCTGGAGTGGCCATACTTATATCAGAAAAACTAGATTTTAAAACAAAGACTGTAACAAAAGACAAAAAAGGATATTATATCATAGTTAAGGGGTTTATCCACCAAGAAGATCTAACAATTGTAATAATCTATGCCCCCAACTTGGTACACTATGTGTGTGTATATATGTATGTATGTATATATATATATATATATATATATATATATATATATATATGTGTGTGTGTGTGTGTGTGTGTGTGTGTGTGCGCGCGTGTGTGTGTGTATACATATTTTTTTAATCAATCACAAACATAAAGAAATTCACTGATAATAATACCATAATATTAGGGGACTTCAACATCCCACTTACAGCAATGAACAGGTCATCTAAACAGAAAATCAACAAGGAAATAATGGCTTTGAATAACACACTGGATCAGATGGACTTAACAGATATATTCAGAACTTTTCATCCTAAAGAAGCAGAATATACATTCTTCTTGAATGCACATGGAACATTCTCCAGAATAGATCACATACTGGCTCATAACCTAGTCCTCAACAACTACAAAAAGATTGAGATCATACCACGCATATTTTCAGGCCACAACACTATGAAACTTAAAATCAACCACAAGAAAAAATTTGGAAAGACTACAAATATGTGGAGATTAAAGAACATCCTACTAAAGAATGAATGGATTAACCAAGAAATTAAAGAGGAAATTAAAAAAGTACATGGAAGCCAATGAAAATGAAAGCACGGCAGTCCAAAATCTCTGGGATGTAACAAAGGTGGCCATAAGAGGGAAGTATATAGCAATCCAGGCCTTCCTAAAGAAGGAAGAAAGATCTCAAATACACAACCTAACCTTACACCTAAAGGAGCTGGAAAAAGAGGAGCACATAAAGCCCAAGACCAGTGGAAGAATGGAAATAATAAAGATTAGAGCAGAAATCAATGATATAGAATTAAAAAAAAAAACAGAACAGATCAATGAAACCAGGAGCAGATTCTTTGAAACAATTAACAAAATCAACAACCCCCCTAGGCAGATTTATTAAAAATAAAAAGGAAAGGATCGAAATAAATACAATCACTAATGAAAAAGGAGAGATCACAACCAACACCTCAGAAATACAAACAATAATAAGAGACTATCATAAGCAATTATACGCCAACAAATTGGGTTAACTGGAAGAAATGGATAAATGCCTAGAAACATATAAACTACCAAAACTGAATCAGGAAGAAATAAAAGATTTGAACTGACTCCTAACCAGTAAAGAAATTGAATAAGTAATCAAAAATATCCCAACAAAGAAGAGTCCAGGGCCAGATGGCTTCCCAAGGGAATTCAACCAAACATTTTAAGAAGACTTAATATCTATCCTTTTGAAGCTGTCCCACATCTTGAAGCATATATAAAAATTAACTCAAAACGTAAAATAAAACTAGACAAATTCTAAAAGAAAACATAGGAGCAAATCTTCATGACTCTGGATTAGACAAAGAATTCTTAGATATGACACCAAAAAGTATGACCTATAAAATTTAATAAACTGCACCTCATGAAATTTTTTAAATTCTACTCTTCAAAAGACATTGTTTAGAGGATGAAAGATAAGACCCAGATTGGGAATAAATTTTTGTAAGTCATATGCCTGGTGAAAAAACTTATACACAGAATATATAAAGAACTCTCAAAACTAAATAAGAAAATAAGCAATCAAAATTTTTAAATAGGCCAAGTATTTAAATGGTAAATAAGCACATAAGAAATTTATGACAGCATTAGGCATTAGCGAAATATAAGTTGAAACAACATACCTTTTGGAATGGCTAAAAATATAAGGCTTAACTATATCAGGAGTTGGCAAAAATATGAAACAAACACCATTGCTGGTGGGAATGTAAATGGTACAAACACATTGGAAAATAATTCCTCAGTTTCTTAAAAGGTTAAGCATTCAAACCTTCCATATGATCTAGCCATTTTAGTCATAGGTATTTTCCAAAAGAAATGAAAGCATATATCCACAAAAAGACTTACAATCAAATTTTTAATTTCAATAGCTAAAAGCTGAAAACGACCCAAATATTCATCAATAGGTGAATAGATAAACAATTATGGTATGTCCATAAAATGGAGTACTACTCAGCAATATGCATACGGCAATTCAAATGAAGCTCAAAATAATTATGTTGAGTAAAAGAGGCCAAACAAAAAATAAGAGTATATACTCTATGATTCCATTTATATATAATTCTAGAAAATTCTTATGTATCTAAAGTGACAGAAATTGATCAATGATTGCCTGGGGATGGGGACAACAAAGGAGCACAAGAAAACTTTGGGGAGTGATAGATATATTCATTATCTTGATTGTGGTCATGGTTTCATTGCTGTATACGTATTGTTTTCATATAGCTACATATATAAACTTATCAAATTGTATATCTTATTTTTTAAAGGATATATATTGGTTTTTAAAATTTTTTTTTTTAATTTTTATTTTTGAGAGAGAGAGAGCATGAGTGGGAGATGAAGAGAGAGAGGGAGACACAGAATCCGAAGCAGTCTCCAGGCTCTGAGCTGTCAGCACAGAGCCCGATGCAGAGCTCAAATTCACAAACCATAAGATCATGACCTGAGCTGAAGTCGGACGCTTAACCGACTGAGCCACCCAGGCGCCCTTCAAATTGTATATTTTAAATATGTGAAGATTACTGTATGTCAGTCATGCTCCAAACAATAACAACAACCAGCATTATTTTTTTGACAAGTATTTGTATTGATAAGTGACAGTGGTCTCGTTGATCTAGGATGAACTGCAATGAGACAACTCAGATCATTTTCATGTGCTCCTTAATCCGCTAGCAGTCTGGGCCAAGCTTATTTCCACGGCAGTCGTAAGTGTCCAAGAGGAAAAGAACACAATGACTCTTAAAGTCTAGGCTTGCAATCACTCTATTACATTGGCTAAGATAAGTCAAAAGGCCATCATAGATATAAGAGGTGAAAAATAGACTCTATGTCTTGATGGGAGGAACATCAACATGATATATTTCAAAGGGTGTGGAAAAAGGAAAGCATGTAGAATCAGGGTCAGTTTGCAACTAATCTACTACCCTTAGTAAGTAGCTGGCATTGCTAGAGACTAGGCATTACAAATATTACCTCCTTTGATCCTTCTTAGAATTCAAATCAAGTAAGTAGAATCCTAATTTTGAAGATGAAGAAACTGAGTCCCAGAGAAGACGTTGAGTAACGTGACCAAAGTCCCACAGCTAATCTGTTGCAGAGGTGGGATTCGAGCTTTACTGACTCCAGAGCATCTGCCCTTAGATGCTCATCACTTCTGTTTACTGCTACAATTTTAATTCCAAAAGTTATAACCCATTATCTACCTGTTTGTACCTACATATTTATATAGGCAATTTCCAGGTTGTTAGTGAACTGTGTTCTTAAAGTTTATATATAAGCCAGTGATTTAGAAATCAGATTACATTTTTTTCATAGAAATACTACAACAATTGCTTCCAGGGTAGCCTATTAAAGTCCATTTAACAAATAATGGCTGAAATATTACACAAAGAGTGAAAGAGTATTTCTCTGCAATTTTTTAAAAATAACATGTTTTTGAATAAAATGTCTGACAAGCTCCAATTCAATATTCCATGAGTACAATTATCTTCCTATATGCCCTCTGAAAATGGAAGAGCAATATATAAACATTTATTTCCCAACAGATAAACTATGCCACCCAGACAGAATCCAGGTGCCTGGGTGGCTCAGTTGGTTAAGCGACCAACTCTTGATTTCAGGTCAGGTCTAGGTCACAATCTCACAGTTGTGACAGCAAGTTCTACATAGGGTTCCACGCTGAGTGTGGAGCCTGCTTGAGACTCTCTCTCTCTCCCTCGCTATCTGCCCCTCCCCACTCTCCCATGTGCATGCTCCCTCCCTCTCTCAAAATAAATAAATAAACTTTTTTTATTAAAAAATTTTAAAGAAAGAAGAGAATCAACTATAGTCACATTTGGTTTTAAATAACAATTATTTCCATACCACTGCATATATAAAGGACATTCATTGAACCTGTACATTAACAACAACCACAACAAAAATCACAGGACTATTTCCAAATTCAAAATATAGTTCAGATTTTCTATATTAAAATTGAAAATAAGAACTACTTCTAAATTTAAGTCCTCTGCTCAAAATTGTCCAATGGCACCCCATCTCACTCACAGTAGAAACCAAAGTCTCCTTGTTTCTGTGGCTTTATCTTTATCTTTCCCCTCCTCTCTCACTCTGTTTCAACTCTGAGCACCTTGCTTTTCCCCCAATAGGATAAATACACTGCTGTTTCAGGGCTTTTGCTCTTGTTGTTCCCTCTAACTAGAACACTATTCCCCCAAATGTCTATACGGGTCTTTCAATCCCTTCAAGTATTTGCCCAAATGTCATTTTTCAACTTCATTGACCATCCCTTGCAATATAGCAACCACTATTCCTCCTTCTCCCCCTTCCTTATTTGACTTTACTCCATACAAATTTTCACTTTAAATATACTATGCATTTCACTTATTTCTTGTTTGTTATGCCACTACCATCACCAGTAACATGTCAACTCCATAACAGCGATGATTTTATATCTTTCAGTCTTTTCTGTGGTACCCAACACTTCCATGATCCAGAATGCTGCATAAACAACTTCTCTTATTTCATGATCTATTT